>NC_142344.1:54101355-54709688 GCF_054954075.1 Amborella trichopoda | reverse complement strand
TCATGCCATAGACGAGCACGTCTTGGAAATACTCTTCAATACATGGGTTGGGCTTTAAACACAGAGTCCTTGGACCTCATGTCGAGTCTTTAGGCTGGCCCTTGGCTTGGTTGATGGGACCCATTGGACCGAGCCTCTACCTGATTGATGGGACTCATTGCATGGGGATGCTTTTATAAGGGAAAAGTATACAAAGACATCATTTACTTTTAGTATAAAGAAGTCATAATTGTTAAATTTAGAGAAAGTGAGGAGCCCAAGAGTAGTCTAGATAGAGAAACAATTTTTATAAATTCTCAATAGAAGGAATGAAGCCCTAAATGGATTTATATACAATATATATATATATATATATATATATATATATATATATATATTCATGTATACACAGTACATATATATTTGGTTTAGACCAAACTATGCCTATATAAACATACAATGACATTTGATTATTATACACACACTATTATCCCCTGTAAGTTGATGCGGACATGAGTAAAGCATGAGCTTATCAACTAGAAAATCATATGATTTCTGTTTAACTGATTTGGTGAAAATATCATCCTTTTGCATAGTCGAAGAAACATAAATGAGAGATAATGTATCATCAAGATAGCGATCATGAACATAATGACAATCCATATTAATATACTTTGTTGGCTCATGAAAGACTATATTAGATGCAATGTTAATCGTGCATTGATAGAGACAGCTCATCAGAGTTAGTTATAAAAAGTGGTAATCTTTGATTTACACTATGATGCGAACTATTATGTTGAAAACGAGGATTATCGAAACCATGAAGAAAGAAAAACTCAGGTCCATGTGTGGGTGAATTAAGATATGAGAAGTGTTGATGGAAGGGTACATGTTCGAAAAAGGTAACATGTCAGAATCCTCTAATGCGATTATTAGAAGGATCAAAACAATGATATCTCTTTTGGTTTGTTGGATAGCCTACCAACATGCATTTGACAGACGTCGGTGAGAGTTTATCACGTGTAGGAGATGATAGAAGTACGAAGCCAATGCACCTAAACACACGCAAATGTGAGTAATTATGGGGGGGTTTTTAAAAATCGTTTGAAATGGTAAGACATTGTGCAAAACCGGTATAAGAAGAAGATTAACAAGGTAGACAGCAGTAGATATCGCTTCAGCTCAAATATTCTTTGGAGAATGAGAGCTTATAATAAGAAAACGAGCAGTTTCAAGAATATGACAATGTTTTCTTTCAGCAACAGTATTCTGCTTAGGGGTATAAGGGCACGAACGTTGATGGATAATACCATTTGTATGAAGATATGACTTAAATTCATTGGATAGATACTCTCCCCCCGCCCTAGAAACATCAATATTTTTCTCAAATTGATTTTTATCATATTATGGAAGTCTTTAAAAACATTAAGCACATTTGACTTACGTTTGAGAAAATAAACCCAAGTATAGGTAGAAAAATCGTCTGTAAATTTTACATAATAAGAAAATCCACCAATGGAAGGAACAGGAGCAGCGGCTCAAACATCATACTGAACTACAAAGCAATGATCTGTGAAAAACCAACCTTGCTTAGTGCCTCACCCAATTACTTTCCTAGTTAGATCTTGCACCACACACCCTTTATTAGAAAAAAAAACAAGCCATTGATTATCAACTAACTGGCCAACAAATATTAATTTGTAGAAGGTTGAGAATATGATGGACATCTTCTAATGGTAAAAAATTACTAGATGGACCAGGGACACTAGTATTACCAAAGTGGATAACATGAAGTAGTGACCCATTGGTAGTAAAATATGGAGTTTTACAACGAATAATTGAGAAAGTTGTTATGTCAAATGATTTGATGCTTCTGAGTCCATGATCCAAGTGTTCATAAAAAAATTGAGTAACCTGAGAAACTCATGGCAGCTAAAACCTGAGCAAGTTGCTAAAGTGTAGTTGAGTCAATGGAGTGAAGATCTAGCATGAATGCAAGGGTAACAGATGTGGAGGTAGAAATGGGAGTGAATGGAACTGGCATCTTCCATGCTAGTGGGACTAAGAATAGAGGCGACTGCAACCCATAGAGTTTGACTAGGTACAGAAGGCTTCTCACCTGAGGGTGTTTTCGATAATCATTCATTAAATCCCTAGTTTCTTGCAGTAATTGCAAAAAAATTGAGTTTTACACCGATCAGCCATATGTTTTGCATTTTTTACATTTTTATTAGACATAGTTGGCATCCTTGTTAGAGCATTTGGAAATGACTAATAGCACATCAGTGACATCTTCTGAGGTGGATTTGCAAACCCCAAGAGAGCCTAAGCAAGTTTCTTTAACAAGGAGATCTGAGAGGCAATCATCCAATGATGGAGTGGGAATACGATGAAGAATTGATGCTCTCATGGTTTCAAACTTTGATTGCAACCTCATAAAGAAGTAAAATAAATGAGAACAATTTCGTGCTTTAGTAACAGCTTTCGTGGGTGACTTTGTCTCTATCGAGTCCATCTCATGCCATATGCATGAGAGATTATTAAAATAATCCTCAACCGATGAGTCTCCTTATTGTGTCTTCATGTTCTCTTGTTCATGGGTATACAGACGGGCAGTGTTTGCTTGAGAATAGATATTTTGTAAACAATCTCACAATGCTTTAGATCCTTATGATGGAGAACAAAACCATCAATATAGCCCCATAATTTTCTTTTTATAAGAAAACATCGCATATGAAGAGACCACAAACTGTAGTTCTTTCCATCAAAATGAACAATTTATAAAAACATCGCATATGAAGAGACCACAAACTGTAGTTCTTTCCATCAAGATGAACAAAAATAATTTACTATCTGGAAAACTTTTTTGACTCCATAGAGATAAATATTTGAGAAAAAATCTCTCTTGAAAATGAGGTTTGTAATATATAATATATAACACGTACGGGATTTGAGGTAAAATGCTAAAGAAGAAGAAGAAAATTGGAAATGTGCCTAAGATGGAAGGTGTGTAATGTGGCAGAGGAAGAAGTGATGTCTTGAGATGAAGAGAATACAACGAGATAGTAAGGAGACAATATAAAAGAAGAGAAACAGCCATGTATAGAGAGAGAACATACTTAAGATAAAAAAAAGAACGTGTACGGGTACGATGTAAATAGAAGGCAAAAAAAAAGGAACCTTACCTAACAAAGGATGATAAGGAGCTGGCCTTCACATGTTGGTCATGCAGCCATCAATGAACAAAGGACGAGTAATCGGAAGATCGAGATTTTGGTGTCTGCAGAGAATAAAATTTAGGGAAAATCGCTAAAACTCCCCAAAGAGGGACTTTTTACCCACTTTTACCCTTTCCACATATAACAAATTATTTTCATTAGAGAGGGCAGTCCGGCATTTTGAACAAGCGGTCTGACGATTTTTTTTTGCTGGAATGGGCGGTCCGGCGTTTCATGGTGACGGTCTGGTGTTTCATGGTGGCGGTCCGGCGTTTCATGGTGACGGTCCGGCGATTATTTTCTTGCTGGAATGGACGGTCCGACATTTGGAAGTTACGATCCGACATTTTGAAGTCGCGGTCCGGCATTTTGAATAGGCAGTCTGGTATTTTGATATGGCAATCCGGAATCTTGTAGGGGCAGTCCGGCGTTTTGAAGTTCGCCAGACTGAGCAGTCCGGCATTGTACAATGTGGTCTGGCATTTCCTTTTATTGGGATCCGAAAATGATTTGTAATGTGAAGGGAGGGTATTTTGGTCGAAAGATGTAACTTTTTGAGCTTGGGGTATTAGTTATAAAAGATGGTTTTTGATAAAAATAAGGGCAAAAAATTTAGGGTGTAAGTAGAATGTTTAAAAAGTATATTTTTTAGGATTTTTAGCAATTTTCTTTAAAATTTATCAGATTACTGACCTTTACAATAAGAACAATCTGTAAGCAACAATAGAAAAAAGATAATCAGATATTTATCATTCTGATACCATGTTAAATTTAGAGAAGGCAATGAGCTCAAGAGTAGTTTAGAGAGAGAAACAATATTTATCAATTCTCTTTAGTTCCAATACATACATATTTGGTTTAGACCAAACTACCTCTACATAAGTATACATTGATATTTGGTTATTATACACACATTATTAATAATCACTCTTGTCCTATAAATTTTAAATTGAGTGGTTGTGAGCATATTATTGACTAGGGACGCAACTCCATGCTCCTAAGTTTGGGAAATAGACAAATACCTTTGATAAATGAACCGTTTAATATTCCATTTACTTTTTTTATTTTATTTGAAAAACTCCTAAAAAGACACATGATTACGAGTTAGAATAGCTGCAAGGACCAAAATATTGAATAGTTAATCTCTTACGGATATTTCAAAAGAATTTCCTTCTATTTCTCCGTCTTCCCATCACTCTCACTATTGGGTGGCTATCTTCTCTCTCCCAATTTTGTTCTCTCTCTAGGGTGGCAATGGACACAGACCCAACTCGACATGGGTCTAAGTAAGGGGTCCTAAAAATGGACCCGATGGGTCCAAATAGTGGACTCAAATACTATTCGGGTCCAGGTCCATATGGACCAAACCCAAATAGTGTTATTATTTAAAATTTATTTAATATATAATATTTTGATAATATCTAATTAATATTTAAATATAACTATATTTTTAAATTATAATATTTAAATAAAATATGTATATATTTAACCTGATAGTTATATATATATATATATATATATATATATATATATATATATATATATATATATATTTAAATTTTTTGTTTTTTTTTTTTGAATCGAGTCTAATCTAGTCAGGTGTACCCGTCCCAACCTGTTGCCACCCCTATCTCTCTCCCACCTCTCTCAGTTTTTCTTTAGCAATCTCCTCTCCAATCATTGACCCTTCTTCCCCTGTCCAAGCTTCTCTTTTTCTCTCTAAGGGTCTCCCTCTAGTAAGAACAAAATAAGTGTGTCTAATGGCAGGCAGGGTGCATAAACAAGCCCCCCAAAGAGGTTGCATTAGGTCGTATACTCATTGCTTTTTCAGTTAAAAGCTTAATGATAATTATCTCTAATAAATTGAAATTACGTAAGGAAAATTGTTTCATGCGACTAGGTGTAAAAATGCGGTCTAGATAGTGTAAAGCATCCATTTTAAAGATGGATGCAACTAGGTGTTCCATCTAAAAACAAGACTAGGTGTAAAAATGCGGTCTAGATAATGTAAAGCATCCATTTTAAAGATGGATGCAACTAGGTGTTCCATCTAAAAACAATGGAAAATAACGGTCCAATTGTTTGTTTACTAGAATTATTATTTCTACTTTTTAAAATCTATTTATTTTTTCATATTCGTGATCTCTATGTTAGAGATTACATGTCTTTAAAATTAAGTCTTAAAATCCATTTCAAAAATAGATTTATTAATAGGCCCGCATTTCTACATATGCAGGCTTGGCCGCATAGAAAGCGGGTCCACTATTTAAGAAACCGTATAATATCCAGGTAAAATTAATTATCTTGATAAAGTAGGAAAGAAAAAGAGTTATCTGAATTTTAAAAGAAATATTGCATTTGCCTAAAATAGCTCTAAAAATCTAAATTAAACAAATGGGGGGCTTTACAAGTAATTCATAATGGATATTTAGTTAAAGGTGTTAAGCTGGATATTTTTTACATTATTTTCCACTTCCTCATTTATAAATTTTGCACTTTCGCATTTATAAAACTTTTAGCATATTTATGTTATGGAAAAGTGTACAAAGGGATGGGGTTTCTATGAGTCGTCCGATTCATATGCACACGGTCCTATTTTTTATTCAAAATTATAGGGATTCATCATCTAAGCTAAGCTTATCATAAATACAGGGAAAAAATTGAATTTTAAAATTTTTTTTTTTTTTTTGGATGTTTTTGGCACAATCCATATTTTATTTGACCCCATGCCTTTTACATAAAGTCTATGCGCTCTTGCACCCGTTGACTCATAGAAGTTTTTGCCTATACAAAGAAACTATTTACTTTTGGTATAAGGTCACCATTATTTTTTTCCATCAGATTCTAAATCTAGTGGTTGTAGGAGTGTCATTAGTACAAGCCAAGTCATCCAATCACATCTAATGGTTAAGTGTGATTGTGTATTAGGAGACTATTTAATATTAGTACAAAGAGGTAACAATCACACCTAGCCATTAGATGTCAAATTTGATGGCTTAAGTGCGTTACGAGATTCATGAAAAGAAATTTTGAACTTTGAGTCTAATCAATGGTGCACATATAACCACGCAATTTAAAATCTAGCAAACAAGAGTGATTGTGATGTCTTTGTACAAATAAATGGTCTCTTTGAATATTTTTCCAAATGTGATCGGTGAAAAGCACATGGATTAATTCCATGTACTGAAATATATTTAGCAGGGATTAATTCCATGTACTGATATACATTCCAAGTTGGATGGTTGTATTTATTCCATTGACCAAACTTAAACTTAAAAAGAAATTTTCTCGAACTTTGTGACACATCTAAGATATCAAATTTCACATCGAATGATTATAAGTAATTGTGACTTCCCTGTATCAAAGGTAAATAGTCTCATTGTATACAATCTCATTAAAAAAATCTAGTTAACATGAGTTTTTCAATCCAAAAATTTGAAATTCACTTTTTAATCAACGAATGAAGTTTTTCAAGATAAAAAATGAATTTTGAGTTTCTAAACACCTAGATATGGTTTATGAAATTTGAAATTCACTTTTTATTCAACGAATGAAGTTTTTCAAGATAAAAAATGAATTTTGAATTTAGACATGATTGTCCAAAATTTTGACTGTCTCCATTCAATTTTAGGACGCCATTGTTTTCATGCGCATCTAGTTTATATATGATTCTTTTTTGGGAAAAGTTTAAATAGAGCTGATGCTCTAAAATCTAAACAATCAAATTTGGGCCTACCTCAAAACTTTTATTAGAATATATTGTTTTGTTGCTCAAATATCTTCAAATTGATCATCTCGACATCAAGATGCATTGACACGAGAAAAAAATGGATTTAAAGTCTTGAAAATAGTGCATTTGATAATGCATTTTTGGACCATCAAATTTAAAGATTTTCAAGTTTTCATAGATCTGTCGATCTGCACTATTTTTTAAGCTTTAAACTTTATAAATAAACATAAAAATATATTTTAAGGCTATCAAAAATATTTCTTATATTAAAACCACATTTCTCAACACTATTTGAAGGTAGGCCTTAATTTGATTGTTTAGAGCCTAGGCTCTATACAAACTGCCGCCCCCTTCTTTTTTTGTTTGTGAATGTTATCTCATTGAGTTGAGAAGGTTACACCCCCAAAATTGCAGTTAAGAAATATTCCAAATTTGGGCTGACTATCACTGGATTGAGCCTGGGCTGGAACAAGGTTGGCCCAAGCCAGCCCAGGGCAATGACCCTGGCCACAGGTCAGCCCTAACCTGAGGGCCTGCCCTTGCCCAGCCTCAACTTTGGGCCTGGATTCAAATTTTGATTCAATTTATGGTCAAATTTGGGGGTATTTATTTTTAGTGGTTAGAATTCAGGAGAATTAAGGCTAACATATCAAGATGAACGCGTGCAAAAATACATAACATCCACTAAGAGATAAATAAACTCTTTTAAGTAACACATAGTATAGATATATGAATTGATGGATGCATCCCCCTAGTGTAGATCAAAGACAACATTGGGTTCTTAATATGCTTATTTCGTTAATAACTTCCCATTTACACAACTTCTTTGGCCTTTTATAAGTATAGTGAAGACTTGCACGGCTCAATTTTTGTGAGAGCTTGGATCACGTGAAGTGTTTTAGAAGAAAAGGTTTTAGTTGAATCTATAGAAATGTTTTAAACCTTATTTGGGCTTTGTCCACTAGTGTTTGGGTTACTTGGTTTTAGGAGAAGAGCTCCTATACAATGGTCCCTGGGGAGGATATTGTGCATCTCCTCCCTCGCTCAAAACACTTGCTTAGGAGAATTATTTTAATCTAAAATTTTGGAAAACAAATAATAATTACTATATAATTATTTTTAGAAGAAAAATTGAATTATAAGTTTTGTTACACTTAGATCTAGCTCTTCCAAAATTGGACGGTATCTATTCAGTCTTGAGGTATAATTTTTTTTCTAATACATAAATAGTTTATTTCGAAAAAAAAAATTTCCGAGAAAATTCTATGGGTTGTATGCATCGCAAACATTGGAATCCAGAAAATATCCATAGCATGTGTTTTACTAAAAGGAGGAAATGAATAGTAATTTCCTTAAAGGACGAGGAAATCTTTTAGCTTAAGAGAAAACTCTTCCCATCACTTTCTTCCAAAAGTTTATGATAAAACGCACACAAGAGGGATGAGGAGGAGAAGGGGTATAACAATTTCTCTCCTTTCATTCTTCACTCTTGAGGAGGGGGCAAAAATTGGATTTAACCCTATATATTGAATTTTATGGATTTCACAAAATCTAAATTGTGGTAGGATGTACATACATCTAGGCAATTTTTTACTAAAAAGAAATGAAAGGAAATATGAGAACCGCTACAGCCAGGCGTTTAAACCGTGTTTAAGAAGTCAGGATCGGGATGCAAACACACATACCAAAGACCAAAGCACATCAAAGTCCAGAGAAAGAAAACTCTTCTTTTTATTAAAGAATAGATAACAGAGGAGGGATGGAAATTGGAATGTATAGAATTAAATTAGATTATTTGAATACCTTAAGAGTGAAGAGATCTATTGGAGACAAGTCTCAAGAGTTAAACCGTCAAAGGAATGCAATTTTAACACAAAATCTTTTCATTCCATTGCTAATGATAGAAAAAAAAAATGGATAACATTGATGGAGTTCATGTCCAAGTTGCTCAGGACGTTGACCTGGAAGGTTGGGTAAAGGCCATTGTGGTCTAGACATGCCTTCTCATATTTAAAGATTAATCTATCAAATGTGCCCTTTAAAACTCACTTAGTAGAAATGGGTACATTCTTGGATTCAGATGTGTTGGTTAAGGAAACAATTTTTGGCCTTTTGGGAGATCAAGCTCTTGGATATGATGATTTTCCGACAGTTTTTTTTTTTTTTTTCAGAAGCTTTGGTATGTGGTGAAGAATGATATGATTGGTAAAGAAATTTTTTGACAGCGGGTGATTAACAAAAATATTAACTCTACCTTTTATTGCGCTTATTCCCAGAAAGACTCATATGAAGAGCATAAAATGATATCCGCCCTATTAGTCTTCTCACAAGGCTCTATAAGATTATTGCATAAATCTTGGCAATTAGACTAAAGCAAGTGCTACCAAAGATTAGTAGTGGTACTCCAATAGCTTTTATTCGAGGAAGATGCATCTTGATTGCACAGGAATGTGATACATTCACAAAAAAAGATCAATAGGCCAATGTCTTCTGTAAGTTTGGTCTAGAATAAACCTATAATAGGGTTGAAAGGAATGTCTTATAAGAAATTATGGCAGTGATGGGTTCTGATGAGGTAAAGAAAGAAGTTGGTTAAAAGGATACCGCATTTCTCGATTTTAACCAATGGTAACACAAAGAGTTTTTGAAAGATAGTAGAAGGGTTAGGCAAGGAGATCCTTTGTATCCCTTCTTATTTCCTCTTATGGCAAATGTTTTCAGTTCCATGCTTGGTAGGGCAGAAGAAAGTGTTCTCATTCATTCAAGGATTGAGAAGGTTTTTGAGATGTGAGGTGGTGTTGGTTGGCATCACTTGCCCTGGCTGGATTATTGCGAGGTTGATTAGGATACAAGGAAGAAGGTTTTCTGGTTAAGTATTTAGGTATGCCCATAACATATACCAGATTACCCGTATCAGCATGGGACCTAATTTTAAGTCAAATACTTATCATTAAAGGGTCGTAAATATTGTACAACGGTTCAATTTTACGAGCTTGTAGAAGTACCATATTGTGAGTTGGGAAAAAGCTTGAGCACTAAAAGAGGAGGAGGTCTGGGACTATGTATCGTATGAGTATGAATAAAACTCTGTCAAAATGGCGGTGGCAAAATGAGCAAGGAGATGCGAACTTGCAAAAGTGATTTCATGTCACCATTATATTGTAATACCACGAAACTACATTTTCATACTATAGAGTTTGAGTATTTTATAATTGAACTCAACTATATATATATATATATATATATATATATATATATATATATATGATACTTTTAGAGCTTGAAATCTACTTCTTTCTAGATTCATAATTATCAAGGCGTAGGTAATTGATTTGAGGGATTTTTGGGACCTGAACTCCATTTTACCCTAATGATTTGAGGTGTGGTTTTAAAAGAAAAATTATCAGTACTTTTGCCAACTGGTTTTAGCCGCAATCTTGAGTGAGACCTCTAAAACTCCTTTTAAAATGTCAAAATTTTCTCATCAGAAAACAGTTTCATTTTCTCACCATGTCTTGATTAGAGAAGTTCCGAAGGGGCAAACCTAGGAAGCAAGCCAAGTGAAATAAGGGGTCTAAGCGAGTGAAGGAAGTGTGCTATAAGCAAGTGAAGGAAGCCGAGTGAAGTAAGTGAGCTCTAATCTAATCAAGAAAATATACAAAAGATATCAACTGTAAGTGAAAAAATTGTTTACATAGGAAAACAAAAAGGGATTCAAATTAATATACATGAACATTATACAAAAACAAAAACAATATTTGAAATTCTTTTTCAGATGTAATTGAAGGCAAACAGGGAAGATTTCGCGAGAATCTACTTGGTAAACGGGTCGATTATTCAGGTCGTTCTATCATTGTGGTGGGCCCTTCGCTTTCATTACATCGATATGGATTACCGCGAAAAATAGCAATAGAGCTCTTTCCCTCCCACTAATTTTTAGAAACTACAAAAATACTTAAATTTTTTGTAATTTATGGGCATACCCATTATTAAAATTATCAAAGATACCCCTAAATAATTTAAAAAGGACAAAATGCAAGTGTTCGAGCCCTAAAAATAGTTACAAAAGTTTTTATAATGTAAGGACTCAACCGGATTGGCTGGCTTGAACTAGAAACCGGTGAACTTGTCTAGTTTGGTCCAACATAGTGGACTGGATGGTCCATTCAACTAGTTCATGGAATGACGATTCCATTCAACTAGTTCATGGAATGATGATGGTCCATTCAACTAGTTCATGGAATGACGATGCCTATACGATATAGACCGGCTGGTACACCAATTTTTACCTATTATGTCGTATAGTTTTATAATGATGCAATTTCTATAAGACATAGGCTTTATGAAAAAAAAAGTAAATCCCCGTCTCGAAATCTTGTCCAAAAACATTTCAGGGTGAGCTTAGTGTTACACATGTAATTTCCCTAAAGTCTCTTCAAGTGAACTAGGAAATCTTCTTTTATTACAAAGGGATTGTATACAATGAGATCATTTATCTTTCATACATAGAGGTCACAATTACTTACAACCATCCGATGTGAAATCTGATAGCTAGGATGTGTTACAAAGTTCGAAAAAATTTCTTTTGAACTTTGAACTTGATTGATAAAATAATTGTAGCCACCCAATGTCACATCCAGTGGTCAAGATCAATTGTGACCACCTTATATCAAAGGTAAATGGTTTCATTATATACTTTCCCTATTACAAAACCACACCATACTTTTGCAGTTTTTATATATTTAGCAATCCAAAATTTTGAACATCAGACCGATTTTGACAAGGCTTCCTTTTCAAGTATCAGGCGGTACTACTCCAATAGTAGGGAGAACATTGTAGGGACTTGCCTACAAATGTAGTCGTTCAATATTATGGACATCGGATCCCATTACTAATGTCAATAAATAAAAATAATAAATGATGATGTTTGAAGCATGAGATTGAGAAAAAAATTCAAAAAAAAAAATCGAGAGGTAGGATTTCATAGTAAAATTACAATTTGAGAGTTAGGATTTCATAGAGGGTGCAATTAGGAAATTCTTTTAATAGAGTTCAATCAATGAGCTGGCTTACATCCAAAAATTTAGGGTCCTAAAATTGAACTTAGATAGGATTTTACACGAGAGAGTAAATGGCTAGTATAGTCTACAGGAGTACAATATCTTTTGGGATTTCTTATGACCATGGTGATATAAAGCATATGCAACTCGCTTCGAAGTAGCCCATCGTGTTTTACGTCATTTAAAGCACACGCCCGCATAAAGAATTTTACTTTCTTCCACTAATAACCTGCAATTATCTGCATTTTGTGATTTCGAATGAGCAAGTTGCCCCGATAACCCAATATTCCACTATTGGATACATAACTTCTTTTAAAATTAGTCATATATTATGGCGTACTAATAAGCAAATGATCATATCTCATTCTTCTGTAGAAGCCGAATATCGTTCTATGGCCACCACTACTTGTGAGCTCACATAGCTCAAGTACAATCTTCCTGATCTGGGCATACGACATCCGCGGCCCATACTCCTCTATTGTGCCAACCAAGCAGTACTCCACATTACACCAAACGCAATCTTTCACGAAAATATGAAACATATTGAGTTAGACTGCCCCCTCGTTTGAGAGAAATTTCAAAATGACCTTATCAAAACAACTCAATCTCTCCACTAAAAATCAACTCGCAAAGATTTTAACCAAGACCCTTGACGGGACCAATTTCATTATTGACTATGCAAGTTGGTTATCTTTTCCTCCACAATCCAGCTTGAGGGGGAGTACTGATGAATGGGATATTGCTGTCTATTTCACTTTTTGTGACTTTTTCTATTTTTTGAGTGAATGACTTTTTGTGAACTTTTCATCTATACTAGTAGGCTACACGCGCTAAGTTGAAAAGATTCAAATGCACAGAAACCTTAAGAGATTCGATAAATGATGTCAAATTTCTTTCTTCTTTTTTCGTTTTTCTTTTTTCTTTCTTATTTTTTCTTTTTTCTTTTTTTTTCATTTGGATCAATTATGATTAATCAACAGATGTATCGAAGAGGTCTTTTTAGTTTTCTTTTTTTCTTTTTCGTGTGAAATCACCAGCGTGATGTGAGAATTTCAATGTAAAATAAAATGAGAATATATTTGGAAAGAAGTTCGAAAAGAGGTGTAGAACCAAGAAAAAAAATGTGTCTAAATGTCTTTTAGTCTAGTATCATTGTAGGAAGGTTCTTCTAGAAGGAAATATGAAAGTGAAATCTTTCAATATTTTGAGAATTCGGCTATAAAATCAGTTTATAATATCGACTATAAAATTTGAAGCTTAAAAAATATAAAAATCTTGTTTATCCATGAATGCTTATTTTAAGGTCGAAATAGACGATCTAGATAATGTGGTATTGTTAGCGTATCGTGTTAGCATTGATATCCATCATTATGGATGTGGATATGTATCTATAAGAGTATATATCTATTGAAAAAGTTTATATAAGGTTGCAACCTTAAAATGTAGAACTAGGGATGCACTTTATTGGAAAAGGTTGTTTTAATGTTAAAAACACTCTAATTGATCATCTCGACATCGAGATGTATGACTATAAAAAAAAAAAGAATTTGAGTCTCACAAATAGTGCATCTGACAACATATTATGTAGACCATCTATTTTCATGATTTCCATATGTTTATTGATTTTAACCATTTTTGGAGTTTAAAATTTTATAATTAGATATGAAAATAGAGTCTGAGATAATCCTAAGAATATTTTATATTAAAATTATATGTTATGATAAAATTTGAAATTGTGCCTTAATTGGAATGTTTAATGTTGAAATCGGAAACCACACCCTATATCTATTCATAAGATTAGGTGTCTAGGAATCTCTTGATTATGATAAGATTAGTTAGTAATTATGAATATTAGTATTTATCCAAAAATGTTACTGCCATTATATTTATACGGTTCTCGTATATTTTTTATGGAAAAATTTATATACTTCTCCTATAGCATAGAAGATCTATGCTTCCCCAGCTGTCCAATTTTGATCTAAAGTGCCACTCACCTTTTGATATTAAATCCGACGTTTCAAAGTATTTTATTTTTAATAAACATTGTATGAATATAAAATTTGGTATGTACCATCTTCTCATTGTGGTACACCTATAAAAAAGTATTACAAATAATTTTTGATAAATATAATGATCAAAATACCCCTTGAATCTTTTAGGGGTATTTTGGTTATTTTATTTTATTGAAAATATTATTTTTATATTTTTTTTTAGCGCGAGTTTAATAGAGGATTAGAAGTACAAAATTTGATCTCAAAATAGTTTATAGAAAAAAATTAAAAATAAAATAGTGTAAAGACATGACATTGTGATTGGGGCAATACAAATAGAGTTTTCTACAATGGAGGCCTCAGATTCGTTCCGAAAATTTCATACCGGTTTTTAGAATTTTTACTAGCGGTTCCGAAAATTTCATACCGGTTTTCAAAATTATTACTAGCAGTATATTTATACGGTTTTGGTGTATTCTTTTACAATTAATATACATAGAGATCTCTGCAGTATATATTTATACGGTTTTCGTATATTATTTAACAATTAATATACATGGAATTCTCTGCAATCGAGGCCTTAGATTCATTCCGGAAATTTCATACTGCAATCGATTCCTTAGATTCGTTCCAAAATTTTCATACTGTTTACTGACGAGTGGTGTTTCCACTCTCCGCAAAACGAGTGAACCTCTGATCTGAGCCCTTCTGCAAGCTCAAACACCTCAGCCACCCCAATTGTGCTTCCGCAAGCTCCAACACTTCAGCCACCCCAATTGTGCTTCCGCAAGCTCCAACACTTCAGCCACCCCATTGTCCTTCTGCTAGCTCCAACACTTCAGCCACCCCATCGTGGCATTCTCTCGTCCCTGTGATCCCAGCAAGCTCCCCATCGTTGCACCTGAATGCCTCAGCTGCATTCTCAGCGGCCAACCCTCTACGCAAAAATACCATCTCCGCTCCAAAACTGGCTCTATGCAAAAACCGAGCCCATCTATCCAAAACTTATTAATCCTATTTTTGCACCCCCACTGGCCATCTATCCAAAACTTATTAATCGTACTTTTGCACCCCCACCTTGCTAAACAGAAACAGAAAAGCAACTCTAGATGCAACAGTGTTGTCATGGAACGACACCTTCCTTTTTTAGGCAGCAAATTAATACCTCGCAGAGCAGTATTGATTCATACTTGTGAGTTGCGGATCTGGCTGCAATGCGTACCTTGCTGCTGCACTCATTATTACATATTCATCGAGAGCGGTTCATCCCTTATATGGTTGCTGGCCCACTCGAGTCGTGTTTCAACTCTCTCTATTTTCTTTTCATGTATATATTGTTGTTGTTGCATTCGGAAGGTTTCCAAGGCACTTTGTGACCGCTACCTAATCCTTTGCTCCGGGCTCCCCTCTGATGTCGGACCCTATTGAGCCGGATTTGAAACCCGCCTCTAAGTCCACCTCTAATTGCAAAACAGCCACCGAGTCGTATTTCGACTCTTTGATGTGAGCCGTTCTAAGTCTACATCTGAAAATGGCCTCCGCAAATAGCTACCGTGTCTCTCTGATCTAAGCCCTTCTAAGTCCACCTCTAAAAATGGCCTCTGGTCTATGAGCGGATGAATCGGTCTCGGATCCAAACCAAATTATGTTGGCTATTTTAAATACCATTCTGTTGAGTCATCCTGTCCAGCTGCTTTGTGCCAAAGTATCTTGAGTTTCAGGGGGTGTTAGCGTATAGATATCTATCGATATACATCATTACTGTTACATATCAAATATGTATTTGTATGAGTATATATCTATCAATATATATATTGCGTATATATTTATTGATATATCTAGATATCTAAGCATCTCTTGATTATAATAAAATTTATACGGGTCTTATATAGTCTTTAATATTCTAAGTTTCTATCAGGTACAATATACACTACCTTTATGGCCCAATTCTTTTTTTCACAAACATAATGATCAAGGCCAACATTATCTACCTGACTTGAAAGTTTTTCGATGCCAGAACGACAATGTTTTGGTAAGCTCTAAGTTGAAGGTTGAAGGTTTACTTATAGGGTTGCAGCAGTATCAAAACATTCTCCTTGCAGAAAGACTAATAACTAATATTATTTTGTCATACATACATTGCCTTATGGACTTATGGAAGTGAAAACTGGAATGGATATTGAGGACAAATGTTCAAACCTCAAATTTCTACTTTGTTAAATGATGGCAAGTTTGATATAATATCGTCTAGAAAAAAAATTATGGCAAGTTTGACATAATTCAGAGCAGAGAACAAAAAATGGTATGTCCGACTCAGGACTCGCCGTAGTGGGACTCGATTGGGAGCCTGATTCCTGGGTTGAATGGGCCTGTGACAATCCTGGTCTATCTTGGGCTGGAAAAACCCGGAATCACTCAAGTCTCCTGGTTTTTCATATAAAATTTTATTTTCTTATTAAAATTCATGGTCCTAGCAACTCACCGAGCTGGAATAATGGGATTCGGATTGTCGGGAGCCCAAGTTGGCACCCAACTTTTTAATTTAAAATTCAAATCCCAAGAGCTATTATTTCAAAAGCCAACTTTAAATATCTAACATGGACCATACTTAACCAATGTAGATAGCATGAAGTTAACAAGAAGTTAATCTTTGTTTCTCCCCAAGTTGTAAAATTATGAAATGCATGAGTGGAAGGACTAATTTTTTGGGCATGAATGAGTATAGTGATGAATATCACACTAGAGAAATCACATATCATTTAGAAAATAATTTCTAAGGAAATATAGTTAAAAGTTTAATCTATTTGCTTTTGAAACAATTCTTAGAAGGACCCGGTTTTGACGAGTCCCTAGACTCATACTATTTCCATGTGGGCTCCCTTTAACACCCATTATTTGTATCGATATCGGATCTAAATTTGTAGTGAACTATGATCTACACTATGATGATCATGAATACAAAAAATAAAATATAATAAAATAAAAATTTTAAAAAAATATTAGAATATTTTTCTATCCATTGGATAGGAATCTTTAGTTGTGGTTGTTGTGGATGTTTATCTTAAAGATGGACGGTTGTGATTGTGCGGGCTAGTCAGTCCATTGACTCACAAAACACTTTTTCTTCTTAAAACGCAACGGGGCGGGATGTTCCATTAAGCTAGTAGTTACTGTATGAAAAAATCTGCATAACTCAATGTGAAAAGTAGGGTTTATTGGATGGGCGCATGAAGATCTCATCTGTCATTATTATTATTATATTTATTATTATTATTAATAAATAAATAAATTTAAAAAATTTAATATTGAATCGACACAAAATATTGAAAAAAATGAATCCGACATTTTTTTAGGAATTCACATCGTCAATTTGATGAATCATGACTTGAGGCCTTCAAGAACTCAAAATAAATATTTAAAAATGACTTGTATTTTATATAAAACTCTTGTTCTTTTGGATCCCAATTTTGGAGATGTAGCATGTTGAATTCAATAACCAATATCAAGAACAGAAACAAAAAAATAGGACTCTTTATGTCCCTTAAAACATTTACGGGCCGTTTGAATCTATGGAAATAGATTACTTGAAAAAATTTATTTCTATTGAAATATATTTCGAGAAAAATATTTCCTACGAAATAGATTTCGGCTGTTTGGATACTGTATGAAAGAAAGACTCGTGTGATCTAGCTAGAGTATATATTCTTTTAATTTTCTTCTTTTTCTATTTTTTTCTTTTTCTTCTTGGCTTAGACCACTTGCAAGTAGTCCTTTTGCAATAAAAACAACTTGGAATAAAAATAAAGAAAAGAATATAACTAGGATCTCAAGAACTCGAAGTCATTCAACCTCATTTTTCGTTAAAAAAGAAACGACACAACCTATGCTTCGAAATTAAAAAAAATACAATTAATAAATAAATATAGAAGAAACAAAAGAGGGTGCCGAGATTACCTCAACCAGGTTTCTTACACCCCACACTGAGTCACCACCTTCCGATGGCGTGGGATCTAATTGTCAAGCTTCATTCTCAACTAGGAAATCAATTTTTAGACATGCCACACCAAAAGAACATAAACCCTCCTTGATCACAAACTCAATAGCTAGGGGAACCCTCTTAATAACTGAATTTGAAAGTGATGGATTCTCTTTTTGCTACACCCTAAAATCCTTAGCCATAAATCCAAAGTTAAGAGATGGGAGAGAGAAGAAGTCAAGAGACTGTGAGAGGTGTGTGCCCCCCTTGGGCTTTCATGAGAGAGATAAAGTCCCCAAAATAAGAGGGAGCGAATTCATTGAGTAGGGGGGGTGCCCGAAGTTGGCAAAAGAGAGAAGTAGAAAGTTTCAAAGGGTGTAAAGATTTGGGTAAGGTACAACCTTTTTTTGTAGTTCTTGAATAAATTTAGGATTTTCTTAAGTTTCCTTGGCTTGTCACTCATGTGAGATTGAATATGCACCATTGATCGGGGGTGGCTTGTGGGATGAGAGATATGAGCTTTCAATTCTATAGATGGGCCATCAACATCCTATGGAAAGTGCTAGAACCATTATCCCTCACTTTCTAAACCATTTTTTCATCAATTAATTCAAATAAAAAATTAATATATGATAATATTATTCTTTCTTATTTTATGCATAAGCATTATCATACATACAAAAAAATCATTCAAAATTTTCTCAAGGCTTAAGGTTTCTTAAAACAACAAAAACTTTTCTCTCAAGCTTTAGAGCTTGATTACAAAAAATAGAAAGGCCCTAGGTGGGGCGTGCCACCCATTGTGGCACATAATGGGCCTCACCCAATTTGCTATGGTGGGCCTAAAAGTCCTATTAGGCCTCCCATGCAATTATATTATTATTTATTTTAAAAAATATATAAAATCATTATTTGAATACTTAAATCATTATAAAATTAATATCTTTGTTTTTATAAATCTAAATTTGATAAATAAAATATCCAGTGATTCAAAAAATTTAAAATAACAATTCTAATAATCATATATTATTAAAATAAATAAAATTAAATACTTTGATGGTAAAAGGATCCATATGGTTTAGGGATAAATACTGGGGCACTCCATGTCCAATTGCAAACTACGAACCACACATGTTTTCCCAAACCGACCAATCATTGCCATAACACAGTCCATACAAGTGATCATTAGTCCCAATATATGGATTTCAAGTCCCCCTGGAGACAAAACCAAGGTCATCATGACCTGATGCAATCCATTGCTCGATAGTGCACAGGGGGTATCTCTCGCACATGCACACGCTTCACCTTGAAAGGTGGTTCGCTTTCTCGAAAATTGCAATCAATGTGCATATCGAGTGATGGTAATATGATGAGGTTTTGGCCCTGTCTTTGAAGGCCTCCATCATACACAAGGGTTACACAATCCCTGAGTTCACTCTTCCGGACATACTCCGACCTCATCAAGGTATAACCCAACTAACTATCGTCGGTTTGTTTCTCTATGCCCGGGTAACATGGGTTTTCCCCAACTAGACTGACCGTTAAGGATAGCCAGATGTCAGCAAACATTGTTTGCATAGTATGGTCCACACAGAATCACACTCCCACTGAGTTCATGTTCCACTTTATCAATAAATTCTTGTACAAGCACTCATAAGGCTTTTAATGGCCACATACACCCGACATGCATAACATTTCATTTTTAGAAAAAGTTTTTTGTTAAACATTTTCATTGTCTCATTCATTATAATATTTTTTATCATTATTAAATTTGAGATAATTTCTCTCTCTAAACATTGGAGATAATTTCTTGCTAAAAAATTTCAAGTGGTTTCTCTCTCTAAAATTTCAAAATATTTTCTCTCTCTAGAACTTAAAATTCAAGATAGTTTCTCTCTCAAAAATTTTAACATAGTTTCTCTCACTAAAAATATTAAAGAACTTTCTCTCTCTAAAACTTAAAATTTGAAATGGTCTCTCTCTAAAAATTTGAAGTACTTTCTCTCTTCAAAATTTGATATAGTTTGTCTCTCTTACATTTTAAGCTACTTTTCTTTCTAAAACTTAAAATATGAGATAGTTTCTCTCTCTAAAAATTAGAGACAGTTTCTCTCTCTAAAAAAATTCAAATACTTTCTCTATTTAAAATTTAAAATTTAAAATTTGAGATAGTCTCCCTAAAAACTTTTAGATATTTTCTCTCTCTAAAAACTTTCAACTATTTTCTCTCTCTAAAACTAAAAATTTGAGATAGTTTTCCTCTCTTAAAATTTTGAGATATTTTGTCTCTCTAAATATTTTCAACTACATACTCCCTCTAAAACATAAAATTTGAAATAATTTCACTCTCTAAAATTTGATAAATTTGATATAGTTTCTCTATCTAAAATTTGATAAATAATTTCTCTCTCTAAAATTTTAAGATACTTTCTCTCTCTAAAATTTTAAGATACTTTCTCTCTCTAAAATTTTAAGATACTTTCTCTCTCTAAAACTTATAATTAAAATAGTTGTTTTTCTAAAAAAATTTAGATGGTTTCAATTTCTCTATTAGTATTTTCTCGCTCTAAAGCTTAAAATTTGAGACAGCTTCTCTCTCTAAGAATTTTCAGATACTCTCTCTTTATAAAACTTAACATTTTAGATAGTTTATCTCTCTAAAAAGTTGATACAATTTCTCTTTCTAAAAAAATTTACGTACTTTCTCTCTCTAAAACTTAAAATTTGAGATAGTTTTTCACTCCAAAATTTTTGAGATAGTTTCTCTCTCTAAAATGTTTTTTAGATACTTCTCTCTAAAAAATTTGATGTAGTTTCTCTCTCTAAAAAATTTAGATATTTTATCTTTGAAACTTAAAATTTGAAATAGTTTTTTTCTATAAAAATTTGAAATAATTTCTCTCTCTAAAAAAACTTCAATAGTTTCTTCTCTAAAATTAGAAATAGTTTCTCTCTCTAAAACTTTAAGATATTTTTTCTCTTTATAACGTAAAATTTAATATAGTTTCTCTTCCTAATTCGTGAGGGTATTTTGTGGAATTAATTATGTATTTTTTAAAGTGGGTGTCTCTATAACGTGAAATCTAGCTGGAAATCAATTTCGGAGGGTAAAGACAATGATACATATTTCTTTGTTTTTTGCTTGAAATGAAGAAGATAATTATGGGTAGAAATACATTTCAATCCCAAAATTTTGATGCAAATACCAGAAATATGTTATTTCCACTTAAATACATTGTTGGAACTGTATTTTTAAGTATCGAAACCGCACCTTAATATTCTAAGGTTGAACAAGAATCATCCAATTATCAAAGGGGAATATCTAGATGTTCAAAAGATCCAAATTTTAAAATATATATATAAAAGATCCTCCTAAGTTATTCTTTTAACCGAGGGATTTATTGTACAGTATCCTTCTGTAAGAGAAATCAAAACTTAGTAGTGGATGAAAGATGACTTCATATGCAATGAACATATCGTCAGAGAAATCAAACCTTAGTTTGAAGTGGGTAAAAGATGACTTCATATGCATTGGCCCAGCGTTTTAAAAAACGCCGAGTCAAACCGGACTCGCCCGGTTCGACTCGGAATTCGAGAAATATGATCGGATCGGTAAAAAAATCAGAAATCGTCCGGTTCTAGAGAGAACCGGACGATTCCGCACAGTGACTCGCCGATTCACTGTACGGAATCGGCGAGTCCGTGAAGAACACGGGTTGCACAGTGTTCTTCACGGGATTATTTGAAATTTGTCATTTTTTTATTATTTTTCTTGTTTTTTTTGGCATGTGTTCTGATTTGCAGGCTGTAAACAGCTTTATTAAGCTTTTTCAAGGATTAAATGGGGGAAAAATTTGTTGTTTTTGGATCACGAAAAATTCGGTGTTTAGGGTTTCAGCCTTTTCTGAAAGTTTCATGCCAAATAGGGCATGAATCTTTCAAAATTTGTAGGCATTTTGATCTTAAATCTGTAAATCAAAACCTTTTGTTACTAATTTGTGATAATCGTTGAGAAAAACAGAGTTTTTTGGAGTTGAAGGCTTCGGTTCACAAAATCAGGTAAGAACTTTGGGTTTTTTTTTTTTTCCGCCATTTGATTTATTTCACGGCATATTTTGAACATAATGAGTTCAATAATTATGGTTTTTAATCTTTATTGTGTCTAGTATGATTTAAAATTTTCAATTTTACGTAATCTGGTCAATTACAGCAAGAAATTTGATATGAACACTGAGATGTCTGCAGAACCAAATTCCGCTATTTTTTTTTTTTTTTTTCCGCCTTTTGATTTTGTTTTCATGATATATTAGAAATAATGTGTTAAAAATTTAGGGTTTTGATTCCTTATATTGTTGTTTATCAGAAAATATACTCTATTGGATGTAATTTATTCACTTAGAGGTGAATTTTTGAGTTAAAATCGCTTATGTAAAACGACTCTGTGAAGAACAAATTTTTTTTTTTTTTTTTTTTTTTTTTGTAACCCATGATAGAATTTTTTGTAATCCATGATCGAATTTTTTGTAATCCATGATCGAAATGTTTGTTTTTTTTTCTTGTAATCCATGATCGAATTTTATTTTTTATTTTTTATTTTTTATTTTTGTAACCCATGATAGAATTTTTTGTAATCCATGATCGAATGTTTTGTAATCCATGATCGAAATGTTTTTTTTTTTTTGTAATCCATGATCGAATTTTTTGTTTTTTGTTTTTTATGTAACCCATGATAGAGTTTTTTGTAATCTATGATTGAATTTTTTATTATCCATGATGTAATTGTTTTTCTCTTTATTTGTAATCCACGATAGAATTTTTTGTTTTTTTTTGTTTTTTTGTTTTTGTAATCCATGATCGAATTTTATGTAATCCATGATCGAATTTTTTGTAATCCATGATAGAATTTTCTGTAATCCATGATCGACTTTTTTGTAATCCATGATCGAAATGTTTGTTTTTTTTACTTGTACCATGATCGAATTTTTTGTTTTTTTTTTTTTTTGTAACCCATGATTGAATTTTTTGTAATCCATGATCGAATTGTTTTTTTCTGTTCTTGTAATCCACGATCGAATTTTTTGTTTTTTTATGTTTTTTTTTTTTTTGTAATCCATGATCGAATTTTATGTAATCCATGATCGAATTTTATGTAATCCATGATCGAATTTTTTGTAATCCATGATCGAATTTTTGTAATCCATGATCGAATTTTTTGTAATCCATGATCGAATTTTTTGTAATCCATGATTGAATTTTTTGAAAATTTGTATTTTTTTTTTTAATCCATGATCGAATTTTTTTTTGTAATCCATGATCGAATTTCTAGAAAATTTGTGATTTTTTTTTTTAAATCCATGATCGAACTTTTTGAAAATTTGTTAATTTTTTTTTTTAATCCATGATCGAATTTTTTGAAAATTTGCTGTACTTTTTTTTTTTTATTTCTTTTTATCCATGATCAAATTTTTTGAAAAATGATGATTTTCCGAAAAGATGTGAAAATCGTGATAAATTGTATGTTGATGGATTATTTATGCAAAAAAATGCATGTTATTATATTTTTAATACAAAACTTTATTTTTTTTATCTGTTGTTCATGGATTTTTTAGTTGGAATGACTGATGTTAGCCGGCTCTTTGAAGAATTGTTTTTATTATTAATTTTTTAATGCAAAAAATGTATGTTCTTGATAATTGAGTTGTAGCCATGTTTGGAGCTTGCATTTTGTATTATTCTAAATGTTTGTAATTGATATGTACGAAAATATTATTGTCAAAAAAGGTACAAATAACAACGAATATGACTACATGAACTACCGCAACATATTATCACTACATATGGTGATTATTTTTCTTTTTGAACTGTCAGGTTAATTTAAACTTTTTACATCTTAAAACAGTTGAATCATGTCAAGATCTACAGAAGACTCTGCATGGCAACATGGGGTCAGACTTGATCCTAACAAGAAAGACAAAATTATATGTACTTACTGTCAAAGAGTGATAAGTAGTGGGGTACATAGGTTCAAGCAACACTTGGCAGGGGTTAAGGGAGAAGTTTCTGCATGCACTAGTGTCCCTAGTAATGTAAAAAAACAGATGGTGGCAATTCTTAATGCTAGCAAAGGTAAAAAAATTGCCGAATATAGGATGAATGAGGAGATAGCTAGTTTATATACACCATCAAGCAGGAATGATACAGAAGAGCAATATAATTATGACCTAGAAGATCAATATAATAATGAGCTGGACATGGCCACAAGATTGAGTTTACATGAACAATATCAGAGGGAACGTGGGTTTAGAATGCCTGGTGGGTCTAGCTCAGACATGCATGGTGGGCCTAGCTCCGATATGCATGGTGGGCCTAGTTCAGATATGCATTGCGGGTCCAGCTCGAGCATGTATGGCGGGCCCAGCTCAAATATGTATGGAGGGGTTGGTGGCAATATGTATCAAGGAGAATCAGTTGTTGAAGAAATTGTTTCTAAGTTACCTAGAAGTACCAGTATTGCAAGTCATGGTCGTAAAGACTCATTTCTCTCAAAGCCTAAGTCACAACAGATGACCCTAAAAGGCATGGTTAAAGGTACAAGAAACATGTTAGGGAGATATGTTGGTAAATGGTTCTACGATAAAGGGATTCCCTTTGATGCAGCCAATAGCCCATATTTTCCACCTATGATTAGTGCAATCCAGAGAGTCGGGCCCAGGGTAAAACCCCCGACGGCATATGCGCTCAGTGGGCCAATATTAGATGAAGAGGTAGAGGAAGTTAAAAAGTGGATTGAAGAATATAAACAGAGTTGGCCAAGGACAGGAATTACTCTCATGAGTGATGGTTGGTTGAATAAAGTTAGCAAAAAGGAGTTTTTAAACTTCTTGGCCTATTCCCCAAAAGGTACAGTTTTTTTGTCTAGCAAAGACGTATCAGGGACGAAGAAGGATGCAAACTTCTACGTACGACTATATGATCAGATAGTGGAGGAGGTGGGAGATAAGCATGTAGTCCAATTTATTACGGACAATGCGCGTGCATGTGTTTCTGCGGGCAGCAAGTTGATGGATAAGAGGAAGCATCTAGTATGGACCCCGTGTGCTGCACACAGCATCGATCTTATGTTAGAGGAAATCGGTGAGATCAAAATTGTGAAGGAGACTCTAGATGAAGCAAGGTTGATGTCGAGATTTATATACAACCACTCTAAAATATTATTTCTGTTTAGAGAACACTCAAAGAAAAAAGAGATAATCAGGCCTGCCATAACCCGCTTTGCGACCGATTAATTAGCTGTGGACTCCATTCGACAATCTGAAGGTGCATTAAAGAGATTGTTTACTTGTGAAGAGTGGTTAAATGACCGCCTCTCGAAGTCCAGTACCGGTATAAAAGTGGATAACATAATCTCAAATAGGCTGTTCTGGTCTTGATGTTCCAGTGTTGTAGAGGCCACTGCCCCTTTGGTCACGGTGTTAAGAATGGTGGATGCTGATAAGAAAGTTACCGTGGGTATCCTTTATGAAGGTATTGAGAGGGCGAAATCAGCTATTGGGGAGAAGTGTAATTTTGCTAGCAAAGTGATCGAGATTATAGAAAAGAGGTGGAACACCAAATTTGGACGTCCAATTCATTATGCTGGTAAATATATATTTATATCATTACAATGTTTCAGTTTAAATCATTTTTTTATGAAATTGTAAATGACATTTTTCTACCTATATGTTTTTTAGGTTACTACTTCAACCCAAAATTTTTCTATTTGACACCTGAACAACGCCACAAGATTATGGAAGGGGTCAGATACATTATTG
Organism: Amborella trichopoda; assembly: GCF_054954075.1. Taxonomy (NCBI): domain Eukaryota; kingdom Viridiplantae; phylum Streptophyta; class Magnoliopsida; order Amborellales; family Amborellaceae; genus Amborella; species Amborella trichopoda. The sequence goes on along the minus strand of NC_142344.1, from coordinate 54,683,923 downwards.
CAAGGTTGGAGAGAAACCATCGAAACCAAGTAGCAGCAATACAAGAGGTATTATTTAATGTTTGGGTAAGAACTTCATTGAGTTGTTATATTTGTGAAGAATAATGCACTAAAACGTAATATATTTGTTTTAGCTTGCTATGTATAGGGATGCTATATGATCCTTCGGAACTAGACTTGCCAGAAATTCTCGAACTATGATGGATCCAGGTTATCCCCTCGCTAATATTTTGTTTATTCATATATTTAATCTTATGAATTGTTCTTGCCCTTACAATGCTTTTTACATTTTAATCCAGCTGAATGGTGGGAGATATATGGTACTGATGCACCTCACCTAAAGAGGATAGCAATCAAAGTGCTCTCCCAGACATGTTCTGCTACTGGCTGTGAGCGCAACTGGAGTACGTTCCAATGGTTGCACACTACTAGGAGGAATCGACTCGCTTCTGAGAAGCTTCATAAACTAGTGTACGTTCATTATAATTTAAACCTCAGAGAGCGACAAATAAGAAAGAAGCTTGAAGACTATGGGCCGATAGACTTAGACACAATATTTGTCACAGACACAGCAGACCAATGGGTAGTAGAAGAGGAGGAGCCAGTGTTGCACAAGAGAGCGTTCCTTGAGGCTATCGGTGATGAAGATATTGAAGAAAGTGATGAGCAGCATGAAAGAGGAAGCAGCCAGCCAATGTATCCACAATATGTCGGTGATATTGCACCTAATGAGGGAGAGTGGGAAGGGGGTCTAAGAGAAAATGAGAGAGATGATGATTCTGAGGCCACCCTATCCCAGCCATATTATTCACATATCGAGTCCCAACAGCAACAGTGTAGGGATGAGCACGACAGTGCAGGTGAGCATGAAGGATGGACAAGTTTCGGGGATTTTGGATTGGGAACACAACAAAACACTAACACTCAGGGATTTGGGAATAGTCAGACGCCCGCTAATATCGATGATTCGTTTTTAGATCGAATCAATGAATTGTCAAACGAATTCAATCAATGGCACCAGCGTGACCAAGAAGAACAACAACGTCGTCTATCATTTTATTTTTAGATCGTATGTTACTAATTTTATGCTTTATTGTAGTCCATGTATGTTGATATACTTATTCCATGATAATTCTATGTTTATCCTTTTGTGTAATGTAAATTAAATGTTGAATGGCGATTCATGCAAGGAAAGAACATATCAATATTCGCATATTCATTCAAAAACATGAAAATTCTTAATGGAGTACCCTCATTTCTTACTGAATTCTTAAAAAACAATATTTATAATGAATTTTAATAATTTTTTCGGATTGTTTTGAAGCTTTATTCTGACCGATTCACCCGATTCTCAATCCGGATCGTTGATTCGTCCATCCGGATCGGTTTTTTGAAAGCCCGATCAGGGTCACCGATCCGTTTTTTAAACCATTGCATTGGACATATCGTAAAAGAAAACAAAACTTAGTTTGAAGTGGATAAAGATGACTTCATAACAAATCCTCAATTAAATCGCCTATGCAGGGCCTTGAAAATCACATGTATTACAAGATCTTATGTGATTTCATCATACAAAACCAACTTCTTGTATTTTTAAATCACTTTGGGTGCTCATAAATTTTTTAAATAAATTTTAAATTGAAAAATAAATCATTATAATCTATTTGAACTGCTTTTTAACTTCAAAATAATCGGCTTTTAAAGTTTAAATTCCAAATTTTCAGATTCATAAACAAAATTGGTCGACATTGTTGGCCAATAGGCCCACCGTAGGGGTGGGAATCACCGAGACCCGACCCAAGACCCGAGGGTAGACCCAATCTAGGTTCGGGTATTGGTCCAAAATTGGACTTGGCTGATGAGGTTCAAGTCCAAATTTTAGACTCGAACACTTTTCAGATCCGAGTTGGGATCTAGGTCCGATAATATGTATTGGGTCTCAATATATAAAAAATATATTTAAATATTATTAAATACATAAATATTTAAATTTTGGGGTCATGTCCATTGTTCATAAAATCGCCCGATCTAACCCCCCAGTTAGATCGAAACCGGCCAGTGGCCGGTTCCGGTTTTGGGGGTTAGGGTGATCAACCGGTATTTAAAAAACAAATATTAAAAATATATATATAAATTCTCAAAAATAAAAAATTTGATTTGTAATGTATTTTTAAATATTCTTTACATTATGGTAAAGATTCAAAAAAATTTTGATCATTAATACTCACTTCTATATTTTTTCATCTTTTTAAAAAAAAATTAAAAATAGCCCTTGAAAAATGTAAAATAGGTTAAAATCTATTTTTTTCATTAATTTTCAACTTCAACACTATTTTTTAACGCCCGGGACTTGCCTGGTTAGAGCGGTTGAATCGGCTGGTTTACCGGTTAGGCTGGTTGAATCGCTTCAGGGCCCATGTCCGATTAACTGTTGCGATTCAATTTCACAAACATTGGTCAGGTCCGATCGGATCTGATCGAATCGGGATAGGGGTCGGGGTCTGAACATGTCTAGCCGGACAGGACCGCACCGGACCCGTTGTCACCCCTATCGCACCACCAAGGCAAACCGTACAAATCTTGTCTGCGTGCCATTTAATTACCCAACAAACTTTTCTCCTTCTACTTGGTCTCATGTTGCATGTAAGAGAGAAGAAAATTCAGAGAGAGAGAGAAAGTGGACACCAGCGTCGGCATTAGGCGCTGGGTTTACGGTTCTCTTTGGCTCTGCACAATTAAAGCCTGTGCTCCTACCCAACTGTCTCGCTTATTTACAAGGCTCACACCATGGCAATCCTGCACTTCTTCTCCACTGCATCACCCGTTTGTTTTCTCTCGCTGAAACCTTTCTCCAACTCTCTTTCCTCTCTGTCGTTCTACTTTTCTCTCTCCTGAACCTCTGGTTCTCACCACCCATTACTCTGACTCTCCCTCCCCTTCTTTTCCTCTCTCTTTCCTCCTCTGGCTTTAATGAAAGGCGCACCTCCCTCTCTTCCATAAGCCCTCAACAAATCTTTCTCTCTCTAACTTCTCTCTCCTCTGTTTTTTCTCTCTCTACTCACCTCTCTCTCATGGAGGACCCAAGCCTCTATTTTCCACTACCCACCATTAAAACTCTATTGCAGACTTTCTACTCTTCATTTCTCTTTTGTTTTCTCAGGGTATTCCCTCTCTGTCTAGCTCTCCTCTTCGAAACCCTGGTTTTAGTACACAAATGGAGCTTTCTCGGGCATCTCCTCTTCGTCTCCGCCGTGGTTCTGTACACAACACTTGTGTATCATTTCTCACGGCCGGCTCCTGTATACCTAGTCGACTTTGCCTGTTACAAACCACCGAGTCACCTCCAAGTCCCGCTCCATTCCTTCATGGAACACGCATCGAGGTTTGGGTGCTTTGAAAAAGAGAGCGTCGAGTTTATGGGACGAGTCATCAAGTTATCGGGTCAAGGAGAGCGCACCAGCCTTCCTCCCGCTCTTCACTATATCCCACCTCGAACCGGCCATCTCGACTCTGTGGAAGAGGCCCACATGATTCTTTTTTCGGTCATGGAAGACTTGTTAGCCAAAACCCGAGTCAATCCGAGTGAGATCGACGTCTTGGTGGTGAACTGTAGTGGCTTTTGCCCTTCTCCTTCTCTCTCATCCATGGTGATGCACCGCTTCAAACTGAGGGACAATGTCAAGACCTTCAGCCTTGGCGGAATGGGGTGTGGAGCTGGGGTCATAGCCGTCGACGTGGCTCAGACGTTGCTCAAGCTATGCAGCGGCGCTCAGGCCGTCGTCCTGAGCACAGAGATCATGTCGACCGGTTGGTACAGCGGAAAAGAAAGGAAGAAGCTAATGCTCAATTGCCTCTTCCGTATGGGCGGCTCGGCCGCATTGCTACAAAGTGGCCCGCAAGCTGCCCGTGTGGCTAAGTACCAGCTACGGCACATGGTGCGCACCCACATGGGGGCAAGCGACAGGGGCTACTTCTCGGCCATGAGAGAAGAAGACTCGGAAGGAATAACTGGGGTCTCCCTAGAGAGAGACCTGATGCAAGTAGCTGGAGAAATCTTGAGGATGAACATTGGGGCCTTAGGGTCTAGGGTTTTGCCTCTCTCTGAGAAATTTTGGTATTCTTTCTCTCTCTTCCATAAACGTTTCTTGGACCCCAAGACAGAGATCTATGTCCCCAATTTTAAGCTTGTGATACACCATTTTTGCATACCACCCTCTGGTAAAGCTTTGTTGAGAGAGCTTGGGAAGGGCCTAAGGCTAAAAAAAGTGGACTTAGAGCCAGCTCTCATGACCCTACACAGGTTTGGAAACCAGTCTTCTTCTTCACTCTGGTATGAGCTAGCTTACATGGAGGCTAAGGGGAGGGTCAAGAGGGGGGATAGGGTTTGGCAGCTGGGCACAGGGAGTGGACCCAAGTGCAATAGTGCAATATGGGAGTGTATAAGCCCTGTGAACCCACTTGCCAAGGTGGGCTCGGACCCAGCTGGACCCTGGTTCGATTGCATAGACGAGTACCCCATTGCTATGGATGACTTCTAAGTCCAAGGTACTTTGGTTTAGGGTTTGCATCTAGGATTAGGGTTTGGTCCTGGATTTTGCATGGTAGGTGGATTTTTATGGGGGCTGATATTAAATGGTGTGTCGTTGTAAGACCAGTACTAATTGAAGCCTATTTATGTGTCTTTATGGGGCTTATTTAAGCCATGGCTTGTCTCTCTAATTAAAGGCCTATGTACCGTCACTATCAATCTATTTGTGACTTCATGTTAACACAATAAATTTGTAATACTAGAATTTTTGCAGGATATTTTCCTCCATCTGTGGAAGAAATTATCAGGTACAAATCCTTCATGGCTTTAATTATAAAAGAGCCTCACCCCGGACTAGTGTTTGAACCCGGATCAGGAGGTGGGATTGGTAGATTGACCAAGATCGCCCATCCGTCCAAAAAACAAAATTTAGAATGATTTTAGAGTAAATATCTTAGGAGACCCCCCCACACTACAGGATCTCAAAAGATTATCATTAAATTTAGCACAGATCTCTAAGCAAGTTATCACATGAGTATGAGACTTGACTTTTCTAAAGATTTTATACCAAATTTGATGGTGATCTTTTGAGGTCCTACACACTACACACATGGGTGTAGGAGGGTATCATAGGATCATTAGTCATAAGTTTATATGTAAAAAAGAGAAGATATGAAAATTAGAGAACACGGTTTCTATGAATCCATGAACAAATGAGTTACCTCCTAAAAATCTGGTTTTGAGATGGATTTTCTTACTTAATTTTTAAGGACATGTAATCTCAGACATGGAGATCATGAATATAAAAAATAAATAAATTTTGAAAATTAAAAATAATTCTACTAAAAAAGTGTTTGGACCTTTAATTTCAATTGTTTTTAGATGGACCACCTATTAGCATCGATCTTTAAGATGAATGCTTTATACCTCAGATATCGCAAATGTAGAAATGTCGTCCCCGCCCACATAAAACAATTTTCCAAAATTAAATGGGTAGAAACCAGCCGATTTGATCGATCTTGATCGCTCAGTTCGTTGACATTCTCGACCGATTGTTTGATAGAACTGGGTAACCCTAACCAAATTGATTCTCGATTCTGACTAGGATCCGAGTCAGTCCCATCAATTCCCGACGAAGATTGACAATTCCAAACTTCGCACTAAAGTTTGAGAAAAACCATTCCTTTGCATGTATCCACAGTTTCTCTCTCTCTTTCTCTCTCTCTCATGTGGAGTGTATATCAATAACATGGTCAAGCCACTTTGAAGAATCACTGCGGAGATAGTGAGATTAACAATTTTACCAAAAAAAAAAATAGATCCCTATAAAAATGGGATTTTGTCTATAAAGAGACCATTTATCTTTGGGTGTGGTTTCTATAAGGTTGCAACCTTAAACAATCCAATTGTTTAATGTTTAAAATTAGGTGTTGTTTCTATAAGGCACGCTGCTAAATTTTATCACAACATGCAATTTTGGTGTAAAATATTATTAAGATTATCTTAAAATCTATTTTCATATCTAATTATAAAGTTTTAAACTCAAAAAATGATTAAAATCAGGTAGATTTGTAAACATAAGAAAATTTTGAAAATAGATTGTCTAGATCATGTGTTGTAAGATGCACTACTTCAGGGATTCAAAAACTTTTTTTTTTTTTCATATTCATATATCTCGATATCGAAATGATCAATTAGAGGGTCTTTCAACATTAAAACAACCTTTTCCATGGATTTTTGAGGTGCATATGTAATTCTACATTTTAAGGTTGCAACCTTGCATAAATGTTTTCCTTTATATTTTGTAAAAAGAGGTCATAATCACATTTATCCCTTAAATTTCAAAATGAGTGTTGTAAGCGTGTCATGAATAGCCATAAAGTTCTAAAAAAAATCTCAAACTTCGCGACTCATCCTAAACCATCCAATTTAACATCTAATGAGTGAGAATAGTAGTGACCTCCTTATACAAAAGATAAATAGTCTCTTTATAGACTTTCCTTTTAAAAAACCTTTCTTTTGGTACCTAAAGGACTTTCTTAATAATACCCAAATTGTAGTGAGCGCAGTTTGGAAATTTGATCCAAATGAGTTAGTTGAGCCAAATGATTTAAATATATGTGTTTGTTCCTTATTCTAAATATATGTGCTTGTTCCGTATTGGCATTTTGGAAATTTGGCTCAATTAATTCAATTGAGTTATATGACCTAAATACCCTTTTTTTTTATGTTGCTTGTTCCCTATTTGAAAAAAGGGACAAGATGCGGAACTTTGGTGATTCAACTCCATAAATCACAAAAGCCAAAAGGTTTAACAACCTTGTTTATTCTAGGCTCTTAATGGTGGAAGAAGATTTTTTTTATTAAAAAACATGTTTAGGGCTTGGAACCTAGAACAAGCAAGGGCATTTAGATCATTTTAACTTGAGTAACTTTAGTTTTCAAATATCAAAATACTCTCACTTTCAAGGTTCCAAGTCCAAAAATCTTGAGGAGGCACCTGAGTGAATGAATTTGAGAAATTAACTATATTATTGGTAAATATCCAAATATTGAGGAGGCACCTGAGTGAATGAATTTGAAAAAGTAACTATATTGTTGGTAAATTGAAATGCAACCACCTCATTGATTTTTTGTGGTTTGAATTGTTTAAGTGATGTTTTCATTTCTTTTTTATTTTTTAATAGATTGATTTAGGAATTGAAGATACTGATAGATTTTGAGAAAGTAAAGATGATGGAGAGAGAGGCAGAGCGAGGAATGGAATATGTGGTCAATTCACATTAACAAGAATGAAACCTTAAAAGGCTTTATATACAATACATATTTAGTTTTAGACCAAAACTATCCCTACACAAATATACAAGGACAATAAAGAACAAATTAAATAAAAATAAAACAATTACACTTTATTTATTATATGCATGTTATTACCCCCCTCAAGCTGATGCGAACATGAGTAACACATTGCCTTGTTTATGAAAAAATCATGACGTTTGTAAGTAAGAGATTTGGTGAAAATATCAACTATTTGTACAGTAGAAGAAACATAAGGGATAGATAATGCGTCATGAAGATAGCAATCGTGAACATAATGACAATCCACATTAAGATGTTTTGTTCGCTCATAAAAGACTAGATTAGATGCAATTTTAATTGCACTTTGGTTATCTGCATTTAAAGGTGTGGGATCTAAAATATTGAAACCAAAGTCATTGAGAAGAGCATGAACCCAAATAATCTCACTGACAACAGAAGAAATAGCACGATACTCCGCTTCAGTACTTGACTTGGAGACAGTATATTGTTTCTTGTTCTTCCATGATATTAAGGATGATCTAAAAAATAAACAATATTCTGTAGTAGAGCAACAAGTGTCTGGATCACCTGCCCAATCTGCATCTACATATACACTGAGATCTTAAGAATATGTGGAAGCAAAAAATAATCCATGATTGCAAGTACCTCGAACATAATGTAAAATACAGTGAATTGCTGATAGATGTGGTCATCGAGGATCTGAAATAAACTGGTTCACAACATGGACAGCATATACGATATCTGAGTGTGTCATAGTAAGGTAGATGAGGAAGCCTACGAGTTTGCGATACATTGTAGACTCAGGAGAGGATCTCCAACAATTGCATAAAGTTCAACATTTAGCTCCATGAGAGTATCAACATCCTTTACATCAGTGAATCGGGCACTAGAAACAAGATCACATGCGTACTTATATTGATGAATATAAATACCACCCTTAGAACAAGTGATCTCAAGGCCATGGAAGTAAGACATTTCCCCAAGGTCCTTCATTTGAAATTCTTCTTGCAATCGTAGCTTTACATCTTTGATGGAAGTAAAATCATCTCTAGAGACAAGAATATAATCAACATATAATAAAATAATACAAATGTCATGTTTCGTGATACGAATAAACATGGAGTGATCATGTTTACTTTGAATGAAACTATTTGCAAGAATGACAACCTAAAAACACTCAAATCATGCGTGAGGAGCTTATTTAAGACTATAAATTGCCTTACGAAGTCGACAGACCAATGATGTATCTAGAGAAGCAAGCCCAGGTGGTTGGTGCATATAAACTTCCTCTTAAAGCTCTCTATTAAGAAAAACATTTTTGACATCCATCTGTCATATGGGCCGATCACAAATTGATGCTAGTGCAAGACGAGTATGAATTGTAATCGTTTAAGCAACAAGAGAAAAAGTTTCCTTATATTTAATGACATACTCTTGGCCATAACCTTGTGCAACTAACCATGCTTTGTGTCGATCAAGGGTTCCATCAGCTTGTAACTTAACCTTGTAAATTCATTTACTATCAATAGAATGCTTGTTAGGAGGCAACAGTACTAAGTCTCGAGTGTGGTTCGCCTCTAAAGCTGCAATTCCCTCATTCACAGTCATATGCCAACATTGGAGTTTAGATGCTTGAGAATAAGAAGATGACTCATGAAAGAGAGGGTTAGTAGCGGTTATTAAACAACATACATGAGACAAACTAACCACTAGCAAGTTAAGACGATAGGGAGGAACAGACTTACGAAGAGACCGCAAAGTTGCTGAGGGACAGTAGGCGGATCAACAACTGGAGGTGATATATGATCAACACTAGGAACAGCAGTCTCATTAGAGTTACAAACTTCCGGACTAGGGATGTCGAATCCAGGTAGGATTGAAAAATCAGATGCATGTGTTGGTGTAGTAGGGTGTAAATAATGATGATGAAAAGGTATATTTTCAAAAAAAAATAACATGTCGTGAGATTGTCACACGATTAATAGTAGGATCAAAGCAGCGATACCCTTTTAATTGAATGCATAGCCCACAAACATAAACTTAGAAGACTTAGGTGAGATTTTATCTCGTGCAAGAGAGGGAAGAAGAACAAAACAAGTATATCCAAACACACACAAGTGTGAGTAACCATGGGATTTTTAAAAGGCTTATGAAAAGGTGAAACATTGTGTAGAACAGGAGTAGGAAGAAGATTAACAAGATACAGAGCAGTGGACATGGCTTCACCCCACATGGTTTTAAGAGAATGAGAGCTTAAAAGAAGAGAGTGAACAATTTCAAGGATATGCCAATGTTTTCTTTTGATAACTCCAATATATTCAGGGGTATGAGGACATGAACATTGATGAATAATGCCATTTGTACGAATATATGTTTGAAATTCATTGGATAGGTATTCCCCTCATGAATTAGACCTAAAGACTTTAATATTTTTTTGAAACTGGTTTGTAATCATACTACGGAAGTCTTTAAAGACACTCAACACACTTGATTTGTGTATGAGAAATAAACCCACGTGTACTTCAAAAAATTGTCAATAAATGTCACAGTAAAAAGAACCATTAATTGAAGGAACAGGAGCAGGCATCACACATCATAGTGCACTAAAGAAAAATGGCTGGTACTTTTATTAGTACTATGAGGGAAAGATAGACCAAAATGCTTTGCCAACTTGCAACTATCACACAAAATATCTTTATCAACTTTCTTATTAGAAAAGACAGCAGGTAAAACTCCAGAATTCAAAAGGGATAACATTTTTTGAGTGTAGATGACCTAACCTACAGTGCCAGACATACCATAGAGAATTTGATTGGCTTATTTCATGAGAAGAAAGAGAAAGGTGGCTAACAGGTAGGGCCTTTGAAAGGTGAGAAGGAGCCTTGCTGAAATTAATTGTTCCTTCTTAGTGCTTATCCCAATCACCTTTCCGGTTACTTGATCCTACACACACAACCTTCATTAGAAAATAAGGCAAGGTATTTATTGTCAACTAATTACCCAATAGATATCAAATTAAGAGGAAGGTTGAGAACATGATGGACATCCTCAAGTAACAAGAACTTGCCAGATGGACTAGGGATAGTGGTATTACCAGAGTGGGTAACATGAAAAGGAGATCCATTAGCAATAAAATAATTTATTTTACCAAAACGAGGTGTCACAGAGGATAATTGAGAAATTTATCATGTCAAATGGTTAGATGCTACTGAGTTTATAATACAAATATTTGAAAGAGCATTCGAATTACCTGAAAACCCCAAGGTAACTATGGCATGAGCAAGCTGCTGAAGTGTATTTGAGTCAATAGAGGGAAAACCTAGAATAGGCAGATGAATTGTAGATGATGAAGGTGTAGATGTAGAGTGGGAGTCAGCAGAAAATCCTCCATGTTGATTAAACTTGGAATAGAGGCCAATGCAACTAATTGAGTAGAACCACTAGCAGAATACTTTCCACGAGCCTAAAGACTTTTTCGACAATCAACAATTACATGGCCAAATTTTTTGCAATAATTGCAAAAACATTGCTTCTTTCAATGAGCAACTATGTGTCCATTTTGACTACATATGTTGCATTGTATTTAGGCATAGTTGAAACCCTTGTTAGAGCCATTGAGTATAGCTAAAGCCACATCAAGGATGTCTAGTGAATTGAATTTGCAAATCCCAAGAGAGTCTAAGATAATTTCCAAAGCAAGGAGATATGAGAGGGCATCATCTAGTAAAGAAGTGGAAGTACGATGAAGAATTGATGTTTTAATATTTTCAAACTCTGATCACAACCCCATTAAAGAATGGAATAAACAGGTTTGATTTCTTCTTTTAGTAATTGCCTCGTTAGGTGACTCTGTCTCCATTGAGTCCATCTCATTCCATATGCCTGAGAGGGAATTGAAATAGTCTTGAATAGAGGAATCTCCTTGTCGTGTATTCATGCTTTCATTTTCAAGTGCATAGAGACGAGTTGTGTTTGTTTGAGAGTAAATCTTCTTCAAATAATCCCACATGGCTTTGCCATTTGGCTAGTATGTGAGGTTGCGCCCAATTTTGTGCTCAAACGAATTCATGATCCAAGTAACAATGCAACTATCAATAGCAAACCAAACATTGCGCCTATTCTCATCGATAGATTGAGGTATATATCCATCAACGTCGCCCCATAATTTTCTTCTTATAAGAAAGCATCGCATCTGAAAGGACCACAATCTGTAGTTCTTCCTATCAAAATGCACAAAAATAGTATTACTTGTGAACAAACATGGTAACTACAACAAATACGGCAATTGGATATTGAGAAATGTCAGTGTCTAATTGTATGCTATACCTATATTGAAATTGTATCATATAGTTTTAGCAAGTATTGGTTGTACTCTCTCTATAAATCCATAAAAACAATTGGACCGTTAGTTTTCATTGTTTTTAGATGGAACATTTATTGGCATCCATCTTTAAGAGGAATGTTTTACACTTTCTGGACGGCATATGTAGAAATGCAGTCTACCCCGCATGAAACTATTTTCCTATTAGTAAACCACAGTTAAAGGTTGGAGTCCAACCATTGGACAAAGGTTGTAAGAATAAAAAAGGATATTATCTCTAGAGAGGAGGTAGACTTTAATATAGAGAAGTTCAGAGCATGACGTAGGTATCTTTATGTTTTTCAAGAATAATAAGTCCTATCTTTTCTGGGATTAGCTAAAGGAAATCTATGCAATTTGAGAGATTTTATGAGCGAAATATATCAAGTATGAAATACACCTCCAAATTTTATCATAATAAGTACTTTTGGTCTAAAAAATTCTTAAGATTATCTGAAAATCTATTTTTATATTTAATTATAAAATTTTAATCTCCAAAAATAGTCGACCTATAAATATATGAAAATCATGAAAATGGAAGAGCTAGATATTATGTTACAAGATGCATTATTTCTGGGACGCAAAGTCCTTTCATTTCATATTCATACATCTCGATGTCAAGATAATCAATTAGAGGGTTTTCCAACATTAAATCAATCTTTTTCGATGGATTTTTTAGGTGCATCTGTAATTCTATATTTTAAGGTCGCAACCTTATATAAACTTTTTCCTTTAACAAATATATGAAAGTGAAAATAAATATATTATAATGTATATTAGGGAATTTTTATTAAATGTGTAGTTCTTAAATAAAAGTCTTAAATTATGAGGAAAATATAACTAACAAAATATACTCCACTCATATTATTATCTATGATAAATAGTTATTTAATTAAATACTAAATTAATTCTATCTTAATAATAAATATTAACAAACAATAAATAATAATAATAATGAAATAAGAGCGCATATAAATATTATGGCTACACAATAATCATTATCTTAACAACTAAATAATAATCTAGTATTGTAATCATAATATAATATTAAAATATTAATAAAACACAACAATAAATATGGACAATATTTTAATATTTATATAATATGATATTAGCACATTAAGATAATAATTCTTAGATAATAATATAAGCTTATAATAATATTATAAGTCGTTATTATATTATAATATTATTGTCTTATAATATCAAAAATATTAATATTAATAGTGATGATGTTTCATGACAAACATTTATTTATGTAAATATTTTAAAGGGTCATTATTTCAATATAAATATTTCAAACATAAATAAATAATGAAATAATAATAACAAATAGTAGTAGATATTAAATATGAAGGTTATAACTATATGAAAATATTACTATTTTAATATTTATAAAATATTATAATATCATTACATCAATATTAATATAATATTATGATATTAACATCAACATTAATATAATAGTATGATATTAATAGAATTATAATAATATTATGATATTAATATAATATTATAATAAAAGTATTTCATATACGATTTTTTTCTATTCTTTTTTTTGGGACTTTCATTGTGCAGCCAATTTGGGATCTATCTAAATGTGGAACAATTGTTTCATGCGGGGCAAGACCGCATTTCTACAATATGCGACCTAGAGTCCAAAGGTATAAAACATCCATCTTAAAAATTGATGCAAATAGGTGGTCCATCTAAAACAAATGTAACTAACGGTCTAAATGCTTTTTTAATATAATTATTATTTTTAATTTTCAAATTTTATTTATGTTTTCATATTCATGATCTCCATATTAAAGATTATATATTCTCTAAAAATTAGGATCAAATTATATTTAAAAATATATTTATTGCCAAGCCCGTATTTCTACATGTGCAGGCTTGGCCGCATGCTAACCGCGTCCTTCAATCGTGTGCCTCGTGGGCACATCGAGAGAAGCATGCTTGTATTCCCAGAAAATTTTCAGCCCTATATTATCCAGTTTTTTATTGAAATTTTCAATCTGTCCCTATATTGTCCATTTTTTATTGAAATTTTCTTACTATTTTTTGTTCTAGTTTTCTCTGTAATGTTTCTGGTTATAGCGATGCAATCCAAAACCTCTAGCCAAAATTATTCAATTCTCCAATCCAAAACCTAACACAAGAGTTCTCAGCAGATCTTTCAGAAGGAGAAGGTGTGCTAAATGAGAAGGACATGATCCAGTTTTAAACCCAATGGAAATTTAAGCGTTGAATTCATTCTATAGAGAATTGAAAAAAGGTGAAATAGAAGTTTCATATGCCAAATATTTATGCCATCATTTCTATCTAAAATTCGTCAGTTCAAATGAAAACTAATACCCTAGTAAAATGGCACATTGGTGTCTAATGGTTCCAAGTCTTAGCATTTAAGGGTCAGTACAGTCAGTTGTTGGTAATAATAGACATCCTATCTGGAATTCCTATTAACCTATAATCCTATTCCTTACGGACCATACAAATCTAAGAGCCCTATAATTCCCATTACCTATAAATAAGTAGAACCTGTGATATCGAACCATACAAACTGTAGATTCAGAGCCCTAGAGTCCATAAAAGCTAAGATCCTTAAAATTCCCAATAAATAACTGTAGCCTAGTCAAATCTAAACCTAAACACTACAGATTTCCTGCAACTTCCCCTTAGGAAACCTACACAACATACAGGGTACCTAGATCATGGAAAACAATAGAATTCATAGGAACCCTAGATCTAGGAATTCACAACCTCTGACCAAAATCATTCAATTGTCAAATTTAAAACCGAAAACATGAGTTCTCAGCAGATCTTTCAGAAGGAGAAAGTGAGCTAAATAAGAATGGCCTGATCTGCACCCCATCTGTATGTTTCGGATCCCCGATAAGTATTCATTCTCTTTTATTTTGGTTAGTTTATTTCTCTGCTTTAGTTTAATTTCTAAAGCTAGTTCATTAGTTTTAAAAGGTAAAATTATTTAGGTGCAAAAAGCTGCATGTTCTCATATAGAATTGATTTTATGCAATAGACAATCTTTAAACCGTAATTTGATCAATCCCCATAATCTTTACCAATCACAAATTTTAACTATTTAAAACATAGATCAGAGAGAATTACGTATGAGATCTTTCATCCTGATGAAATCATCTTCTCACCCTTAAAAACATTTAAATGGACCCCAGACCTATCATCCAATGGATTGTGTGATAATTCCATAGCAAATAGTTATGTGATTGTATGCAAAGAGCTTTTTATCTTTTGTACATGGAGGTCACAGTCATTTTTGTCCCATAATTTTCAAAATGGGCGGTAGTAAGAGTGTTATTGAATAGACACAAAATTTCAAAAGAAAAATTCTCAAATATCGTGACTCACCCCAAGTCATCCAATTTGAGATCTAATGAGTGGGAATGATTATAACCTCCATGTACAAAAGATAATAGTCTCTTATCATTCCATTAGTCATAATGCAATTAGGTTCGATACTTGCTGTTAATTTATACCCCTATCCCATTTAGGTTTTATTTGGACCATCGATGACATTGGGAAGTCCAAGTGCCCCCGCTCATTTGATGACACATATGCCCAACTCACAAGGGAAGAAAAGGATCCAATAGACAGTGTACAGTTAGTTAACTGTATTTTATGGACCGAATCTCTCAAATTATATGCATAGTGCTCCTCAATATGAATGTGTACAACTCTCAAATCAAAGGAATAAAAAAAAAGATTTAGATTTCAAAGAGGACCCAAATCTAAATGTGTTCCAAGATTGAATTTGGACAATCCATTTTGATTGGATATTCATTATGGGGAACTTTGAGCTCAAAAAAAAAAAAATCTCTTGAAAATCGATCTTGAGAAGTACACATTCATACAGTATTCTATCATGGAGCTGTCCATTCCCTTGGCTCTCAATGGGTCTCTTTATTCTCTCATCATCTACTTCAAAACACGACCTATTGCTTTAATCAACATGATCCATGGACACGGAATGGCCCCAATACCCCTCTCTCTCTATCATTGCACATTACCACTTCTCTCTAGAAGTACTACTACTTTGTCATAAAAATATAAAGGAATAAGTCTGTATAAAGTTGTAATTTTCCTTACAGAAATAACGTTGAAGTAATCTATACCATTTATTCTATTTAGATAGTGGAGATTTATTACTATCTTAAAAGGTGGTTTATATTGTTTTAAAAAATGCTTAAAATCTATATCATTATCGTAACCCTATTTCTAAAAGTAAGGTTGCAACCTATATAAATGGTAACCCAATAGAAAATCCTGTAAGAGAGGTTAAGAATTTTATGAGCTGTGAAGATGCAAAACTATCTCCACCTAAATAGAAAGACCCTATGATACTTTGGGCCTTTCCTGCAACAGTTTAGGTGGAGGGCAAAGAAGGCCTCCTTTCGGAGACGAGTGCCTTGGTCAATCACATGTGTGCCCAAAATTTCAGGTTCACATGTGTGCCTTGGTCAATCACATGTGTGCCCAAAATTTCAGGTTCATATTTTTAGAAAAACCAAAAAATAAAATTCGAACAACACGAGATGTACACATCTCCCCAAAATTGTGCATAATATCTAAATAGTTCAATATGAGCTCTGCAGCTTATACTGTTCTATAAAGCTGTCGGCAGAGAGAGAGAGAGAGAGAATTTTTGGTAAAAATCTTCATTTAAGTTGATGAGGGTCTTGGGCCTAATATTTAGAGGGTACAACCGCTCCATCCTAATAACATTCTAACAGATTCAACGGATATCTCCTCCCATTTTCCGATTCTAAAATTGATATAACAAACTCGCTCCTCCGAAACACTAAAGCCGCCATGGTTGTTGCTATCTGAGGAAGGGGTCGCAGCCGGAGCACCACCACCACCTCCGTTCCCTTGCTGCTGCCGGTGCTCTTCCTCAAGTGTCTCATCCAGCTCCTCCTGCAGCGCACGCCTTCACTAGTTTCTGCAGCTCCTTTACATACTCTATGGAGAATCTAAACTGAATTTATGTTATTTTTGATCCATTGTGGAAAATGGGAGAAAATCAGCAAGAGAGGGGAGCCAACAATGGTAGCATCATCCAAACACACATACTGAACTGACATCATATAGCCGCCTTGCCTTGTGTGGTTTCTGTCCGGTCTGCTTGCATTGCATGTAGTGACTAGCCATTGTTGCCAAAAAAAACCAAAAGAAACAAAGTTGGAAAATGTAAAAAAGGAAAAAAAAAAAAAAAACCACTACTTTCTATCCTTTCCCACGTTATCCTGCCCCTTCAAAAGATAACAAAGCAAAAACACTATAGTCCAAAATCACAACACACGTTTTCTCTATAACATAAAACTTATACACTTCTCCTTATCCAACCCGCTAACATTGTATCAATCACAATATCACGTTTTTACACTGTTTTATTTTTAATCTGTTTTTATAAATTACTTTTATACCAAATTTTTTTACGTCCAATCCGCTATTAAATACGCACTTGTAAAAAAATATTAAAAAAATATTTCCAATAAAATTAAATGATCAAAATACCTCTAAAAGTTTAAGAGGTATTTTGGTTATTATATTTTATCAAAAACTGATTTTTAAATATTTTTTATAGGTTCTCTCTAATGAGAAGATGTCATATACCAAATTTTATATTCATACAATTTGTATAAAAAAAAATTAAAATAAATACTCTGAGGCATCGGATCTAAGATCAAACAGTAAGTGGCTCACTGTATCAAAATTGAAAGGCTAGATGGTAGGGGAAGCATAGATCTTCGATGTTGTAGGAGAAGTACAGAAACATTTCCCAATAGAAATAGACAACCACCATCAACATTATCTATCTCAATTAATTGGAGTCCGTTATATAAATTATGTTCTTTCATTCTTGAAAAAATTACAAAAAACCCCCCAAGTAAACTATCTATACAACTTAACCCCCAGCTAACCACCTTTCCTGGTAAAAACCCCCCAACATAAAAAGTTGTTATTTTTTTTATGGAAATATCCTTCCCATACAAAAAAAAGAGTCAATTGGCGGTCCCAAGTAGCGTATTGCCGAAGCTACCAATTCAACTGCCAGAGTGATGTGGCTTCAAAAGGTGTACTATCGGAGTGCGTCTTTGTACTGCTAGAGCGCTTGTTTTCATTGCCGGAGGTAGAGCGCTTGTTTTCATTGCCGGAGCGACCAAGTCAACCGCCGCTCCAAAAAGTTTCCCCCAACCACCTTTCCTCGCAAAATAGTTGTTATTTTTTTATGGAAATGCCCTTCCCATACAAAAAAAAGAGTCAATTAGTGGTCCCAAGTAGCGTATTGCTTGAGCGACTAATTCAACCGCCGGAGCAATGTGGCTCCAAAAGGTATACTGTCGGAGCGTGCCTTTGTACTGCTAGAGCGCTTGTCTTCATTGCCGGAGCGACCTATTCACCAGCCGGAGCTCTGTGGCTCCAAAAAGTGTACTTGCGGAGCGAGTCCTTGCATTGCTGGAGCGCGTGTCCTCATTGCTTAAACGACCTATCCAACCGCCAGAGCGCTTTGGCTCCATAATGTGTACTGTCGAAGTGGGTCCTTGCATTGCCAGAACACGTATCCTCATTGCTGGAGTGTTTAAATGGGCTGCCAGAGCGCACGGGAAGGTAAAAGCCATGAGAGGAGAGAAGGGGTAGTTTAGTCTCTTTTTTTTTTTTTTTTGAATTGGAGGGGTTTTTACAAAAAAAAGATATTTGTAGGGAAAAAAGTAAGAGAGAAAGTTAAAGGGCTGAGTTGCATGGATAGTTTAATAGGGCCTTCATTGTTTTATGGAGGTGATCTTAAATGGTCCGTCCTTTCAAGACCTGTACTTTCTTTTCTTTTGGTGTGGTCCTTGAATTGAAGCCTATTTATTTGTATTTATGTGGCTTATTTAAGCCATGGCTTCTCTCTCCAAATTCTTATGTCCGGGTCACTATATGTTTGAATTTATGGGGCTTATTTAAGCCATGTTTTCTCTCTCCTAATTAAAGTCCTATGTACGGGTCACTATATGTTGGTTTGTGACTTCATGTTAACAGACTAAATTCGTCATATTACAATTTGGGGATTCTATGTATTTTAGATATCATTTGGGGAATGATCCTATGTATTTTAGATATCTATATGTTTGTTTGTGACTTCATGATAACAGACTAAATTCGTCATATTACAATTTGGGGAATGATCGTTTGTATTTTAGATATCATTTGTTTGTATTTTAGATATCATTTGGGGAATGATCCTATGTATTTTAGATACATAGTAAGATAGTGTATTTGAATTTCTTTACCATTTTTTTTAAAAAAAATATATTTTTATCCTTTCACACTTTCCACTCTATCCCTCGCTCTCTCTTTCCACCCATCCTATTTTCTCTCTCTCCTGCACCTTTCAAGGATGAACACCCAAGGCACTACACGCTTTTCATCTTCAAGCTGCATCCAACCCTCCCTAAAGCTTGTAAATGGTGGCGAGATCTAGGCCTCAAAATCACAGCATCTCCATGAAAAAAATCAGGAAACGGTGCAGCAGTAATGGTGATTCCTGACCATTTTCACTACTTGTACCTGAATTAGTAGTTGGAATATGGTCACCTGAAAATCTTGATACTGGGTTCATGCTTCTTCAATGGCCATCTGGTGATCCATCTGGGATGGTGGGCTGATCTGTAAATAGAGATCAGGAAAGATATTCCCAACCCTCATGTCCATTCTATTAATATATTTTTAACGTATTAATAGATTTTTGGAGAGAAAAAAAAAGTTGAGAGAATATAACAAGTAAAAAGATCTAGAGAAAATATTTCCTTACTCTTTATTTTTTACTTCTATTTCTCATCGAATCAAAGGTTTGAAAATGTTACTTGTAACATAAAATCTTCATTGTTTCTATTTTGCAATCCCTATATCCATTTTATCATTAATTTTTTACTCGCACAAATACTAAAATGATACCTATCTCTCAAAACACACACCCTCTCTCTCTCTAACACTCTATTTTTCTCTTTTTAGTGCCAAAAGTTAACCCTCTCTACGTCGTCACTATCTCCTCTCTCTAAAAATAAAACCACATACTCTCTAAAAACCCAAGGTACATCTCTCTAGAATCTCTCTGTCAAACCTCCATTTCTCTCTCTCTCATACCCAAAGTACAGGGACCCACTCTACATTGTCTCTTTCTTCTCTCTCTCAACAATAGATATAATCTGATTAGAAGTCATTTTGCTAAACAAGATTTAAATAAAAATTGTGCAAATGACCTACACTGTTAGAGCAAACTCTGAGCAGTACAATTTCCACCGTTGTATCATCTTTTTCTCTCTACTCCCCCTCTCTTTCTCTTTAGATATTTTTAAGGGAAAAACGATGTGATGTTTTTTAATGGTGCAAGAAATTGCAAAGGCCTAATTAAGGGTAATTGGGTTTCTGAATTTCATATTTTCTATCAGGTTCTCTCTGTTATTTCTAGAGAGAGAAAGAGGTTGGTGTAGAGCTATTTTAGAGAGAGAAAGGGAGAGGTTTTAGAGAGGAGGGTAAATAGGTGTTTGAATTTCTTGTTTTTTCGAGTTCCCTGTGTTACTTTTTCAGGGACTAGAGAGGAAAGAGAATAGTTTTTGTTTAGTTGCTGCATTGTAATTGGATATGGTTTCAGAGCATGCAAAAATGGCTCCCGCTTCAATCCCCATTAGCAACTCTGACAAAACTGTCCACCCCAAGAAGAAAAAAGTTCTCTCTTTTTCTCTATATCTCTCCCTCTATAATCTTCTCTCCATCTTCAAACTTGGGCCATCCCTTTCTCTCTCTACAAATCTTTTATGCATGGCGAAATCATTATGGCTTCTCTCTCTTGTTTTTGCCTAGGTTCATCTGTCAGCAAAACTAAAGTAGTGCAAGCAATGGCTAACCCAACGTTCACCATCGGTTCCAATTCTTTCACGAAATTAGGGAATTTTCTCTCTCTATCATTTTTGTAGCACACATTTCATAAGCTTCCCCAAATTCATGCACATTTATTATCTTTCCTTAAAATGCATGAATTCATGTTTCTTTAAAAAAAATTATATTGCTGCTTTGCATAGAACGGGGCACTTTGCTGGTTTTTTTGTTTTTACAAGGAAGAACAATGTTCCCAATGGGAACATGGCACCTTATTTGACTGTCTTTTGTTTTTTCAGGGAAGAACCATGTTCCAAATGGTAGTGGTCGTTTTTTCATAGGGGGAAGAACCATGTTCCCAATGGTAGTGGTTGTTTTTACAGAGAAGAACCATGTTTCCAATGGAAGTGGTAATGGACATTCATGGTCTAATGCCCGAGAGAAGATAAAGATTTGTGCCTCAGAGAAGACAAAGATTTGAATGAATTAAAGAAATGCAGCAGTGTTTCTGAGTTCCCAATGGCAGTGGTTGTTTTTACAGGGAAGAACCATGTTTCTGATGGTAGTGGTAATGGACATTCATGGTCTAATGCCTCAAAGAAGATAAAGATTTGAATGAATTAAAGAAATGCAGCAGTTTCTGAACAAGGGCACAAGCAAGAACCTAAGGTTAAAGAGAAAGAGTACTGATTGACTCATGGAAGACCTGAATAGTAGAGGTTGCACACAGATAAAAACCTAGCCAAGCTGGACGGATTTTAAACAAAAAGAAAACTGGATGGATTATAGAGAGAGAAAAATGGAGGTTTGAGAGAGAGAGAGTGATTCTAGAGAGAAATGTGCTTCGGGTTTTTTTTAGAGAGCGTGGATTTATTTTTAGAGAAAGAGAGGAGACTCTGACGATGTAAAGAGGGTTAATTTTGCGAACTAGAGAGAGAAATGGAGTGTTTTGAGAGATAAGTGTTATTTTAGTATTCGTATGGGTCAAAATATTAATGATAAAAAGGATATAGGGGGTTGCAAGATAGAGAAAGTGAAGATTTTATTATACAAGTAACAATTTCAAACCTTGAGTTGATGAGAAATAGAAGTAAAAAATAAAAAATAAAGAGATATTTTTCCAAAAATCTACACCATCCAACTAATTAGATGGTGTAGAATATCGTAACCTTATTTCTAAAAGTAAGGTTGCAACCTATATAAACGGTAACCAAATATAAAATCCTCGAAGGAGGTTAAGAATTTTATGAAAGATCAATCGCATGTGTGCCCAAAATTTCATGTTCATGCTTTTAGAAAAATCAAACACTAATATGCCACACGAGAAAATTGTGCACAATATTTAAATAGTTTAATATGAGTTGTGCGGCTTATACTGTTCTATAGAGCTGGAGAGAGAGAGAGAGTTTTTGGTAGAGATCTTCATGTAAGATGATGAGGGTCTTGGGCCTAATATTGAGAGGGTACAGTCTTTACCCCCAAACCCGCTCCATCCTAATAACAAGAAAACAGATTCAACGTATACCTCCTCCCAATTTCAGGTTCTAAAGATGTTATAACAAACCAAAAACCAAAAGAAATAAAGTTGGGAAAAGTAAAAAGGAAAAAGAAAACCCACTACTTTCTATACTTCCCATGTTATCCCTTCCTCTTCATGGATCATACTCTCAGTAAGACCACATAGATCCATGACTCATGATAAATTGTGGTAAAATTTTATGCTTGCTACTTACCTAACACGATACACCTCTTATGCTTGGGTTTGGGACGGGTTAAAAAAAAAAAAATTTATAAGTCCTCACCTTCTTAGGCCATTGAATCGTACTACATCAGGAACTAATTGTATATATGAAAAACAAAAGACCAATGTCTATCTGCCAGCAACAAAACTATATATGAGAAAGAGAGGATCACTTCCCTTTTTTTATCCCTTCCAGTCATCCTTATTCAATAATCACCCTTATCAAGAATTATTCATAGGTCATATCAGGAGCGACAACTCAACAAATTTTATGCAATCACTTTCAAATAGTACATTTTTAGTCCTATTTCTCCATCAACTATGGCTCCTGGTGGGCCAAATTGGCCGAGCCATCCCAGCCTAAAGCGGGTTCGGTTTGGGTGCTGTACTTTTCCATGGATTAGGGCCAGTCCTAAATTTAAGTTTGAGGACATATTTACAATCCGATAAATTTTTAATCTGCATTTTTTTCCAATGTAATTTGAATAATTGGCATTTGTTGTGTCGATGTGTTTTGATTGGTTTGTCAGAACTGACAAAGAAATATTCATTTGTCAACCGTGTGTGGTTTACAAAACTTAGCAATGTGTGTAGCATGAACTCACAAGGGCACACTGTATACTTATTCCCTTTGTTAAAAGACATAATTCGGAGTATTTCTTGATCCAAGACTTTCGGATCACTTTAAAAATCACCTGATGAGTATTATCAAAAGGGAAAAGGTTTATATAAGGTACCTAAGAAATCCTGCAGTGGAGAGTGTTTCGGCAGAGGTGAACCCTCCGGTGATCATCTTGACCTTGAGATGAATGGGCATGAAGAAAAAAAAGAATTTCAAGTCCAAAAAAAAATGTGTCTTGAAATAAATTATTTGGACCATCTATTTTCAAATGTTAGTGTTCTTGATATGCTTGATCTTTGACATCTCTATTATATTAGGACCATATTTTTTGAGCGAGGTTTATCTTAAGTGCCCTCCTTATATTGTAGAAGTAAGGCACGCGTGTCAATTTTGTGAGGATGTAATTTTGGTCAGTGTTCAAAAAATCAAACAGGCCTTGAAAACCCACCAAGGGCGAGTTTTGACTAACTGGTAAACCAACAGGTTAAACTAGCCTAATCAGACAAGTCCCAAGCAGTCAAAAAAGTGTTAAAAAAAAAATACATAAAAAATCTAAAAAAAAAATAAAAGTATATTTTAAGCATAATTAAACAAAGCACATCCAATTAGTGGAAATTTTGGATTTTAAAAAATCGATTTGTGCCCATGGGTATTTTTGAAATTTTTAAAAATGATGGAAAATGTAAACATAATTACTCATGGCTAAAACATTTTCCAATCTTTGCCAAAAATGACAAAAAACACTAAAAAACACATTACAAACAAATCCCTTATTCTTTGAGACTTTATATAATATTTTATGAACCGTTTTAAGAATATCAGGCCAGATCACCAAAACCGGTCAAAAATCATAACTTACCAGTGCCTAGTTCCGATCTAAGCGACCAGTTCCGAGTTGAATCGGCCAATATTGCGAACACTAGTTTCGGTGTTGGAAACCTTGTGATGGCTTGTAAATCTATTTTAATACCTAGTGATGAAAATTGAAATTCTAAAAATGATATAGATTGAGCAAATCTATTAATAATTAAAATCTTGAGAATAGAGGTTTAGAGAATTTGTTATAAGATGTATCATTTTTAGAGCTTCAAACTCACTTTGCCATCATATCCATAGATCTTGAGGTCGAGATGATCAAATTGGAGGGTAATTCTAACATATGAACACTCTCTTCTAGAGGATTTTTGAAGGGCACCTTTCTTCAATAATGTAAGGTTGACCCTTTACATAAACTTTATCCTTGTTTTGCTACCAAACATGTATAAAGACCAATTAGAAGTTAAGGGTGGCTACAATTGGTGATAAGATGAGGAAAAATATACTCAAGTGATTTGGTCATATCTAGTGTCGATCTAGAACATTGCCATATTTGGTTTAAGTGGATGAATCTAAAAAAAAAAACGAAAATGACATAGATGAAAGTAGTGAGAAGAGATATGATGAATTAATAGTCTAACTAAATATATGACTCTTGACAGCGGAGACTAGCAAAACAAAATTCGTCTACTTGAAATGAAATAATTGTAATAAGACTTGAATAATAATAATGATATATTTGATTTGAATCAAAATAGCCCGATCTGATTTCATCTTTCACTCTTCACCGCCTCGAAAAAACAACCCAATCGGCCTAATGAAACATCACCGCCTCGGAAAGACAACGCAATCGGTTCCTAAAGAAACATCACCGCCTCGAAAAGACAACCCAATCGGCTCCTAACGAAACAATTTTCACCAGTCGGGGTCCAAAATGAAACAATATTTTTGTTGTTGCGACCCACCAACTTCTTTTACATAAACATATATCACCGTATTCATCTCATAAGCAACACCAGTTCAAAGCGACGTCGGGTTCATACCTTTTATGGTGGCATTTTCTCCCAGAATCCTCTGATGTGGGATATCTCCAATCTCTACTTCAAAGTTCATTTATATAAGTTCATTTATATGTATATGTTTCCATCAATTGTCGTATTCAAGGGTAAGTTCAGCTACAAAACTGAAATAGTCTATAAAATAAATTTTACTTTTATTTTCTAAATTAATAATATTTTTTTTATACAATTTACAAAAAATAAAAATACATATAATTAAGTTTCAATTACAAATAATTACAAAAAAGGTTTCATATAATTAATTTACAAAATTTAATATAATTATATTGAAATTATTATTGTTTATTTATCTTAATAACTTGTTAATCTTATGTCAGTATAATCATGTGAATACGTTTGCATGAAAATTATGTTAATATTATTGTGATGAATGAATATAATTATGTAAAAATTGTTGATTTATTTACTATAATTATGTTAAATTTGTTATTGCTACATTGAAATTTTTGTTGTTATAAATTCATTAAAACATCACATAATTTAATGTATTAAATTGCTGCATTATTAATAAATTGTTATTGTTATATAGATTATGTTATTTTCATATTTAATATAGATTGTATTTTTAAATTAATATATTTATAACTCATACATAAAGTAACAAATACTTATTGTCGATTTGTTATTGTTATAATAACTTATTTTATAGAGCAATAAAATTTTAATGTAATTTTGAATTATATTAAGTTATTATTGTTATGTAAAATATATAACAATTCTGAAGCGTACATGGAACCACTCAATGAATTGTCAAGACAATTCAACGAGTGACACCAACATTGAAGAGGAAGAACAACGGCGGGTTTCATTTTGGTATCATGTTGTATTTTGATTGTTATATGTTCCATTTTAGACCACGTATTTATATCCATGCTGATTATTATAAGCTCTTTTTTTCAGTTATATGAGTGAGTGGTTAAAAGACATGTAAACAAGAAAACAACATCCCAATATTCACATATTTTTAAAAAAATAATGAAAATACATGATGTACCACTCCCAAATAAAATTAGAAACTCAAAAAACACTATTTTAAAAGATTTTTAGTGATTTTTTTACATTTTGTTGCGCTAAAACTCACCGATACGCCCGATTCTCCAATCCAAATCGCCGATCTGCCGATCCGACACAATTTTTAGGAAAACCGATATGGATCTTTGATCCATTTTTCCAAACCTTGTAAAGAACCACGTTGCCAGATTTTGGGACCTAAAAGTGATCCTAGATGGGATCTCACCCTAAGGAGTGTCAATCTTTTGAATTCCAAAAGCTCTAACAAGACAAGAAAAATAAGAATCTCACACACATGGAAGGACCACACCCGTGATCATATGTGGTGCTATGCACTCACAAACAAACGAAGCGTGGCATGGCGTATGACCCAAATTCCGAATACTCGTTCCAAACTTTTTATTCAGGGGAAAGAGATTGACGTGCAATAAAACCCGTGAACCAACAAAACATAACATCAAGCAGGGAATAGTTCTCACTCTCTCTCTCTCTCTCTCTCTCTCTCTCTCTCTCTAACCCCATTCTCATCCCTTTCTTCTTTCACACTTTCTCTCTCTAACCGACCCCATTCTCACCCCTTTCTTCTTTCACATTTTCTTTCTCATCACTGGCCTTGGTGTTTTGTTGCTTTCCCATCTAATTCATAGCTAGATTCAAATCTCTCCCTCTCTCTCTTTCTCTCTAACCCGAATGCCATACTATTGCTCTTTCACATTTTCTCTCTCTAACTGGATTGGCATGCCTTCGTTCTTTCAGATTTTCTCTCTCTACAGTGGTTTGGTGCTTTTGTTGGTTTCCCATCTTGTTCAAAGCTTGGCGGTGGAATGCTATTATCAGGGGACACCAGTGGGACACCAGTGGATGGGAAGTACCCACCTCACGTGGTGCCAAATATAATTGGCTATTTATCTCTTCCCTCTCCTTTTTTTAGCTGTGTTTTGAGTCTAAAGTGGGGAGAGAGAGAGAGAGAGAGAGGAGAATGGCCTTCTTCTATTCATAGTCCTCTTCAAGAGAGAGAGAGAGAAGGCCTCCTTCAACTGCTCCACATAAGAATAGAGGGGGAGGGGGAGGAGAGAGAGTGTGTGCTTGTGGGAGGGAGAGAGAGAGTATAGCCTGCCGGTTGTGTGGTACATCCGTATCCGTGTGCGTGTGCGTATGCACGTGAGAGAGAGAGAGAGAGAGAGAGAGAGAGAGAGAGAGAGAGAGAGAGAGAGAGAGCATGGCAACCAAGACACTTCTCGTCATCATGTCACTACATCTATTCTCTCTTTTCCAAGTCTCCAATAGCCACCCATTGCCACCCCCTTTACCTCTCCTCCCACTTCCCAATTCAGCCCAACTCAAATGGCAACAGAGAGAGCTCATAATGTTCATGCACTTTGGCATGAACACCTTCACAGACTCAGAGTGGGGAACAGGGCACGAAAGCCCGACCACCTTCGCACCAACCTCTCTCGACACAAGCCAATGGGCTCGAGTAGCCAAGGACTCGGGCTTCTCTCTCGTCATACTCACCGCTAAGCACCATGATGGCTTCTGCTTATGGCCCTCAAAATACACAGATCACTCTGTGAAATTCAGTCCATGGAAGAATGGAACAGGGGATGTGGTCCATGACTTTGTGGACTCGGCTCGAGCCCAGGGCTTGGATGTGGGCTTGTACCTCTCGCCATGGGATCGGCACGAGCACACTTATGGGCGCGACTTGCCTTATAATGAGTTCTATTTGGGCCAGCTACAGGAATTGCTAAGAAGGTATAGGACTTAATTTCATGTTCATTTCTTTTAGTTGATAGTATAATTTTATTTTATGAGCATAATTTGATTCGTTAGCGACATAATGGTAAGCTATCATGACCGATAGAAATTTGGGGGGACTTTTTTTTTTGTTTGTTTTTGGTGGTATGATGGTTCGTTTGTTCTTCACCTATGGGGAAAAAGAAAAAATAAAAGGAATTTGATAAGTTTATTTTATCAGCATAATTTGATTAGCTAGCGACGTAATGGTTAGTTATAATGACCAATAGAAATTTGGGGGTCTTTTTTTTTTTTTTTGGGTGATATGATGTTTTGTTTGTTCTTCACCAATGGGTAAAAAGAAAAAGAGGATTTGAAAAGTAAGGGGAAAAAAAAAAGAAGAGAAGTACGCCGAATAACAAAAGTTAGGATGAAGTTTCGATAGGGCGAAAACAAAATAAAGCCTCAACTCAAATGCTCATCCAAAAGGCACTTTCGGCATTAGGAATCTTTATGATGGCTCTAAAATTAATTTTCAACACTGACAACAAAATTTGAAACTCAAAAATTCTCTAAAATTAATTTCAACACCGGCAATAAAACTTAAAACTCAAAAATTGATTCAGATCTTGTGGATTTGTAAGCATTTATTTTTTGGACGAATTGGATGGTCAAGATTATTTGTTGCTATATACACTATTTTTAGATTTTAAAATCCTAATTTTTTTGCACAACCATAATGTTCATGTTGAGATGATCGATTTAAAGGTTGTTCCACACTTGCATTGCAATTTTTGATGAGTTATGAGGTGACACAGTACAATACGATAAAGATGCAGCCCTATCAAACCATTCTCGGACAAATTACGTGAAAAACGCACTAACTTTTTCTTTGCCCTTTTTATAAAATCATGGTGCGTTTGCTTTCCACGCTCATTGTCCTTTGGACATGAAAAATTTATGGTACCACACTCTTGGTTGTTTTGTATGTAGCATGCTGGTCTCTACCATCTCTTTGCAATAACATATAGCAACGGGGATCAGTATAAAAATTAATATTTGAAAATGTAGACATGGGTTTGGACTCAGCAGGCGCTCAAGTCCATAGAGAATTGGCTGTGTCAGAAGTCCAACTAGGCCATTTTTTAGGGACAGTAACAAGGACCCTAGGTTTTGGGTGACTCCGTACAGAATCTAGGGCCCGAGTTCGAACGCACTCTAAGTGATTCCAAATCGGTTCAGGGATGTTTATATCAGTGATATAAACAGCATATTCATGTTATATACTAGACAAACCGAAGGTAAACAAATTATGGAAAAGTTGCCATTACATACGGTATACTTTTCCTGAACTTATTTATGATAAGAAAAGGGAAAGTAGAGAATAAGGGAGTAGTACACAACAAACGCCAACATATTAACTAAGAATGGCAAAGTATGGAATGAGGGGAAAATATGCAATATGACTATTTACTTTTGATACAACATCACAATTGCCTTTAACTGTTAAATGATATCAAACATGCTTAAAGTACAAAGAATTTTTTTTTATTTTTTTTTTTTTTTTTTTTTTGTAAAACACTCTACCCGATTGATTTTATATGAGATGGTTATGGGTGATTGTGATCTTGTAGCAAAACGCTAACTATCATGATCTTATAACAAAGCACTAACTATCAATTGAGAAATTGGGAAGCTGGAACATACCATTAGTTACACACCAAGCCAAAAAAAATTCCTTTGACTTTGGGAAGAGAAATGACACACCCCAGCTATCTGACTTAACATCCGATAGCCTGGGGAATTGCAACCGAAATGACATCCCAGCTGTATGATTTTACATCTGATAGCTTGTGAGCTTTGTGTAGGAAGGCATTAGTCTTTTGTCCACAACCCCAAAAGAAAATTAGGTAGGATGGGAAAAGTGACTAATATATGATGCATGAGACCATGTCAAATTGAAAAGCTAACCCCTTTCGAACATTTCATGAGATGAGGTTGGGTTAAGTGGGTTTCAAATAAAAGACCATAGTGCTCCTCCCTCAAAACTCTTTTTATTCCTCTTTTTCTTTTTCTTTTTTTGGTAATTCTTATCCCATGAGCCTTAACCACTAGACCAAGAGGTTTGATCCCACTAGGAAAGGAATGGGGTCCACCAAATGCGACATATAAAGTGACCAAATTTCTTACTAATAAAAAATCTTGATTGAGAACTGACCAAGAAAAGGAATCTTTGTGTTTGTGGGTGAATGATTAGATATGGGAGCATATCAGAGATATGGTTTGATGGGGCAAAGGGTGCAGATGCAGCCAATATGACTTATTTCTTTAAGGATTGGTTCTCTATGGTGAAAGAGCTCCAAGGATCTATAAATATATTTTCAGATGCAGGGCCCAATGTTAGGTGGGTTGGTGATGAAGCTGGTTTCGCCGGAAGTACATGCTGGTCTACCATTAACCAAAGCTTGGTGACGATAGGCACCTCAAATGTTGGGTGAGGGACCACTGAGCTACACTTTTTTCTTTTTCTTTTTTAAATTTATGCGATTGAAGATTCCTCACCCTTTTCCTTTAAGAATGTGAAAGAGTTACAACTCAAAATTCAATTGAATGCAAAGCTACGAGACAAATACAAAAGAAAGAAAAAGTACATATTCTAGTTCAATTTTTAAGACTTGTGAACTTGTGAATGCATTCAAGGCAAAACGAGTGCTTTCTAGAGTCTACAACTATCAAAAAATGGTATGCATAGTGGTTTTTTGACATCAAGGCAACATTTGCATGTAGACCACTTTCCTTACAGTAAGTTGAAAAAAAAAATTGCAGTTTAACTTGGATAAAAATAGGCATTCCTTTTATAATAATTGACATTTGAAGCCATAAGCAAGCAGATAAATCTTTTCTTTTCTATTACTCAATAAAAGCCATGATGGTTAACCAAAAAAAAAAAGGTGAAGGCTTATAGAAGACTGAAACACCCTTGATTTGAATCCTACATCCTCTCATTGTCAAAAAATTCCCTTTTTAAGATATCAACACAGCCTTAGTCTATGCCCAATCCCATTCCATTAAACCTGTAGGCTGGGGTCAAGCCAAGCACACATAGGCCAAGCCATTCAAAACAGTAACGCAAAAATTGCCTGTCCAATACAGGAACCACCACCCCCACCCCCCACCAACCTGCAGGGGTGTCAAATCGGATTAAGAGGTTGACAATTCCATGCCTGAAAACCCCAGAATCATCCGAGGCTCCAGCTTTCTAGCTTTATCAATTTCTTTTGGTTAAATACAGTCTGGTCCTACTCAGGAATAAACCGAGTCAAACCGAGTGGAATGGAAATCAGAACCCTGCCGAGACACAGCCCGATTCTAATTTTTTGAAATGCTGCTTCCAAACACAAAGGCCCACACCCACCATTTACTACACTTTAGTAAAGAATGGCCTCAAGGCCTTGGCGTTTTGGTTGGCAAGATGCTACAAGATGACATCTAAAGTTCCATTCCTACCACAGTCCCAAGCTAATAATTAAAATAAATTTAAAAGAAACCTAAATACTACTGTTTTATGATGGGTAGCCTACCTTTTGTCACTAAACGTAGCCACCAATTTTATGCAGGTATCTAAATTCCGGAGACCCCCATGGACACAACTGGGTGCCCCCCGAATGTGATGTCTCACTAAGAAAAGGGTGGTTTTGGCATAAATCACAGGGCCCAAAGCCCTTAAATCAGCTTCTTGACATCTACTACAAATCGGTTGGTCGAAACTGCGTAATGCTACTAAATGTGCCACCAAATTCAAGTGGACTCATATCCGAGCCAGATATCCAAACCCTAGCCCAACTCAAATACGCTATCAAAACCATTTTCCAACAGAACTTAGCCCAACAGGCCAATATCAAGGCCAGTAGCCAAAGAGGAGGCAAACAAGGCGGGTTCGAGCCTTACAATGTGTTAGATGATGACATTTGGTCTTATTGGGCACCTGATGGATCAAAGAGACCGACGGCTGAGGGACATTGGATTGAGCTTAAGGGAGGAAAGGAAGGGTTCAGATTTAATGTGGTGAGGATACAAGAGGCAGTTGGGTTAGGACAAAGGGTTAAGAGATATGAGGTTTACGCGAGGTGGGGAGGGAAGAGTTGGGTTCTGGCTAATGGGACCACAATCGGGTACAAGAGGCTACACAAGTTGGACCAGGTAGTGCAGGCTAGGTGGGTTAGGGTACATATTTTGGAGGCTCGTGGGTTGCCCTTGATTGCGTCCATAGGCCTGCATCATGACCCACTTTAAACCTTTCCCTCTCCCTCTCTGACATGCATGTTGGAGTTCTAGAAGAATAGCTGCTGGGAACAGTAGCACGATTGGAAGCAGAAGTGGGGAATGTGAATAATTCATACCATAAATAATGAATTATTTACTTAAAAAATAAGATAAATCTAAAAGGAAAAATAATTGAAGCGATCTGATGTTGATGTTCTCCAAATTAGCTCTAGTATGAAAATATTGCCTTTCTTCAAAATCCAAGTTTTATCTTGTAAATGCATTTTACAAGTTCACGATGATGCTTAAAAGGAGAGAAGGGGGCCCTAAATATTAATGGAGAGAACGTTCCCAATAGTTTGGGAATTGTGGGTATGTGTTCCTACTACTGAACAATAGAGCAATGTTCCAAGCATTCCAGAAGTAGGAAGGCCACCTCATTAGGGCAAGGCCGGAAACAGGTCAGTTTCACCATGACACGGACTTGTTATCTGTCAAGTCCAAGACCGGACCCGAAGGTGAGTACACACTTGCCCTCCACACACACAAAAAGAGTCAGGTCAAGTGAGACCAGCATCAGATCTATTTTGTTGTATAAGAACCAACAAAGTCTAGTCAACATGAAAATCAAGACTCAAGTCGACCCAACCTAATTAGTAACCCTACACCTAAAATGGAAGATCCTGATAACCACCGAGCCAACCCAATTAGCATCGCACACTTAAAAGGAAGATCCCAATAATCATGTCGAAGTAATAAACTCATAGGACTAGGTACCTTGGGAAGTTAAGGTTAGGAACCCACCATCTAAGGCAAGTAAATAAAATCCCCAAAATGTAAAGAGTGCCCTTAAAAGCTATTTAAAGAGAATTCATAAAGAAGAGCATCCATCTAAAAGCTATGGATTGGTTATTGTTGTATGTTACAGAATCACAGTAACCAAAGCGTTCAGTAATTAGTTATTTGTTGGAGGGCAAATATGTAAAGATGGAAACACATTTCCAGGTTCCAAAGAAATATAGATTCATGAGGCATGGGTGTTTCACTCAATTTGTTAGCTTTCTTTTGAGCTTGTGTACTGTCCCCACTCCAACAAGAGCATAACAACATACAACAACTCTCTCAGGCAAAGTAGCTACATGGGACGATTAAATAATCCAGCATTATGTTCAGTATCACTATATGATTATATTTATGGATAAAAATGTTGGATTTCGAGTTTTGGAACATCAATATCTTTCCTTCCAAAAATTAGACAATTCTTGTTCAATCTTGGAATGTCATTTCTCTCTAGGTATAAAGAGAGTGCAAGTGAATTTTTACTAAAACTGCTTTTTTCCCTTTAAATAACTAAACAGATTTTTTTTGCCATAACAGGTTATTTTTCTTTTAAGGAAATGTATACAATAATATCATTTACAGGAAAAGGGTTGGGGTTGTAGTGGTAGCAACCCCATACCCAAGTCACCACGTTGTGGTTTCCATTCTCACTGCACTGACATCACCCCAGTAATACCTTCAAAAGACTAACTCGTAAACTATTTGAAAAAACAGGTAGGGGCATGTGTTCCCCACTGAATGACCCCAAACAAAAAAAACGGTTAAAGCCTCTCAAAAAAATATATATATCATTTACTTTTGATACCAGGAGGTCACAATCATTATTAATCGTTGGATGTGAAATCAAGTAGGGACATATTATTCATTTGGCATAAAGTCCAAAATAAAAATTTTCAAAAATTATGACAATCTAATCCATCTAATTTCACATCCAATGGCTAAGAATGATTGACCTCCTTGTACCAAAAGTGAATGCACTTACGATATATAATCCATTCTTTTAAATGGAAAAGATATATGATAGCCATGGGGGGTTTAATAGAAGGAAAAAGTTTATATAAGTGCAAGGCTCTAAACAATAAAATTAGGGCGCACATCAAAAATTTCACTAGAAGAGGTAGTTTTGATGCCCAAATATCCTCAAATTCATCATCTCGACCTCAAGATGCATGGACATGAGTAAAAAAATGGATTTCAAGTTTGGAAATAGTGCATCTTGTAATGCTTTTTTGGACAGTCAATTTTCAAGATTTTCAAGTTTTCATAGATCTACTCGATCTACACTATTTTTGAAGCTTAAATTTTATAATTAGAGATGAAAATATATTTTAAGGCTATCACAAAGATTTCCAGTATTGAAATCACATTTCTCGACACTATTTGAAAGTGCACATTACTTTGATTGTTTAGAGCCTCGGCTCTATAGAAACCGCACCCTCAATAGAATTAGGGGCACGTTTGATAACTCTCTAAGGTTTCCCTGGGAAAATCCCAGTGGCTGACTTTCTTGAATTCTGGGAGGAAAGTGAAGATTGCTAGACTGAAAGCTGGGAATACTGTTTGATAACTTGTGGTACTAGTATTTTCACCTATTTGGTATTGGGAAGGCTAGAAACTTCTTGTCTCAACCCAAAGACTCAAATTTTTATTTTTATGGTCGCTTAACATTCTTGTAGTTGAGAGGAAGTTAGTTTGAGACAACCAATGCTAAACCATTCATCTCGAAGACTTATTTTGATAATTTCCCAAAATTAAAGACATGTATGAAAAAATACTTACCATAGATATCTTAAAGTCCTAAGAACAAATCTTTGATGCCATACAAAATCCAAAAAAAACATAAAAAATGCCAAAAAAAGTTATAAATTAACCCCAAATCATAAGGAGAGTAAAGAGATAAAGCATCAAAATAAAAGCTTTCAGGATTTCCCTTGTAAGAAGTGAGACCCCTAAACAAACTCATAATAACTCTAGCAAACACAAAAAAAGTGAGCTTCAAATATTTCAATGGGCAACTAGAGAAGGAGCTTCATAAAAAAGAGCTTGTTTTCAGCATGTTTTCAATTGCCTCAGAATAGCATATATGGCACAAAAGCATTCAATCATCAAGCCCCAATAAATCAAACAACAAATATATATAGTATCTCCACCCATAAATTGAGTGGCTTTAATGAAAGCATGGATAGAAAAACTTACATCTACAAAATAGAGCAATAAAAATGAAAATCCAGAGTCTCAGAAGATCTAAAAATATAAATTGCAGCAAGGAACTTGAATCATATGATTTTTTTTTTTTGTAGCAATATCAACTTTTTTCCTGAAAATTCAAGGGGGAAAAACAGGAAATCTTTACAACCATTGAATCCTAGTTCATCCTGAAATGCAATACCTTTCAAATAGAATTATCACAATGCAAGCCCTGAAATCAGAAGCTCTAAAATCACCCAGAGGTTTATGAAAAAAACACCACAGTGAAATCACTGAAAAAATAAAACTCTCAAAAACATTAAAAACCTTATCCACAAATCATGCCCTATGTTCTTAAAACTTAAGACCCTGGAATTCCCAAAATCCAGTAGCTTTGTGGCCACTAGGCCCTATTTTCCATATTTCAAACCCTAATTCATCCATAACCACAAGAAATTACTTATATATCAGAGCATACAAGCTCTGAAAATTATGTATGCAAAGATGAGAGATATTAACCAGAGAGACCAGGAACTTGCAAGTGACGAACAGTACTTTGCTTGTTTTTATAGAGAGTGAAGGTTGGGCCTTTGTAGCATTAATGGCATCTCTCTCTCTCTCTCTCTCTCTCTCTCTCTCTCTCTCTCTCTCTCTCTCTCTCTCTCTCTCTCTCTCTCTCATACAGTCCACATACCTATCATCTTCGTGATGGAGATGAGCTGGGAGGGAGAGTGGAGCAAGTAAGAATGGTTTGCAGAGAAGTGACGGTAAGGAATGGGTTGGTCAATTTTCCCTGAAAGTTGTAGCACAGGGGGTCCCATGGGCTGCAACTTTACTCAAGGGAATAGTACAATGGGGAAAAAATGAGATTCGACTTTCCCTAGTTTTACCATTCCCAAACTGAAGAAAGCTATAGGATGAGGGAAAGTATGAGACTGTCCCCTATTTTCTCTATCGTCCTAAACAAGATTGTAAAAGACACCCACAATCTCTAAAGCCCTAGTGGATCCATTGACTGAAAAGCAACCAAAAGGCATTAACCAGACAGATCGCAGCTAAAGATCTCTCCAAGTAAACCTGAAGAAGATCGTAAAAGACACCCACAATCTCTAAAGCCCTAGTGGGTCCAGTGTTTGAAAAGCAATCAAAGAGCATTAGCCTGACATATCACATTGACGGATCTCTCCAAGTAAACCTGAAGGACCTCGACCATCCAAACTTGAGAGTTGTTCGTTCATAAAGAAACGAAATTGGAAATCGGAAGAGACCGTGAGTGCTAGGGCGGTATCCTGCATTTCCAATATATGGTTCGTTTGAAAACCTTAAAGAACTTATCTTTGGATTGCAACACAAGGACTAAGATTTGAAGGCAAGAAGAACACTTGATGACTCCTAGTCTCGAAAGTCCCAGCAAAAGGCCAAGCATAGCTCATGAAAATTAATTAATCCATTCAGGCTTTAACTACAAAGTGAAAAACCTTAAAACTACCTGTCAAACATCCTAGGAAACAAGTTAAAGCCTTGATCCCAAGCATCCTTAGAAATCCTTAGCAAAATCCAATCGCTACGGTGGATTAACCTCGAAACCTTTAAAGGAAAAAACTTAGAAACCAAAGGGATAAGAAACCCCAAAATAAAAGCTAAATTCAGTTCCATCTTCAAATTCAACTTTAAAAACTAGAACCAAAGGCATGGCGGGACCCAGGCAGAGGCCCAGTACGTCTTCAAACAACAACATCTGAAAAATGCTCAAGTCGAAAAACCCCAATGCAAAGTGAGTAGGATGGCGGTTGACGTCTCGACGAGCCCTGATGGGCGGGTCGTTTTGACCATTTGATTCTAGGAATTAAAGTTTCCATCCGTCACAGGTGTCTACTTCTTTGACACTTATATGTTCCTCAAAGAACAGAGAGCACCAAGGAAAGCAACTGTAGAAACCCCACTGAAATTGGCTTCATTTCTGAGTCCCTAAACCTTACACACTAGTTCAGTGATCCATAGGACACACTGAACTGTAACCCAGACCTGAACCACGGTCCAACCATCAGATATTCCCGAAAAATTCCATAGAACCCATTTTAGGTGACTCACCTCCATAATAGGCAGTTCCTAAGTGTAAAACGAAAGAAAATATTACTTACCCAATAAACAAAACGAAAGAAAATATTCAAAAAAACTGAGTTGGAGTACTCACAGAGTAGGAATTAACTAAAATATTGCAAATTTAGAAGCTGTGGAGATTTTTGCAGGATGTTGAACTGGAAAGGGTCCAGCAACACGGTCTGTGTCACTATCCAGCAATGCGCCCTGTGTTGTTGAGCATCTAACAGTCCATACTAACAGGAGGATATCGGTTATGTGATTTCTAGATACTTTGACTATAAATAGAACATTTTGGTTGCCAAAAGAGCTTTTGAAGATCGAAACCTAACCCTAGCCTTTCAGCTCTTTCTGCTACACCCTAAAAACCCCTAGGACATCAGAACCCTAATTTCTCTACAAATATCCGAACCCTGGAACCCAGGATCAGTTAACTTTACTCAAAACCATCTGAACCCTGGAAGATGGACATCCCTATTAGGGCAGCCAAAGCTCTAGAAGGAAATCCATAGGCAAAAATCCTCAAGAGTATTTAAGAAACCTTTGGATCAACATAACTTGAAGATCGAGGATAATGACTTACACATCTTCATCTGCATCAGGCCCCAACTCTAGGTGTTGGGCCTAGAGGCCCAGCTTCCCAAGTATCCCTCTGTGCTTTGTTGTATTTATTGTTTATTTTCTTCATTATCATTGTTATTTACTGAAAGGTCTTTTAAACTTTCCCTCTTGTTTTCACAAGTTCTCTTAAAAGGTTTCTTTAGGTTTTTATGCGGCTCTAAGTTGGCTCGGCCGACAATTTGTGAGAAAAGGATCTCTCAGGATTGATTTCCCATAAACTGTAATTCGGCGGAACGCTAGATCGCTATTGGCATTAAAGAACTTAGTTTGGACATGAATCTGGATGGAAAAGACTTTGATTAACCTGTTTTATCCCAGATTTCACGTGTAAACAGGTAGGAAATAGGTAAACTGCTGACTCAACAAGTCGAACAGATTGCATCTCAGTTTGAGTCCACTTGACCTTGACCCTAGCTAGGTAGGTTAGATTCAAGGTCAAGCTTGAACCGTAACAAGTCTGATTGGGTCTAGGCTGGGGTCAACTTGACCTAACCCAACCCAACCCAACCCGCTATATATAAGTATGAGATATGTATATATATATATATATATATATATATATATATATATATATATAGATATAAAGTGTGCAGCCTAGTGTAGATAAGCTAAATGCGCCAACAGCCAGATTAAATCTGGGCCGATCTAACGATCACGTATGTCCGGTAGTGTTTAAATTTTAATTTTTTTTCTACAAATCCAAATCACTTGAAATTTTAGGTACGTGTTCTTCAAAAATAGGCAAATCCACGAAAAATATTAAAACAATATTTTACATGAAAAATTGACCAAAATACCCCGGAAACTTTGTGGGGGTATTTTGGTCAATTTTTTTCATTTAAAATAATTTTTTAATATTTTTCGTAGGTTCACCTATTTTTGAAGAACACACGGCTAAAATTTCAAGTGATTTGCATTCGTAGAAAAAAAATTAAAATTCAAACACTACCGGGATTCGTAATCATTAGATCGGCCTAGATTCAATCTGGACCGTTGGCGCATTTAGCTTATCTACACTAGGTTGCGCACCATATCTTTTTCCTATATATATATATATATATATATATATATATATATATATATATACTTATCTACACTAGGTTGCACACCATATTTTTTTCCTACATATATATCTATATATATATATATATATATATATATATATATATATATATATATATATATATATATATATATATATATATATACTTATCTACACTAGATTGCACACCATATTTTTTTCCTACATATATATCTATATATATATATATATATATATATATATATATATATATATAGGAAGATACTACAAAACTCCTATAGGCAAAAATGAACAGTGATTTCGCCTACTCTCATCACCATCCAAACTTCATCGCACGATCACAATTGTCCGATAGTGTTTCATTTTTCATTTTTTTTTACTAATTGGAATGATTTGAAATTTGGAGCGTGTATACATCTTAGTTAGGCGCACTTAATAAAAATATGAAAAAAATAATTCACAAAATATAAATTGACCAAAATACGGGGGTATTTTGGTCAATTTATATTTTACGAATTATTTTTTTCGTATTTTTATTAGGTACGCCTTACTAATATATGCCCGTATTTTGGTCAATTTATATTTTGTGAATTATTTTTTTCATGTTTTTATTTGGCGCGCCTCACGAAGATGTACACACGCTCCATATTTCAAGTAATTTGGATTTGTAGAAAAAAAATGAAAATTGAAACACTATCGGACAACTGTGACAGTGCGATGAAGTTTGGATGGTGATGAGGGTAAGCGAACACTGTTCATTTTCGCCTATTGGCGTTGGGAAGAGTTTTCCATATATATATATATATATATATTAAGATTTTTTATATTTTTTATTTCTCAACCCGGACCAGACTTGGTGGGTTGGGGTCCAATTGACTTATACCTTGCTTGGGTTCTATTGCCTAACTTACGCCTAGTTAGGTAGGATATGAACCAATGTGGACCAAACCCTACCCGGCCCATTTACAGCCCTACTAGATAGGGTTTCTAACAAAGGAAGGAAGGATGTAATCTTTTGGTAATAGCAATGGTAATAGAAAAATAGACTAGTCAACCTTAAAGCTGGCTCTATTTTCAATAGCAAAACAGCCTCGAGAGCAATGGGTGGTTTAGTAAATCTGACCACACATAACCGCCTGACCTTTTCAGTTTTAACCAATCTTTGGGCAGACATGAACCTGACCCGGCCCATTTACAGCCCTACTAGATAGGGTTTCTAACAAAGGAAGGAAGGATGTAATCTTTTGGTAATAGCAATGGTAATAGCAAAATAGACTTGTCAACCTTAAAGCTGGCTCTATTTTCAATAGCAAAACAGCCTCGAGAGCAATGGGTGGTTTAGTAAATCTGACCACACATAACCGCCTGACCTTTTCAGTTTTAACCAATCTTTGGGCAGACATGAACCTGAATATATATACCATAAAGGGACTCTACCAGGTTTAATATTTTTCCAATGGGCCGGGCCTAGGCCAGCTCATCAGGCAGCACCGCAACAGCCAACTTAGACAGTTGCACCCGCCGTCATAAGCTAAGCCTGCAAGAACTGGACCTCTTAAACCCTTGAGTGAATGCCCACCTCTGGGAACTATGGTTAATCTAACAGATTGTGGATGCACCCCTTGTGTACCTTTAGTGGACCTGCATTCTCCGTTGCACACTTTGCTCTAATTCATACAAAAATATGACAGCATTTTGTTTATGTAAACCATATGGCCTAGATATGGCAATACCATAAACATATGGAATACTTTCTCATGTTTAGAACCCAATCATATCCAATTTCATTTTATCCGCATAGCAGTGCAGGCACTAATATGTGTATGTGTGTGTGTGTTTAGAGATAGAGAGAGATTCTCATATAGAGCAACTGAAAGGCTAGGAACAAAATGCAACAATCACAAGCTAAACGCTACATCTGAGAAAGATCTGGGGAACTCCTAGGAAGATGCAAAAGCCCATCTCTCTTAGCCATTTCATAGAGAGCAATTGCACAAAGAACTTTAGAATCAGCAGTCATGCGCCAGACCTTATCAAAAGGCACAACGTGTACCTTTATCAGTTCCCCGTGCTCACGTAGACCGATTTCTTTCCCTTGCATTGCTTCTATAACCTCTTTCTTCACTTTCCCTCTATACATCAATAGGCTTATCTCCTCATCACTCCCACCCTAACAAGATAAAAGGAAGCACGTGCTTCAGTGCAATTCGAGATTTGCTCAAGATGAGAAGTAGCAAGTTCAAGGGTTACTTCAAAAATCCCAATAAAATTCAATTTCGCAATTCACTTTGATGCATGAAAGGGAGCTGCAATGAGAGATCATACCGGGGATGGGAATACTTTGCATCCAGTGGATGGGTTCAGAAAAGCAGTGAGGTTCACCAAATCATCTTTATTTAGGTAAATACCAACCTCCTCTTCAACCTGCACCACACTAATATGATTTAACCCACGTTATAAGTCCACAATGCAGAGCAAACCTTTAAGGCCTAAGTGCTAGAAGGCCAATTTATTAAGCTAAGGAGGAAATCAAAAAGGTTTCAAGGCAGTGAGATCAGGCAAACAAGGGTGTTCTTGACCCAAAATAGGCAAATGAGAACCTTGCAGATTTTCAACAGTTCTCGTAAAAGAATTCCATGAATTTCGTAATTGATCTCATAAGAACAAATATTGGATCATAACCTACTATTATCGATAATAATAGGGAGCAAATTAAGCAAATCTCTTTTTTAATTGTCCACCTATTTCTTTTGATTATGCCACCCAGTACATGGTGGCAATACTGATGGGCTCATTAACTTGACCACCAACAAAATTGGGTGGAATATTGAAAAGGTCAGTGGCTGCCATGAGCTGTTGACACTAGTGCTCCAATCATCCTATGAAAGATCGATCAACTAAAACATTTTCTCTTTTTTATCTGAGAAGTTCTCAATTTATCATTCTTAAAGCAAACCCGTCAAATCAGATTATAGTTAACTCTTCTCAAAAAAAAAAACCGTGAAACCAGATTAGCTACTTGATATTAAGATCTGCAACATGACCATGTCCAGAGGTCAACTTCAGACTGTTATTTCTGGTAATCGTACCACCTTAGTTTAAAATAAATCTTCTAAATATAAAACACAAAGGAATACAAGCAGAAGAGAAATAGGATTAGTAAGTTTTCCAGCGTTTTTTTTTTTTTTGATGATTAGTTTTCCAGCAAATGTGGAAGTCAAGCACATTTTCCTTCTCATAGAATACCCAATAAATCATAGAAATGCAGTTTTGGCTGGCAAGCACTCAAAAACTGTTAGAGAAAAAAGCACCTAGACTAGAGTTGAATCGCACCTTCACCACACTGGTAAATTGAATAATTGATTGTTTTTTTTTCTGCC
This sequence comes from Amborella trichopoda, assembly GCF_054954075.1. Taxonomy (NCBI): domain Eukaryota; kingdom Viridiplantae; phylum Streptophyta; class Magnoliopsida; order Amborellales; family Amborellaceae; genus Amborella; species Amborella trichopoda. Next base: position 54,641,879 of record NC_142344.1, on the reverse strand, counting down.
ATGTTCAATTAAATAAGCAAAAATTAAGGATATTACTAGAAATCAATTCTCTTAAAGTCTAGAATTATAAATCTCAGTAAGGTCAAAAAGTTAGGATCAGTTCAATAGAAGTCGATTTCCAAAAGTCTAGGACTCCAATATAAAGTCACTTAATTTATTTTTAAAATTAATTTAATCAATCTACCTCCCTCCCTTCCCCTCTCCCTCCCTCCTACACGCACACGTATGTGTGTCTATATATACACATGTATGTGTGTACATACATGTAGCATAAACACACACAAGCACACGAGCACACAGTGTGTGTATAACATGCTCACATGCATTGTACAGGTCACAAACTAGTTATCGTTATCCAAAAGAAACTTCTTTTATTAGGTATTTTGTGCTTAAGCCTCCATAAGTGACTTGAATCTATATAGTTGTGTTCATAAGTAAACAAGTTAAAGGATGGATGAGAGAATAAGAGCCTGACCTCTCGAACTGCAGTGCCAACAACATCCCCATTGTCATCATCCAACATTCCAGCAGGCAACTCTAAAATAGACCTTCCGACAGGTACCCTAACCTGACAAAGCCAAAAACTTATATGTTAGACCAACCATACTTTGACACGGTCATCTCCATTGGAGTTATGCACATTGTGACTTTGTGAGCATCAATATCTCAGCATTCCATTAAAGGGAAGTATACTTATTGCATTGGGATAGTGACCACCCCAATGAAATGACCGACTGTGAAGAGAGAGTTGAAACTATTTCAGCATTCCATTAAAGGGAAGTATACTTATTGCATTGGGATAGTGACCACCCCAATGAAATGACCGACTGTGATGAAGAGAGAGTTGGACCCACTGACATCACCCTAATGGTGGGTCCCACTACCGCTTTATCACTATCCATCTATTCATCAGATGAGAAGACCACATCACAGTAGTTTCCCATAGTTCATTGGACTGTAGTCTTTTCCCTTCCATGCAACTCTTTGCAATGTTTCTTTTTTCTATAGTTTTATTATTAGCATTACCAAAAGATAGCTTGCATTACCTGTTCTGTAAGGACAACAAAAGTTGTGCCCTCCAACTCCAAAAGCACCAAAATAGCAACAGCCTCTCCTCGAGCAAAAACAATACCAGGAACCTGATCATAAATAAAACGTATATATACTAAAAAGATGCATTTGGAATGCAATGCATGTGCAATAGAAAGCAATGGTTCGTGCATTCTTTGAACAGTCTAAATCAGAATATTGGAAAATTATAGAAAGAATATTCAACTCCATTGAGAACCCACAAGGAGCCAACTGCTCACATGCTTCAAAGCTATTAATAAATTAGAAAGGAACTAAAGAAAACAAAAGCAAGGGGAGAGTGACAGTCATGCGGCCCACAATATGTCTAACTGAAGTGGCTACCCAAGGTCTAAGATAGAACCCCCAAATTTACCGTTGGCTCCAGCAGATTGCCAAGAATAGCATTTCAAGAAAATATATATTAGTTTAAACGATAACCAGAAGCTACAGAAGTGACTCTCCTTCAGTTACCTAGAACAAGCAGTGTCCTACATGAAATACATTCAGAAAATGAAGAAGACTCAGATCCCATGTTGGAAAAACCGGGCGATCTAACCGGTAACCGCCCGGTTTCAAGTGGTTTTAGTGATCGGCAGGTATCAAAAAAAATCAACAAAAATTATATAAAATCCCAAAAATAAGGAACTTGGTTTGTAATATGTTTTTTATTCTTTACATTATGGTAAAGATTAGAAATTGTTTTGGTCATTAATACTCACTTTTATATTTTCTCATCTTTTTCGAAAAATTTTAAAAATGTCCCTTGGCACAAATCGATTCTTTAAAATCCTTTTTTTTCATCAATTTTCATCTTCATTTGAATGAATTTTGTTTTAATCATTCTTTATATGCTTTTCATATTTTAATAGTTTTTTGTTGTCTTTTTTTCAACAATTTTTTAACCGCCTAGGACTTACCCGGTTAGAACGGTTGAATCGGCTGGTTGACCGGTTAGGCCGGTTAAACCGCTTCCGGCCCCATGTCCGGTTAAGCGATCCGATTCGACTTTGCGAACAATACTTAGATCACAATTAACCAGCAATGCTTAGATCACAATTAACCAGTGCATGAACTCGGTAAAATGCCAAGGCATACCACAATAATATGCTTAGAAGTCAGTACTTTCAGGAATGATTAAGCTATCCTATATCGACCATGGCATGTCAATTAAGGGATATGCAACAAAGTAATAATATATTAAAAGCTGAATGGCACACCAGAATGGCACACCAGAATAAAAAAAAGAAAGTAATCCACATATAAAACACGATATATTATAAGCAAACTAAACCCCATGAATCACACAGAAGTAAATTATTCCCTTGAACGTAACTTGGTTCATTATTGGAGCATAGTAAATTCCAAAACATCAAAATACTTCAATACAGCTCGATTCTATGACTGAGTTGGTAAAAAAAAGCTCTTTGTGATGATGGAAGACAAACAGTCACAAGATTCAACAAAGAACTTCAGGTAATACCTTCTTTCCGGAATAATCGTCCCCAATCTCAGCTTTGAACTTAAGAAAGCCGACACGTCTACCGAACATGTCCACACCCTGTTTAAGAAGTAAAAGACATTTCCATTCCCATAGAAGTCTTAAACTCCCAACTGTTCTTTAGCAAAGCATGCGAACATATCATTCTATGAAGGGTAATCAGTTACAGTGAAAAATGTTATGGAACAATATATGACTTACAATATTAATAAGAGTTGGGCTTGCATTACAGAGCCTTTGCAACAATATAATTACAACAGTACAACTAAAATAGCTACAATAGTACAACTAAATACTGACTTTGGGCGTTAAACTGTAAATTGGTGATTCAAACTACAAAGACTCAACCATATAATTAGGTCATCAAAGAAATGAGAAAAAGAAAAAAGGCAAGGATTAAATAACATTAATAAACAGCCCAAAATTTAAGGCCTTTTCTGAATGGAAAAAATAAACTAGAAGAGCATTTAAGAATAGTATAAAACAAGCAAATAACTAACATTTGGCACACATTACCATGCTCTTCAGCCAAACACGAAACTAGGAAACCTAGAATTATCTAGATTGATCATTCACGACTTTGCTTAACAGCTTTAGGAAACAGTGGTTATTTACAAATGTAATTTACAAATGGTAACAAATATTCTCTATCCTATTCATTGCATATGCCCCCCATGTAAGCATTACTAGTGATTAAATGCCAATATGAATGCAAGAAAAGATTCATTGAGTATTACCATAAATAAGGGGAAAAAGAAAATCAAATTTGAAACACGAAATGCACAGTAAAGCAGTCACAGGATTGAAAATGCCCATATTTCAAGGAAGAAGTTTCAGACACAAAAGGCTCATATTTTACGGCATAAATGAGCAGCCATAAGGTTAAAGACCTTAAACGATCCAATTTGATTCTTTTTCTTTGGAATCAGGATAACAACAACTGCAATAAACAAAAGATAACCATAATATCCAATCAAGAACTGGTAAAATAACATTTCAAAAATGATCATATGGTGTTATCAATCACTAACACAGGACATCCAATCAACATATGACAGTCCTAGAGTGGGTGGACCTCTAAACAAGCAAATAAATTATTTATATAACCAATTTATGCAAAAAAAATCAAAATTTTGGTTCTCATAACCAAGGTTTTAATATTTTATTCTGGCTAGGAACTCAAACCCTGCCCGAGCCAAATAACTCAAGCAAGTCCTTGTGGACTCGCCCAAGTAGTATTTGAGCAGCCCAAAAAGGGATAAAATTTGAAAAACAATAGAAATTTTTTGTTAAAATAAAAGAAAAAGTAGTCAATTCTTAGAGAGAGAGAGAGAGAGAGAGAGAGAGAAATGGAAATGAGGGCAGATTCCTGCACCCTTATTAAAGAGAGATGGAAAAGGGGGGTAAATTTCCGCCATAAAAAGGGGGGAAGATTTCTACCCACTTTTAGAGAGAGAGATGAAAGAATGCTCAGATTTCTGGCCCCCATCTTAGAGAGAGAGAGATGAAATACGATCCGTGTCCCCCTTTTTTCCATTAACAATACTTGGGCGAGTACTATACGGACTCGCCTTATTACTGTAACTCATGGGAATATTCTACAAGTTCTTATGCACCCAAGTGGGTAAATGGAACTCGCTTTGGCTACTAGCCGAGGCCAAGTAACTTGGGCAGGTCCAATCGGACTCGGTCGAGTTTACGAACACTGCTCGTAACTTGGCACAATAAGCCAAATACAGATTTCACTCAAAATCCAGGGTGAATTCCTATGATATTGAAGTATCAATAAATGGAGTAAAATTCATTTCAAATGAACGAGTAACCTTCAGGACCAGCTTGAATCAAATTTGACCACTGGACCTTATTTTATGGGATTTCCATACAAAATTCAGTCAAAATTTTGTCATTTCTTCCCTCATTACCTTTTTTTTTAAAAGGAAAATCGCTGCCCAATTGATGCCAAATTTTGCCCAAAGTGAATGCTGATTCGATCCAGTTTTCAGCCAGAGCAGGAAAATAAACAAACAAATTCGGTTGTATATTACTAATCAAAAAGAAAAAAAAAAGAAAACAACTGTACATTAGCATATATTTGGACATCACGGCAATTAGCATCTCCCCCATTTCAATCACAGTTAGGGATCAAAACCAAAATTGGGCAAAAATTCATCTAATATTCCAAAATAGTACAAGGAAAATTCATCCAATATTCCAAATAATAATACAAGGAACCATGTGATAGTCTAAGAACAACTATATGAATGTAAACTTCAGAATTTAGATTAACTAACATTCTAACCTAATCTCCGCCAAATAAGCAAAACCCAGATTTTTTTTAAAAAAAAAAAAAGAACAATGTACCTGAATTAACACATGCTTCAGAGTGAAATGTCCAAGCGCCAAAATCCCCGATTCACTCTGCAAATCCCTCAACCACTTCTTGAACAGAAAGGAATCAATAGCATTCCTGAAAAATCAACCACAAATTCACAGTTATCCAAACAACCCCAACCCAAAAAAGCATAATGATTTGGACAAGGAAAAACCCAGATTACAAATAATGAATTGCCTGAAATCGGACTCAGAGAGCCCATTGCCTGCAACTATCTGGACTGGTTTTCCACAAAGCTCGATGGTGCTTGAAAGTGGGGTTATAGTTTGATTTCGAGAGTCGAGTGAAGAAAACATCCTTTTGCAGGTTCTTCGTGAGAATGAGAGGAGAGAGAAAGGGCGAACCCGAATAGTGAGAGGTGAGAGAATGGGAATTCTTAAAGAGGGCATTGGTGGCGTAATCTGAGACAGAAGAAACTTCTCTCAACCTTTGCGGGAAGTTTTCCCGCGTTGTGGCGCGAGCTGATTAGCTTTCGCTTTTTCAGGCTTTTGGCGTCCCAAAGGTGATACTGCTCCAGCGGGAGCATACTGCCTATTTACGCCCTCATGTTAATCTCGAGCAGGGCAGGATATAAACTCTTGGGTGCGGCGACCAAGCTGAGAAAATAAATTTTCAAATTGCATATTATATGAGCTTTGGAAAAATGTCCCAAAATTGAACAAGGATAGACTTACTTTTAAATGGCTGGTTCAAAGTATTGAAGAATCTATAATTTGTTCATATTATAAAATAATCATTTAGTAATTCTTAGTTGATCCAAATGAAAAATTCAAGTAAAAAAACATCCTAAAGTATCTCTTTTGCCCAAGGGAGTTAATGCACATTATTGTGCTATTTGTTGTCGGGCATGCCAAATAATAATTTATGTTTTTTAGTAATGTCACCCATCAGTAGAATGTCTAAAATTTAATCTAATTTTTTTTAATGCTCTCTTTACTTTTATATGTTATTGGAATTATTCGTCATATAAAGTTGAATATGATACTACGAGACCCTCCCACACCCATGTGAGTAGAACTTCAAATGATCATCATTAAATTTTGACATAGATCTCTATAAAATTTATCAATAAACTCATTCACCCAAATCACATCCATGTGATAACTTTTATAGAGATCTATGTCAAAATTTAATGATTATCTTTTGGGGTTCTGCTCTCATGGATGTGGGAGGGTCTCATAGTGTCATTAATCTATAAAGTTATATTTATCTCTATGTGACGACCTAAAACTTTCGGAACAAAAATAATAATAATAATAATAATATTAATGGTGTTAACATAAATAAATAAAATAATAATTATATATTAGTAATGATAATAATAATAATAATTTTATACTGTTAAGATATTGCTACTTTTATTTTAACAATAAATAAACGATATTATTATTAATATACTTGAGGGTTCAATTTTATTTAAGTGAGCCTTAAGTCCACTACCTTAAAACTTTATGTTAACACTCCTTGTACGCATGTCCGGTGTTTCCACGTCATTCGCCAATCTCTCTCTCTCTGGCTGGAAACACTAAACTCACCCTTCCATTACACTTCCTGTTTTCAAATTTCATATTTGTGAACCTTCTTTGCAAATTCCCTTCTCATTGATCCCGTCCAAGTTTCTCTTCCGAATTGTATCTCCTTTCCATACAACAAAGCTTGCATGATGTGTAGCAAAAATCCTCTACGTAAAGTTTGTCCTCCAAATTTTCACGAATCATTACCCATCTCATTTATTCTTGCACAGCAAAATTTGCATCTCGTCCAAGTTTCTTTTCCAAATTTCGTTCCTTTGCGAATTTTGTTTTGCATCCCTTAAAATCTACCTTTTGCTTTTGAGCCTATAAGGCTGTTGGGCCACAATAGCCTATTACAAACAGACGATTTATATAAGATCACAATCCCTGTTAAGTTGATTTTATATGATTTATTTCTCTTTAAAAGATTTTTCATTCACATCGAGTCTATGAAGAAAGTACCGATGTTTTTGTGTGGAATGGAACTGATACTCCCCCAATTTCAGAGTTAATGTAAATGACCTAATTGTCTCAAAATATAATCCATTCTTTTTAAAAATAAAATGAAATAATTACTTTTGCTTATTATCGTGAATTTTAGACGCAATAAACTTTATGCGCAAACGGCCTCATTGTTTTAAAAACAAATCTTTTTATAGAAATTATGATATTTTATTTATGTTAGAAAATTTTAGATACTGTAAAATTATTAGAAATAAATGTGATATTTCTGCTTTTAGTAAAATTGTGAGTTTTCTTTCTACTGTTTTTGAATATTTAGACATTGTAAAATTCATGTGCAAATGACTACCTTATTATTTGAAAACTGATATTTTTACATTTGATGTTAAATATTTATTTACAAATTGACATCCCATAAATTGTAATAATTCTGTATTCTTGAATTTCTATAACAGTTTTTCTATACATATTAGATTGGCAATTATTTTATAATGTCTTTACGAACTGCTACCTTTCTTCATTTGAGCCCAAAATATTTGACTGTTATTTTAAAAATGTTATTGAAAGTGAATGTTATTAATAGTTTCAGTGAAATTCATATTAATAATTTAAGTGATATGTTGAGTACATTATATTGCTGCTTTCGAATGTTTAAAGAGATTTAGCAATACTTTTAGTATGCAAGTGGACTCATCCGATTTGCCGGTGAGGTATAAGTGGACCTATCCGGTACACCGGTAGGGATTAAGTGGACTCATCCGATACGTCGGTGAGGTATAAGTGGACCTGCATGGATTAAGTAGACCTATCTGGGATCCCCATCAGGACGCTGATGGGGTATATACGTGACCTACTTGGGACGCCAGTAGGGTAGTTTGTGAAATCCTTTGAATTATGCACTGCCGTTAAAAATGTTATATGCATTTCAATTATTCGAATTATACTTAATTATACTGTTAATGCATTTCTGTTAATAGATCTCATTTTTGAAAATATTGATATCTTTCAATCATGATTATTTTTATGATTATGATGATAACTTACTAAGTAGCCAAACTCATCAAACTATGGTAAACATTTTTTTTCAGGATAACTGCAGTTTCATTTTGAGTGCTCTTTAGGATCAACTTTGAAAGATATTTGTAGTTGTGCGTAAACTTTCTTTTGTTACTTTGTAAGAATTATCCACTGTACATTTGTCCTATCAAGAAATGTATATATGTGTTTAACTGTCACATCTAAGGAATATCAGTATTGTAAATTCTTGGGGTGCGACACTCTACACCATCCAATTATATTATTTGTTCGTTGAAGCACATTTTGTAATACCCAATATGTTTGCCTTTTAATGTAGTATTATATATTATCTTACCTTCAAGAGTTCTCATATTTCTTTCCTTCCAAACCCTCCATAATATAACACTCACCCGAGCTTTCTATTGGATGCTCCGAATCTTTGATGAATGCGATGTTAGTCATTTTAGGAGAGATGGGTTACCTTTCGAGAAATTAGCCATTGTGAACCAAATCTTTTCAAGGCCCAGAACTAGATTTCTCTCACAAATGTATAACTAAGTAGTCGCAAGATTCCTCCCGAATTTTGCATGTTAAGCATATATTAAGGAGAATGAGGTCGCTTCACCTCAAATTGTCTATTGTGAGGAATCTATCTTTTCTCTGGGAACCATGCAAATGGCTCCATTTTGTGTGGCACAGGGAGATTCCGCATCTTCAATAACATTGTTTGTCTGCCTGGGCTTAACAATTCATCGAGGAAGCTAACCAACAATTCTCTAGACGTGTCACTTCCCAACTAACTTGATCTTCTCTCTATGGGGATTGATAAACTTGTTGCAGGAGTCCCAGTAGGCTGGTGTATTGATCTGTGAATTGGCTGGTCCAATGCCCATTTCTACCTACATTAAAATAGTCCAATGTGATTCACTCCTTTCTCTTGTCACCGCACTATTCGTATTGGTTAAGAGATGTCCTACATTAACAAACATCTCAAAAAATTCCATCATTAGGGGTTAGTCTCCAGTACACTCATCACATTATCATCGTCATAGTCTTTTTTTAACTATTTAAAGTCGGCTACATGAATCCTAGTCCTCGCCCTTTTTTAGACGAACTCATAGATTACTTTTGTTTTCTCTCCAAGTAGACAAACTATAGTTCCGGCGGAACAAAGCTTTACAGTGATATCTTGCCCTCCGTATTGGAAAGAAGCTCAATCTTTGACCATGGCTACAAATTGTAGACAATTTCAAGTCCATTCCGTACTTGTTGGTGAGTACTTACCTCCATAATTGCATAGTGTCTTTAGAGCTTCTCCAATGCCGCTATGTGAGGAGTGCAGTATTCATCAATATGAGTCTTCTGATGCCTAAGCCACCGCCCCTTGTTGGTGCATATTCTTTATCCTATTTTACAAGATGAAATGGTCTCATTAAGTTTTACAATGTCATAACAAGTTGTTTTGGCATCCTAAAGAGAGACATGTAGTATATTGGGAGATTTGAGATAGTTTACCTTATCAGTGCAATCCTCAAACCTAGAGATAGGTAAGTGGTCTTCCACAAATCCAATTAATTCCATAATACTTCAATAACAAGTTCTTGTGTTGATCTAGTTGGATAACTTTGAATCAGTGGCATACTCAAATATTTCCTCCATTATTATACAGGAAATATTATATATTAAAGAAAAGAGGGATCAAAACATTTATATAAGGTTGCAAACTTACCTGTATAAGTAAGATTGCACTAGTCCACAACATCTATTTTATTTTATTTAGACGGTGTAATTTTGATACTAACTCAAAAGACGTTTCACTATTTTATATTATTTAAAATAACGTGTCAAATCTACACCGTCAAATTAAAATCAATAGTAGAATATCACAACTTTTATTCCTAGCTTGCCACCTTATATAAAATACACCTAAAAAATAGATATGACTAAAATAAAACTCCAATATATTACATGAGGGCTTATACCGTACTCTACAAGAGCACATTATACATTTGCTCCCTTTAGAAAATAGATATTTTAGTCTTTATTATAAATTTTGCAATTTATTGAGTTTGGTGAACTTTGGAGGGATGCTCCAAAATCTAAATGTTTTAAAATTGGCCAGACTAACGTAGAGTATATGGAATGTAAATTTAGTAATAATAGGAGTAAATACAAAAAAGTAGTCAATACTGAAGGCCATAAAATACTAAAAAGATCACACTTTCGATATCTTGGATCGATAATCCAATAAAATAGAGAGATTGAGAAAGATGTCGTGCACAAAATTAAAGTTGCGTGGATGAAGTGAAAATGTGCAACTGAAATTTTATGTGATCGCTGCGTAGCAACTGAATGGCAAGTTCTATAGGACAGTTGTAAGACCAACTTTGCTCTATGGAGCGGAATGTTAGACGATCAAAAAATAATATACCCATAGAACAATTGTAGCAGATATCATGATATTGATATGGGTGAATGGCAAGACAATAAGGGGTAGAATTCGAAATGAATCAATTCAGAAAAATTTAGGTGTGACACCAATAGACAATCAAATGAGAGAACGTAGACTTAGGTGGGCAGTTACCTGTCAGGAGATACGAGTTAGTTCAATTATAAGACTAAAAAATAGCAAGGGGTAGGCCGAAAATGATACGGTTGGAAGTAGTGAGAAGAGATATGGGGTATGACCCTTAATAGAGCATAATGGCAAACCATGATTCGTATAGCTATCCATCGTAAAAAGACTTTGATGATAATGATTTATTGAGTTTAGTCAATAGGTTGAAGAAATCATATCCCCGACATTCAAAATCCAAAAAATATTCCTACGCGGCTTTTATTAAAAGGAGCAAATGTACATTATATTCTCACAGGAGCATACAATATCTTGGCATGTTATATACTAAGTTAATGAAGTGTCTCTCACGTGAGAGCAGTAGTACAAGCCATTTTCATACTTTTGGGTTGAACGTTAGAAGTGGTATACGCCATTGCAAGAAACACAAGAGGGGTACCACGCGATGTCTACAATAATAATTTACAAGTTGGGGCATCCTGCTATTATTCTATTGATTAATGCAACACTATAATGCCTTTCTTTAACTTTTTAGATTAATATTTTTCAATATTGTCCTACCCTTCCTATGAAATAAGCTATAAAGAAGTCCATGTAATACATGCTTTTTTATTATTGTGTATGTCTCTTGCACTAGCTAAAAGAATATTCAAGGATATCCACCCCCAGCCTTGATGTAAAATCTTTTAAATTTATTAGGTGCACCCATCGAAGCATATTATACTTTTACCCCCCCCCCCCCCCCCCGGGTAAAACAAGTACTTTTTAACACTCCATAATTAATACATGTGATATCCTTGATCTAGGGACCAGCCTTAAATGATGGAAAAATTCCCTCACTACTCTCTATGCCTGCCTAAACAAATTATTTTATAATACTAAATGGAGACCATTCGATTTTTTGATGGTCAAAACTAAGTTTTTTTAAAACCCAATATTTATTTATTTTTTAAAAAATGCTCATCTAGTAATTTGAAAGTCAGTGACTTTAAAAGTGGATCTCAAATTTTTACATAAAAGGAATACTAGTAAGTGGATCTCATAAATTTATCAAAAAAAAGAAAGAGTAAATGAAGGAGTTAGTGTATAGTATACTTATGCAGGAGTATGACATATGCACAATCTTTTTCACCTGGCTCAACGGTGAATTGGATTTTATCCTAATGTGCATAGGTAGAGGGACCAGCTTGAGCTTGCTTCAAGCTTAAGACTTCAACCAGCAAGTTCGAGCTTGGTTTATTAGTCTAAAAAAAGCAACCCACGAAAAGGTAACTGAAAATAATTTGAATTAAAGTTCACTTGAGATAAAATATTACAAAATATAAATACTGCAAACCTTTGAGCTCAAGCGTAGGCATAGCTGGGATCAGCTCAAATCGGGTTGTTCAGTGAATGAGCGAGTGGGCCTAACTTGGCTTAGTGTGTAAGGGTGGCAATGGGATGGGCAGTGTAGCCTGGCCCTAAAAGATAAAGAGTCTGGTCACAAGATGTGGCCCAAGGGCTGGGCCACCACATCTTGATGGTCGCCCGGCCCTAGGAAAGCCTGGTTGGGCCTGGCCCGATTTTTTTTTTTTATTTTCATATTTTTGCTCTTTATTTTTCATGGATTATATTTGACCGGGGTCATGCTAACCCAGCCTTCACAGGGCTAGGGCAAAGGCATGCCCCACCTAGGCCTGGTCCGTTATCCGCCCTAGGTGTGTTGAGTTGGAAAAAGATTGCTTTAGCTTTCTTCATCACAGGCTGAGTGGTGTTAGCTTGCAAGCTAGCTTGGATTATCGATACTCCTAAACAGTGTTTAAAAAAACGCCGAGTCGAACCGGACTCGCCCGGTTCGACTCGAAAATAACCATGGACGGATCGAAACGGTAAAAAAAACGGGAATTGTCCGGTTCTAGAGAGAACCGGACGATTCTGTACAGTGACTCGCCGATTCACTGCACAGAATCGGCGAGTCCGTACAGTGGATCGGCGAGTCCCGTACGGATTTTTTATTATTTTTTATTATTTATTATTATTTTTTATTATTTTTATTATTTTTTTGTAACCCATGATAGATTTTTTTGTAATCCATGATAGATTTTTTTGTAATACTTGATCGATTTTTTTGTAATCCATGATCGAATTGTTTTTTTTTTTTTGTAATCCATGATCGAATGTTTTGTTTTTTTTTTTTTTTTTGTAACCCATGAGAGAATTTTTTGTAATCCATGATCGAATTTTTTGTTTTTTTTTTTTTTTTTGTAACCCATGATAGAATTTTTTGTAATCCATGATCGAATGTTTTGTAATACATGATCGAAATGTTTGTTTTTTTTTTGTAATCCATGATCGAAATGTTTGTTTTTTTTTTTGTAATCCATGATCGAATTTTTTGTTTTTGGCTTTTTTTGTAACCCATGATAGAGTTTTTTGTAATCCATGATTGAATTTTTTGTAATCCATGATTGAATTGTTTTTTTCTTTTTTTGTAATCCATGATTGAATTTTTTGTTTTTTTTTGTTTGTTTTTTTTTGTAATCCATGATCGAATTTTATGTAATCCATGATCGAATTTTATGTAATCCATGATCGAATTTTTTGTAATCCATGATTGAATTTTTTGAAAACTTGTGATTTTTTTTTTTTAATCCTTGATCGAATTTTTTTTTGTAATCCATGATAGAATTTTTTGAAAATTTGTGATTTTTTTTTTTAATCCATGATCGAATTTTTTTTTGTAATCCATGATAGAATTTTTTGAAAATTTGAGATTTATTTATTTTTAATCCATGATCGATTTTTTTGGAAATTTGTTTTTTTTTTTTTTAATCCATATTATTCAAAGAGAAAATGAGAGAGATGATGATTCTGAGGCCACCCTATCCCAGTCATATTATTCACATATCGAGTCCCAACAGCAACAGTGTAGGGATGAGCACGACAGTGCAGGTGAGTATGAAGGATGGACAATTTTCGGGGATTTTAGATTGGGAACACAAAAAACACTAACACTCGGGGATTTGGGAATAGTCAGACGCCTGTTAATATCGATGATTCGTTTTTAGATCGAATCAATGAATTGTTAAACGAATTCAATCAATGGCACCAGCGTGACCAAGAAGAACAATAACGTCGTCTATCATTTTATTTTTAGATCATATGTTACTAATTTTATGCTTTATTGTAGTCCATGTATGTTGATATACTTATTCCATGATAATTATATGTTCATCCTTTTGTGTGTTGTAAATTAAATGCTGAATGGCGGTTCATGCAGGGAAAGAACATATCAATATTCGCATATTCATTCAAAAACATGAAAATTCTTAATGGAGTACCCTCATTTCTTATTGAATTCCTAAAAAACAATATTTATAATGAATTTTAATAATTTTCTCGGATTTTTTTTAAGTTTTATTCTGATCGATTCACCCGATTCTCGATCCGGATCGCCGATTCGCTGATCCGGATCGGTTTTTTGAAAGCCTGATCCGGGTCACCGATCCGTTTTTTAAACCATTGCTCCTAAATATAAATGTTATGTAACGAGTTGATGCGATTGAATAATGGGTTTTGTCAAGCTACACCATTTGGTGTATACCTTTAAAGTCCTCATTATTTTTTAATACTTAAATACCCTTGAATTTTATTACAAATTTTTTCAAATAAGGGCATTTTTTGCCATTTAAAATGGTATAATGGATATTTCGATAAAAAAATATGGGTATTCTATTAGTTAAAAAACAATTGATGCATCTTGTAGGTAATGTCATACACCATGTCGGTGATGTTATTGTCCATTTATTGTTAATGAATGTTTTTGTTTTTATTAGGAATTTATACTTTACTCTTGATTAATTACTTAAAATAATGCTACTACACTATAGGATAAGGGCATCTAAGTGTCCATAAATGTTTAGGACTTTAAGGTTATTCACCACAAGTGGTCTACCCTAATAAAACCCTTTAATAATTATGCAAAAAATGAAATAATGAACCATATTTTAGGAAAAAGTTTATATAATAATGCAACCTTATAATGTAGAACTACGGATGCCCCTCAAAAATCCATCCGGAAACGTAGTTTTAATGTTGATAAACCCTTTGACTAATCATCTCGACATCAAGATGTATGACCATGAAAAATAAAAACATTTTAAGTCTCGTAAATAGTGCATTTTACAACATATTATCTACACCGTCCATTTTCAAGATTTTCATATGCTTATAGAAGTACTTGATTTTAACCATTTTTTAAATGAGTAATGATCATATGAGACCCTTCCATACCCATGTGTGTAGGACCCCAAAGGATCGCCATTAAATTTAGCACAAATCTCTAAAAAAGTTATCACATGGGTGTGAGACTTGCCTTTTCTAGATTTCTATACCAAATTTAATGGTGATCATTTGGGGTTCTACACACATGGGTGTGGGAGGATCTCACATGATCATTACTCCCACGTGATCATTACTCTTTTGAGATAATCCTAATAACATTTTACATCAAAATTATATACCATGATAAAATTTGAAAGGCACCTTACCTGTACACATACGGAAGCGTCCGTATGCCAACTGCACCCATATTTTTAAGCACAATAAAAGTAACAACATTTTTTTAAAAATCGTAGTGTATACAATAAACGCCAATTTTTTCCATTTTTTTATTTTTTCCCCCTCTTTATTTTTCCAGTGTTAATACCCTTGTTTCTCCATTAAAACACCGATTTTTCGATATAAAAAAAGCACCAGCTTTTATGGAAATAGAAGAAGAAAAAAGGACCCATCCAGTTTTATTATGTCCATTTCTAACATTACAAGAGTTATTGCAATAATAATTAATGCATTTGCCTATCAATTACAAAGCATGTGCATGCGTTTGTTCAATCATTAATGGAATAATGGTACCGTTAAAGTGGATATAAAAATGTGCGATAGAAATTTAGTATTCAAATCCCTAACCTCCCTCACCCAAACTGATATATTTACTATCGCCAAAGCATAAGCGACAAAATCATCATCATGAGCATATTTTCTCGATTATTTGGGATCGGATAAACAAATCCCAATCCCCTATTCTATTGTATCAAGAGTCACACCCTCGGTGAGGCTATAAATCCACATCTTTTATCACTACTTTTACGTAAGCTACAAAAAAATTAGTTAAAATCAATCACCAATAGTACAACACATTGAATGCAAGCATAATGAGATTTGCTTGCTTATCTAATGAAAATTTGTTATTGTAATACAAAAAGTTTCAAGTCACACCAGATGGCAAGAGTGCAATGTACCATGTGCCAACAATGTGTTATTGAGCAATGATTTCATGCAACTGTTGTATCATAATATAATGCAACCACATTAAATGCCCATTTTAGATATATTTATTTGACGTAATTTTTTAGATGTATATTCTTTTCATTCTAAAGAATAATCACAAATAAGAAAAAATAGAAAAAAAACACCTCAAAAAAATATTTTTCTAGCCCAATTAATATAAGCCGTCCATTTTAGTGAGAATGTTAGATATAGACTTCAAAAGGATTTTTTTATTTCCAAATTTTTTATATAGTATTATCATCATGAGAATGACAATGCTAACAAAGAAAAAATTGATTTTAAATTTGTCAAGGCCTAGATATTGAAATTCACCGAATGGACGGTCGAGATTTATTGTTGGAGGGTACTAATTTTTACCATATCTAGGGTGCAAATTGATTTTTTTTTTCATAAGATTAATTTTGAGGATGAAGAGATTGTGTGTGCGAAATTTGAGGTCATACAAATGCCAAAAACATGGTTTCTATAAGTGTGGTTGCATTATAGTATAATACAACCGTTGTATGAAATCATCGCTCTGTGTTATTTGCTTTATTGTTTATTGATTCGGGTTGTATATTATGATATCATTTAGTTTTGGTACATTGATGTAACAATTATTTTTACCCATTGGATATGGAATTTAATATATTGGAATACATCACAACATTTGAGAAATTTTATTTTTGACATTTTGTCCAATCAATAATAAATTTCCAATCACCTGATTTCACATCCAACTGTCAATTATGATTGTATGATTTTTATATTAAAAGTAAATAATCTCAGTGTATATATTTTATTATTAATTTTCATATACACTACCACAATCAACTAGAGATGTCAAACTGTATAGGATCCCATGGAGAGAGACTTTTGTGCATTTTGCTTACTTAGAAGGCCTTGCAAAATAGGAGTTCAATGTAAGTTACATCTTAGTCCAATTCAGTTTTTTCTATAATACATACCTTCATTAGCAGTTTAATTAGGAGAAAAGTTAAGTACATAAAGGGAATGAATCATGTCAGCCTACGGGTTAACAACTACAGTGTCTACTAATGGCTCAGATTGAATCTGGGACCAATCCAATAGTCACAACATCATTTTGTATTTAAATTTTAATTTTTTACAAATCTAAATTACTTGAAATTTTGAACGTCTATTAATTAAAAATAGAAAAATCTAATAAAAATATAGAAAATAATATACACAAAATAAATATTAACCAAAACACCCCTAAAACTTTTCAGGGGTATTTTGATCAATTTATATTTTATAAAATATTTTTTAATATTTTTTTTAGGTGTGTCTTGATGAGAAGAATAAACTCCTAAAGTTTCAAGTAATTTGGATTTATAGAAAAATGATGAAAATTAAAATACAAAATGAGGTTGTAATCGTTAGATCCGCTCAAAATCAATTTAAACCATCAGCTGACGCTGTAGCTGTTAACTTATGGGCTGACTGACATGATCTATTCCCGTTCATAAATACCATCCTTTTAATCATTTTATACTACTCAAATTAAAAATAAAGTACTTTTGTGCATGTATATATATATCAAGAGAGCCTCTCTCTTAAGGATTATTAACTTCACCGGAAAGGGAAAACTTTTAAGGATTATTCCTTCATTAGAAAGGTAACCTCTAACCTTACATTTATAAGAATTTCGATTTTTTTAAAAAAGTATAAATGTTTATTATCTCGATATTATAATTACACCAAGATCCTACATTGACATGCATCTCTAGCTAGGGATGTCCACTAATTTAAAAATCATCAATACGACTCAAAATCACCTGAGTTTAATATGGACTTACATGCGATTGTTATTTTTCACTCTTTGTTCTCTTTAGTTAGATTCGGTTCCGATCAGGTGAATCTGAATTTGGAAAATCCAGTTATCTAGGGTATGAAACAGATTATAATTCTCTTGTAGCATCTACTGAAAACTACCCTCTCTCTTATATGTAAATGCCATTAATTACCCTCAAATTTAGTTGATTAAATGTTTAAATGAAAGCTTCAAAAAGGACGAGAGATATGACCAAAAGGACATTTATATGTAAATGCCATTAATTACCCTCAAATTTAGTTGATTAAATGTTTAAATGAAAGCTTCAAAAAGGACGAGAGATATGCCCAAAAGGACATGATAAAAGTAAAAATAAAATACATGAAGACTTATTATTCATCGAGGATATAACCCTTGGATCAAAATTCGTCTAGTCTTACCTTAAAAAGACTAAATGAATTTAGTTTATTAAATGCGAAAAAAAAGAAGCTTTCACTTTGTAAGTGAATGGGACTATTTCGACATTTTCAAAATGGTGGCTGGTCAGCTCCACATTTCCGCGTATATAAGACGAACAAACCCCGATGTTGGCGCTTAAACCGCCTCCTATTCCATTTCCAACCCGGATACTGAAACAACAAAAACAACAGAGAGTTTAATTTCTATGAAGATTTTGATATTTTTCTCTTTGTGTTATGTGTTCTCTCAGTAATTCACTGATAGTTGAGGTATTTTTCAAAAATTCAATCTCGTGAATTGCATTTAAAAATGTGTAGCTTATTTGAAAATTGTAGTTCCGTTTCAGATTTAATGGCATTTGAATTCTGATACTTGCACTGGTAATCTTGATGCAGTGCTTGTTCTCATGGTGATTTCATCGACGATAGAGCTGTGATTGGTTCATTGATTTGGAGCTCGAGGGATTGATCTGATTTCTAATTGATTCAGTTGGTTTACACTCGTTGTTTCAGTTTTATATTGATTAATTTTGGAGAAATGGATCTATATGTGCTCAAGTTTGGGTTTTTGGATGGATCAATGGTTTTTTAGGGCTTTTTCTTGGAGATCTATTTGACTAAACAACTGTACACTGTTTTAATTGTTTTTTAATCAGTTTGAGTCTTCGTATTTGATGATCATTATATAAAATCAATTTCCAGGGAAATTGAATCATGAACAAATTTGTTTAAAACCTGGTCAATTCTAGGGAAACCATTGATTATTTCAGCGTTTTGATCCAGGGCTGTTGCATTGAGCAGATGACCTCAGGGTAAATAGACTCTAATTTAAAAATGGAAGACTCACCAGACCCTGACCCGATCAGGACCGTAGGTGCTGATGAAATCAAACGGCTAGAAGGTGATGAGCCCTTGTTTTCCCATTCTGGCGCTGAGAACTGGAATGGATCGGTTTGTCGATCTGAAGAAGACCAATTTGAACAAGTCTCATTAAGGGACCAAGAGAGAATCACATCAGAAACTGTAGGCAAAGATGATTCGATTTGTTCCTCTGTTTCTGATTCGATTAGTCTGGTTTCAGGCAATGAAGAGGTATCTAATTCATCTACCGGGAGAGGATTAGGAGAAATTGAAGCATCATCAGTTGAGATGCAGGGTGATTATAGCTCAAGTCCTGTTTTGAGGCTATCGTCCTCCTCTGTGAGCTTCGATTCCCCCGTGGTTTCACCTCAAAAGCTCAGATCCAAGCCCACCATGCCCAACGTGTCACCAGAGCTTATACTCTTAGTGGAATCAGCCATACAAGGAGATTCCTCCAGCTTGGAGAGATTGAGAGCTATAGTTAGTGGGGATGAGAGCTCTGTGATAGAAGAGGAGAGAGAAAGCATCTCGAGATTGGTGGTTGATGTGCTTTTAGCTACAATGGGTGGCATTGAAGGTTTTGATGATCATGGGGATAATGGTAACCCACCGAGTGTGATGCTTAATGCGCAGGCAGCTGTTGTTTCAGCTATGCTAATTCCATGGCTCCCATGTGCAGGAGACACTGGAAGTCATCTGTCTCCAAGGAGTCGAATGGTTAAGGGTTTGTCCATGATTTTGAGGGCTTGCACTCGCAACAGGTCAATGTGTTCGGTTGCTGATCTGCTTCCAGCCCTTTTGTCATCTATAGAGAGGCTCTTAGTAGAAGATCTTAATTTCGAGTTTTGGGAATCTGGTCCTTTGTTCCAGTGCGTTCAATTGTTGGGTTCTCACTCTATGAGCGTAACCCACTTGAAACAGTGGCTCCAAGTGGTGAGCAACACCATTTCGACTGGTAGAGCAAAGCATATGATGCTTTCCTTGGAAAAGGCAATGGGTGGGATGGAGGCCAAGGGCCCAACGTGTACATTTGAGTTTGATGGTGAAAGCTCGGGCTTGTTGGGTCCAGGAGAGAGTCGATGGCCCTTCTCTAATGGCTATGCCTTTGTTACGTGGCTTTATATTGAATCATTTGCTGACACTTTGAATACAGCTGCAGCAGCAGCTGCCATTGCGGCTGCTGCTGCTGCTAAGTCTGGGAAATCGTCGGCCATGTCAGCTGCAGCTGCTGCAAGTGCTTTGGCTGGTGAGGGAACTGCCCATATGCCTCGACTCTTTAGTTTTCTATCAGCTGATAACCAAGGTGTTGAAGCTTACTTCCATGGCCAGTTTTTGGTGGTTGAAAGTGGGAGTGGAAAGGGTAAGAAGGCCTCTCTGCATTTTACCTATGCTTTCAAGTCTCAGTGTTGGTATTTTATTGGTTTGGAGCACACCCACAAGCAAAATTTGTTGGGTAAAGCAGAGAGTGAGCTGAGATTGTATATTGATGGATATTTGTATGAGAGCCGCCCTTTTGAGTTCCCTCGTATCTCTAAGCCACTTGCCTTTTGTTGTATTGGAACAAATCCCCCTCCTACCATGGCTGGTTTGCAAAGGCGTCGGCGCCAGTGCCCGCTCTTTGCTGAGATGGGTCCAATATACATTTTCAAGGAGCCGATTGGTCCTGAAAGAATGGAGCGTTTGGCTGCAAGGGGTGGAGATGTGTTACCTTCTTTTGGGAATGGTGCAGGCTTACCATGGATAGCAACAAATCAGCATTTGAGATTATTGGCAGAGGAGAGCTTTGTGTTGGACTCGGAGATTGGAGGAAAGCTTCACCTTCTCTATCACCCAAATTTGCTGAGTGGGCGTCACTGTCCTGATGCCTCTCCTTCTGGTGCAGCAGGTTAGCAAATCATTAAAAGCTCTGGGTTTGATTACAAGTGCTGTTTTCTCTGGTTTATTGTTTTATTCACTGTGTGGCACCAGACATCGTCATCGTCTCTTTTTATAAACATTATGTATATTAAAACTTATCTGTCATTTATATTTTCACTATAGAGATCTCATAGATTATTGTAACCGTTGTGACAAATATGATAATATATTTAGTCTAATGTTTAAAAGGTCATGTGTTGTCATATTGAAGATGGTAATTCTGTGGCCTGCCTGTCGTGGATAAAGGCAGGTTAGTTAGGAAGGCAAATCATGGCTGGCATTATTTTTGCCCATAAGCTTTTCTGCTTTAGGCATTATTGTGGTATATTGACGTTCTATTGTGATGAAATAGACCATTTCGGATAGAAAAGGAGGATGAGAAAAAGAAAAGAAAAAAAAGAAAAAGAAAAAGAAAAAAAAACACACTATGTTGTGCTAGGAAAGCCGATCATTGAGATTGGACATAAAAGCGCAGATGGTTTTTTTCCCCCTTGATTGCAACAATAACCTTTACTCCTAGGTCAGACTACCTCACAAGGTAATCTTTGTATACCATCAGCATCAATTTCCAGGATGAGACTAGAGGCCCATAATTCATAACCATAATTTGGCTTAGCTCTTTATTGCATCTTTATGTGAGAGGAAAGGAGTCTCTTCATTAGTTGTTTTTTTGGTCTAATCATTTAGACTGAGCTGTATTAGTCCTAAGGATCCGTAAATTAGTTTTAAGATCCTATATCTGGATGCCATGGGAATCCTTGCTTTCACTAGCGAGTAAACTTCCCATTTCACAATTGAATTCTGGGTGATTGACCTCTCCATGGGCCTCAACTGGCCAAGCCACAGCCACTTCTTATCAATTCCCAGTGAAAAAAGTGGGATTTGGAGCAACTAATCAATTTGGCTTGTGTCCCACTACTACTACTATCGCTTTTATTTTCTGGATCTTTCAAGTCTCCAAATTACATTTCCTTCTGCATTAGCTAACCTTGCGATTGTTACTTAACCTTAACTGTCATATCTCATCTTCTTTTGAATAGGAATCCCACGAAATTTATTTTCTAAATGAAAGTGTCTATTTCTTGCTGCATTAATAATTCTTGATGAATTTTGGAGGGAATGATCTAGATGTTCAAGAACTCAAAATTCAAAAATTTATCTTTAAAAATAATCATCTAGTCATACTTAGATGAATACCAATTTTTCTTTAAAAAAATAAAAATAAAAAATGTCCCAACTAAGTGTTTTGCTCAAGGGAGTAAATGTATAGTATGCTCCTGAGGGAGCACAGTATACACGCTCTTTTGCTAAAGTGGGAGCCTTATGTTGCAATTTCCCATTTTTATTAAAAAAAAAAAAAAACTTTGCATCATCTTACCCTCTCTTATAGGGTGAGGAACTTAATTTTTCTCTTAACCCATCCCAAGCATGGGTATAGGAGGTGGGTTGCATTAGGCAGACAACCAATATAAACTTTGCCGCATCTTATCATGAGTTATGAACCTATTCTTACTGAGGGAATGAGAGGGAATTAGTGTCGTGCTTATCCCGCCACTCTAATAAGTATTGGAATAGGAGGGAATGGGTGGGAATTATTGGTGTGCTTATCCCGCCACTGTTATAAGTATTAGAAGCTGCTATATATTGACTATCAAGGGTGAATCAATGCCCTCCTTGTTTAGGCAGTTACTTCAGTTGAAGCCTTCCCGGGGGAATAAAGTTAGATCCCAAACCAGAAGAGTTCTTTTTTAAACAGAGCAGATATTCCATGAAGCAAGCATCATTTACAAGTGGTTTATTTGATAGAGAAGAATGGAAAAATATGATTAATGTAGTCGATCCCAATTAATTGGGATAAGACTTGGATGATGATGATGATGTTATTTTTTATCTGACCATTTATCTATATATGTCAATATAAAGTCTTGTCGAAATCCTTCATTGTCTTATAAATGTATGATTTGTTTTCTTCTCAAGAACCAGTCATGAGACATGATCAATATGGCTGCAAATGGGTTGGGTCTCCCCCTACCTAGACCCGAATCTGACCTGAGCCTGATATAAGTAGTTTCCTTTTCAAGAACTAGTCATGAGAGATGATCAATAGCAATGTAAACGGGTCTGGTTGGCCCTGACCTAGCCTTGACCTAATTGGCTTAGGGTCCATTCCAGACTCCAACTTGAACCTGACCCAGGACGAGTTGGTCGCCTAACTCAGTCCCGACTT
Source organism: Amborella trichopoda (assembly GCF_054954075.1). Classification (NCBI taxonomy): domain Eukaryota; kingdom Viridiplantae; phylum Streptophyta; class Magnoliopsida; order Amborellales; family Amborellaceae; genus Amborella; species Amborella trichopoda. The sequence continues at coordinate 54,618,785 of NC_142344.1, read as the reverse complement.
TCTGGTTTTTTTTGTTGTTTGGTAGGAAGGGAGATTAGGATTTTGCCGAGCTTAAGGCTCAGAGTGAGAGAGTGCAGAGATTAGGCGAAGTGGGAAAAAGAGGAACCTGGTAGTTAGGCCTTCGGTTTGCATTGACATGAGAGAGAGAAAGATGGAGACATAGAGAAAAAGGGCAATTTGATTTTAATATATAAGTTTATAAAAGTATATATTTGCATTTTAATACATATATATATATATATTTGAATATGTTAACTGTTCTATTTATAAGAAAAGGATTACAAGAGAGCATAAAGACATCCACAAGCTGGGGCTCAAGCCAAAAAATAGGCTTACCAAGGGTTGGTAGCGCTATACAAAAATGGGGTTAATATATTATACATGATAGTATTTTATAATTTTATAATATATATTATGCACTATATTAATATATATATATATATATATATATATATATATATATATATATACATGTAAATGTAATACTAGATATATGTAATATATATTAACATATATTATACATGGTATGTGTATGTTTATATACATTTACGTGTATATTCTATGTATGTAATATCTATTAATATGTTGTATATTATCTGTATGTAATATATATTAATATGTATTGTACATGGTGTGTATATGTTTATACACATGTAAATGTAATATTATATGTAATATATATTAATATGTATTGTAAATGGGACCTAGTTCAGTTTTGGATTAGGTCATCCTGGACCCGATCCCGTGGGTCCAGGCCTTTGACTTGAACTTGGACCAGACCAGGTCCACTTGGAGGGTTGCCTGGTCGACCCTACCCATTTGATACCCGTTATGATCAATTCCTTTTTCATTGCTAGTGTACAATTTGCCTTTCTATTACTCCTTGAGTGGGTGCCTTATAGTATTTTATGGTGCAGGTACACATAGGAGACCTGCCGAGGTTCTGGGCCAAGTTCATGTTGCAACTCGTATGCGCCCCATAGAGGCATTGTGGGCCACAGGTGGTCCAATGTCCTTGCTTCCACTAGTCGTTAGCAACGTACAAAGTGATACCCTCGAGCCTCTGCCTGGCAAGTTCCCTTTATCTCTGGCAACAACCTCTCTCGCTGGACCGATATTCAGAATTATATCAATGGCAATCCAACACCCTGGTAATAATGAGGAGCTATGTCGTGGTCATGGACCTGAGGTTTTGGCCCGACTTCTCAGGTACCTTCTCCTTACTTTGTCATCTTTGGATCTTGAAAAGAAAACTGGTGTCAGGGATGAGGAACTTGTTGCAGCGATTGTGTCATTGTGCCAATCTCAAAAAAGTAATCCTGCTCTCAAGGTGCAATTGTTCAGTAATTTGCTTTTGGATTTGAAGATGTGGAGTTCATGTAGTTATGGGCTCCAGAAAAAGCTTCTCTCTTCCCTTGCTGACATGGTTTTCTCTGAGTCATCGACGATGAGGGATGCTAATGCTGTCCAGATGCTTTTAGATGGATGCCGGCGTTGCTATTGGGTTGTTCGTGAAACCGATTCAGTAAGTACATTTTCACTGCATGAAACATCGCGGCTAGTTGGTGAAGTGAATGCTTTGGTTGATGAGCTTTTAGTGGTTGTTGAACTGCTAGTTGGAGCTTCACCTGCCGAAATGGCTGTTAGTGATGTTCGGTGTTTAATCAGCTTTTTGGTAGATTGTCCACAACCAAATCAGGTACTATGTGTACTTCATTTGAAATTCTCTAGCCAGAGTCATATGTTTGCTTTTCTTCGTACTTCCTCTTGAATTTTTTTTTCATTTCTTTCTTAAATAGAGAATGAAATGTCTTACAAATTTTTTTTGAGGAAAGGTTAACTATGAAATTTCTTACAATTGTCTTTTTATATGCTTTATTTTCTTTTTTTATATGATTTCTCTTTTATATCCGACCCCAAATAGTTGGGATATGGCTGATGTTGATGATAATGATATATGATATATCTTTTATACTTGCAATTAGCATTGTAAGTATGCTTCTAATGATCATTATGAGCACTTGCCCGAGTATTCTTTTGAACCTAGTGCTGATTGCCTTGGTATTATATCTGATGGAGGATATTGGCCCAAGGAAGCGAAATAGTAGAATAAAAATTTGGATAAGTTTTGGTGTTATAATTGGTAGCATATGGAAGTTGGTGGGGGTTTCTTCATAGTTGTTACCTTTTGTTGTTTAAAACTTAAAATTTTGCTAAGGTAATTGCATGATGCATGTAATCAGCATCTTATTCTTTCTTTGTTGTTTTGGCTATAGTCTTCTTCATTTTGTTTAATGTGTGGTGCTTAAGGGTTAATTAAATGGTTTTTGGCATATCAAGCACTTAAAATTGAGAAATAACATATGTTATCTTTATGGGAATGAGTAGCATAATAATGTTTTCTTTGCCAGGCATGTATGGCTATATGTGCTTTTGATTTCTCTATCGTTGGTAAACTTTTTCTTTATCTGACTTTGCTTTATGAGTTGGAACTACCTAATTGTGCATTTAATATGTCTGCAGGTAGCCAGGGTATTGCATCTCATTTATAGGCTGGTTGTGCAGCCAAATACCTCACGTGCTCAGACATTTGCGGAGTCATTTTTGTCATCTGGGGGCATCGAAACCCTGCTTGTCCTTCTTCAGCGTGAAGCAAAAGCTGGTAACAGGGGAGTTTCTTCAGATTCACAAATACATGATGCCAAGAACACATTCGATCAGGAGCTCGAGCAAGAAAATATAGCTATGCCAGATAAAAGCCAGGATGACTTAGACTCAAAAAGCCAGGATGACTTAAGCCCTTCGGGGGAGATAGAGGTGGAATCTGTTCCTCTTGTAGATTCTGAATTGCAGCCCCTCCATAGTGAAAGCAGCCCCGAAAAGCTACCTTTGGGTACAGACATAGGAAGAATGGCATCCTTATCTGAGAGCTTTATAGCCAAGAATTTGGGTGGCATAAACCTCTCAATAAGTGCTGAGAGTGCGAGAAATAACGTTTACAATGTTGATGATGGTGATGGAATTGTTGTAGGAATTATCAGCCTTCTTGGAGCTCTAGTGACATCTGGATATTTAAAATTTACTTCATATACTGCAACATCAGCATTGCCCAATAACATTTTGGGAAATGAAGCACCAGAAGAAGGCAGCTCCATGTTTGCAGATAAAATTTCTTTGCTTTTATTTGCCTTGCAAAAAGCTTTTCAAGCAGCACCAGAGAGGCTGATGACAAACACTGTTTATGTGGCTTTAGTGGGTGCTTCGGTATGGCTAGAATATATTTTCAGTTGTCCATACATCTCATAATCTATTTGGAATTGTGCATATGACGTATTGTAATGTAGTTGTTTTGAAAACTTCCTTAATATTTTTCTTCATTAAGGATACTATAGATTCCTGCTTATATTTACAGAATGTTCTTTAGAGAAGCTCTCTTTTTTATATACACATTTAAAACTGCAGAAACAGACACTTTGTATACATATACCTGTCTTTGTTCATGTTGTAAACTAACTTGACTGAATCGTATAGAAACATCTGTGGGGATAATTCAGTTACTGGTTGTAGTATGTACGGGATCTGTACATTACATGTTGTTACTTGGATCTGTTTGAGTAACTTTGGGATAATAAATGAAGTCTCAATTTATGGTCTTGAGTAGAAGGTATGCGCATGCATTTTTTTTGGTATGGTGTAATTACATCATAATTTCATGACCGGTCCAGAGAGGCTTAAAACTAATTATATTCTAATACCTTTTGATTGCTATGTAAGGGGTTTTCTTTGAATGGATGTTCAAGCCTATGTTCCTACTTGTAATATAGATCAATGAGAATATGCTTGATTCTTTGGTTTCTCTTAGTACACAGTTGTTTCTGATAATACATTAGAATTTTACTTTAGATTTTTTGAATTGCAGATCAATGCCTCTTCATCAGATGATGGTCTAAACCTTTATGATTCTGGTCATCGCTTTGAGCATGTTCAACTTTTGTTGGTTCTCCTTCGCTCGCTTCCATATGCACCTGGGCCTTTGCAAATTCGAGCAATACAGGTATTTGTCTAAAGGCATGGTGCATGTCTGTGTGTGAGATTGCATTTGTATCTTCTTCATAACATTATAGGCCTATTGGAGCAGTTACCTCAGCACTGCAATTTTCAGCATTTATTTTTTTGATATTGTTCACAATCATAGTTCAGCATGTTCACAATTTCATAATTTTACATAATTTGTGACAGTTATATTGACATTTATGTGTTGCCTATTTTTCATATAGAAACAGATAGTTCTCTAGTTCATAATGAGGTTGAGTTACCTAGTTTTGCATTACTAATCACATGTGAGACTAGTTCTTCTGTGGTTTATCTTCTGATTCGTAAGGAACAAAAAAGAATACTTTTTTTTCCCAAATTTATGTCCAATCTCTTGGCTTTGCTTTGCCTGCAAAGTTCTCTCTAATGATATCTTTGCAGGAGAACAAAGCTCTTGTTTGAGAGCACTTTGCTTTACCTGCAAAGCATTCTCAAATAATGGCCTTGCCATATACAAATCACAAGTAGTGCTTTGACATCGCAAAGTCCTTTAGTGTGCTATTCTCTGATGCTTTTCAAAGCAGAGCAAGTGATGAGCTGGCATCATGTCAAAGCAGTTGGTTTTCGAGGGTGGGTTTGATTTTAGAGCAAAGCACTCTAGAACTAGTGCTTTGATGTTTGTATGTGTCTAGCCGATGCTCTGATGTACTTTAATTTAAGTTTTAATGGGTCCTATGTGCATATAAACAGCACAAAACTTTCTTGGCATTACTTGACTTCTTCTTTTGAGGATCTGGCTAGTTTCCAAGTAAGCTTTTGTTTCTGAACTACTGCTTTCTATATGATTTTCAGGATCTTCTGTTTTTGGCTTGCAGTCATCCAGAAAATAGAAGCAGCCTTACTGCTATGGAAGAATGGCCTGAATGGATTTTGGAGGTTCTTATATCAAATTATGAGGTATATCTTTGATTTTGACTCTCAGTGGATTTTATTCTCCATTTTACTGGTCTTACGAAAAACTTGAAGGGATTCCATTTAGATGGGCATGTAATCTTGGAAGGCAGCTTGGGTTTTGGACTGATAGGGCATAAACAAATGCACCACACACACACAGCACATGTACTTTCACACATGCTGGCATTTTGTTTTTCTATTGGTTTGTTATTGTTCTGTAGTATTTGAATTGTTCTTCTTTTATAGATGGGTTCAAGCAAATCGTCAAATGATCCAAGCGTTGGAGAAATAGAGGACCTCATACATAACTTTCTGATTATCATGCTAGAGCATTCAATGCGCCTGAAAGATGGGTGGAAGGTAGGCCTTGTTGAATATAATCTTGGTTCCAATGTCTAATTTCACCTTTATTACTCTTAAAATATCTGTCCATAACATGCTGCAATTTGAAATTTTGAATATACTTATTTACATTTGTATCTTTCTAAAAGGCTACTTATTTACATTGGGCTTGTCTATTTGTTACATGGTAATTTCATATCATGATCTTTGTATGATCCCTCTTGATGTTTTTAAATTCTGTGATGTCATGTTTATCTTTATCACATGGTGGTCTTAGTATTATGAAGCTGATGTTATTAAATTCATCTTTGTCTGGCAAGTATATACTAATTTGTCTGAGATTGTGTTTGAACTTGCAGATTATCCTTTACTGCTTAAAAAGTATTTAATATTTTCTGAAAAAAGTTTATGGACCAAATTATGTTTTTATTTTATTTTAACTTTTTTTTTTTTTTATGGACTTGGAATTGTTAAAGCAAGATGATTTCTTGATTTTTCCCTTGATAAGCTCAAAATGGGGCATGGATCGACGAATTTTATTTATCACCATTGTGTCATTCATCTAGACCGCAAATTCTACCATCCGCTATGGTTATTCTCACGAATGAAAAAACTGCATGCTAAGGAGCAATTTATGGTTTATGATCTCTTAATTCATGATATGCTTACTATATTCAGTCAGATAGACTGCCTTGATTTTTCCTTGATAAGCCCAAGTCAACATTGTCTCATTCAACTTGGCTGCAAATTCTTCCTTCTGCCTATTGTTTGTCGTTTTCATGAATGAAAATTAACTGCATGCTAGGGTGCGATTTATGGCTTATTATGTCTGCCCCCCTCCCTCCACAACAAAAAAAGAAAAAAAAGGAAAAAAAATAGTGTTTATGTTGTCTATGACTCTACTTTCTTGAATAACATTCCCGTTCATGCTTTTTTCTTTTAATTTGTTTTGCCAGGCAATTCTTTATGACAGTCACTTCTTGGCCTTGCTTGTCTGTTAAGTGATATAAGTCATTTATTGTAAATCTGGTACAGTCACGACCAAAGCTTTTCCTTTCAGGATATCGAAGCAACCCTTCACTGTGCCGAATGGTTATCTATGGTTGGAGGATCTAGTGCTGGAGAGCAACGGATAAGGTAATTACAAGAATATTTTCATTATTTGCTTCTGATTATGTTTTTTGTACCATTTTCTTTGTTTGCATATGCGGCTCTCTAGCTTTTTTCTGGTAAGTATTGATTTATGGACAGCACCCATTCTTCATATAATACTGGTTCTGGGTCATCATTATGTTGATAACGCTCGGGCCAGACTATTCATGATAGAGAGTATTTACACTGGACTGCTGGTACAAAATAACATGTATAGGGTTAGCATTTCTTATTGTAAGTCCTGGACTGAATAATTTTCATGGCTATGGTGTTAACCTGCATTTGCTTCAACATTGAGTTTTAGGATGTTGCTTTTTTAATTATGTCAGTGATGTATCTCATCTGACTTGCGAGGCATTTGTGGGGTGAGACGGAGATCCAAATAAAAGAACGGTCAGGTCCTGAAGAAGGCTATAAACTTAACATGGACGGTTAAAATGGAAAATCTTGTTAAGTCAAATACAGCAAAAATTTGAGAATTCATTGCGATAACATCAAAAGTTACCTTATGACAGTGAAATATAAATACTAAATCTATGCCTTTCCTATTTAAGCAGGAAATCTCCTTATTGAAGGCACCATATTTGTAGGGACTCTGTATGGGGGCCCATTGTATAGAAAGAGAACTTTTACCTTGCCCCTTAGTGCGTGTTATATGGTCTTGCAGGCAAAACACCAGTTAGGAGGAATTTTATGGCCTGAAAAATTTTAAATTATCTATGATTTGCCCTATGGTTAATTAACTCCAAAAAAAAAAAAGATTTTGAGCTTTTAAAATATTATGTTTTATTGTTTGTGGATGAGTTAACTAGGCACCTACAAGATGAAGTACCGTGGTGTATGTTGTTTGTTGATGACATTGTTTTGATCGATGAGAGATGAGGTACTGTGGTGTATATTGTTCGCAGATGACATTCTCTTGATCGATGAGACTAGAAGCAACATCAACACAAAGTTAGAACTTTGAAGGATGCTCTAGAATCTAAAGGTTTTAAAATTAGCCCGACTATGACAAAATATATGGGATGGAAATTTAGCAATAATAGGAGTAGAACGAGGAAGTAGTTAAGATTGATGGCCAAGATATACCTAAAAGAGAGTATTTTCTACATCTTGGATCAATAATCTAGGAAATTGGAGAGATGAGGAAGATGTCGCACAAATAATCAGAGCTGGGTGGGTGAAGTGGAGATGTGCATCCGGATTTTTATGTGTTCACCACAAACCGATGAAGCTGAAGGGGAAGTTCTATAGAGCAGCTCTGAGATCAGCTTTGCTTTATGAGACGGAGTGTTGGGCAGTCAAGAAACAATATATCCATAGGATGAGTGTAGTTGAGATGAGGATTTTGAGATAGATGAGTGACAAGACAAGAAAGGATAAAATTCAGAATGAATATATTTGAGGGAATTTAGGTGTGGCTTCAATAGGGGATAAGATGAGGGAAACTAGACTTAGGTGGGCTGGCCATGTGCAACATAAACCTAATACAACATCGATTAGGAGGCGTGACTTGATTTAAGTGCAAGGCTCTAAAAGGGTAAGGGAAGGTCCAAAAGGATATTGACAGAAGTAGTGAGAAAAGATATAGGGACTTATGGTCTTACTAAGGATATAGCCCTTGATAGAGCATAATGGCGGAACATGATTCGTGTAGCCGATTCGAAATAATGTTAGAAATATGATACAAAATTTCAGGGGTTGCGGTCCGTGTGATTTACTCCTCTCTCTCACTTTATGTTAGTGGTTAGTTATCTATTGTGGGAGTTATCAAAGAATCACTCTATGTTAGTGGGTAGTTATCTATTGTAAGGAGTTATCAACGAATCACACTATGTTAGTGGGTAGTTATCTAGAAGTTGTGTGATGTAGGTTTGTGGGTAGTTTGAGTCATATAGGTTTGTGAGTAGTTTGAAAAACTGCTAGGTAAATGCCTATAAATAGGCACCATGTAATTGGATATTTGTAACCTGTGGATGTAACCTGTGCAACACTTGTGAAATGAGATATCAATGATAAACCTTATGAGTTTGTAATTATCTCTTAAAAAAAGAGTGCGTACTTATTTTAGGGTAACTAAATACTATAAAAACACCCACACATATTTCAAAGATACCAACTGTGGTATCAGAGCTTTTGTAAAAGTCCAACATGGTACCAGATAGCTATTGGAGAGCACCATTGCCAAAAAAAAGAGAAAGATTGGAGAACACAGGTTGCCAAAAAAAGATAAGCATTGAAGAGCACAGGTTGCCAAAAAAAAGAGATAAGTAGATCACAGGTTGCTAAAGAGATAGGCATCGGTGTAGAAATTTAGCACCAGTAGGTCAACTCAAGGGAAAGGTGATAGAAAATTAAATCTCTTTATTTGATTTCTTGCATTATTCCATATGGCACACACTAGTAGTCCAAGTATTTCTCAACTATTGATTCCAATTTTCAAAGGTGAATTTTTTGAGTATTGGAAAATTAAAATGAAAACAATGTTTGGGTCTTGATAAAAAAAAAGTGATTTTTCAAAATTAAAGAAAAAAAAGAGTCTTTTGGATTGATAAAAATAAAGGGAAGCAAAAAGACAAGAAAAGAATGAGGTGTTAATGGAAAAGAAGGAGTTAAAAAAGGGGAAAACAAAATTGGAGAGTTCTTGATGTCATTTTTTCTCACAAGTTTTCAAAAATGATTTTTGAGAAAAAAAGAAAAAGGGGACACCGCAGTCTTGGTATATCGTACCATGAAAAGGCATGACAGGAAATCCATGCCTAGTTTAGACATAGGAAAAATGATTTTTGAGAAAAAAAAAAAATTGTGCCATAAAAAGGCATGATAGGAAATCCATGCCTAGTGTAGGCATAGGAAAATTGATTTTTGAATAAGAAAAAAGGATACCATAGTCCTAGTGTTTCATGCCATGAAAAGGCATGAGGATGCCATGAGAAGGCATAAAAAAGAAAAGGGAGAAAAATGTTTCAAAAAAGGAATTAAAAGGAAACTAATTGCTCCAATTATTGTGTAGAAAAGACATCAAGAAATATGGCAATTCCTACTCCAATAAGCATGTTGAATGAATTTTTGCCAAAAGCAAAAAATTGAAAAACCAATTTACAAAATTATCAAGGGGGACCCGACCATACCCCTATTTTTATCTGTGAGGTAGAAGTCGGGGGAAGAGAATTTTCAGGATCCTATATGGATACAAGAAAAGAAGCCGAATACAATGCATCTCATTTTGCCATATTGCAGTTAGCAAAAACGAAGGAAGTCATTGAAATTCAAGATGACGAAGAAGAGAAGGTGAAGATTGCAAGGGAAGAAGGAATTTGTGAAATGAAGAAGGCAAGAAGCATATTTGAAAAGCTTTGAAGCCCTGGTTTTTACATTAAAGGAAGAAAATGAAGACCTTTGTAATTTCATTGAAAATCTTGTACAGGAAGTTTAAAAAAGATTTGCATCAAGGAGGAATGTAGGAAATATGATGCAAAATTTTAGGGGTTGAGGTCCGTGTGATTTACTCATCTCTTTCACTCTTGTTAGTGGGTAGTTATCTATTGTGGGAGTTATCAAAGAATTACTCTATGTTTGTGGGTAGTTATCCATTGTGGAGAGTTATCAAAGAATCACTCTAAGTTGTGGTTATTATCTATTGTGGGGAGTTATCAAAGAATCACTCTATGTTAGTGGGTAGTTTTCAAGAAGTTGTGTTATGTAGGTTTGTGGGTAGTTTGAAAATTGCTAGGTAAATGCTTATAAATAGGCACCATGTATTGGGATGATTATAACCTGTGGATGTAACCTGTGCAACACTTGTGAAATGAGATATCAGTGATAAACCTTTTGAGTTTGTAATTGTCTCTTGAGTTGTAATTATCTCTCAAAGAAAGAGTGCGTACTCATTTTAAAGCAACTAAGCACTGTAGAAGCACCCACGCATATTTCAAAGATACAAATTGTGGTATCAGAGCTTTCCAAAAAATCCAACATGATGCAAAATTCATTTTTTTTTTTTCAGGAAAACATAGGAAGCATTTAAAGTTATAAATGGAAACATAGAAAGTATTAAACATGGGAGAACCCTCCCTCACCCCTACCTTCTCTAAAGCAATAAATCTTATGTCACAAAGCCTTAAACTCCCAGCCAATCTCTTTACAGTCGTGTCAATATATTCACATTCCGCCCCCACATAAAGTGAAAATAGCAACACCTCACAATTTTCAACCATCTTGATGAAAGAGAAATACTTCATGCTCCACTCCTACAAGAACTCTAGACATGGAACCCTTGGTGTTGATGATAGAAAGGGAGAGAAATCAAGTTTCAACATTCGCACGGTTTCCAATGAGAATGAGGGAGATCTCCAAGCCTTGATTGAATGCCTGGTTAAAGAAGAGGCGAGATTGGAAGGTGGAGATGAATGGGAACCACGACAGAAAGGCAATGGGAACCATGTTGGATTTTTTGGAAAGCTCTTATACCACAGTTGGTATCTTTGAAATATGCGTGGGTGTTTCTACAGTATTTGGTTACTTTAAAGTAAGTACACACTATTTCTTTGAGAGATGATTACAAACTCACAAGGTTTATCACTGATATCTCATTTCACAGGTGCGGTACATGTTACATCCACATGTTACAATTATCCCATTACATGGTTCCTATTTATAAGCATTTACCTAGCAGTTTTCAAACTATCCACAAACCTACGTGACTCAAACTACCCACAAATCTACATGACACAATTTCTAAGTAACTACCCACTAACATAGTCTGATTCTTTGATAACTCCCTGCAATAGATAACTACCCACTAACATAGAGAGATACGCATAACACATAACTACCCTAGGCACGGACCACAACTGCTAAGTTTTTGCATCATTTTCAACAAATAGTTGGGATGAGGCTCTGATGAAGATGGTGATGAAGTTCTATTGTCTGTCTAGATTCAATTTTTGAAAGGGAATTGATTATTTATTGGAGTATTTTTTGAACTGCAAATCAATTTAATTTCAAAAAATTAATAAAAAAACATGAATAAAGCTGACTTGAGGAGTTTGTGGCAAACAAATCCCTTAGCATGGTATTTCGCTGCAGGCCAAATCTATGGTTTGATATGGTGGGACCACGAAATCTTCTTCCTTAACAAAATGCCTCAGATAATATTTATGCAAAAACTGTCTCATTAATAATGGTCTTTGTCAATTTATAATTTGACATACAATGTTATAAGTAATAGGGGATCTTTAATTTCTCGAGTCAGGGTATATGAGATGGATATTAATTTTTTTTTCAAATACTAAGCTACTAAATGAAGTGTTTAAATCTTAATTTTTATCATTTACTAATCAATAAAATATTAATTTTTATCGTTTACTAATCAATAAAAGTTAATTAACTTTACACATTGAATTTACTTTTGTACTTTGATTTGGAAAAAGTTTACTCTATATCTAAAATTTTCAGCCTTAGAAAAAAGACATTAAATTTTTTTAAAATAGAGAACACACTTTTTCCTTTGAAAAATAAAATCTCTTTATCATAAAATTAGGTAAAATAATAAAATTTAAAATTTATCTTCACCTGATATGATGTATTTGGTTATTTTATTAATAATAGAGGGGTATTTTGTAAATGTGCTTCTATGAGTTGAACAGGTTAAAAGAGTCTGGAATATATGATGGCCATTTTTGTAAAAGTCCCTTCTTTAGCTATTCCTCCAAAGGTAGGTCCTATTTAGAGCCATGAATATGGAAGCCCTCTGCTGAAATAGGAAAAGCATGGGTTTAATTTTGGTATTATACAGATTTTTAAAGATTTCTTTATGAAGTTCTCTCATTATTACATTCATCTTCGTTCACTTTGTATAATGTAAGCATGATATAGCAAGTGTCTTGGCCACATTAGTTTGATGAACTAAAAATGCTTGCCACTTTGGGTTGTTTGCATTCTTTTACGAGGTTAAAGATGAAAATTTGCAATGTTTTTTAGAGAAAAAGTCGAGCAATAAGTTGGACTTTAAAGACTATTGTTTTGGCTTCCTTTCCCCTGTATTGAAATGATAAAATGATTTACTGTTTGTTGGTACTTGGTAGGCAGTTCTTATTTTCTCCCGATCTTTTGATCAATTTAGTCTGCAGATATGGAGTAGCAAACTTGTATACCTAAACCTAATTGAATAGTACTGGGTTTTTGGTATCCTGTTGATGCCTTGAAGCTTTTCCTAGCATTTAAGATTCATTCCCTTTGTTGCATGTTTTAGCAGGATGCATTTCTCTGTTTCACTCTTATATTTTTCTTACTGCTGGTATATATTTAATGGATGTTAAGTAACAGCGTGTAAACTAGAGTTTATTTCATATTTCCTTGTTATCTCCCGCATCCTTTCTTAGTCCTGTATATCTATTTTTCTCCCTCATAAGAAAATGGTTTTTACTATGTTTATAGTTGGTATGGAATATGCGAACTCACTAACATAATTTCATATGCATTTTGGGTCATTTTATTCCCTTTTACAATTTTATAAGTTTTGTGTTCTGTTTTGTTGAAAGACGTGAAGAATCATTGCCTATCTTCAAGAGAAGGCTTTTGGGTGGATTACTTGACTTTGCAGCAAGAGAACTACAAGTTCAGGTAGTATTTCTTTCATCTGAAAAATGCAATACACCACATTTTTTAAATAACTGCAAGTGTCATTTTTTAATTATGGAAATTTATATTATTATTTTTCTTATTTGGTTTGGCATGGATCATCTGACAAGATATCAGGTTGTTTAATCTCCCCCCTTCCCCCTTCCTTGCTGTTGATTTCTATTGTCGTCTTAGCTCTGTGTGAGTGTGGTATCAGGGCAGCCATCACACGCAATTACCCATGTTTTTCTTTTGTTTTCTTAATATAAATTCCTGTCAGTGTCAGTACTGTCTGTTGTCTTGTATAAAAGCTGCTATTATTTTTCACTAATCCCTTTTTTTGCAGCAGACTCAAGTAATTGCAGCTGCAGCTGCTGGTGTTGCAGCTGAAGGGTTATCGCCACAAGTTGCAAAAATGGAAGCAGAATCTGCTGCTCAACTTTCTGTGGCTCTGGCAGAGAATGCAATTGTAATTCTGATGCTTGTGGAGGATCATTTAAGATTGCAAAGCCAGGTTTTTACTTCTTCACAATCTGTTGAAGGTTCAGGCTCTCCTGTTTCTGTTGCTTGGTCCAGTGGCAGCCGCTCAAACTCATTGAGTAAATCAACGTTAGAATCTTCAGAGACTTTAGGATCTCGTAGACAATCTTCATCAAGTGATTCTGGAGGTCTTTCTCTTGATGTGAGTATTCTGCTGTACTTAGCAGTCTTGATGTTTCTTTCTCAAATTATTTATTGGTGGTCCTTTTTTTTGTTATTGGATATATGGTAGGGGTAGTTACATCAATATCAGTTCTTTCAAATACAACTGATTTTGATTTTTAGTACTAGCACTATGTGTGAGGTATCTGAGTCCCCTGTCTTTTTCTTTTTCTTTTTGCGGTTTGTGGTAAACATTCCTGTAGTTTGAAGATTCTTTTAGATTGCGGCTGATATGCTGTTCTGAGTTATTGTGATTCTCTGACCAGCTTTTATGTTCATGGTTCTCAGGGTTTTCTGGTTTGTTTATTCGGAGTAATGTGAATGACATTTTCTATAACTTATTTTACAGATTATGTATGAATTAGCATAATTTATATTTGTTTTTTCCTCTCTTTCTCTTTTCATTTAATAATTATTCCTCTTCTTTTGATCAGGTACTTGCTTCAATGGCTGATGCTAATGGGCAAATTTCTGCAGTTGCTATGGAGCGCCTTACAGCAGCAGCTGCTGCAGAGCCTTATGAATCTGTTCGATGTGCTTTTGTTTCCTATGGCAGCTGTGCTTTAGATCTGGCAGAAGGTTGGAAATATAGGAGCAGGATGTGGTATGGGGTTGGCCTTTCCTCAAAGAATACAACATTTGGTGGTGGTGGTAGTGGCTGGGAATCTTGGGGTGCTGCCTTAGAAAAGGATGCTAATGGAAATTGGATTGAGCTTCCTTTAGTGAAAAAGTCGGTTGCTATGCTTCAAGCCTTATTATTAGATGAATGTGGACTTGGTGGTGGCTTGGGGATTGGTGGGGGTTCTGGTACTGGAATGGGAGGAATGACTGCTCTCTATCAGCTGCTGGACAGTGACCAACCGTTTTTATGCATGCTTCGAATGGTACTTGTCTCCATGAGGGAAGAAGATAATGGTGAAGATGGAATTTTTGTGAGGAATGTCAGCGTCAAAGGTGATATAAGTGAAGGCTTATCATGGCAATCAAGTAGCACTCCATCATTGGAAAACAGTAGAAGCTTATCAACAAGAAAACCACGCTCAGCATTGCTGTGGAGGAAAGTCTTGGACTCTCTCTCTCTCTCTCTCTCTCTCTCTCTCTCTCTCTCTTCTGCTGGATTACCTGCTCCCAGTTAGAAGAAATATGGGTTATGTTTTTTAGGCTTTAGGAGCATCTTAAGCAATGTTTAATGCATTGATATGTTATTGACTGATCAGTTGCTTTCATAGTCTTGCTATAAAATGTCTAGACCTATGATGCACCCATACATGATTGGGGTTCCCTATCTTCTCTGTCTGAGAAGTTAGACCTACACTACACGTTTCGTTTAAAATGGATGCTACGTTAAAATTGCGAGTTGTTATTTCTCTAGATTTACATGATGCTTTAGATGATTGGTTTTGTTTCCTTGGATAAATTATTGATTTGTTTTCTTTGTAAGATTGGCAGATTCATGTTACAGCTGTTGCAATTAATTTTATGCACTTTGTTTTTAGTCAGTCTGACAAATTTTTTATGTATCTTAGACTTGGTTGAGAAAGAGCATCTTTCTACTAGTTCTATTTCAGTTTCTATTAAGTTAATTGGAAGTACTAGTTACTGATCTATGGTGATGTCGTACAGCGTGCTTGCGCCTGTTCTAAATATGCCCATTGCAGAGTCAAGAAGACAAAGAGTGTTGGTTGCTTCCTGTATGCTTTATTCAGAAGTAAGTTTTATCTATCTTTGGATGGTTCACGGTAGTTCTTTAGTATTGAAAAGAATATGCATGAATCATTGATCTGTCTATCCATCCTTTTTCCTTTTTTTTTTGTTTCTCTAATTTTTGTGGCACATGTGTGCTTCCATTTAGATGCCATTTGCATAGTTGTGTGTAGTGCACATTTTATGGCTATGGTAGACAAGGTATTTTGTTCTAGATGATGGAACTGCTCCACTAGACTGATGCTTTCACTCCAAACCATTCTTTTTTGAAGGTTCACTAGTTTTCATTAGTTAAACTTAAATCATTACAAAATTGTGATGTCTTATGAGACTGTATAATTAGTTGCAAAACTGTATATATCAATGATGTTAAGACCGTATAAGACTGGAAACCTGTAAAGCAATGGGTATTCCAGTCTAGTTGAAACCCGGGACCAGAATGTCCACCAAACTAGTGGACTGGCAGTTCACTGATCCAGTATCAAACTGGCTGGTCCAGATTATGACTCTAAAAGCCTAAAATGGCCCCTTTTTTATCATATTTTTTTGTTAAGATTGAGAGAGAAAAGAGAATAAATTCAAGGACAAGATACATAAAGTATAGATGTCTTTTCACTCTATACAAATCGTGGGGTAATGTGCCCTATATACATAGATCCCTATGGGACTTATAATACAATTAGTTCAACATGCATAGGAGTTACGGCCCATTATGTAGGTTGGTGCACTAGGCTGATCGATACTCTACTTTTCGGATCTGGCACCTGTGGCCGGCCCGGTTTGGTACCCAGCTCTTAGTGGCTTGGCTCTACGTCTGGTCGTGCGTGGTATGTTCGCAATTCGTACAAATGGGCTCCTACGAGATAAAGAACCTTCCTTTATTGGGCCAGTGGCAAGACAAGCAAGGAGCAAAGCCAGTGGTAGCAAGGTCAAACTATTGGCAGGGCTTTTTGCTCTTGCGAAGCTCCAAGCGATTTGATGTACCGCATAGGCTACACATCAAAGCACGCGCTCCTATGGCATAGATTGTTACATGACTATTACAGCCCATCATACATGACTGTTATATGGCGGTTACAGCCCATTATGTATGGTCGTTGCATGACTATGCCCATCATGCATGAATGTTACATGGATCTTACAGCCCATTATGCACGACTATTATATGGTTGTTACAGCCCATTATGTATGAATCTTTACATGGCTGTTATAGCCCCTTATGCAATACATTACATGACTATTACAACCCATTGTGCATGACTATTACTGTCACTACACTCCCCCTCAAACTGGAGTATATATATCATAGATGCCCAACTTGGCCAAAGCATCCTTTAGTCGAACTCGATTAAAGGCCTTAGTAAGTATGTCTGCCGATTGATTCTCAGATCGAACAAATGGAGTACATATAGTCTTAGAAATGACCTTTTCTCTGACGAAGTGACAGTCAACTTCAATGCGTGGTTCTTTCATGAAATAAGGGATTTGATGCAATATAAATTACCGCTTGATTATCATAATATAGATCGTAGAGAAATAGAAGCCGAACATTAACCCCAATCTCTCGAAGAACGGAGCCAAATTATTTCACATGTACCACTTGCCATTGCTGGATACTCGGCTTCTCTTGAAGATTGAACTACAACATTCTGCTTCTTACTCTTCCAGATGACTAGATTACCACCCACTGTCATAAAGTAGCCATTGGTGGATCGTCGATCAAGAGAACACCTAGCCCCCTCTGCATTGTAGAAACCTTGTACATCAAGGTGACCATGGCTAGTATAAAGTAGCCCTCTCCCTGGAGCAGATTTCAAATATCGTAAAATGCGATAAACAACCACCAAGTGATGGGAGCATGATGCGTGCATAAGCTGACTTGCCACACTCGCAATATATGTGATGTCTGGCCGTGTAATAGTCAAAATAAATAAGTCCACCCACTAACCTCTGATATACGCCATGGTTACTTGGAGGTTCTGACTGCTGGTCATATAATTTGTCGTTAACCTCATTGGGAGATTCTGCTGGTTTGGCTCCAAGCATTCCCGTGCCATTGAGAAGATCAAGAGTATAATTTCTTTGAGGCAAAAACTTTCCTTGTTTAGCACCTCTATTCTAAGGAAGTATTTCAATGGACCAAGATCCTTGATGTCAAAACTACCCCCAAGAAATCTTTCACCTTTTGAATCTTATGATCATTATTTCTTGTGTGCACTATATCATCTACATGTACTACTAGTATTGTGGTAGAACAAGAATCTCATTTAACAAATACAAAAATATCTGAAACACTTCTTTGAAATCCGAACTGACATATTGCCATACTGAATTTTTTGAACCAAGCCCAAGGTGATTGTTTCAATCCATATAAAGCTTTTCTCAATTTACTGACCTTCCCTTTCCCCCATGAGGATAAAACCTAGGTGATAATGTCGTATACACTTCCTCTTACGAGTCTCCATGAAAAACTGCATTCTTCATGTCTAATTGGTGGAGTGGCCATTTTCCTGTTTACTGCAATAGATAAAAGTATCCGTACTGATTTCATTTTTGCTACAAGAGCAAAAGCCTCTCTATAGTCAACCGCATATAACTGTGTAAAACCCTTAGCCACTACTACACGAGCTTTGTATCTCTCAATCGAACATTTGGTTTGTGCTTCAGGGTACACATCCACCTGCATCCAATCACATGTTGTCCTTTTGTTGCTTCTCTAAGGCAATCATTTGGTCAATGATGGCCGCTTTCCACTGTGGTTGAGCCAATGCATCAGCAACTTTGGTAAGAATAGGAACAGAGGAAGTAGAACAGAGGTATGCATGGAAGGAACGTGAAAGTGAAGCATAAGAAACAAACTTACTGATTGGATGAGAAGTACGAGTCTTTTTTTCTTTCCTTAGGTCAATAGGTAAATTGAGTTGAGAAGGAACATGGGTAATAGCACTTGACGAGTCAAAGAGTTGGGGTTGATTGTTTACATCAGACTTATCCTTGTTCTTTTTCTGGGTGTACATAGTCAGCTGTTTTTCAGTAGATTCCAGCTCTTCCTTGGTTGGATTACTAGAACTATCTGTGATCATTGGAAAGAAGGTAACACCCTTTGGGACATATTTTCTTTTAATTTCTGGACAGTAACCCTTGTATCCTTTTGGAGAATTCGAGTATGCTAGGAATACCCATCTAGTATATTGAGGTCCTAGTTTATTCCTAGCCTGCCCTGTAGTATGCAAAAGAGGGCACAACCAATGGTTTTTGGTGGAAGAGAAAACAGAGGAAGTGCGTTGTGGAGAAATTTGAAAGAATAAGCACCATCAAGAATAGGTGTACGCATTCTATTGATCATATGGGCAGCAATAAAAATTATGTCATCCCAATATGTCTTAGGAACCTTCATTCCCATTAAGACGCCTCTCACCACTTATAACAAGTGTCTATTTTTCCGTTCTGCCGCACCATTCTGTTGTGGTGTATAAGAATATGATGTTTGAGCTTCTATACCATGTTCAAGAAAATAATTTTTTAATCCATTGTATAGATACTCTCGTGCATTATCAGAATGGAAAATTTTTATTTGGGTCTCAAACTGGGTCTGAAGACTCTGAACCATTTTATGAAATATTTTAACCACTGAAGGTACTTCATCTCTACTTTTCATAAGATAGATCCGAGTATATCAAGAGCAGTCATCGATGAATGAGATAAAATACCGATATTCAAATACAAAAATTACTGGAGAAGGGCCTCAAACATCATAATGAACAAGATGGAATGGCTTAGAACTTTTATTTTCACTATAAGAAATAGAGGTCCTATAATGTTTAGACAATTGGCAGGTCTCACATTGTAACTAAGGAACAATCAAAGAAACAAACTTATCTGAAAACATTAGTTTCAAAGATTTCAGAGACATGTGGCCTAAGCGAGTGTGCCACAAGAGGACTTGCTCATGACTTTGAGACTCAGCACTGAGAGCAGTAGAAGTGCATCAATACAACCCATTGTCTTTATGACTGCCACCAATCGTCCTCCTCGTTTTTAGGTCTTGGAAAACACAATGTGAGGGGTAAAATGTGACTCTGCAGTTTAGCTGTTTTGTTAGAATGTGAACAGAAAGAAGATTAGAAAGAAAAGAAGGCACATGTATTACAGAGGGCAAGGACAAGGATGATGAAAATTTATATTTAATACTCCCAATGGCACTTGTCATTGATCCATCAACAAGTTTAACTTCACTAGAAGCAGAAGAAAAAGATAAGAAACCAACTTTCTTACCAGTCATATGGTCAACAACCCCACATTCAATGATCTAGGGTGTAGAGGATGTGGAGTTGGAGGCACGATTTGCAGTTTCATATATACCGGTGGTTCTACCGGTGTCTTAGAGCAGAGTGAAGCTTGAGAGCAGTCAATTGGTGTTGTAAATCTTTGATGGCCTGTTCTCTTGGATCAGATACATTGGGTTGTGTGGCTGAGGTTTCCTCCCCTCGCTTGATACAATATGGGCACTGGCATTTCTTGGTTTTGGTATCAAGTGTGGATACACGTCCCAACATTGCTCTTGAGTGTGTCTCTTGTTACCACAATGGGGGCATTTGAGTTTCTCCTTTTGGACAGGAGAAAGTAAGGCACGATTTGGTCCTTTTGTAGCTGCTTTTCCTTGCTTGAAGCTTATTGCAAAGGACGATTGTTCAGAATGGATGCCAGAGTTTGGTCCGTTTGTAGTAGCCTTTCTATTGGCCTTCCCTCTTACATAAGTATAGACTGATTTAAGAGAGGGAAACTTGTCCTTTTTTAAAACTTGTGCTCTCTGAAGTTCAAAGTCAGGATGTAGACATACTAAGAGTTTAAAGATCTTTTGTTGCTCGCCCTGTTTTTAATGTCATCAATAGTGGCATTAATAGTCTAATAGTGGTCTAATTCTTCTCACTTATGCTTTAGTATCCCAAAGTACTCTTCTACAGTCATTTCTCCTTAGCGCAAATTCGTTATTTCACAATGTAGTTGGTAAATCCTAGCTATATCATCTTGTTATGTGTACGTCTTGGCTACTGCCTTCCCATATAACCTTTGTAATCAAACAACTGCCCCCTGTTGATGCCTGGCTGCATGGAATGAAGGAGCCATGCCATTACTGTCAAGTTCTCACTTTCACATTCACATTCATGGGATGGATCATTCTTGGGAGGCTCTCTCACTTTTTTTGTGGTATAAACCCGATTTCCTTCGGCTTCCTATGAATATTTTGGCAGATTGGGGTCATTCTAAGTAGGTTGTTCCAGCTAGCTTAAGTGTAGTAATCATCAATCCTAGGTGGTCAGATTGACTGCTTCCCAAGGAAATATTTTACTTGATTTCTGACATTTTCCTTCTCTCTTGGACTAGAAACCCTAAGGCTTTTTTTTCTCTAGGTACTAATTCCCTAGTTTCAAATGTGAGGTTGCTAGAAATGTGAGATTGTTGGAAATATGAGGTTGCTGAAAATATGATGTTGCTGGAAATATGAGGTTGCTGAGAAAGAAAGGAGTTTGGGATTACTGTGAAGTTGCTGGAATGTGAGGTTACTGCAAATATGAGTTGCTGGAAATGTGAGGTTGCTGGAAATGTGAGGTTGCTGGAAATGAGAGATTGCTGGAAAAATGAGGTTGCTGGGAATATTATGTTGCTGAAAATATGAGGTTGCTGAAAAGGAAAGGAATTTGGGATGAGAGCTTACTTATTAATAAAAGAAAGTGAAGTGATCTTTCTAGAAATACAAGGTTGCTGATGCACCACAGCTTCAAGACCAAGAAGGAAGAAAAATCATGACTCTAGGGTCACCGGAAGTACCAGATATCCTAGGGTTGCAATCCCTGCTCAGATAACATGTTAAGATTGAGAGTGAAAAGACAAAGTAAATTAAGGACAAGATAAAGAGAGTATAGATGCCTCTCACAGTATACAAATTGTGGGGAAATGTGCCCTATATACACAGATCCCTATGGGAACTATGATACAAGTAGGTCAACATGCATAGGAATTACGGCCCATATATATGATTGTTACATGACTATTGCAACCCATTATGCATGATTGTTACAGCCCATTGTGTATGAATCTTACATGGCTGCTACATCCCATTATGCATGGCTATTACAACCCATTATGTATGAAGGTTACATGGCTATTACTGCCTTTTATGCAATACTGTCATGACTATTACAGCCCATTATGCATGACTCTTACTGTGACTACATTTTTAAATTGGTTTTTTCAACCTTTTTATTTGGATAAAGTGGTGTATTGTTAAAAACATAACATTTGGGTTGGTTTTTAAGCTTAAAGACATGTTTTCTAGAGAGAAATTGGATCTTTGGCCTTTTTCCTCTCTTGTACCCGAAAAGCCCTAAATGTTTGTGATCAATTGGCAACTTTCATAGGTTGTTCCGGCTACTCAATCCGAAGATTTCAATCCCCAAGTTAGTGTATTTGATTTATTCTTTGACTTGTTTGTTTTATATTAAATAACTTTTAGAAAATTTGAAAAATTGGCCTTTTTTAAGGGCTTTTACAAATAGTGAAGTCTTTCCGTTTTCAATGAACTGCAATGGGTTGTTTCTTGCATTCATTCTAAAAGTTGTTTTGTGCTTTAATTGTTAAATATTGTAGGTATTTGCCTGTTTTATGGATTTTGCGCATTTGTATTTATACAAATGTTTTTTTTTGGTTTTTTAAATTACTTGTATTGTTTTATTTTTAATTATTTAATGATTGAATTGAAATATGGATTGTGCTCATGTACAGTTTGTTTTCTACTTATAATATTGTGCATTTTTGGTTTTTTAATTTGATATAAAAATTGATTTTTTATCTCTTTGTTGGTTGTTTAATTACTAAATGCATTCATGGGAAAAATTGAATTTTGGAAATCATTTTTCCCTCTTTGTATTTTCGGAAAATTGAATTTGGAAATCATTTTCTTCTTTTTTGTATTTTCATCTTTGTAGTTTACAACTTTATTTTCCATAATTTTCCATACTTTTTCCCCCAAAATTTGTATTTTTCCTATTTTCATATTTTTTTACTTGACTGGTCTGATTGGTGAACCAGTTTGGTTAGGCCCAAGCGACTGGATAGGTGCCTTCACTGGTTTGATAACCAGCCTGGTCTTAGCAGCGTTGGTGTATATGATCTACAAAAAAGATATGCGCCATGTGAAATTGTTATTCCTGTTATATCTTTCCCCGGTGAGAGAGCCGGCCAGTTGATTTGATGTTCAAGAGAGTCAGCTAGCATCCACTCCAAACCTCTTCCTTGTAGTTTGAGTGGGCATAGATTGCAATTTGGTCTTGTTTTTTGTAATGCAGTTTGTATGTGTGATTTTCCATATCTTTTTCGAATCAAGTGATTTCTTTGTCGTTTTTGTTGTAAAAACGTTTATTCTTTTCTTGTTCTTTCAGGATTATTTGAACTAGTCAATTCTGGCTTAGGGGAATTATCTTTATTAATGACTTTGTCTTTATTGGAATTTTGAGAGGACATTAAAAAAAAATGCTTTCATTATACTTTTCATGGGTCATTTGGATCCTAGGATATGCAAACCCATGTTATGCATTTCCAGGATATGTGACAGAAACGAGCATTGGATTTTTTCTTTTAAGTCTCTAACCAAGACGTTGATATCTCCAAAATCCCTAAAAAAATGGGTATGCTAAATAAAAAGAAGTTGGATTTGGCAAAATGTGGGTTTGCAAATGCAAGCATGTTCCATTGTGGTGCATGCCCCCCTATGTCGATTTAGATTTTCATCTGTCAGTTATCATCCTGCTTTTAGTCTACTATGGTTGAGGACCATAAACTTTCCCTTAAACTATCCCAAGCCCTGGTAAAGGAGGTGGGTTGCGTTAGGCAGGCAGTCAGCGTAAAACTTTGTCACATCTTATCATGAATCATACAAGAGATGAGTTGAGGAACAAGATTCACGTAGCCGACCCCAAATCATTGGGATAATGATGATGAGTTATCATCCCGTTTTATTGGAATTTATAGACTATCCTTTTTGTGCATGCTTCTAATCTCTGACTTGATTAATTGATTTAAGTTGCCAAACCTTAGGGGTTGTTTGGGTACCTAGAAATGTATTGTCAGGAAAATATATTACTTGTGCAATACATTACCTGCAAATAGATTTTTACTTTGTTTGGGTAGTATCTAGATTCAACCTAGGAAATACATTGCTATTGTTTGGCTATATCTGAAGAAATATGGAAGATGCATTATCGATACTTTGGCTAGAAAATGCTGTGTTAATTTTATCTATAGTAATGTGGTGTTTTAATACTTTTTTATTTCTTTTTAGAATAAAATATCAATTAATGGTTATGTTAAGGTTCTCACACTATGGAGTAATTTATCATTGTACTCAACAATTTTGGACACTTATATACTCTTGTTTTGTACATGGAGCAATTTTTTAATAAGGGTATTTTTGGTCATTTGGAGAGGTGTGACATCACCCACATGAGCATTAAATGCCACTATTGTGCTCCATGTGGGTGACATCATACCCCATGTGGATGATGTTACACCCTTCCTAATGACCAAAAATACCTTTATTAAAAAAATGCTCCACGTACAAAACAAGGGTATGTAAGTATCCAAAATTGTTGAGTACAATGATAAATTACTCCATAGTGTGAACACCCTAGCATAACCCATCAATTAAAACTACTTTGTTTACTAATATCTGAAGGTAATATCCGGGTTAATTTTATCCGGCAACAGTTACCTAGCAAGTTTGAATGTACATAAAAAAACATTAAAATGTAAACCCATAGTAACCCAATAAAATTCCCACCCTATTACTACTACTACACTTACTCAAAAAATCACATTTTCCCATTCCCAATACTTTCACCGCATGTACCTTTTCTCTCTTCTCGTCCACTTCCAATATTTCCACCGCCAATGCCTATTCTCACTCCTCTACCACTGCTTGACCTACCACCCCCAGTGCCTGTTCTCTCTCCTCCCCCAGTTTTGGTGCTCCCACCACCTGCGCCTCTTCTCTCTCCTCCAGTGCTGCCTCACCAGTGACTGTAATACCACCTCCACCAGCGGTGTTGATCCCTTAGCCCCCACAAATTTCACATTTTTCCTTGAAAGAATGTATGATTTTAGGCATGCTTTCCTTGCTTTGTTTACTTTCCCCCTCAAAACAAGAGATGACATCAATAAAGGTTGTAAATTTTGAGCAATTATGGTTAGAAAGGTGGATGCATCAACATAACCAGTCTCCAAACTAGAGAGAGAGCGACAGTTTTAGAGAGACAAAGAAATGGAGTGTGAGACCATGAATGGGCTAACGTTCAGAAAGTGGATCTACTTTGAAGATGTGGGTTCTGGAAATTCGGCTAAGAAACCACCCAAAAATGGAAATCCAAGTAGTAGTTGAAAAACTAGAGTTTCAAGCCAAAATGGGCAACCACCAAGGTGCCAAGTTGAGGGATGTAGTACGAAGCCATGTTATTGCAGACACAATGAACAAAGTTTTTCAGCGAGAGAGAGGTGGAAGATAGCGCGATGCGGACCTCAAATTTATGAAGTGTACTTAATATTT
Organism: Amborella trichopoda; assembly: GCF_054954075.1. Lineage (NCBI taxonomy): Eukaryota > Viridiplantae > Streptophyta > Magnoliopsida > Amborellales > Amborellaceae > Amborella > Amborella trichopoda. Next base: position 54,593,680 of record NC_142344.1, on the reverse strand, counting down.
TCTAGCGGGTCTGTTGGGGGTTTGATATTACTTGTCTTTTTTAGTAATACATTTTTTAGCTATTGGGGTGGGTAATAGATTTCATAATTATGGAGGAAATGTTTTGGTAATGTGTTTTATTTTCTGCCCACTACGTAACGTAGGTACCCAAACACTGGAAATGACATATTTCCTCGTAATCTATTTCCCCGTAATAGAAATACGGGTATCCAAACGGCTCCTTAGTAGTTAGTATTGGGTTGAAAGTGGGATTTTGGTCCATGGTTAGTAAGAATTGTGGGAGAAATTTCTTTCTCAATCAAAATGCCATGGTTGTAGTAAATCCTTGGACATTGCAAATTGATTTTCCATTTTGATGATTACATTGGGGTTTATCTTTAAATTCCAATGATATTTTTTTTTGCGTAAAATGAACAAAGTTATATCTTATCTTTAATGGAAACTACAATTAAATTAATCTCCAATAGGAAGAATCCTAAATTACGTTACTTTGAAATAAATACTCCCAAATTGAATTAAGATCAGTCAAAAACTACTTACCCTTGCAAAGTAGTATTTGTATATTATTTTCCTTTTAACTATTACAAAAGCTTGGGTATATCTGAATATAGAAAAAAGAGAAGCATTAGGAAACCTTTTTTAACTTGAGAATTGAAAGATACCGCAAATACAGGATTTGTAAGCAGATGATCGAAATTGGGGTTTTGCATACGTATCTAGGATTTGCATATTCTAGGATTTACATTCCCAGGATATGGACCAAAACCTGAGTTTGCATATCCACGGAGCCAAGTGAGCCATATAATAAAAAAATTTCATGCTCTCTCATCAACATCTTTTTTTTTCAACATTATTAAGAAAAAAAGATCATGCTTAGTGTTACCTAAAAATTCATGGATGACTTTTTTTCCCTCTAATAGCGTATCCCTCCATTATTCCTTGCTTTGTTTACTTTCCCCCTCAAAACAAGAGATGACATCAATAAAGGTTGTAAATTTTGAGCAATTATGGTTAGAAAGGTGGATGCATCAACATAACCAGTCTCCAAACTAGAGAGAGAGCGACAGTTTTAGAGAGACAAAGAAATGGAGTGTGAGACCATGAATGGGCTAACGTTCAGAAAGTGGATCTACTTTGAAGATGTGGGTTCTGGAAATTCGGCTAAGAAACCACCCAAAAATGGAAATCCAAGTAGTAGTTGAAAAACTAGAGTTTCAAGCCAAAATGGGCAACCACCAAGGTGCCAAGTTGAGGGATGTAGTACGAAGCCATGTTATTGCAGACACAATGAACAAAGTTTTTCAGCGAGAGAGAGGTGGAAGATAGCGCGATGCGGACCTCAAATTTATGAAGTGTACTTAATATTTTCTAGCGGGTCTGTTGGGGGTTTGATATTACTTGTCTTTTTTAGTAATACATTTTTTAGCTATTGGGGTGGGTAATAGATTTCATGATTATGGAGGAAATGTTTTGGTAATGTGTTTTATTTTCTGCCCACTACGTAACGTAGGTACCCAAACACTGGAAATGACATATTTCCTCGTAATCTATTTCCCCGTAATAGAAATACGGGTATCCAAACGGCTCCTTAGTAGTTAGTATTGGGTTGAAAGTGGGATTTTGGTCCATGGTTAGTAAGAATTGTGGGAGAAATTTCTTTCTCAATCAAAATGCCATGGTTGTAGTAAATTCTTGGACATTGCAAATTGATTTTCCATTTTGATGATTACATTGGGGTTTATCTTTAAATTCCAATGATATTTTTTTTTGCGTAAAATGAACAAAGTTATATCTTATCTTTAATGGAAACTACAATTAAATTAATCTCCAATAGGAAGAATCCTAAATTACGTTACTTTGAAATAAATACTCCCAAATTGAATTAAGATCAGTCAAAAACTACTTACCCTTGCAAAGTAATATTTGTATATTATTTTCCTTTTAATTATTACAAAAGCTTGGGTATATCTGAATATAGAAAAAAGAGAAGCATTAGGAAACCTTTTTTAACTTGAGAATTGAAAGATACCGCAAATACAGGATTTGTAAGCAGATGATCGAAATTGGGGTTTTGCATACGTATCTAGGATTTGCATATTCTAGGATTTACATTCCCAGGATATGGACCAAAACCTGAGTTTGCATATCCACGGAGCCAAGTGAGCCATATAATAAAAAAATTTCATGCTCTCTCATCAACATCTTTTTTTTTCAACATTATTAAGAAAAAAAGATCATGCTTAGTGTTACCTAAAAATTCATGGATGACTTTTTTTCCCTCTAATAGCGTATCCCTCCATTATATTGTTGGGGAATGTTTTATGAAATGGTTCAAATAGATGCGGGAGATGGGGTTTGGGTCTGTGGGATAGTGGCTATAAATTGGGGCATAGGAAATATTCAGGTAGCTGATGTGAGAGTTTGCCAAAAATTGCAAGAGAATTAAACATATTGTAAACAAATTGAAGGCTGACAGGAAATGCAAGAATAACATGGATAGGTTTTGTACAAACATGTAAACATGTGGGAAAGTTCTTAGAAGGACATTTTCCATAAAATTTGGGATGAAATTAACTATCATCACTGCAGTTCTGGTCTTGTTAAATCTTTGTACTTTCACATATCATCAGAACCTGCATTGTGCTGATGCCTATTCTCTTTCCTTTCCCTCGAGTTTACTGATGTAATCTTTATATAAAATAGCTTTAGAACTTTACCTTTACCAAAAGGATATATATATATATATATATATATATATATATATATATATATATATTTTAAGGTTATGGTCGCATGTGCATCTAAATTTCCTTTTTACTTTATTATTGTGGGAGAAATTATTCTCTTATCAGGGTGGCCAAAGACTATTGTTTGGGCTTTGTAGTTTAGCCATTGTATTACTGCCATAGTGCAATTTCACAATGTTGTCGGGCATGTTTGTATGTTTTAGTAAGATTAAATTATTATTTCATCGTCCACATATATCGCCAGCTTTTTTTTGTCTGGAGATTGCTTTTGGAATTTGTTATTGCATGACACATTTCTGGATGGTTGCGAATTTAAAGTGTCTACAAATACTCTCTGCGATTGATCTATTAATCTTGTCAAACAATGAGATGATCTATTTATTTTATAAAATCGACCTTTATTCTGTAATTTCTATGATGTAGGTGTATCATGCAGTTGGCAGGGACAAAAAGACCCTCCGTAAGCAGTACCTGGAGGCAATATTACCTCCTTTTGTTGCCATTCTCAGGCGTTGGAGGCCCCTTTTAGCAGGAATTCATGAGCTTACCTCCTCGGATGGATTGAATCCTCTTATTGTTGATGACCGTGCTTTGGCTGCAGATGCACTGCCTCTTGAGGTTACTTGAAATTATCTTAATTTGTTCTTCTCTGTCTGCCCTGGGTGTGTGACTGTTATCTTGTGTGTATGGGTTGGTGCACGCTCGTCTCTATCTATCTATCCATCTATCTATGTATGTACATTGTAACACTCATATTTAATTAACCTGAGTGCTACTCAAATGAAGTCTTTATTTCTAGCACTCAGCACACCGTATAGGACATCATTTACATATTTCCTGACAACTTCCTCAAATCCTTTCACTGCTGTCTGCATGTTCATTTAAATTTTCCAAGTGATAATCATCTTGGAGTTCTATTTCTGTGAAGGCATATCTTGAGAAGGTAGTTCAACCTTGAGTATATTTGTGCTTGGTGCTTCTTCAAAAATTTGTGTTGAGGCTTATCACTCGAGTTCTCTTTTCTCTATGTTGTAGTTATTCACATTCAGTTGCTTCATTTCAGGCTGCTATTGCAATGATATCTCCTGGTTGGGCAGCTGCCTTTGCCTCCCCTCCAGCTGCCATGGCTCTGGCAATGATAGCTGCTGGAGCTGCAGGTGGTGAAACTGTTCCCCCTACCAGAAATGCATCCCTTAGGCGTGACTCGTTTGTGCTTGAGCGCAAAACTGGGAGGCTCCACAATTTTGCAAGCTTCCAGAAACCCTCTGAGCCAACTGCTAAGGCCCCACCTGTTCCTAAGGACAAGGCTGCTGCTAAGGCTGCTGCATTGGCTGCTGCTCGTGACCTTGAGCGCAATGCCAAGATTGGGTCTGGTAGAGGACTCAGTGCAGTTGCCATGGCAACATCAGCACAAAGGAGGACTCTAAGCGATACTGAGCGTGTGAAAAGGTGGAACATGTCTGAAGCCATGGCGTCGGCTTGGTTGGAATGCCTTCAATCTGTTGATACGACATCAGTTTCTGGTAAAGATTACTCAGCTCTTGCGTATAAATATGTTGCTGTCCTAGTAGCAACATTTGCTTTAGCGAGGAACCTTCAACGAGTGGAGGTTTGTGTATCTCAGAACTTATTTTCCTTTTGCATTTGATGTTGCTGTATTGTTGGTCTTAGCTATTCGTCTTTGATGGTTGAGAAGTTGACTGTTCTCTTTGCAGATTGATAGGCGGTCACAAGTTGCTTTGGTGGATGGGCATAGAACATGTGTTGGGGTGGGTGCATGGTGCAAAGTCGTCCACTGCTTAATGGAAATAAGTGCTCTTTTTGGGCCTCTTAAGAGCAGTCTAAGTAGTCGTGATCAAGTATGTTGAAATATCAGATGGTTACTTGTTAGATTCCTTAGCCATTTTATGAAATTTTCTTGTGTTTCTGGATCTTACTTTCTTTGTGAGTATTTTTTTGCGTAATTATCTTGTAATGTGCTAGCATGAAAAGGATTTTGTCCTTGCTATGCAGGTTTTCTGGAAGTTAGATTTTATGGAGAATTCTCTAAGAATGCGGCGATGTTTGAGAAGAAACTATAAGGGGTCTGATCATGGGGGTGCATCTGCAAACTATGAGGATCATCCACAGCCACTAAAAACTGATGAAAACAATGTGGTCTCTGATGCTAATGATAAAGATGTATCATTTGCAGGAAACTTGCCGTCAAATGCTTCTATTTTTATTCCGGAAGCTATCTCTTTGGAGGAAGGCCACGAGGATGAAGAAAGGATAGAGACTGAGAACTTTGAGGATAATGCGTATGGCATAGAAATGGAGGGAAACAGCCAGCAAAGGCTTTCTGAAACTGTTGACAAACATGTCTATAGTGTAGCGGAGTCAAGTAATTCTGAAATACCTGGCGAGGCACGTTTTGGAGATGGTGGATCAGCCCTACTACCTGGATATGTGCTTGGTGAAGTAGATGAAAGGATTATACTTGAAGTTTCTTCTTCCATGGTTCGGCCATTGCATGTTATTCGTGGAACCTTCCAAGTAAGTTATATGTGTCAAGTTATTAATTTCAGATTTTTCAAATAGCTTTCTGATAGTTTTCCTTTCCTTTGGAAGCTATTCTGCTCATGAGATGGTCCCTATCTCATGGACATGCTATACAATTCTCATGCAATATAGTGGTCCTTCGATCTCTATCTTTCCCCTTCTTAGTGGAATATCTATGGCTTTAATGTGCTTCTCAGATATCTACAAAGAGAATCAACTTCATTGTGGAAGCATACGTTGACAGCAATTCAGGAGAGGATTGGTTGGACCAAAGGCAAGAGAACAAAAACAAAAAAAAAGGTTGGAGCTGGTCGATCTCTTCCCTTCATCAAGTATTCAGCAGGCGGTGAGGGCTATCAGAATCCAAGTTTCTTTCTTTTGCTCTTGTCAATGTTGAGAATAACAGCTTTTGTTGTTATTCTTCAACTTCAAACTTACATTTGATTACATTATTCTCCACTATGAACCTCATGATGTGTGCCTCCTATTTGATAACGTGTTTATATCATTATCATCATCATCATCATCCAAGCCTTATCTTAATTATTTGGGGTTGGCTACATGAATCATGTTTCTCCATTCTTCTCTATCAAGGGCCATATCCTCAGTAAGACCAAAATTCATCATATCTTTCTCACTATTTCTATCCATGTCCTTTTGGGCCTTCCCCTTGACCTTTTAGAGTGTGTTTATATATGAGAAGCATTAAAAATGTGCACGAGCGAGGTGCTACTTCCTATTGCCTGATCTCCATGGTTGAGAATGTGTTACCATATGAATTTCAATTTTTTTTTTGTAAATCAGTTTGGGCTGAAATATGGGGGCATGGGCGGCTAGCCCTCACAAAAAAAAGAAAAGAAAAAAAAAGACCAAAATCCCCTGAAATGCTGGGGGTAGTTTGGTTATTTGTAGAAATGAAATTGAAATTCATAGTATTACGCTTTCCCGACCATTTGATTTAGATTGGACGGTTGGGAGCCCACAAGCAAAGTACTGTAGTACTTCAGTCAATAGCATTTGAGCTATCTTCCTTACACTAACATGCAAAAATTTAAGATAGCAACTATGTTTTTTATTTTTTGAAAGTGTTAACTGCTCTATTCTATTGAGTATAGAGAGGTAGAATCGATAAAAAAATAGGCTTCCCACATACCAAGAGCTCTATACATAAAAAACTTCCCACAGAATGGGAGCGTTATACAAAAGTATAAAGGCTACCCTTGAAGGGGTAACCCTATACAAAAAAATCACCAAGCAAATGGGATAAAATGATCAAGGTACAAAAAATTCTCCCAAGGTAGGAGCTAAAGAGATAGGGGAGGTTATACTGAGCTATTGAGGCAGCCTCCTTTGCGAGAGAATCAGCTTCTTGGTTGCCCTCACACCAAATAAACCCCAAACCCCCACCTCACCCTCCCCGTTGGTTATGGTAGGTGTATATGGTAGTTGTATTTGTTTAATCCATTTCTTGCACGCATACCCTCTTGACCTTAACAGCCACCTCCATGAAAAAAAATGTGCAAAAAATCGTTAAAAAAAAGTTCCTTTTAGGAAAGAAAATTTTGGTTTATGTCAGCCGTTTGTTTTGGTGTATTGTCCGATCCGCAATTAAATGTGATCGAAAGAATTTTCTTTCTTTTGAAGTTGCTTATCTAGTGTTTTGAAGACCACCACCAAAATTCGGGGAGAAATACCATTTGGGCCATGTGTTTGATGGTGGCATACTAGGTCTGCCAACGAATGGGCATATATGAGTATTCGCACACTCACACAGTGGTTCCCCAATTGGACAGTATTGTCCTTAAGAAGCGCATTATTCTCCTTTGGAGAAAAGTATTTATATTTTCCTGTATATGCACATCAAGAAACTCATGATAACAGTCAGAAACAACAGATCCTGCTAAGACACTCAAAGCATCAAGGTTTTTCAAAATTGCCCCCTTTCTTCTGCTCTAGCCTTCCAGTTATATACTCTCTCATATTCAATATGTAAACAGCATCCCAACAAAATATTATTCTTGCATGTAAACTGGACAATGTGCCCTATAAGAATAGAAAAAAGTAGATGGTGGGATTATTGAAGTCATTTTGACTAACTGGATTTTCTGGCTGTCCCTCATGTATTGACCTCACCAAATTCTTTTGATAAACATATGCTTAGTTTAGCATGGCCATTGTTCTATCTTGCTTGGCAAGGAACATTTCTACCTCATTGGCTAACAATTTTTCTTTAGTTTCTGCACCATAGAGGATAAAATTTTTAGTGGGCATCACAGCTTCCTCAAAAACCAACAGTTCATTGTCAGAGACAAGCTCTAACCAAAATGAACCCCTTCGACTTTAATTATTATGAATGTTGACCTTCTAAGACTTGCTGCAATATAATCTGATCCATTACACATGCACTAAGTCAGACTGAAAGTTTTATGTTGTAATGATTTTGTAACATGTATTTGTCAAAAAAAGAAGAGAAAAATTGTAAACATGGGATTTTACACTTGCTTATAACCCTTTCGTACTTGGACTCTTTTATCGCATGCTCCTTTCTCTTTCATATTCTATTTGAAAGGTGCATTCACTATGATCTCATGTTCATGGATCATCAATAACTTTTTCATAAGCCAGCAGATCTTTGTTGGTTCTGTTTAATTTTTCCTGTGTCTGATGCAGGTACCTTCTCAGGAGAAGTGCGCTAGAACTGTTCATGGTTGACAAATCAAACTTCTTCTTTGATTTTGGGGTAATTTATCTGGACTCCTCCTTTTTCTTTTCTCCCACAACTCCTACTGATTACATTATAATATCATGGAGAACTAATCCTAAAATAAAAATGGAAAAAGTTCCTATAAGGTGTCAACCTTATACTGTAGAAGTAAGGTGCACCTCAAAAACCCCATCGAAAAAGGTTGTTTCGTCACTAGAAAATTCTCCATTTGATCACCTTGACCTCGATACACATGGATATGAAAGAAAAGTCGAATTTCAAGTCTTAAAAATAATGCATCTTGTAACACATTATCTAGATTATCCATTTTCAAGAATTTCAAGTGCTCATAGATTTGCTAGATTTGCACCATTTTGGGAGCTTTCAATTTTATTGTAGGGGTGAAAAATAGATTTTTAGGCCATGAAAAGAATTTTGACACCAAAAATACATCTTTTAATGAAATTTTAAGGTGTACCTTACAGTGATTGTTTAAGGTTGACACCTTATACAAACCTTACCCAATAAAAATTCTTACTTTGCAGAGTGCTGAGGGGCGTAGAAATGCTTATCGAGCTATTGTTCAAGCTCGGCCTCCTCACTTAAACAACATCTACTTAGCAACACAGGTCAGTGCTTTGCCAAAGCAGTGTTATAAATGTGTTATATGACTCGTTTCTTAATTGGAAAGTTGATCTTTAATCGTTGATGTTTATTATAGAGACCTGACGTGCTTCTCAAGAGAACTCAACTAATGGAACGGTGGGCTAGATGGGAGGTAATCTGACTGATCTAATATAATAAAATCAAATAGGAAAGTAATTTGTCTTTGAACTAATGTGCCCTATTTGCGAATATAGATTTACTAAACCAATTCATTATTCTATGTTACCATTTACCCAAGAAATAATAATAAGAACAATGAATAAATTCACTATTCTATGCAGATCAGCAATTTTGAATATCTAATGGAACTGAACACACTAGCTGGGCGTAGTTACAATGACATCACCCAGGTTTGCTTTTGTTTTAATGGTTCATTGTTTATTCCTTTTGTATATGGTAATCTGTACTAATACATGATCATCTAAATGCTTAATTTTTGTTTTCTTCAGTATCCTGTTTTTCCTTGGATTCTTGCCGATTACCACTCTGAGGACCTGGACCTTGGGGATCCTTCATCTTACAGGGATCTTTCAAAAGTAACCATGGTTTTTTTTTTTTCTTGTCTCTTTCTGATAATATGCAATATATGTCTTACTTTAATATCACCTATGGCTGCAGCCTATAGGCGCATTGAATGCTGATCGTCTAGAAAAATTTCAAGAGCGATACTCCAGTTTTGACGATCCCATTATCCCAAAATTTCACTATGGTTCACATTACTCCAGTGCTGGAACAGTAAGAATTCTATCTTTACATCACCACCAGACATCTTCAGGGAGTTATATGGCATAAGATTTGTGCAGCTTACTACATCAATTTGATTGTTTCTGGTTCATATTGTAAAATACAAATCAATATGACGTTTGCGGTCAATGTCTGCCACTGATAAAATGGCCTTCCCCTCTCTTTTACAACTTAACTGGATGTCAAACTAGCATGTAGTCTGTGGTTTGTGCCTATTTCTGTGTGGCTGTTAACTTTTAATGTGATGAGGCATGTTGCTTAATGCCATGGTGGGTGTGGATGTTTATCAAAGTAGGATTGTTGGACAATGGTACTATTTTTTCTCTTGCAGTTTCTTTGGTAATTGTTTTTGTACAATTTCTCAGATGTTTATATATCATGAAAGGATTGTTGGACTATGGTACTATTTTTTCTCTTGCAGTTTCTTGGGTAATTGTATGTGTACAATTTGACAATTTCTCAGATTATCATATATCATGAAAGGTAGCATGTATTGTCTTTATACCTCATTCAACTTGGGTACCACATGCCTAGACCTGCCCATTATAACATTGATACAATTTAAACTCGTATCATGTTATGTGTGATTTTCCCTTGTGTGTTTGTTTTCTGACATATTTAAAAAGAATGCAAGATTCGTGTGTTGCCCATATGGGTTGGTACACCAAGCTTTAATGGTTCCCTAAAATGAAAGAAGCCTGGATTTAATATATATTCTTTTTTCCTAACACAGCCTATGCTGTTTATATACAGGTTTTGTACTATCTCATTCGCTTGGAACCCTTTACTACACTTTCTATTCAACTGCAAGGTGGCAAATTTGATCATGCCGATCGAATGTTTTCCGATATAGCCTCTACTTGGAAAGGTGTTCTAGAGGACATGAGTGACATGAAAGAGCTCGTAAGATCCTTGCTGATCTTGAGGGGTCATTTTTGGTTTCTCAATAGCTTGTGCAATGTGAAAATTGGCATGCATTCAGTTGACCTTCAATAATTTCATTTCTTATTTCCTTTTACTTTGCCTAAAAGTTTTCTTTGTGTATAGCAACTGATTTCTCTGGTGGTTTTGTGGCATCTGATTTCAGGTTCCAGAGTTGTTTTATCTTCCTGAGGCTTTAATAAATGAGAACAATATTGATTTCGGCATGACTCAACTTGGAGGGAAACTTGGTAGGTGCCTATATAGTCTGGATTTATGTCAGAAGAACTAAAATACTGCATTGGTCATTTTCAAGGAAAATTGGCAGTTCTATTTAATGATTATCTGCTTGATTTTATCATTTCAGATTCTGTTAGGCTACCACCTTGGGCTAAAAGCCCAGTCGATTTTGTACATAAACATCGCCTGGCTCTAGAGAGTGAGCACGTCTCTGCCCACTTGCATGAATGGATTGACCTTATATTCGGGTAAGTCACTGGGATGCTATCAATCTCTGTTTGATGGTGGTTCTAATGTTTCATCTCTGAAGTATTTCAACTTCGTATAGCTTATGAACTAAGTAAAAGATGATTCTTCATCATTTCATCTTTCTCTTTTACATATTCTTGAGCTGGTTTAATCTTTTTTTTTCATGGTAATTGTGAATATCTCCAGGTACAAACAAAGAGGAAAAGAAGCAATTTCAGCCAATAATGTGTTTTTCTACATTACATATGAAGGAGCTGTTGACATCGATAAAATTGAGGACCCAGTATGTAGATTTCCTCTATTTGCTTCTTTATCTATTGTCTTGATTGTGTTCCCTGTTATTGAGTTCTGGCTTTGATTGTGATATCAAGGTGTTGCAGCGGGCTACACAGGACCAGATAGCTTACTTTGGGCAAACTCCTTCCCAACTGCTTACTGTTCCACACCTGAAGAAGAAGCCTTTAAATGATGTTCTACATCTGCAGGTACCTTTTGCATGAATGAAACATGGCATATAAAATGGAAGTAGGAAATTGGACAGCATATAAAGAAAGAGGCCAATGGGAGATTCTCGTATCAGAGATTTCATTAATATTGGTCAGCTGTCAAAAATCTATATTGGAATTAGTTCTGATTTCTCGCTTCCTGCTTGTTTTGTTTTTTATACCAGACCATCTTTCGAAATCCTACAGAGATTAGACCATATGAGGTTCCTCATCCCGAGCGCGGCAATGTGCCTGCTTCTTCTATATTTGCCTCAACAGATTCTATCGTTACTGTAGATGCAAATGTTCCAGCTGCTCATGTTGCTTTGCATAAATGGCAACCAAATACCCCAGATGGCCATGGCACTCCATTCTTATTCCAACATGGAAAAGGTGTAGGGAGTTCCAGTGGTGGAGCTTTTATGCGCATGTTCAAGGGGCAGCCTGGATCTGGTTCTGAGGAATGGCAGTTTCCTAGGGCACTTGCCTTTGCAGCTTCCGGAATCAGAAGCTCAGCTGTTGTTGCCATCACAAGTGATAAATATGTCATCACTGGTAAAATTTGTTCTCAAGTTTTTGCTCTCGCTCTAAATTTGTTCATAATGGGGCAAAAAGTAGAAGGAAATCCATATAGAAACAAGGAATTAGAGTGCTTGTAAGTTTAAGAGCCATGGTGTCATTTGAACCACTATCCTCTTGAATTCATTCTTCTTGGAATTGTTTTTCTTTTTCTCTTGGACAAATAGTTCTGGTTTGTATTATTGTTTTAATGGTTAATACGATAATTATATAATTTTGATCATTGATCAGGAAGTGCCTGTCTGGGTGCCAGTAACATGTTTTCCCATTTTAGATGGGAACATTATTTTCTTGTAACTTTTGGGTAGCTTATTCTGAATCGATGTTTTAGATATCTGCCAACTTACTTTTGACTTTATAATTATTGACAATATATGGAAGTTTGGGGCACTTTGGTTTCTCAGCAAGGTATAAAGTGTATGTTTCACTTTTCTTTCATGAATTTGTTCAGTCATCTTGTTTTCTAGTTACAATCAACTTCTCACTTTGGTCAATGGCCCTTTCCTATTTGTCCAGGTGGGCATGCAGATAACACAGTGAAGTTGATCTCATCAGATGGTGCCAAGACAATCGAGAGTGCATCAGGCCATTGCGCTCCTATTACCTGCCTTTCACTTTCTCCTGACGGCAATACTCTTGTGACTGGGTCTCGTGACACAACTGCCATAGTTTGGCGTATGCATCGGTCCTCCCCTTCTCTCTCTAGCACCCTTGCAGACTCTTCCATGAACACATCATCAACTTCAAGCCCCAAAAGTGTGGGTCCTACTGCTACTTATGACCATAGCAGGAAGCACCACATTGAGGGCCCAATGCAAGTGTTAAGAGGCCATTGTAGCGAGTTGGTTTGTTGTTGTATCAATTCAGACCTTGGTATCGTTGTTTCTTGTTCTCATGACTCGGGTGTTCTTCTCCATTCCATTAGAAGGGGTCGGCTGATGAGGAGACTGGGTGCTCTAGAAGCCCATGCAGTGTCTCTGTCATCGGATGGGGTGATAATTATATGGAACAGGTTGGAGAAAAAGCTGAGCACCTTTACCATTAATGGAATCCCTATTGCCTCAACGTTCTTCCCTTCAACATTTTTGGGGGACATCAGTTGCATTGAGATTTCAGTGGATGGGGAAACTGCTCTTATTGGAACTACCTCACGATCGGATGTCAGAGAGAGAAAGAGTACTGATGCATCGATTGATGGAAAACAAGAATTTCAAAGAGTAGAACTCCCCACCCAAGTGGCTGGAAAGGATCGAAACACAATAAGTGTTTTGGTGCCTTCCATTTGCTTCGTGGATATGTACACATTGAAGGTTTGGAGACCCCACATTAGATCTGTCTTGTCATTTTCATTTTTTTGGTTTCCCCGAGTTCTTGGGTTTGAAAACAATGTCATGGCTTGCAGGTATTTCACACACTAGAATTAAAAGACGGGCAAGATATCACAGCCATGACCCTGAACAATGACAACACGAATCTGGTGGTGTCGACCGCAGATAAACAGTTGTTGATCTTCACCAATCCTGCTGTAAGTTCCCGTCTCTCATCCCACTAATATCCTTGTCCAAGCAATTGAAGGTCAAATAGAAATCTGAGAGAGAGAGAGAGAGAGAGAGAGAGAGAGAGAGAGAGAGAGAGAGAGAGATTTAGGAATTTCATTTGTGCTGTATGTGTCTTCCTTTTGATAGCTTTGTTCTCGACGTGGTTCTTTTTGTTTCCATAGTTGAGTTTGAAGGTGGTTGATCTAATGCTTCGTCTTGGCTGGGAAGGTGATGGGCTTAGTCCTCTGATTAAATAAAGGGAAGCTCTTGAATTTTGTTGGAACAAGAGAAACAGTAGAGGCAAGCATCCGGGCTGATATTCATAATTCTACAACACCTGATTGAGGAAATTTTTTGATTGTATCTTGTACATACGCTATGTATCATAGGGCATTGGCCCTTTCCTTGGTTTGCATGCAGTTGTGCAGAATTTTGATTTTTCCATTTCTTTGTCAGCCCAAAATTCCTTTATTGTATGATATCAGTCTGATTAGGCTGAGTTGAAAGAATGATCCCGCTTCATTCTTAACTTGATCTGCTTTTTTGTCGCCCTTTCACCATTCATGCTTCATTCTAAGTAACTCCGTGTGCTTTTTTGTCACCCTTTCACCATTCATGCTTCATTCTAAGTAACTCCATGTGCATTTTTGTCGCCCTTTCATAATTCTCGTTTCAACTGTGCTTGGTGAGCATGATGAAAGTTCAACATCTGCTATTTGATGGTGGAAAAATTACAGAAAGCAGACCATACATGCAGCATAAGGCCTTGTTAGCTGTCCATCATTGAGTTTGAATGGTGGGGATGGACTGTAAAACAAATAATTGTGCTATCGACGTTGCTTTTCTTTTACCCTTTTTTTGTACAGTTTGCCCCCCAAAAAAAAAAGTATTATTAGAGACTAGAGACGTAAAAACACTATTGAATAGTAAGAAAATAGCCATATGGAGAGAGAGAGAGGAGAGGAGAGAGAAGTTTGTGGATAAAGGATTTTGATTGGAAGCTGTATCAATCCATGAATATTTGTTGGAAGTACAAAGTTACTGTCATGTTCACTGTATCCATGTGAACCCATAAATATTTGTTGGAAGTATACAGTAACTGTCAATTTCACCTAAGGAATTGAGTGTGAAATTGTGTGGTTTGTAGGTGCTCTATTCAAAGTCTGTAAAAGGGAAAGTGCTTGAATTTTTTGATACACTTAAGCTGTAAGACTTCATAGGGGACGATATGGATGATTGTCTTTCTTGTATCTTAATTTATAAATATTTTTTTAACATATTTTATTTGTTAGGAGTTTAGTTTTTCATTGATTTAAAGATCAGTTCTTATAATAATGTTACATCAAGGTTAACACGTCCACAACCAATGAAAAGGCTCTCTATATGTTGGTGGATCACAATCACTTATAGCAAAATCATCTCTAGTGGTGTACTATCAAAACCTAACTCAAATCTGAGAAATTGCTTCTTGTAAATAAATGGTACACCCCAATTGTTATTTTCCGTACTGAAATACCCAAAAAAAAATATAACTAAAATTACGTAAACCCTTTTCTCTGGGGTTCTTTTAAGCCAAAAAAATGGGATCTTAAAAAAATGGGATTGTATATTAAGAGACTATTTATCTTTAGTATAAGGAGGTCACAATTAAGTTTAGCCATTAGATGTCCATTTGGATGGCATGAGGTATTTCAAGAAGTTCAAGAAAGTTTTTGTTGGGTTTTGAGTAGTCACGGGTACACTTACAACCATTTGATTTGAAATTGAAAAATTTTTATATAAGGTTGTAACATTAAAAATATAGAAATAGAGATGCACCTCAAGAATCCATCAGAAAAAGTTGTTTTAATGTTGAAAAACCCTCTAATTGATCATCTCGACATCGACATGTATGAATATAAAAAAATAAAAGATTTTGCATCTTAAAAATGATGTATCTTGCAACACATTATCAAAATCGTCAATTTTCAAGAAGATTTTTACATGTTTATAGATTTGTTTGATTTTAACTATTTTTGGAGTTTAAAATTTTATATTTAGATATAAAAATAAATTTTTAGATAATCCTAAGAATTTTCTATATCAAAAATATATGATACGAAAAAATTTGGAGGTGCATCGTAATTGGATTGTTTAAGGTTGCAATCTTATAGAAACCACACCCTTTTCCAAAAAATTTGAGTGCATCTCGACAAAAATATTTTTTTTTTCCCATATTCATCACCGTTCAATAAACGGATTGAATGTTGATAGGGGGTGTAACCCACCAACAAAGTCTTATTATTTATCTATGTTCTCGCAAGTCTGTCCATCACCGTCAAATTATATCTGATGAATCTGATTACCACATACGTCATCGCAATACAAAATGAACGGTCTGGATATCGAGATACAAACTGAAAGACACTTCGTGAATCATTCGAATTCCTGAGCATCGCCGCTGCTCCTTTGATTAGCGAGAGAGAGAGAGGACTACACATTGGTGCTGCTAGAGAGAGACGGAGAACTGCACATTGGTGCTGGAGAGAGGGAGCTGCGTATTGGTGTTGCTTCCTTGGATCCTAAAGAGAGAGTGTATTTGAGAGAGGATGGGAGGAAAAGGGAGGAGGAGGAGAGAGAAAAACTTCAAAGCAGCACATGGCCTGCTTCACACGCGGCTCCCGCCCGCCCCTAAACCAAATGACTTGGAAGCACTGCCCTTTAAACTCCGTAAACTAATAGAGCTAAAGAACTCTGCAACTATTAAAGGTTACTTTCTCTCTCTAACCTTTTCTTAAATGACCTCCACTCTAAAGCTTTAGAGATACGAGCTCTTCTAGTTTTGGATTCCTTTTCTCTCTGTGGATTTGGGTTTTCTGTTTTCTCTCTGTTGTTTTCAGCTATTTGTTTCCCTAGAATTAGTACATTTTGAAGTTGCCCTAGTTTTAATCAATAAAAAAGTTGCACTGTACGCTGTTTTTGATTGAAATTTAGTGAGATTGTTTTCTTCATTGTTTAAAGAGCTTTGGTTTGAGGTGAATGTTCCAGTTTATCTCGTAGGGTTTTGATTATCTGGTCCATTTTCCATTTCAGATTGAATTCATCAAGAGAAGTGGTTTCAAATTTTTTCTCCATAAATGAGAACCAATAATGGTTTTAAAATATTTCGCTCTATTAGTATAAATTACATCTTTGTTTTGCTTGCTCAACATATCTCACAATTGAATTCTAAGTTGAAATCCTGGTTTGTTAGATTTGAAAGAGAAAATTTCCTTAAGCGACAATCTGAACCAAATGGATTTACCCAGTGTTTCAAAAAGCGCTAGGCGGGTCCTAGGCAGATTGGGGGGTCCAGGCCCCCCAGGCAGGCGCCCAAAAACTGGGAGGCCCAGTTGAATTCAAATAAGGATTCTACAGTTATTTGAGTATCAGACTATCAGTTATATTCAAATTATACTACATATTAGCATTTAACACACATTCTATAAGCATAACCGTAATGCATAAGTCGGTTTATACTCCATAATCCATATCCAATTAAAACTTATAATATTCCAACCAACCAAATTATAAAACTATGAAAGTAATACTTGAAGACTCAAAAGAATCTTCAATAGTTCAAATGTTCAATAGACATTACTTCAATCAATGTTCAAACTTCTAAGTAACAAAGTTTAATAATTACTCAACAATCAACATTCATTCATCATCAGAAAATCTTGGGTCAGCTGCATTGGCATCATATTCATCGGAGTCGACGGAGTCGTCACTCTCCTTGACATATTGCGACTCGTCTTCCTCTGTTTCTTGTGAATCTGCCTCTTCTTCCTCCACCCTTGTTCTCTGTGCAGAAGCTCTAGTGGCCTTAGGAGGGTCAGCTGATGTCTCTGAAGCATCCATGACCATGTCCCATGTCAATCTTTCATGCCCCTCGACCTCATCATCATCAACTAACCACTCCATAGCATTGTCCATATTTTTGATCTGATGGGGTCTCTATTATCTCTCTTAGCAAATCTGTCTTTCAAGAATCAATTGTAGTCAAGCCTGTTCTTTTTCTTTGTATGAACCTAAAAAAATGAAATGAAAGTGAACTAATTAAAATCTAATATCTATGGTTCATGTAGTATTTATAAAATTATACAAATTACCCTTATGGCCTTACCCCTTCAAAAGTACTCCAATTGCACTCACAGCCGGATGAAGAAGTGGTTAGGTTTAAGATCCGAATGGCCAACTTTTGTAAATTGGGCTGCAAAGAAATAAAAAAAATCATAAATAAATAATAGAAATGCTTGATTACTTGAACAGTTGAACTTGATGAAGATGAACTTAAGAATATTATTAATATAATAATATTTAATACCTTGATTAATTTTGGTCCTTTGCCTCATTGCCATTGGACTCCCAAAAGACTTTAATGCGCACTTGTAATTTATTAGCTTATCAGTGCATATAATATCCTGCATATCAGGATCAGAGACTAACACCTCTATACACTCATTAAATCCATTCATAATTGTATCATTGGTTTGTATATCATTGTCAATATAAAAAAAAGCTGGGTTCAAATAATAACCAGCTGCATGCAATGGGCGATGTAGCTGTCGATCCCACTTCTCATTAATAATCTCCCAAACAGGTTTGTAGTGGGTTTCTTCATCTTTGAAATTTTGGGCTATCTCTCTTTTGCATTCTCCATAGCATCATATATGTAGCCCATAGAAGGCTTGTCATTATCAACTATGCGAAGGACTTTGATAATAGGAAAAAATACCTTAAGAGCACCTTTCGCCCTTCACCAAAAAGCCTTAGAAAGTATAATATCTCTCACCTTTTTCCCAACCTGAGCCTTAGACCACTTGCATGCTTTCCACTCATCCGAGGTAAACATTTGCCTCAACTGCACTCTCCTCGAATGTATGCTATCTAGGCATAGTACCAGGTCGCAAATCTCGTGACCTCAGGCCTCACAATCTCTTTCTTCTTTGTAAAGGTACGCATCATGTTGAGGGTGATATGGTGGGTGTAAATGAAATTTGTAACATACTTGGCCTTCTTCACTGCACCGATATCTCGGTTGAACCGTCAAGAGCCTCAAGCATGAGGTCTATACAATGTGCTGCACATGGTGTCCGAAAGATTCTAAGATAAGCTATGCGCAACAAATTAGATGCAGCAACATTAGGAACATCATTGTCTGTGACAACCTGTACACAAGATGCTTCCCAACCTCCTTGATTCCCTTCTCTATCACTTGAAATATGTAATGTGCATCATGGATATGATCAAAGGCATTAATAGGCCTAAAAAAAAAGTCCCTACTAGACAATTCACAAGAAAATTCATTTTACTTCTTCTCTTCCTAGCACTCCAAGCATTAGTCATAAGGGAAACCCCATATTGAGCCCATGCATCTTTCTTAAGTTCTACAGCTTCCTCCGTGGCACTAACTGCCTTATTTAAAAAAGGCTCTGAAAGCTTATATGGGGTTGGCGGTTTCATCTCAGGGCCAAATTGGCCAATTGCCTCTACAGTAGTATAAAAGCTGCTCAAGCGAGCCGTATTCAAAGGAATGCCCGCCTCATTAAACCATGTAGTCAAATAATACGCAGCTCTATCTCTCTCTTCCTTCTTGATTCTATTTTCAATGGTGGTTTGCTTTTTTGTTTTCTCTCCTGCAATCTCAGGGTCAGGTTGAGGTAAGAAACTATCCATAGGGCCTTTAACCCGATGCTTCTTACTCCCAAAACCAGAACTAGAAGCAGAAGCAATTACAACTCCCTTCCCCTTTCCCCCAATAATGGATTGCTCAACCTCTTGACATCCCTTCCCAATCCTTTCCACATCACTATCATCATCATTAAAATTGACTCGAACCCCATACCTAATATCTGCTATAGAGGCAAATCTCTCATCTTTTTTCATTTTCATAAAATTTTTTATTTCCTCTTTAACAGCATCAAGAGTCTTTTTATATGGGGCAACATCCCCCTTGGTACCGGCAAGATGTTTTTTGAACCAATTTATGCCCCATTTTGTATCTTTTTCAAAAAAATTGCATCTTATGCAGTTTTTATTATTAGGATCTGGGTTGTAGCCATATTTCCAACCGGAATCACCACTCCTATTAGATCCCAAAGAAAGCATCTACAAAATAATGCAAATTACCAAAGCAATAAAAAAAATCACTTACTTTGAGTTTGATTGTTCAATCTTCAAACTTCCACCTCAAAGATGTTTCTAAATACTCAAAATCTTCTAAAACGCCCCCTAATAACTTTGCAAAACATCAAAAAGTAAATATAATACCAATGGGTGATGTTTTGATCAATTTTGGTTAATTTTAAGTAACCCTTCGATCTTAAAAAATTCATCAGAATCTAGTTTTTTGGAGGTTTTCTCTCTCTAAATTTGGCTCAAACAAGGTTTAGGTTTCAAATGAACCTAAAACCCTACTTTTTGGGTCTTAAAAACAAAAAAAAATGACGTAAAATGCCCTCACAAATTTGTTTTCCTCCCCTGGGTGGTCGCCTAGGGCTGGGCGCTAGGTGGCCGCCCAGGGATTGACCGCCTAGATTGGCAGCCTAAGCCTGGGCGATGCGCCCAGACCTTTCGAACCGCCTAGGCGCTGGGCGGTCCGCTTTTTGAATCATTGGGTTCACCCCTTCTTTTTAGAAAAAACAAAAATGATTGCTCAGTTTGTTAAAGGTTTATGTCATGTGTTCACTTCATAAAAGTAATAAGCACAAAAGCGAAACCTTCATTGTTGACATAGGCTTTAATTTTAGTTTTGAGAGTATGCTTTTTAAACCAGTGTTCTAAAGCAAGAACTCTGTTTGGGACTCACTAGAGTCAGGCAGTCGACTTGCCCTAGTCCTAAAAAAATTAACATTAAAATCATGGAATCATTAAGGGTTGATTGGTTCCCATGGTTTTGGTGTCGGACCATACAGCCTGCAGATCCTGCACTAGGGTGAGTCCAAGTCGGACTCATCTAGTTTTTTAACACTTCTTTAAACGATCTAAATGATGCCTAGAAGCTTAACTTCAGGTGTTACAAACTTTGTCCTTTACAAAATGAGGCCAACGGAGAAACATTAGCCCAATGTTCAAAAATTCGCCCCTCCCAACCTCGTAGGCGGAAAATTTTAAAAAATGCCTAGGTGCTAGATAGGCGGGACTATTGGCGTCCTGCGTCTAGGTGCCTCCTAGGCGGGCAATGCGCTATAGTCTTGAGGTGCTTCCTCATGACAATTTGTCAAATGGCGGAAACAAACCCCTGGCAAGGGTTAAAATTTGTCACTTTTCTTCCCTTCAAAGGGGGGAAAAGGGTTTTGAGGGATATTCTAAACCCCCAAAACCAAAACCGTGCCTTTTATAGAGAGAAAAACTCCCCAAAAACTTTTCTTTTGAGATTTATCGAAAGATTGATAAATTTTCGATTTTTTCGATTTCTTCCCAAAACAAAGGGAATAGTTTGTGTGTGTTTATGGAACTTCTAGTAGTCAATTTTGAGGATTTTAGGTGACCCAATAGATGGGGTTTGCACCGACATCGATTTGATTTTGATATTTTTAAAGTATTGTCATAGTTGAATAACGGTTTTGATTTGATTTTGTTATAACATATTATGTTGTGAATCATTTGTTTTTTCGTACTTTTTTTTTTCTTTTACGATATATTTACATGTTTGTAGTTAAAAGATTGAATTATTTGTGATTTATTGAATTTTTCCTCATTTGGACGATGATATTGGGATTTTGTGAATAGTCTTAAACTTTAGATGAAATTGATATTTGTGATATTTGATAGCCAAAACCAAATCTTATTGGTATTAATTAATAAATAATAATTGTAATATAACTTAATGAATAGTGGGTGTATACGCCTTTTTGAACATTGCATTAGCCTTGATTGCACTATTGCAATGGCAATTACATTCTCACCAATAAAAATCATGGCTTCATGATTACTAGTGTATCTTTAGGATGGCGTAATTGTACCAAGTGCCTTTTATTGGTACTTGGTCTCTTGTTCACTAGAACTTTTAACACCTTGTCACATTGTTCATCAAATTCTGCCCATTTCTTTGGTAGTTCTATTTACGAATTTTTTTCCAATTATGATTATGATACCAAATCTTGTGCCCATCCCTATTTAGGAATGTAGTAATCTTTTTTCTTTTTGAGGATGTTAACTTTTGTGTTGAGATTAGGAGAAAGAGTACTGAAAAGAGCGGGGGACCCTTGCAAAATTGGGGCCCCATACAAGAACCTCATGGGTTTCAAAAAATGTGTAAATAAAATAAAAGAAAAGAATATAATAGGATCTCAAGAACTTGAAGCCATTCAAAAGCACACTTCTCATTAACAAAGAAGAGACATAACCTATGCTTGGTAATAAAAGATATAACAAATAAATTTGGAAGAAACAAAATATGGTGCCGGAGATTACCTCAATCGGGCTTCTTAGATCCCACACCGAGTCACCACCTTCCGATGGTGCGGGATCTAATGGTCAACCTGCAATCTCAACTGGGAAAGGAAATTTGGACAAGCCACACGAATGGAACACCCTTGATCACAAACTCAAACCCTAGGTGAATCCCTTAGCAACCTATTTGAGAGAGATGCTTCTCTTTTCTACCACAAACCTATAGTCTAAAACCCCAATGAGAGATGAGAGATCATGAGAGAAGATGAGAGACACCATGAGAGAGTGGGGCGTGCCCCCCCTTGGCCCTTTCAAGAGAGAGAAACTTTCTTAAAGAGAGAGAAATTCTAAGTGGGGTGTGACCCCTAGTTTGTCAAGAGAGAGAAAAACTCAAGAGATAAGGTGTAGAGATTTGGGTTGGGATCAATCCCTTTTTATAGTATTTTGAACGAGATTAGGGTTACTTAGGGTTTTCCTTGGCTTGCCACTCATGTGAGATTGAATATGCACCATTGATATTGGGTGACTTCTGGGGTGAGAGATATGAGCTCTCCATTCTATAGATGGGCTATCAACATCTTATGGCAGGTGCTAACCATTATTCCTCACTTCCCAAACCATTTTCCCATCAATTAATTCAAAATAAGAAATTAATAGATTATAATATTATCCTTTTTTATTTTATGCCTAAACCTTCTCATACATAACAAAATATCATTCAAAATTTCTTCAAGGCTAAAGCTTTCCAAAATCAATGCTTTCTTATCTCTCAAGCTTCAATGCTTGACTACAAAATTAGAAGGTTCTTTAGGTGGGTTGTGCTACCCATGGAAGCACATAATGGGCCCAAAAGATCTATTGGGCCTCCCATGCAGTTATGTTATTTTTATATTTTTAGGATACACAAAATTATTATTTGAAATTTTAAATTATTATGAAATCAATATCTTTGTTTTTATAAATCTAAATTTGATAAATAAAATATCCAGATACTTAGAAAAATTCAAATAACAATTATAAAAATCATATATTATTAAAATAAACAAAATTAAAAACTTTGATGGGAAAAGGATCCATATGGTCTAGGAATAAATATCCATTGGGATACTTTATGTCCAACCGTGAACTATGAACCACACATGCTGTCCCAAACTGACCCAGTGTTGCCCATGACCCACAGTCCATACAGAGGATCATTAGTAGGTCACTAAAGTCTAGCCAATGGGTATGGGGTCACAGTCCCAATATATGGATTTCAGGTCCCCCCCTGGAGATGAAACCAAGGTCATCCTGACCTGACTCAATCCATAGCTCGACGGTGCACAAGGGGTATCTCTCGCACATACACACGCTTCATACTAAAAGGTGGTACAATTTCTCGAAAATGGCCATCGATGTGCTTGTCGTGTGATGGTACAAATGATGAGGCTTCGGCCCTGTCTCTCACGGTTCCATCACACACAAGGGTCACACAGTCCCTCGACTCACTTATCCGGGCATACTCCGACCTCATCAAGGGATAACCCCCCATATTACCCTCATTGGTACGATTCTCAGAGCCCAAGTAACATGGGTTTTCCCCAACCAGACCGAGATAGCACGTCAAGCACAATCCAGTATTAGCAACATCGTTTGTTTAGTATGGTCCACAAGGTACCACACTCCCATTGAGTTCATGTTCCACTATATAATTTCATTTTACAAGCACTCATAAGGCCTTTAATGGCCACTCACCCAACATCTCCCACTTGGCTTTTGAAGGCCTTACATTCTCTCTTTCTCACTTTCTCTCTTCCCCATCTCTCTCTCATGTCTCACGAAAACATTAGGAGCAACCCCCTTTGCAAGAGGGTCCACTATCATTTCCTCTGAAGGTATATTGCTATTCTCGATCTCTCCCAATTACAATATCTTTCTCAAGCATTTTTCATTTATTCCCTCTCAATACATTAATCATGGCTTTTGCCATTAATCATTTCACAAAACGATTTATGGAGGAAGCACCTCTTTCTCTTCGTTGCTTGGATATCATCCCGAACGTGGTCATAGTCCATCTTTCATATTGCATTGTGAATCATGGACCTGTTGTCACAGAAGATCATCACATACCCTCATCGCATGATGTCATATCTTCATGGGCTTAAAGGAGTTTTTCAATCATGCTGCTCCCTTTTGTAGCCATACAACCAGCGCCACATATCTGGCTTTCATAGGTGAATAACATTATAGTTTGTTGTTCCAGCTGGCCTGTCAAACGCTAGCAGGTGCTCCCACTGGAATATTTAGTTTATCTAGATCTTTCATGATAGAGTACCTGTATATCTGAATATCCAAGCAGCTAAAACAAACGTGGGACTGCAGCAGCTCACATTCAATTATTGCACGTATAACATATACATTCTTAGTATTCTTATGCTTATATCATAAGGTAGTATAGCAAGTGTTATGCAGTAAGTAATTCAATGCTCATTGGTTTCACAATATGCAAAACCTTCCTGAATCACAAAAGTTCACCAACACCAGTATTCTTGGTAGTAAATTCGTACAAACCAAGTTATCTAATTAACACATATGTCAAGGAAGCCTAGCAAGGTGGCCTTCGTACAACATTCTCTATGGTTCAAGGTCTTAGGTAATCGAGGATTTCAAATAACTTAAAAAAACATGGGTCAAGGCATATGGGTATTTAAAAACCAGTATATGAATAAATGATAGTTTTCTCCCAAGTTTATAAATACCTTCAAGGCACAATATTTTTCTCTTTAATCAAAAGGTTATTGACTTGATATAGATACATTCACAAGCAATAGTTAGATAATAGATAACGGTTGGAATGATTTTCCATAAGGACTTAGTGGACCTAGCAAAACTATGAGGTTTTCTCAAAACCATATTCATAGACTTAGGTTTCCCTCAAATCATCCAATTTAATTTTAAAATACATGCTTAGTCTTCAAAAATCATTTTATCGCATTCATTTACCAAGTCATGTTTACAGCTACAAAAACAAGTCATAAAGTTCATATTACAATTTTATCCAAAATAAAGCATGACTAAATAATGGTGTTATCAAAATCTTGACAAAATACTTCCTTTGACAAATATGGAAACTTTATTAAGAGATCATCATCATATGCAACACATCATATTATTAGACATTATTGGGAGGATGGTCATTAAGATTGAGTTCCATCAGAACACTACCTTCGTTCTTACATATTTGAATGAGTCACACTCATCTCTTGTGTTTCATATTTAGGCTCAAAACCCTCAATCAAACCATATCTCCATGTGTATTGCTACCTTAAGTAGTTCATACTCAAGCACAAGGAGGCACAAAAATACAGGGTATTCCAAACCGGCTCTTTCAAATTTGTTAGCACCTATCACTTAATGTTCATACACTCCATTCAAATTCATAAAATAAATAGCCAGAATATAACCAAAGAAGTATATGAAACATAAAAAATAGGTTATTGAATCCTCTTTCCCTATATGACCTTACCATGTAATGTGGGATAGATTTGATACCTCAAAACCATGTAGTGTGGTACTTGAGCTTTCGTGATTCTTTGCTTTTTACTTTTTGACAAACTTTTGTGATCTTGGAAGAACATGCAACTGATGGAGAATATATTGGTCATCGGTTTCGCATGTCACGAAGTGTCCATCTCTTTGGCACTTGGATTCTCCCTTTCTCACACCGTGAAAAGATACTCTTCTTCATCCCATCATTTCAAACATCACAAATTCGATTCTCCCATTATCTTTAGCGTTTCTATGTTACCACAAAGTCTCTCTATATATCCCTTCATTTCGAAGAAACGAAGATGCTTTTGTAGGTATTGTGTTTCTTCTTCTTTCTGCTATTCCCTGATCGAATACTCTTCACCTAGAGTGTCATATCTTGCCAACTCTGTGTTACCTCTCTTTGAAGTTTTAATATTCTAAACCATACTCTTGGTACACCATAAAACTTTTAAATGAGTTTTAAAAAGGTCTCCATTTTGAGGAATCCAAAGATGTGTCTTAACATGCCACATCTTTTAATTTATTGAAATAGTGCTGAGTTCCATCCCTAAATCACACTATTTAGTGGGTCTGCGATTTAGTGACATTCATGTCACAATACAATTTTCTCAACAGATAATCAGGTTGCGCACCTCTCAATAAAAAATATGTTTTACTCAATCCTCAAAGAATTTCATCTTGAAATCTTTTATGTTAAAAAATAGATTCAAAACCAAAGCATAACATTATATTGTGAATCCCAAATAATACCTTTCTTTAGAGAAGTAAATAAGTGATATTCTCGTTACAAAATAAATCATACTGCAGAATTCCAAGATGAACACTATTTAATAAAATTTTCTTCTCTCCACCCACAAGGAATTTCCTTTTCAAACCCATTTTGTTTGAAAGTAGACACAGGATGGTAATACATATGTTTCCACAAGCTTCATATCACTTTGTTAAGTAGGCTTGATAAATGTAGCTATTCATGTCTCAATAAAGTAAACACCAAATTGCAGAAAATTCAGGATGACCTTTCTTCAATTCAAAATTTTTATTTCTCTTTTCTCATAAATATTTATCTCTCAAATAAATTTTATTAGAAACTAGACTCAAAATGGAAGTCTAGAAACTTGGTGTGGGCCTTAAAACATTATGTAAAGAATGAAAATAAACTCATGACTTTCAAGTCATTGAGACAATTTTCGTTGCAGAAAACAACACTTGCGCACCCTTCAATAAAATGATCATATCTTTCAAACCACAAAGGATTTCTTCATAAAACCATTTTTGTAAATTTCAGCTAAAAATAAATCATATGCTTGGCGGATAAATTCATGGAACTCAATGGATAGTTCCTGGATTTTACAGGGTCAGAACTGACACCCTTTATTGATGAGTTCATAACTCTCAATTCCCTTAGGATCTCCCATTGAAATTTTGCAGATAATCCTACTTTAAAAAACACATAATATCACTGAAGTATGCAATACAAAAATGACTCATTATGTTCTTCATATCACTTCTCCAAAATAGCGCAGAATACCCATTATGCAGGGTGCTTTTTTCGGCGTTTGAATATTCCAAGAATTCCTAACTGGAGGTGTATTACTTGACCACAAAGGTCATTAGCTTTCTTATATTTCTTTTCCAAGCTAGATCTAGACTCAAATAAAGAGAAAAGACCACTAATGACAACAAATATCAATAGCTCTGATACCAATGAAAGAAAGGCTCATGTGATCTAGCCGGAGTATATAATAAATTTTTTTCTTTCTTCTTCAATTCTTTTTCTTTTCTTCACAACCTAGATCACTCATAAGTAGTCCTTTTACAATATAATAATTTCAAATAAAATAAAAGAAAAGAATATAATAGCATCTCAAGAATTTGAAGCCATTCAAAACGACACTTCTCATTAACAAAGAAAAGACATGACCTATGCTTGGTAATAAAAGATATAACAAATAAATATGGAAGAAACAAAAGATGGTGTCGAAGATTACCTCAACTAGGCTTCTTACACCTCATACTGAGTCACCACCTTCCGATAGTGCGGGATTTAATGGTTAACCTTCCATCTCAACCAGGAAAGCAAGTTTGGACAAGCCACACCAATGGAACATGAACCCCGTTGATCATAAATTCAAACCCTAGGTGAATTCCCTTAGTAACTTAGTTTGAGAGAGATGCTTCTCTTTTCTACCACAACCCTGTAGTCTAAAACCCCAATGAGAGATGAGAGATCATGAGAGAAGATGAGAGACACGATTAGAGAGTAGAGAGAACCACCATGAGATGAGAGAGAGAGTGGGGCGTGCCCCCCTTGGCCCTTTCAAGAGAGAGAAACTTTCTTCAAGAGAGAAATTCTAAGTGGGGTGTGACCGCTCGTTTGTCAAGAGAAAGAAAAACTCAAGAGATAAGGTGTAGAGATTTGGATAGGATCAATCCTTTTTTATAGTGTTTTAAATGAGATTAGGGTTTCTTAGGGTTTTAGTTGTCTTGCTACTCATGTGAGATTGAATATGCACCATTGATCTTGGGTGATTTGTGGGGTGAGAGATATGAGCTCTCCATTCCATAGATGGGCTATCAACATCCTATGGAAGGTGCTAGACCATTATCCTCCACTTCCTAAACCATTTTCTCATTAATTAATTCAAAATAAGAAATTAATATATTATAATTATTTTATGCATAACCTTCTCATACATACCAAAATATCATTCAAAATTTCCTGAAGGCTTAAGCGTTCCAAAATTAATACTTTCTTATCTCTCAAGCTTCAAAGCTTGACTGCAAAATTAAAAGGTTCTCTAGGTGGGGCGTGCACATAATGGGCCCCACCCAATAAGTAATGGTGGGCGCAAAAGACTCGTTGGGCCTCCCATGCAATTATGTTATTTTTATATTTTTAGAAATACACAATTAAAAACTTTGATGGGAAAAGGATCTATATGGTCTAGGAATAAATATCCACTGGGGCACTCCATGTCCAACCGCGAACTACGAACCACACATACTTTCTCAAATTGACCCAGCGTTGCCCATGACCCACAGTTTATGAAAGAGATCATTAGTGGGTCACTTAAGTCTAGCCAATAGGTCCCAGTATATGGATTTCAGGTCTCCCTTGGAGACGAAACCAATGTCATCTTGATCTGATGCAGTCCATAGCTTGATGGTATACAGGAGATATCTCTCGCACATGCACACGCTTCACCCTAAAAGGTGGCTATCGATGTGCATGCCGTGTGATGGTACAAATGATGAGGCTTCGGCCTCGTCTTTGAAGGTCTCCATCACACACAAGGGTCACACAATCCCTTGGCTCACTCATCCGGGCATACTTCGACCTCATCAAGGGATAACCCATATAACCCTCATTGGTACGATTCTCGGAGCTTAGGTAGCATGGGTTTTCCTCAACCAGACCGACCTAGCACGTCAAGCACAATCCAGTATTAGCAAACATCGTTTTGCTTAGTATGGTCCACAAGGGACCACACTCCACTGAGTTCATGTTCCACCATATAATTTCATTTTACAAGCACTCATGCGGCCTTTAATGGCCACACTCACCCAACAAGATTTGATTAAGTCCCAAAAAGGCCAAGTGGGAGAATGTTGGCAATATAGCCTTTCAAGGCCTTAACGTCAAGAGTCTTTCGCTTAGTGTGAATAAGTGATAGAGATAAAAATTTGGGGGCTTTGCGAACCGGGGACAAGATTCTCTATGAGGCATTGAGAGCTTATGTTTTGTGAAAGCAATTTTTCAAGGAGGTGTGAGGGTCACCTCCTAATTAGGAATTTCAATTAGAATGCCTCGTGATGGGCTAAGGCTTAGAGAATCCAATCGCGTAGAATAGAACCCGAGTGTTTGTTGAGATTTGGCACTGTATGAGATGGTCAGGACTCATGGGATGTGTGCTATCATTCGCAAGGAAAGTCACTCTTCTAAAGTTTTATCTGACTTAGAAGAGCCAGTGCACTTGTGCTTTGAGAGGACCCCTGTATTTAAGTAGAAATATGTCCCTACAGGGGTGCACCTGTAATCCATTGAGAACCCGATGATAGGAAGCTCTGCCTTAATGACTTTGATGTGTTCAATTATGTGTCCCTGCCATAGACTGTAAAGCATATGTTCATTGCGTCAGTTTGAGACACGATGGAATATCATTATGGACTAGCCCAATGGAGTACTCTGATACGTAGAATCAAAGCCTTGAGATCTCACATACCTTTGGGCCAATTTTGTTTTGATGAGAAATGCTGTATAAATGTTCAAATATGTTATATTAGGATTTTTGAAGAATTTTTTGAATTTTTTTAAATCACAAAAAATGTGATTTTCAAAATTGTTTGGGCTAAATTCTATGTGAGGACGTCCATGTGGATGCCACGTAGCACCCGAGTGGCCATAGGGTGGCCAAGTTGCACCATGGGCCCCTCACGTTGGCCGCCCCTTGTTTGGGTACAGATTTCCATGCGTGGGGGACCTTTATTGCACTTTGTCACTTATTTTAATTTCAAACCTTATGCTATATTGTTTTTTATGGCTATGACTTTAAGTTGGATTTGAGACACATGCTTGATTGTCACACATATAATGTGCTTGGCTTGTGTAGCGCTGAAGTAATTTTGAAATAAAGATAATGTTTTTAAAATTATTATCCATATGGGACATATCACATGCGAACATATAATGTGGATGTGCCCATTGGTATAACCCATGTGAAGGGTGTAAGGTGCATGTGAAGGTTGTGGGTTATACCTTTTCCATGTGATTAATACTTTTTATCAAAAGGTCGTTGCCTTTGACTATTCTTTATACTTATAGATTTATTAAAATTCAATGATATTTATGTAAACTCCTTTTTGGATATGCCTGAAATTAATTTATAGGGCTAAGGACTAAAGGCTAATTTGACTTTGATTTAAGGTTTATGGGGTGATAAGGTGATTAAATCTCATCCCTTCATTCTAGTGGTTGGATGAGGATGAGCGATTAGGATAATTAGCCTCTCATGTGCCATTGATAAAGTGTATCAAAGGTCATGATCCATCCTACACTTAAACACTTTATATAAATACAACCATAAGTCCAATTAAACCTTACCTTTGAGAAACACCTTTCATTAACTAAAAAGTAAGAAGAGAGATCTACCCCCTTGGCCTCTACGCACTATTCATGTCCATCCTTGTTCTTGGTTACCTTGATCATCATAAGATCTTTATTAGTGCTCCCCTCTTTGATAAGGTCAAGTCCATCATGTGCAATCACTAAGGTATCATTTATTTGAGTTTTTCTACTTTATAGCTTCTCTTCTCCAAGATCAAAGGTTGATGTAAATTTACATTTACAGAAGCTTTAACTTTCTTTTTTAATTAGTTTCAAATGATCTTCATTCTAGATTCATATTGTATGATCCCTCGCTGTGATCATGTGTTGTTATATGCCTTGATTGCCATCAATCAAGTCTAGCTTCTTTTATATCCTTTTCACCTGAAATTTCTTGAGCATGTCCTATTATTGATCTTCAAGTCTAGAGCATTTATCCATTTTAAAAGATCATTTATTGATTTAAAGTTCCTCTTTTGACATTTGGGAAAAGTATTGGTAGACCGATGGACCACACCATGTGCTCATATTTGCCTCATCTTGAACCCGATCTAGCTCATTCTTTTTGCAAACCGATTTCCATCATATTGCTCACATTAGTTAGACTTTATGAAGTGTCTCTAAAAGTTAGGGTTTAATTGGACTTATGGTTGCATTTATATAAAGCGTTTAAGTGTAGGATGGATCATGTCCTTTGATTCATTTTATCAGTGGCACATGAGAGGTTAATTATTCTAGTCACTCATCCCCATCCAATCACTAGGATGAAAGGATGTGATTTAATTACTTTATCACATCATAAACCCTGAATCAAAGCCACATTACTTTTTAGTCCTTAGCCCTATAGATTAATTCCAAGCATATCCAGAAAGGGATTTACATAAAGACCTTTGAATTGTAATAAATCTATTAGTGTAGAGAATGGTCAAGGCCAATGACATTTTGATAAAAAGCATCAATCACATGAGAAAGGTAAATTGGGCTTATAACACCACCAATAGAATTAGCTCAAACCACACCCTTGACATGCATCTTATACCCTTCACATGGGTCACACCAATGGGGCACGTCCACATGCCATATGTCCCATGTGGATATTAATTTTAAAAATATTATTTTAATTTCAAATTTGCTTTGGCTTTACAAAAGCCAAGCACGTCACATGTGTGACAATTAAGCATGTAATTAAAATCCAACTTTAAGTTATAACAATAAATAATAATATAACATAAGATTTGAAATAAAAATCAGTGACTAAGTACCATAAGGGTCCCCCACAGATGGGAATCTTGGCCCAAACAAGGGGGGGCTAACTTGAGGGGTCCATGGTGCCACGGGGCCACCCTATGGCCACTCAGGTGCTACGTGGCATCCATATGGACGTCCTCACATAGAATTTAGCCCAAACAATTTTGAAAATCAC
Source organism: Amborella trichopoda (assembly GCF_054954075.1). Taxonomy (NCBI): domain Eukaryota; kingdom Viridiplantae; phylum Streptophyta; class Magnoliopsida; order Amborellales; family Amborellaceae; genus Amborella; species Amborella trichopoda. Next base: position 54,561,793 of record NC_142344.1, on the reverse strand, counting down.
ATTTTTGGTGATTTAAAAAATTCAAAAAATTCTTCAAAAATCCTAATAAATATTTAAAATATATTTGAACATTTATACAAAATTTCTCATCAAAACAAAATTGGACCAAAGGTATGTGAGATCTCAAGGCTTTGATTCTAAGTATCAGAGTATTCCTTTGCTCTAATCGCAAATGATGTCCCGCCGTGTCTCAAACTGACTTAATGGATCTATGCTCCACAGTCTATGACATTGGACACATCAAAGTCATTGAGGCAGAGCTACCTTTCATTGGGTTCTCAATGGATTACAGGTGCACCATTGTGGGACATATTACTACTTAAATACACGGATACTCTCAAAACACATGTGCACTGGTTCTTCTAAGTTGGATAAAACTTTAGAAGATTGGCTTCCTTTGCGAATGGTAGCGCTCATTCCATAGAATGGTCTCGTGTCAGGTTATGGACTCATGTCCCATGAGTATTGACTTTCCCATACAGGGTCAACTCTCAACAAACACTCGGGTTCTATTCTACTTGATTGGATTCTCCAATCCATGACCAATCACAACAAATCACGGGGCATTCTAATTGAAATTCCTGACTAGAAGGTGACCCTCACACCTCCTTGAGATATTGCTTTCTCAAAACGTAAACTCTCAATGCCCTATGTACTCGGGGTTAGAGAATCTGGGCCCCAGTTCGCAAAGCACCCAGATTCTATCTCTCTCACTCACTCCCACTAAGCGAAAGACTCCTCGCATTAAGGCCTCGCAAGGCCATATTGCCAATAGCTTAAAGAGCTTGTTGTTCTTGTCCCAACAAATAATAGAAGCTCTAAGGGAGTCGATGAGGGTAGTGTTTTAATCTTGCCTTGGAAGATTCTGTAATTTCTCTGTTTCCAAAAGGTCCACAACAGGCTAGACACTGCAGTCCTCCAGAGAAGTATCCATGGTTTAGACCAAGGGGGGTTGACATGCTGCTGGAAAGTATGGGGGATGAATGGGGGCTAACCTACTGCCAACCAAAAAGGTGCAAGATATTTGTCCATAGGGCTTGAGCAAGGGAGCATTGAAGGAAGAGATGAGGATTAGATTCTCCTCGTTGAGACATATAACGCATCTGTTTGGAAGTTTAAAGCCTCTCCGTTGTAGTTGGTCCACCGTTAGGGCTCTTTCCAAGCACGCTATCCATGTGAACCATCTAACTGTAGGTGGGGGGAGGGGGGGGTGCGGTGAGATTAGACTAGGCAAGGCCACAATGGAGGGGGACAGAGAGATGGCTTGGGCTTGTATCACCCTGTAGAAAGATGAGATTGTAAAAATCCCAGAAGGTGTGGGGACCTAGACTAGCAGTGCTTCTTGGCCCTGGCTAGGAAGGAAGAGAGTGGAACAAAGACGAAAGGGCGAGGAAGTCGGCTTCCTCGTGTTCCATCAGTGGTCTTCTGAACCTAGGGCCCCATACTCTGGTACCCCTATGGTGTTGAAGTACTCCGCAATCGTTGCCTCTAGATCCGAGGCCAGGAGGTAAAGGTTATGAAACTTTTTCATCGGGGAGTGGCCTATCCAAAGGTCTGCCAAAACTGGGTCCTATTGCCATTTCTGGCTTTGAAACGAGTGTGAGCCTTGAAGGGAGCAAGGGACCAGTTATTGGCTTTCTAAATCCTAGAGGAATTGTTGAGCCCACCCTCTCGGGGGAGCCAAGCAGAGTCGGGGATACGATATTTTGATAAAAGCACCTCTCTCCAAAGTTGGTTGTGGTGGGTGGCTAAGCGCCACCACCATTTACCTAGAAGAGTCAAATTGCAGACCTTGAGACTATGGATGCCCAAGCCGCCAGCCCAAAGAGCTCTACTGACTTTGTCCTAGGAGATGAGGTGGAACTTTCGACATTCCTCTCTGGACCAAAGGAATTGTTTCATGAGTTGTTCTAAACGGGCATGGACTGATGCAGGCATAAGGAAAAGGGACATTTGGAAGACTGAAATATTTGATAGGGTTGCCTCATCGAATAGGACACGTAGTAATCAGACCAATCTATCAGTTTTTATTAGAACAAGAGTGCCTGAACCCATTCTCCCTTCAAAAGAAAACCTTGTGTGGTTTCTTGGTTCATCTCGTCTTGTGGAAGAATTAGAAATGGATTCTCGTTATGAAAAAAATCTAGAAAGGGATTATTATTTCCTGAAAGCGAAGTATAGAGCATTGGATTCCAGGCCTTGACAGAGAGTATGGATCAGAGCACTGTGGAATCAATTGGTGTCAGCGTTCAATTTAACATTATTTATGCCACTCTATGGTGATGAAATGAATGCTATGCTTCTGATGTTAAAATTAACGTTTGATGATACCATGAAATGCTTAGAGGCTGATACATATTTAGAAACAGGTTTTAGGAGGGATATCTTTCTTTTTCTTGCGGGCTGACACATTAATCTGAAGAGAGTGTTGGTTCACTACTGAAAATAATATCACAACAAAAAAGTACTTTTAATAGCATTGTTAAAATTTTGTCCATCAAAGAAAGGAAAATGTTGGTAGGACACAAATCTAAACCACACTGAAATTTCAAGCATAGCTTATAGATATGAAGACTCTGAACTACGAAGTCCAATGCTCGCAAACTCCTATAATGCATCAGTAAAATGTTTCTCAAGAATTTGTCATTCATCCCATGCATTTCAAAGTCTTTTTTTTTTCCCTCTTGGTTTGTCAATGTTGAGATTGTGCATGGTACATGATGTGCATGATCGTATTATATTCATTCAATAGTTAGAAAAGAATATTACAATATCCCTAATGAAGGTAAGTTTAGGTGATCATGTTAGAAATTTAGATCTGATTTTAAATTTGGTATCTGAATGTGTTATTAGCAGTTGTGATATTAAGAGTACTGTTATTTATCTAGATATCAAATTTACTTGTATCCCCTTGTGTTTATGATGAGGAACATGAGAGATCACCATACTAAGGGACTAATGATAATGTTGATTGGGGAAAAGAAACAGCACATTTGGTAGGCCATCCATTCTGTTGTGAAGATCTATATGTAATTTCTAGTTTCCACCTTTATACTCGTCATTCCTCTTCTGTTTTTATCTTTAACAGGAGGCTTCTATTTTACCAAGAAATAGAATCGCAACATATGCAACCTTAATATGCACAGCAGAAACCTATTAGTTGTTACGTGCTTGCTCTTCTCTTGTTTATTCATCCCATTTGCATTTATTTGTTGTGTAGTTCGGGCCACACTGGTGGACTGATTCATTTTTGTCCTTTCAGGATCTTTTAAGAATTCTGACATTATTGACCAGCGAACAAAGAAAGAAAACCTTGGTGATAAACAAGTAAGTTCATTCTGTTTACCCCTTATTCGATTCCGTAACATGTACCAGTAACATCATTGATACAGAGCCTAGGCTTGGTTTATTATTGCAGATTCTTTTGTCAAATTATCTTTTGCAGATTCGTTTGTCAAATTATCTTTGGTATATGACATTTGGCTTTGAAGCAATTTCATTTTTCTCTGAGTTTCTCTCTTTTGTGTCTGTATTTGTGAATCATTTTTGTCATTGAGATGTTTTTAGAGTTGCTTTTCATTTATAACTATATATCCTTATATGTATATCATGTTTATGAAGTTTTGTGCAAATCTGTCTTGTTTCGTGTGCAGAATGTCAACAAAAAGAGGCCATGTGATTCTGCCACTATTGAACCAAAAGAGAAAGGCAATAGTAAGGATGCATCACCACCTTCATCATTACATGACAAGGGAGAGACTAGGCAAGATAATGAAATGGACAGCAAAAATTCAAAGAGAAAAAAGAAGAGAGTTGTTGACCATAGATTTGATGCCACTGCTAAAGATCTGCTTATGATTGGCTCAAAGAGGCGAGAGCGTAGGAAAAAGTAAATATTCCAGGAGAGCTTTTCTTATAATTCTTGGCTCATTTAACTTTGCCACAGTATTGTCTTGAGCTTCTAGAATAAAGATTCTTTTAACTTTTCCTTGTTTTTCACTGTACGGCATTTTAATAATGCATTCAGGTACTTGGAAGAAAAGAATAAGAAACTCATAAAGACCAAGATCAGTGAAGAATTGGACTTCCCCAAGCATGAAGAGATCAAGTTTGGGGAAGTTGTTGAAGCCCCTCCTAAATTAAACTTTCCAAAAAAACTTTTGGTGAGTCTGTTATAATATTATTTCTTGCGAGGTAATGTTGCAACCCATCAGGGTCATCGCTGTCCAAAATGAAATGGTTTATGATGGTGAGAGAGTGGGATCCATCAGAGAGGGCATGGTCCGTATGATGGGGCCTTTTCTCTCTTCCTCAGTTCTCACCATTTTTAATGATGAATCAATAGTGCCTTTTCTCTCTTCCCCAGTTCTCACCATTTTAATGATGAATCAATAGTGTGGATCAATGTTTTGAAAAATGGAATTGGGTGCCAACTCGGGCACTGGTTATCCAAGTTGGATTGCTGATTTTCAAGTCGGCTTGCCGATCATGGCACTAAAGAATCTCCTGGTGAGTAAAAGAACAAAATCATGAAAACGACATATACAGAAAATACCCTTGGACATGGGAATTGCCCAAGTTCCAACAGTGAACCAGGCAGTTCACCATAGCGAATTGCCAAGTTCCGGACAACCTGGGGTGATTCCCCGGTTGGGGGTCATGCAGAACTGGGACCTTTGGGTCCAAGCTGATTTTTGAAGCATGGGTGAATTATAGTAGACTTTCCCTTAGTTATTTACCATTTTCTTGGTGTCTAATGCCCTATTTTGTCAACTGAGTATGAAGCTCAACTGTTTTGCTTTTTGAAGGTGACGAAGACACCCCAAGATGTTTCAAGGGAGAGAATTCGACTTCAGACTGTTGAGTCATATAGGAATAGGAAAGGATGGTCCTCAAGGCCTGGAACCCATATCCCACCCATGCCTACTATGATTAGTCCATCTTAAGGTGAGTCATTCTCATGCATCTTATATATTAGCAAAGTTATTTTTCTTCATAGAATGGATGTGCATTGTGTGGCCTATTTGGCCGCATTAGTGTTTTCTTTTATGGAATCATGATTTACCTAATCACATGCAATTTGTGAGGAAAACCTGCTCATTCATGTCCAACTGGCCATCCATATGTTATTACACCATGTGCAGATCACACACACTATGTTGGAACAGAGAGAGAGAGAGAGAGCAAGAGAGAGAGAGAGTTTGATGAATCCGCCATAGGTCATACAGGAATATTACACTACTGGGACACAATAAACACTAATTGGCAGCTCATAATGTGTACATGTGACAAAAGATTATCTAGAAAAGGCCAGGAGATGGAGGCCTTGATCTATGTGCAGAGTGAACATGGTTCTGTACTTGGCCTCCTTACTCTCGTCCTTCAATCTGAACTTGAAGAAATGCACAAGAAAAGCCGATACGATCTTCATTTGATGATATGCAAACTCCTTTCCCAGGCAAATCGGAGGGCCAGCCTACACAACGATGGGAATAATACTAATAATAACAATAATAATACCAGGAATGATGAAAATATGAGGATAATGGTAGTTGTGTAACAAGAAGCCCAAATCATGGAAACACTGGTTCCTTCCTTGAAAGTGTTGTTAGAACTGCCTTCAACAACGAATATCTTGTAGTATGAGTATAGTGTTGGGTATTCAAACTCGACATCCATGATTCATACTTGTCCATGAGGAATGGGAGATGTGTTGTTTCCAACTTCTAAGGCCAAAATTGTTTAAAGTGGCATGATTCATACTTATCCATGAGGGGAGATGAGTTGTTTCTTACTTCTAGGGCCAAACTTGTTTAAAGTGGTGCAGTTCTCCTCCACGTCCTGTGATAAATATGGGTGGCAGATGTTGTGCATGAGTACCCAATAATATACATGTATAACGTATAAAGTCTTGTATGTCAGTGGTGTGAATTTGATTCGTTTAAGTTTCACCTTAAGAGTTAGCCATCAATATAATATTTCCCCTTTTTCTTTCTGTGCATCCAAATCATTTTTGTGATATTTTGTGTTTTACCTGGAAGGCAGTAAATTTGAATGGTGACTCTGGCTGGAAAACCCCACTTTTGAGCCCCCTTTCAGGCCGGAAATCCTCAGCATCTTCGCCCCATATATATGTCATCCTCCCCATTGCATAGGGCAGATAATTAATCCCATCACCTTTCTCAGTCTATGGCCGTCTGGTAGAACATCATCTGCTACACGGTTATTGTTTCGGCTAATTTGCAGGCATTTTGGCGAAATACACCAGTGCTAAAGACCCTTAAACACTTTGGTGGAGAACTCATAGCTAACGAGCTTTCTTTGATGCTGCCATTTGTCACCATCGACGGCGAAGATCCCATCTCCGAAGAGATCGTACGCTATGTTGTAGCTGTATTGTCCCTGATATTTTAGTGATCAAAAGCACTCATTTTGAGTTTAAATGAGTTCAGAGCTCAAGTATTGGTATACAATGTCGAGAGGTTCAAAGATTTCTGTTAATAAAGGTGCTGTTAAGGAAACAGTTACCCATCAACTGTTTTTATTCAGTAAGTTAAGGAAAATTGGTTGAGAGAGAGATAGAGACAAAGGGGGAGAAAAGCTTTTCTAGAATGGTGGTTTATGTTCTAACCGGTTTTCGAAAAATCGAACCGGCCAAAGGCTGATTCTGAGTAACCAATTCATCTGGGTTTAACAGGCCTAACCGGGCATGTCCCGTCAGGTCCAAAAAGTGATAAAAAATATAAAATAATATAAAAAATGTAAAGTGTATATATAGCATGATTAGACAAAACATGTCCAAATTAAGTTGAAATTTGGTGAAAAGAATGGATTTTAAATAATTGATTTATGCTCAAAGGTATTTTTGAAACTTTAAAAAATATGAGAAAAATATAAAAATAGGTATTCATGCCAAAACACTTTTCAATATTTGCCAAAATGATTAAAAAAAAAAAAAAAAAAACATTATAAACAAATTCCTTATTTTTTCAAGTTTTATAAAAATGACTTTATATACCTGGTAGACTGCCAAAACGGGATCCGCCAATACCCAATTCCAATTTGATTAGGCGGTTCCGAGTTGGACCGGTCGAGTTTGTGAATACTTCTTCTAATTTCTAGTACGTAGATTTTGGAGAATACAGGGCTCCAACTTCTACTCAGGTTGAGAGAGAAAAAGAGAGAAAGAGAGAGAGAGAAAAGGGTGAATGTATTCCAATCACCTTGCCATGGTTAGGGAAGTTTGTTTTGAGTATGTACTCCACATTGACTGGCTCGTAAAGCTCACTGTGAGATACAGCCAAGAGCCTTTAGGTCTTATGGGTTCGACACAGTTGGGCCTGGTAATCATATAGCCTCTTTAGATACAAGAATTGGTGAAATACTGTTCCCATAACTGGAGGGTGCATCTTGCTGCTCCATATTGATTTCCCTGTGTATATTCTCAATACAAAGAGAGCTACAACTAGGGTTAATGCGGTTGCACCCCCCACAAAGATATCAAAGAGAGTGAACGCCATTGGATCAACAAACCTAGAGAGAGAAAGAACAATTCTAGAGAGAGAACCTTCAGACCAGGTATGATTCCTCTCTCTCAACTTCCTATATGGAGTAGCTTGTCTTATAGGAGGAGAGCATGTCTAGATGAAAGGGAACTTTTTCTTTCTTTTGCTAAATATGTGGCACATTATTCTTGGGTTGTTCTGCAGCTTTGTTTTATTGGGTGTGGTTTGTATAAGGTTGAGGTCTTAAACAATGAAAGTATGGTGCACCTTAAAATAGTATTCAAAAATAATGTTTCAGTACCAAAAATCTTTATAACGGCCTGAAAATTTATCTATATCTAATTATAAAATTTGAAGCTTAAAAAATAATGTAGATCAAGTAGATCAATGAACACCTGAAAATCTTGAAAATTGATAGTCTACATAATGCATTACAAGATGCATTATTTTCAAGACTCGAAATTTTTTTCATTTTTTGATGTCCATGGATCTCGAAATCGAGATGATCGGATTTGAGAGTTTTTGAACTTCGAAACAACTTCTATTGTTTTTTTGAGGTGTGCTTTAGTTTGATTGTTTAAGGCCTCAACCTTATACGAATTTTTTCTTTTTCTTTTTTTACTTTGTGAAAATATTTTGTACTCCATCGGAAGCATGATGTAACCTCTTTAACCTGGCCACAATTTAAAAAAAAAAAACAAAAAAAAAAAACCTTTATTTGCATGTTATGATGTGTCTGAAAAAATAACATCCTAAAAGTTGGCAAGAATGAATAGATTGGTAGTAAGATTGCAGCATATGGAGATTCTATAGATGGACGCAAAGAGTAGAGAGTTTTTTTTTTTTTTTTGATAAATATTAAGGATTTTTATTGATAAGATGCTTTAGAAGCATGAATTTACACTGATATCAAAACATTAGAAATAAAAAGGCAGGGGAGAGAGATTGCAGCTTTGGCCATTCTATCTACTAAATCATTTGCTTCACGAAGAGTGTGGCCAAAAGAGATCCTCCATCTCGAGAGAGCACATGTCTTGAATTTTGATCCAAAGAAAAAAAAAAGACCAAGGTACCTTTTTCTCTCTCATGCATCATTTGATAACATTAAGTGAATCCCTTTTCATAATAATATCTCCGGCAAAGCCCTTCTCAAAAGCAATAAAAGCAATAAGCAAACCTTGATGGAGGGCCGTCAATGCAACATGATTGGCAGTCATTATACCACAAGGACCAGAGAAAGTGAATAAGATCCACCAGAGCTGTCACATAAACCCCCCACACCTATAGGATCTAGATTCCCAAAAAAACTGCTATCAAAATTAAGTTTGAGACATGCTTTTGGCGGAGCAATCCAAGTCCCTTTAGGGCGAGCCAAGACAATATAAGAGTTTGCTAGGAGTTTTAGATTGACAAAAATGTCAATCCAAAGAACTCCCGGCTCTTCAGGCGTAAATGAGAACCAATCCTAAAGTGTCTATAAAATAGAGTATTTGACCCGCTCATAATTTTGTGAGATCCCATCAAATGTTCTTATGTTACTTTCTAGCCAAATATGCCCGAGGATGGCACTTCTGAAAAGTTTCCAAAGCAAAACATCCTTCTTAGGTAGACCACCAACAACAAGATGGTTAACAACGCCAGATACATCTCAGGGGCGCAAAAGGAAGATATTCATAACCTTGAAGGTCCAGCACCAAAGACTGTATGCAAAAGGACAATGGAGAAAAAGATGTGTAAGTAGAGAATTCCTTCAAAACCTATATCAATTTGGTTTGAATTCCTGGTTTTTGTAACAGGGTAGATTGTCATTTGTGCATGTCTACATGGAGGCAAATCGTGAGGTGAATGATCTAGCGAAATAGGGGATGAGTTGTTGTACCTTTGGTGAGAACTTTCAAATTCACTTGGTCTATAATACTTGATGTTGGCAATGAAATTTAGTAATATTTTTAAAAAATGGCTGGATAGACTGCTTTTTTTTTTTGACAATTCGTATCTAAGTGCTTATAATATCCAAATTTATTTTTCCTCTAAAAATATTCATATCTTCATTTGATGATTTTAAGATGGGCCAGAGTTTCTAGATTATTTTTTATTTAAAGTCCAAATAATTTCTCCTCTAAAGATATATATTTTATGATTCCAATATAGACACCTGAAAAAGCCTATTGGAAAAAGTTGTTTGGATGCTAGAAAATCCTTTTAATCATCAAGATGTATGAACGTAAAAGAAAAGATTTCAAGTCATGACAATAATGCATCTTGTAAAGCATCATCTAGACTGTCCATTTTCAAATTTGTTTTGTGTTCTATAAACCTATTCTATCATTTTTTTTGGATTTTTAAATTTTATAATTAGAGATAGCTATAGATTTCATGCGATTGTAAAGTTTTCGGGCCTCGAAACTATATCTTTAAGTAGAGTTTTGAAGCGCGGCTTACTTCAAAAGTATAAGACTGGCCGTCTAAAAGAAAAAATAAATAGAAACGAGCACCTCGTTACAAGCCTCACTCTAATAAAAGAAAGAAAAATTGTTTCATACAGGCTGGACTGTATTTCCATATATGCAGTCTAGAAAATATAAGCATCCATCTTAAAAATAGATGCAAGTAGATGTTCTATCTAAAAACAATTTTAAAAACAAACTAACGGTCCAAATATTTTTTTACTAAAAACTATTATTTTTAGTTTTTAAAATTTATTTATTTTTTCATATTTACAACCTCCATGTTGGATTGGATTACATGTCCTTAAAAATTAAATCGTAAAATAATCTCAAAAATAGATTTATTAAGAAGCCTGCATTTTTTGATATGCACGTTTCGCCGCATGGATACCGGGTCCTAAAGAAAATTTCACAAGAAGCTCATTTGTGGCAGAAAGTAAATAGTGTGCTCGTGCGGGAGTACGCTGCGCGGGGTAATTATTACCGTCACGGAGGGCCGTAAACGATGCGTGATGGGACGACGACGTGGCGTCTTTTTCAGTAAAACCAATCAGAGAGTTCGTAGAAATTAGAATCTTGTTAATGTCGCCAAGGTTAGAGATTGATTTTCTTTTGTTATAGTTCGTTTTTTAGGGAAGATATAAGAAAAAGTATATAATAAGGCCTTTATCTTTGCTATAGGGTAGCCACAATTTATATTGACTTTTAGATGTAAAATTTGATGGCTATATTTATTTTATTAATCAAGCTCAAACTTTTAAAGAAATTTTTTCGAAACTTGCAACACATCTAAAAAATGGAATGGGCAATTTCTTATGTATCTAGAAAATGGAATGGACACTTTTTTATGTATTTAGAAAATGGAATGAACATATATATATATAAATAATAGAATGAACAATTTTATATTTAACAAACCATGAGTATTTCATTGGTCTATAAGATTAAGCAGCAAACCGATCGAAAGTATATATATGGAATGAACAATTTTATTCATTCCATATAATGGATGGAAGGATGTTTGTGAATGGAAACAATAAGAATTATGATTTGCTTGCTACTTTTTAAAAATATGTTCATTGAGGTATTTCTTCAATTATATTGTTAAATAATGCTCAAATCACTCCTGTTCCGGCTTTGTAGCCCTAAAGAAGTGAAGACATTTCAGTAATTTAATTTTCTTCGGCCAATTAAGCTAAATTATCTAAAATATCACGATTTGTTCTAAGTTCCAAACTTAAAATATATTTTTTCTATTGAAAATCTCGTTCTTGGTTTAAAACCTAGAGCAAGCAAGCACATTTTTAGTAAATTAGTCCCACTTATGAGAGCCCAAAGTTGTAACTATTTGTTTGGAACAAGATTTCTTGCCAAAAAAAAAAGCATATACTGAATTTAGATCCCGGAAAAAGCATATACATTTAAGTCGGGACGCACAACTACATTTGTGTCCCCTGAGGCAGCCAACATCCATTTTAAAGATCGATGTGGAGTTGCAGTCTCTCGATCAAATTGAAATATCAACGATTTGAAATTTTTCTTCAAAAAACTATCATGCTTATTTTTTAAAATTTATACCTTCTTACACATTCATGTTCTCCATATTAGAGATTATATACATTAGGTCCAAAATCTATTTAAAAATAGATCATGAAAGGGACGACATCTACATATGAGTCCTAGCACTCATTAACAAAACTGTATACTTTAGATAAAAGTAACTTCCATCCAAATTTTAAATGCCCCTCACTAATTATAGTTCCTGACTCTGAAGATGGACAATTTAAACATTTTCACAAAATAATTAAAAAAAATACCTGTAAATTACTTTTAAAAATAAATTTGTCAATCAACTACTAGATCTAACCACCTCACTGATTATTTTTATTTCCAGATAATTTGATTTTTTGATATTGTCCCTTGTATTTATGAAGAAATGGAGGATATGACAACTTTGCCCCAAGCACGACCAGTTTCCAAGTATGCAAAAGCCTCAGGCACACGGTCGAAATCATAAGGGGAGGTGAGATCAATTATGGGCTTGAGCTTTCCACTTAATATATAAGGGTGGAGTCGGGCCAGTCCATCACCTGAGACCACGAGAGAAGAAATGACAGCCCTTGGATTAGAGGGTGGCCATGTGATATCCACCACTGCTCCTTCCTCCTTTGCCACCACATATGATTTGTTGGTGTCACCTGCATTTCAGCATTTCATTGTTAAAGTGTTTTTCCAACTATTTGGGGTCAGCTATTCAAACCATCTATCTGATACGTCATATCTTGAACAATCGCTAAACACCCACACACACTCACTCTCTCAACTTGAATGAACATTTATCGAAAGATCACATTTGTGGCAAAAATTTATACATATAAATATCAATGTACATGCTCTCTCTCTCACACAGTTTCTATCATCCATTTTCTAGTTAGGAATGCAGTTTGTATAAAGTATCAACCTTAGATAATCAAAGTAAGGTGGTCCTCTAGACGGTGCCAAAAGATGTGGTTTTAGTACCAAAAAGTCGTGCGATGGTTTGAAATCTATTTTCACTAGTAATTATATAATTTAAAGCTCAAAAAATGATGTGAATCGAACAGGTAATCTATAACACTTCAAGATGTTGAAAATGAACAATCCAAATAATACGTTACAAAATGCACTATTATTGTAACTTGAGATTTTTTTTTTTTTTTTTTTTTCATATCCATTAATCTCAAGGCTAAGAAGATTGATTGGAAGGTTTTCTAACATTGGAACAACTTTACGATGGGTTTTGAGGTGCGCCTTACTTCTAAAGCATATCATTGACACCTTATATAAACTTTTTCTTTTATATTATATCCTCAACTATCTCTCCATCTCTGTCTCTACCATTCAATTTTCCTTCAATTAATATCTTGAACAATTTCCCGTCCATTTTTTAGTCAACCAATCAATTTCTCTCTCTCCCTCTCTCTCCCTCTCTCTACCATCCATTTTTTAGATAATATCTTGAACAATTTCTCTCTAGTAAAAGGAAATAACTCACAAACCACCTACCAATGGTGTCAAAAATGAAATCAAACTTCTCGAGTATTTGATGGTACCCTTGCTGGGTATAATCAACAACAACTTCAGCCCCTAAACTCTTCACAAACTCCACCTTCTTTGTGCTACATGTAGCAGCCACCTTTGATGCCCCAAACACATTATTGGCCAATTGCACAGCTAAACTGCCCACACCACCTGCACCTCCTACTACAAATACTGTTTGCCCTGCCTTAAACTTTGCAGTTTTAAAGCCCTCAACAGCAGTTTGCAGGGCCAAAGGCAAGCTTGCTGCCTCTTCAAATGTGAGATTCGGTGGTTTCATTGCCACTAAACTCTCTTCTACTACTATATATTGGGCTAGGGTTCCTAGTTGCTTCAGCTCTCCATGGAAGTCCTGAATGTTGCCGTAGACCTCATCTCCGATACGAAATTTCGATACTCCGTCTCCCGATCCCACCACCACGCCAGCCATGTCACAACCAGGAACCACCTAGATAGGGAAAATCATGCCACACTTGGGGACAAATAACCCATGTATAAGTATACCATAGTGTGTGCTATAACAACTTATACTTTGGCATACAACACAGTGCGGATTATGATATAAAGTATTTTGGACCCCATATTTTGCATACATGTATGTCTAATCCGGGAGATCAGAAAGAAAATTTGTGAGAAAGAATTAGGGGCAAATGAGTCTTGCCATTCTCGGTTAACATAGGCCGTCCATTTAGCCGGTGGTTTCAAACCTTTGAGAACTCAAAATCATTTTATCAAAGACTGTTTATTTTTCAAATCAAGGACGATATAGAAAATTTCAAATCCAAAAAGACCCCTCTAGCAATCATTTTTAGAGCTCAATAAATGATTGATCACACAATGGCTTGAAACTTACAGGCAAGGGTGTTGGGACAATGGGCCTTTGCCTCATCTTGAAATCAATGGGGTTCAAAGCTGAGGCTTTCACTTGCACTAGAACTTGATCAGACTTTGGAGAAGGCATGGGAAAATCCCCAAATTGTAGTACCTCTTTTGGGCCATATTCTTTGTAGAACCAAGTTTTTTGAGTGCACTTCATTCTTCTCACTCTGTTTTTGTGTTTGGGCATGGCCCTTTCTTATAAGCCCTGGTACAATCATGAAATTAATTGTTGAAAGAGAAAGCACAACTACTGGTCTTATTTATCTTAGTTGGATGGTGTCAGGCACCCTATTTTTGGAATTGGTTAATCTTTTTTGAATTTTTGAACCCTATGGACCACAACAGCCTAGTAAACTCTAGTCGCCTTTTTGAATGGTTCATATTTACTATAGCATTATTGTCTCTGTTAATCATGATTTGAAGTAATAGGATTTACATCAAAGGTTCCTGTTATTCATGATTTGAAATCCAACCTTTGGCATAAAGATTGAAATTGATGTTGATAATTGGTGTTATATAAATTATTTTTTAAAAAATAATATCAATTTTTATAGTAGAAAAAACGAGTGAAAGATTTATGATCATTATTATTCTTCGTTTTAAAGGAAGGAGAAAATATGAGTTGATCATTTATCTTCATCCTATAATCCATATTTGTTTGGACTTTAATGTATAAGTAATAAAATTTATTTATTCTTCATCAACTGGAAATTTAAAATTTCATGCATCAAGTTAAACATGATAATTTTAACATATGTACATGTAAAAGTTCTTAAAATGAGGCTAGTAATCAATAATAAGTCCAGAAAAAAATACAATAAAATTGAATTTTTTTAATTTTGTTCTTATTTTACTTTAAATTATTTTGGTTATTTGTGAGCAGCTAAACAATCCAAATTAAAATTAATTGGTAGAAAAATAAAAAATTGAATTCCAAACATTTCAGTTAGCTATAATATTGGTCTAAGTTTATTTTTTACAAAATTATAGAATTATATATATATATATATATATATATATGCATTATCTTATTTTGCTTTTAGGGAATGTGCCGAACAGCTTTCAAGGATGGTTCAAGAAAATTTAATATTTGAAAATTTTATTTCACATAGTAAACTTTTTTATTTAAGAATTTATTAATCTTCTCACATACACGCACCACACACACATATTGGAAAATAACTTGTATGGACGTTTTGGCCATGTCTATTATTTATGCTGAAGTACTTACACTTGAGATGCATACTTGACACCCGTGTCGGTGACCATTTAACCCTGATAATAAGCGTAGGTTTGTGTCCTAAAAGATTAGGTTTAAATATCAATATTAGGAGAAGACATTTTTTGTCTCAACCACTTCATGCTATTCAACTTTTTTTTTTTTTAACCAAGATTCAACTATTTCATTAATAGACTAAAAAGAAATTACATCATTAGAAACAATATTTCATTAATAGACTAAAAAGAAATTACATCATTAGAAACAGTAAGAGAAGCAAGAGAGACACCCATTTAGCCAAGGCATCCGCAACGTCATTTGCTTCACGTTAAATATGGGAACAGGGGACTAATAGGTTGGCCACCACATCCAAAATTTGTAACCATAAAGATCGCAAAATCCCCTTCTATTAGACAAATAGAGCCTAGATTCTTCCCAATTAACATTTTGATACCCCTTAAAAGCCTCGAAAGCTCCGCACAATTTACCGGAGCAACCCCTTAAACAAGACATTTCTAAATCAATCTCTAACAACCCTCAATACCTGTTAGCCCTAGATTCTCCATCGAACTACTATCAAAGTTTAACTTAAAGCTACCAATCGGCGAGGCATACCACAAACTTTTAAGCTTATTGGGTTTAAATCCCAGAGAAAAAAAGTTGGATAAATTGATCATAACATCAATGTTAGTTATGTCGTACCCATCCTTATCCACCGATAGAGATGACCAAAGCTTAATTAGATGAATAAACCATCCAACCTATTACTATATGATACGACGGTAATGCATACGACGGTAATGCAGACGGTGGCTGCTTTTCCCTGAACAATTAAACATTAAGGGTGCGTTTGGTTGTGCCGAAAGCGCAATAGAGCATTGAAATCATCACCTTATAGAATATTTCACCATTTGATCAGAAGGGCCAAAACATACGTAGGGCTGGTAAGCAGCTAGCCCTTGGTCACGCCAACCTTGGCCCTGAAAGGGTTGAAGCAGACCCGAGCTAAGTCCAGGGTGAGCCTAAAAAATTTAAAAAAAAAAAAAAAATAGTACAATGATGCCAGCCCTGCAGTAACATAGTAGCAGGTAGGACACTCCTCGAGCCATATTTTATGAAGCTCTAGTTTTTCAAGAATTCGGATGGGCATCGAACACTATCGAACCCTCCAAATGAGAAGAAGGAACAAAGGGTAATCACATGCTGAGCACATCTAAGCCGTCCTTTCATGCATAAAGTCTCAAGCTTTTATTAAGTGGGCCCATGTATTTGAAGAGCTCTGTTTTTTTTTTTTTTTTGGGTAAATCTTCTAAGAGAGAAGAAGGAACAAAGGTTAATCATAGGCTGAGCACATCTAGGCCGTCCATTCGTGCATAAAGTTTCAAGCTTTTATTCAGTGGGGCCCACGTATTAGAGGAGCTCTGTCATTTTATTTTGGATAAATAAGTGGAGATTGCTCATTTTGTTGCTAAACAATGAAAAATATTACAACAAAACATCCCTCTCAAATGGTGCATTTGTTTTGTTTTTGGCCGTTCTTCGTGGCGGTCTACACTTATCTAAAAACTAAAACAAAACTAGAAAAAATTACAAAAAACCTCGAGACTATACTTTCTATGCAATTCACCTCCAACCTAATCTTTTCTCTTATTTTTTTTTTTTTTAAAATACACTCCTTATGCAAATACCGCCCGGACCAAATAAAAAATAAAAAATACCTAAACTACCCTTCCTTACTTTTTACCTTACCCATGCTTCTCTGCTCTATCCCATCAAAATAGGGCTTCAGCACTGTATAAGTGTCGTTCGGTAGTAGAACACTGGAGTCATAGGGGCCCGTCACTGTATAGTGCAGCCCGCCAATAAACCTTTTGGAGTCATAGGGCTCTAGCAGTTGCAAAGGCGGTCCGGCAATAAATACTTCTTGAGTTATGAGGCTCTGGCACTGTGTAAGTGCGGTCTGGCAGTTGTAAAGAGCGGTGCAGCAATAGATGTTACTAGATTCCAGGGCTCTAGTGCTATGTAAAGTGCGGTCCGGCAGTATTCAATTTCGATTTGGTAGTTGTCTTAGCGAGGTCCAGCACTTAAGTTTCTGGAATAATGGGTCTGGCAATGCGATGGTGTGCTTCGGCAATGTGTTATTGGCGTCTGAAAGTCAACGTCAAATATGGCCAAAATGACTTTTGTGTATGGGAAGAGCATGGCCAAAATGATTTTTGTGTACGGGAAGAGCATTTCCGTCTAAAAAAATGAACTTTTTTTCTTGAAGGGGTATTTGCATAGAAAGCTTGTTTTAGAGAAAAATATTAAGTCGGTGGTGAGTTGCATAGAAAGCGATGTCTTAGGGTTTTTTTTTTTTTTTTTGTAGTTTTAAAGAAAGATAGAAAATGTAGCTGAAGTGACGTTAATTCTATCCAATTCTATACTTGAAAACCCTAAAAATTCACATCCACCTAGCTCCTTCAACGTATTCTCTTGGGAGCATGTTGTACATTCACTCTGGCAAAATGAACTAAGTGCATCTTTGCTATTTGAGATTCTTGAATTCATTTTAGAGTCACCGATGAGTATTTTGAAGGAAAAAAAATGAAACATGTTTCTTAAAGACTTGCATCGATTTTTTTGTTTTTTTATCGTTAACACTTGTATCTACCTTCTACAAAGCGGATGTTTAGTTTTAAGATGTTATTGGTTTATATAGAGATAAGAATATAAAGAGACCATTTACTTTTAAAATAAACAAATCACCATTATTCTTTTCCATCAGATTTCAAGTCCGGTGGTTTTGAGTAAATCATAGACTAAAATCAAAATTCAAAAAACAATATTGTGTCACCAAGTGGAAGAGCATATATCCCAAAATCTATAATCTTAAAAGGGCTTTTAAGTAGGGTTTTACCGGGTTTATAAATGACCCGTTAGGGCAGGTAATGGGCCAGGCCAACCTTGGCTCGTGTCCCTAGCCCACCCCGGCTTAGGGCCAAAGGGGTTATGGCCTAGGCCCTAGCTCTGTCCAGGCTGGGTAATGCCTAGCCAAGCTGGCCTTGTCATCACCCTAGTTCAGGCCAGGCCCTTAGGCCATATTTTGTGTCGAGGCCAGACCCTCGTGCCACATTTTGTGGCCCAGGCCCTACTTTTTTTATGGACCAACCGGGCCACTCCTCCTATTGCCACGCCTAACTCCCATACGAGCATATAATATTTTGACTTAGTTTTAGTTTTCTTGGGCTGTCTTTTAAAACTATCAAGAACTTTAGTCTTCAAATTCCTTGACTTCTCAGTCAGGCCTTTACAGGTTTTTTCTCTCAAAGATAGTAAGAAATTTTCTCTCAAAGATAGTAAGACCTCAGCTCTCTTTCGATCCCCTAATTTCTCACTTATTACATGTTTGGGATGGATTATCTCTCTCTAGCTCTCTTTCAATCCCTTGATTTCTCACTGATTACATAGTTTGGGATGGATTTTCTCTCTCTAGCTCTCTCTACAATAGCAGGGGCCTTTTCCCTGCTTCTTCTCTTCAAATTATCCACCAAAAAGCTCTTCAATAGCTCCTATCCACCAGCAGTTGGCTCCATTATCAACGAGATCATAAACTACAGAAGGCTTTATGATTACCACACTGATCTTTGCCGAAATTACAGGACTTACAGGCTCCTTTACCCTTGGAGTAGTGAAATTTACACGGCCAACCCCGCGAACATCGAGTACTTCCTCAAAACTAATTTCTCAAACTATGAGAAGGTAAGAGAAAGAAATTGATTTTACATTTATAATCGTCATCCGAGCTTTATTTCAACTATTTGGATTCTTTTATCTTAGGGGAAGTGGAATACATCATTCATTTGGCATTAACTAACTAGCTTCTTTCTAGAATTAGGAGAAGTAAAAAACAATAATTTTGCATGACTGTTGAGATGAGAAAAAACCTCAATTCTCATTATGCTAATAGCACTTTTAATTTTGCATATACGATGAGGTGAGGAAAAGGCCAGATAATCATGATGTTAATAATACGTTTATAAAAGGTTGTAACCTTAAAATGTAAACTTAAGATATATATAAAAAATCCATCATTAAAGATTGTTTTGATGTTAGAAATTTGTCTAATTGATCATCTCGACATTGAGATGTATGAATATGAAAAGAAATACAGATTTCGAGGCTTAAAAATAGTGTAACTTGCAACACAATATTTGGACCATACATTTTCAAGATTTTCAAGTCTTTATGGACCTACTTGATTTGAACTATTTTCGAAGTTTAAGATTTTATAATTAGAGATGGAAGTAGATTTTCAAGCCAATCTTAAAAATAATTTACATAAAAATTATATTTATGATAAAATTTGGAGGTGCGCCTTAATTTAATTGCATAAGGCTGCAACCTCGTACAAACCACACCCTTTATAAAAAGCATTTCTAATGCTGTCCTATTCCCTCAGCTGTATGCTGTTGTGTTGGGCTCTTAACTGTGTCGGATTGGGTGCAGTTCCGGGCTGGGTGTGGGCCATGTGTTGAGGCCCGCAGGCTGGGCCTAGGCAGCCCAACATTTTTGGGGCGGCTCGGGTTAGGACTGACCTTACAGCTTGGTCTAGCGCAGCCTGGGGCAATCCAGGATTGGGCCTCGTTATTATGAGCCAGACCCAAAACTCATTGTTTGGGTCCAAATAATGCCGGGCTTACCTTGCCCAAGATTGAAGGCCTGGCCTGAAACCAACCGATTAACAACCCTGCTTCTGTTTCTTGAATTTTATGGTGTAATATAATATCAATCATAATGGGCCCTATTGATCTCCATTGATAATTGGTGGTCTGGGCACGCTCACAACTGGGATCTGGGTCTATCAGAATTATGGTCGGCTCTAGGGGATCCAGGGTCTTGCGGGCCCTGGTCGGTTGGGATAGTATTACCAAGACACTGCGTTTGAGTTGTGCTTTAAAACAAATATTTTAAAATTTTATTTGTTTCTTCTTAAACAAGTATTCTAAAATTCTATGGATTTAAGTTAAGGGATTGTCTACAAATAGACGAGCAACCTTTTGTACAAGAAGGTCACCACTATTCACACTCATTAGATGTCAAATTGGATGGCTTGGGGTAAGTCATGAAGCCCGAAAAAAAAAATTTGGAACTTTGTGTCTAATCAATGACACTCTTACAACCGCCCATTTTGAAATCCATGAGATAAAAATGATTGTGACTTTTTCTTTTTTTCTTTTTTGTAGACAATCCCTTAAGGTAAACATGATAAAACTATTATCATCATCATCGTCAAACATGATGACTCTGTCACATGTGTAATAATTTTCTAAATTAAGCTAGTAGTGAATAATAAATTCAAAAAATGAAGTTTACATATTTAAATTGAACAACATCATACGCATGATTTTTTTCCCTTTGTTTTAATTATTTTAGTTATTTGTGTGTTAAGGCTTGCAACAGATCGAGCTTGGGCCAAGCCGGACCTGGCCCTAGCCCAGCCCTAATCTCCATAGGACCCAGAACTAGCTTGGCCCTAACAATGCCAAAGAGGCGAGGCCTTGGCCCAGGCCCTGCCTATCCCATCTAGGATAGGCTGGGCTGAACTAGGCAAGCCCTCGTGTTGGGCTAGCCCTGCCCTCGGGCAACATTTTGTGGCCAGACTCTAGCTTTTTAGGGCTGGGCTGACCGGCCACCCAGCCCATTGCCACCTGTACGGAGCCACTATCATAAACTATATGTAACTATAAAAATCAAATCAGTATGTTTCTCTTTTGACTACATAAGATAGAAAATAGATTCTTTATGCCTTATCCTATTTTATTTGTCAAGAATATGTGAAATATATTTCAAGGGGGGATCCAAAAAACAAAAATTAATTTTATCGCATATTGTAAATTTCATTGAAAATAATAATAATAATAATAATCCCAATCTTCACACACATACATACACATATTTCGGCATATCGGTACGTTTAAGTTGAAGTTATTGAAATTTCTATGTGAGAGCCATCTTCTATTTTTTTAAGATGCAATAATAAAGCCCTTAATTGTTGTCACCCGTGGATGTCATATTAATAAAAACCACTTAATTCTTTTGATTTTACTTCTTTCTAGTTTTGCCTGTGTTTGGTTCTCATCAATCCTGACATGTCTTTCTTGATAAAAAAAAATTGTCAGAATTCATTCGTATGTACATGTGCATAGAGAGAAATCGTTATTGACATTTTAGAACTGTGATGAATGTATTGCAGGGGAGGAGCAATTATGAAATAATGAGTGATTTTTTGGGTGATGGGATTTTCACAGTTGATGGGGATAAATGGCGTCAACAAAGGAAGCTAGCTAGCTATGAATTTTCAACAAAGGCCGTTAAGGATTATAGTAGTCATGTGTTTACCAAGAATGCTGCGGCTTTGGCCCACAAAGTTTCAGAAATAGCGGCCCCTAACAAAGTAATCGATATGCAGGTTAGTCTCCATGGTTCGTAATAGTCTCCATAGTCCATATCTAACTGAGAGATTTTGTTGCGAGTTGGTCTCTATTGTCCATAGTAGTCCCCATAGTCTACATCACTTGCATACAACCAAGCAACTAATATGCAAGTTATATGGTTACAAAAAAATTGATATGCAAGTTATATGGCCACTTTGTCTATGGTTTTTGGTACATAACGACCTATCATGGATACGACACTTGTTAGTATTCCTTTTGGTTAAAATACTAGCATTAGAGAACTTTGGTATCACATGTAATCCTACTTCCTTTTTATCTAGAGGGATTATAAGATCTTTCTCTTTTGGTACAAGCGAGTTACAATAACCTTTAGTCAATGCCACACCTCTAATCGCATGGCTTCACATATGGATGTGTCATATCTAAAAAAGCCAAATTTGAAATTAGCATTTCTGACATTCATATCCGTGTTAAACGATAACATAGCTATCAGGGTCTATATAACATAGGTTGTGAGAAATGATATAATGACCAAGAAACAGGAGAAAAACAAAAATCATTTGCAATCTATATGTGCATCGAAAAATCTGAAGTTTAGAAGCTGAACTGATACAATCCCGTTTTTTATAGTCAAATCTAAGTGTCTAGAAATTCAAAATTTTTTTCCTTTTTAGAAACACGCATTTGGCAATCTATATGTGCCTAGAAAAAGTTGAAGTTTAGAAGCTGAATAGATACAATCTGTGTGTTTAGAAACTCAAAATTTATTTCCTTTTAAGAAACACGCATTTGGCCAAGTGGAACTCATAAATGCATTATCGAAAAAAATCGACCAAAGTATCTCTTTTGCCCATGGGAGTAAGTGTATATGGTGCTCCTGCAACATACGTGCTCTATGACATTATTGGCATGGTAAATCATACATGATTTTAATTTATCCACTTGTTCTCTTGAGCTCTTTAGTGAGTTCACTTCAACTCAACACTTTGATGCCTCCCTCGATCAATAAGAGTGATCTCTTAATATTTAGAGAAGGCAAGGTACTTAAAGCTGTTTCTTGTAATGTTTTTGGAGAGATTGGAAGGACCATTGAAAAGAAATTCAGCTTCTCCCATTTCCTAACCTGGAGAATCAATTACTATTTTACCCCATTTTGATTGGGTACATGGAATCCATGAGCATTGGTAAAATTAGCATATTACCCTTGGTAATTTGGCAAATAGAGGTAGCAACGGGTCGGGTCCGGATTGGACCTAGGCCCAAAATGTGTTTGGGTCCAAGATTTGGACCCAGACCCAACCCGCCGGGTCCAATTTTTGGACCCATACCCGGATCTGGGTCAGATCCGGGTCCATTGCCACCCCTATTATGGCAAATGGCACTTGTCAATCTAGTTTTTTCTTTTGGCCTTGTATTCTAGTTTATGGTATCCTAATAAATTCCTAACCTATTGAACCAAAGATTCAGAACCTGAGCAATCTGAATGTTGGGGTGATATGAGCTTTTGTAGGAACTATTGATGAAGTCTACATTGGACACCATATTCATAATTGGGTTCGGAGTCGAATTGAGCAGCTTGCTGGGGGCAGAGGAGAATGGTAAAGCATTTGCAGAGGCCTTTAATGAAACCAATGCACTGATATTCTGGCGCTATGTGGACTTTCTTTGGAAGTTTAAAAGGTTCTTCAATGTTGGAGCTGAAGCCAAGTTGAAGAAGAGCATCCAAACAATCGATGAGCTCATTTACAAAGTAATTCACAGCAAAAGGAAGCTCATTTCCACTCAAGACCACTCTGTAAGCATTTCAAAGCTCTTTCTTGATCTCCTAACAAGAAATATCAGATTGGTCTTCTTCTTCTTCTTCTGCTTTGAGTTATTTGGTGTTTTTATTGATATTTTGATGTAAAAGAAGATTACTCTGTGAAGATTTCAGTCTTGTGTTTTCTTTATGATAAGATTATCGGATTGGGTTTTCTTGAGACTCTCTTCTTTAGTTTCTCATGAGAAATAGATTTTTCTTTTTTGTTCCGTTCTTAGATTGGTTTTCTTCTCCTTGTTGTTCTGTTTTTTGGGGTCATTGATTTTCTTCCTCTGATGTTTTTCGGTTCTATGAATGCTGCTATCTTGTGATGAGAGAAGAACAAAGCAGACATACTATCAAGGTTCATTACATTAAGTGAAAAGGAACCTGAGAAAATAACAGACAAGTTCTTAAGAGACATAATCATCAACTTCATGACAGCAGGCAGAGACACCACTGCTGTGACTCTCTCCTGGTTCCTTTCTATGGTTTGTCGTAACCCTCAGGTAGAGGAGAAGATTGTGGAAGAGGTGAGAGAATCGGTGAAGCAAGGGAACGAAGAAGAGAGAGTGGAGACAATTGAAGAGTTTGCAAATAGCCTAACTGATGCAGCAATGGATAAAATGCAGTATCTCCATGCAGCTCTTTCAGAGACTCTGAGATTGTACCCTGCGGTTCCTCTGGTAGGCTCTCTCTCTCTCTCTCTCTCTCTCTCTCTCTCTTACACACACAATCATACGATGTGACATGTGCTTGCCTTAGGATGGGAAGTGGTGTGTGAGTGATGACACTCTTCCTGATGGCTTCAAACTGCGGAAGGGAGATGGCATTCTTTTCCCAGCCTATGCCATGGGGAGGATGACATACCTCTGGGGAGAGAATGCAGAGGAATTCAGGCCTGAAAGATGGCTGGAAAATGGAGTTTTCAAGCATGAGTCCCCCTTTAAGTTCACAGCTTTTCAGGTAAACATCCCTTCAGTTCAATGTCAAGCATTAGTATATGGCGTCGGCATTGATATTTTGCAAAATAGGAGAACCTACATTGTTGGCTAGAAGTTGGACTATGTTATGGTCAGCCATTGAAAAAAAAAGAATCAAAATTCAGAATATAGGTCACTGAGATCTCCAAATTTTGGTGAATAATTTTGCCAAAATTGAAAATTTTCTTGAAAATTTGGTGGCCTGAATTCTAACCTTGAACTTAGCTGAAATACTGAGTTTGTTAACTTTGTATTAAGTTAAAGAGCTATACACTACAAAAAATGCTGCCCTCAAGGGGACAGAGAGTGGCATGTTAACTGAATTTGACTCTTGTTTCTGATAAATTGGCAAAATTTGCTTAAATATATTTAATTTCTCCTTGATTTATTTCTGTTTGCAGGGAGGACTTCGCATGTGCTTAGGAAGGGAATTCGCCTACCGTCAAATGAAAATAACAGCAGCCATTCTCTTGAGGTTCTTCAGATTCAGATTTAAGGATGAGAATAAGAAGATCAAGTACAGAACCATGTTCACTCTCCATATAGATGGTGGTCTTCAACTTCTGGCCTTTCCAAGATAAAAAATCAGCAACAACCATTGCGCTATTCAATGGACAAGTCTTATTCCCTTTGCAAATAACTACAATGGCTCTAGCCAAATGAACAGTATGGCTTTAGCCAAATAAGCAATGCACTCCATGTTTACCGTCTATCCATGGTTTACCACAAATTGATAACATATGGTGTGCCATCGCATACTCCCAATTGACAATCACCAGCAATCAGCCTGATACAGTTTTTTATCCATGATCAAGTGAACAAGAACAATGTACAAGCAAATCTGGTCCCACTCATTTTCAATATAGACACACTCAGAGAAACTTTCTTAGTACTTCGCGACATAAAAGTCTTCTTTCGTGCATACTCACTTGAATGGCATGGCTAAGAAACATACAAGTTTACTGGTATCCTCTTTGGGATCTTCCTTCTTGTCACACTTAAAGAGGTATGCCCTGTTTTTTAGCATTTCCTTACTTTGGGACATTTAAACAAAAACTTATTCTTCTAAAATTGTTCCTTCTACTCATTTTGAATGGTTTCGGATTGTCCAATTTTAATGGTCACCTGGTTGACTATGGCCTACCAAATAGCCATAAGGCTTCAGGAAGATTTCAAAGGAACTAAAACATAGAAGTGCTTATGTTTTCTGGGTTCAAAGGTCTTAATTACTCAAAATTCTCTCGCCTAGTTCTCTTTGGGATAGAACCCCAAGGTCCTCACAATTCATGATTCTCTCCCACAGTTCTCTCTAGGATAAATAGCCCTCACCCTTAAGCCTTCTCTCTCACCCTAAAAGAAGGGCAAAATGGAGGTTTCAATGGAAGTGAAAGCCAGACGGGAAAGCATATTCTTGGTTTAGAAGTCCTCATTATTGATTCTCACCCATGGTTCATGAAAAACCCTTCTCTCTCACCTCAAAAGATGATAGAATTGTTCTAGATTATCTAGAATGGTAGCACCGATCAAGAGAGTCCAGTATCCTCTATGTCCAATAACACCTCAGCTATGTTTGGAACATAGCCCCCAATTTCATTTTACATAGCCCCCAATTTCATTTTACCACTCAATTCTAAAAGGACCGGTTCTATCTCTTTCATTAGAGACTCAGGCATCGCATTCACAGAGAACTCGTAAAGATCGCCATCAACCTCAATTGAGCTACAACCTGGAATCTTCTTTATCCCATTCTCTCTCATCATTCCCCTAATTCTCTTAACATCATCAAATCTGTTAGCTTTTGCATATATATTAGATAAGAGCACATAAAATGCATGGCTTTGAGGTTCCAAAGCCAAAAGCCTTTCTGCTATACTTTCTCCTAGTTTCACCCTTCCATGCATCTTGCATCCAGCGAGCAAAGCTCCCCAAATAAACACATCTGGCTCAATGGGCATGCCCGTTACTAGTTGTTCAGCCTCATCAATGAGCCCTACTCTAGAAAGAAGATCGACCATGCAAGCATAGTGCTGTGCCTGAGGCTCGAGCCCATAGACCTCTCTCATCACACGAAAACACTCTCTCCCCTCCTCTACGAGCCCCCCATGTGTGCATGCACATAAAACTGCAACAAAGGTAGCCTCATTAGGCCTGGTCCCTGAGTGAAACATCTCTCTAAACAGTTCAAGAGCTTCTTTAGCTCGCCCGTGCATCGAAAGACCCGATATCATAACTGTCCAGGCATAAACATCTCTCATGGGCATCTCATCAAATACACGAAAAGCTCTCTCGATGCTCCCACACTTTGCATACATGTCCACTAGTGAGGTTCGAATCACCATGTCGAGTTCTATCTGGTTTCTCTTCACGTACCCATGAACCCATATTCCAAAATCCAAAGCACCCAAAGAAGAACACGCCGATATAACACTAGCCATCGTTATTTTATCAGAATTAACCACCCCCATCTTTTGCATTTTATGAAAGAGACCCAATGCTTCCTTAGCTCTCCCAGCCTGAACAAACCCAGTAATCATTGTGTTCCAAGAAATCACATTCCTCTCTGTCATCTCTCCAAACAAAGACCTTGCAGAATCGAGCTCACCCCACCTAACATACCCAGTGATCAAAGCATTCCAAGAAACCACATCTCTTTGAGTCATTTCATCAAACACTTTTCCGGCGCAATCCAATCGCCTAAAACTAGCATACATATTTATCAGAGCATTATGAATATAGAGAGAAGTGCTTAATCCTAGCTTCACTTTATGTGAATGAACACAAGTGCCATAGGCTAGGTCACGTAACCTTGAACAAGCCATTAACGCAAACGGAATCGCACGCTGGTCAGGCATGGGTCCACAAGAGTGCATATATTTGTACAGGGTTAGGGCTCTCCAAGGGGTAGAGCCCACTGCATGGGCACGTATCATGGTGCTCCATGTGCATGTGTTAGGGTTTGGGATTCTGCGGAAAATGAGATCGGCATAGCAGAGGCAACCGTACTCGGCCAGGGCGTAAACAAAGAGGAGGCGAGTGAGGAGAAGGGTGTGGTCTGAGAAATTGGAGGTGAGGATTTGGGTGTGGATTTGGTTGAGATGCTTCTTACTCTTGCATTTGTGCAGGAGATTGGAGAGTTCTTGGGGCCTCATGCTTGGTTGTACTAGCATTAAGATGGTGGAGGTCCTAATCCCTGTACATACACGTCATGGGAGGTATCAGTTAGAGATGGGAAATCCTTCTCTCTCTCAAGGATGTTACTTCGAGCTGGGAATCTCTATCTCTCAGCAATGAGAGAGGTACCCTCAGATTTAAAATCATGGAACTCTTTTGCCCTCTCTCACATGGATTTGAATCCCAACGGTCTTATAAACGATTTTTTTAAAAAAAATTGCTGAATCCCCAAGGTTAAGGTTGGATATTTCTCTTAGGCATGTTTGTTTTCACAAAAGTATTCCTTCATAAAGTATTCTTTCGTATTTTTTAAAAGTTCTCTTCTGTTTGACACTTTCCACAAGTTCAAAAACTAATCTTTCAACAAAAAGTTCCCCTTTTTTCGTTAAAAGGTCAAAAGTTCTCGTTTATTTGTTAAAATAGTAATATTATACATCACTTATAATATATAATCAATATATACTGTATAATATAAATTATATTAATAAAATAAATATAAATATATGATAAATAATATAATATAATATATAATATTTACATTATATTATATAATATATAAATATATGTATTTATTACATTAAATATATATTATATACAATATTTATGTTATTATATTATATATGTAAATATCTTATATTATATTATATGTTATACATTATTTATATTTATATTATATACAATATTAATAAATAATATATATAATATAATAAATAATAATATGTATCATATACAGAATATATAAATATATAATCAATAATATAATATAATATAATATATATAAGATTTATATTATATTATTTATAATATATAAATGTAATATATATTTATTATATTAAGTATATATTATATAAAATATTTATATTATTATATTATATGTAAATATCTTATATTATCATTTTATAATAAATATTATATCATATTTTATACTTGGGAAAAGTTTATATAGAGTCGAGGCTCTAAACAATCAAATTTGAGCCTAGTTAAAAAATCTCACTAGAAGAGGCTGTTTCGATGCCCAAATATCTCAAATTGATCATCTCAACATCAAGATGCATTAATATGAGAAAAAAAAGTAGATTTCAAGTTTTGGAAATAGTGTATTTTGTAAAGCATTTTTTTACTGTCCGTTTTCAATATTTTCAATTTTTCATAGATCTATCGCTCTACACTATTTTTGAAGTTTTAAATTTTATAAATAAATCCGAAAATATATTTTAAGGCTATCACAAAGTTTTCCAATATTGAATCCACATTTCGCGATACTATTTGAAGGTAGGCTCTAATTTGATTGTTTAGAGCTTAGGTTTTATATAAACTTCACCCTTTATATATTATATGTTGTATGTTATATCTTTTATATTTATTATATTACATAATAAATATATTATTATATTATATATAATATTATATATAGTATAACAAATAATAATATAAATTCTATATAAATATCTTATATTATGTTGTAATAAATATTATATTATATATTATAGATACATTAATAAAATATAAAAATACATTATATTATGTTTTATATATTATCAAACACAGTACCCATAACTTTCTTAACATTCCAACACGTTATAAAACACAGTAATTATAATTTATTTAAACTTTTCAAAACAAAACATTCAACTTTCTAAAATATTTAAAAACATTCAACTTTCCAGAAGATATCTTTCGGCAAAACAAGCACGCCCTTAGAGAGAGAGTTATATAGAGAAACCAATAATCCCATTCATATATTTAGAGAGAGAGATCTTTAGAGAAAAACACTAACCCTTGTGTTTTTAAAGAGAGATAATATAAATGGGATGGTAGAGAGTATAAACGTCAAAGAGAGATGAATATTTATTTTAACCTTTGTAAGAGTTATAAATGAGGGCATTTTTATCATAAATAAAGCGGAAAAAGTAAATTGGAGTCGGGAAGAAAAAAGAAGCATTTTAGAGTAGGTTTGGTTCGTATGAAAATGATTTCTTAAAAATTATTTTTTTAGAAAATAACTAATTTCTCACGTTTGGTTCGTCACAAGAGTAAGAATTCTTTTAACCTATGAAATTAATTTCCATAAAAAGTATCCAAAATCTAAGAAATTGGAATCATACCTGTGTAGGTATGAATCCAATTTCTTTCAAAATAATCAAAGGCAAGCGGTAAGTAGAGCTGCCATCGTGCCAGGCTGACCCAAGGCTCGGCAAAGCCTGAAATACTTTGGCCCGCCCCAGTAAGGCCCGGCCCGAAAAACCCCACCCCACTCTTGAATCTCCCCCCCCCCCCCCCGCCCGCCCCCACACACTCATTTTTTTTTTTTCACTCTTCAAACTTTTTTTCTTTGTAGTAAGCCCAAAATAGTTTTTAGAAAATTTTAAAAAAAAAACTATTGGGTTTTTAAAGAGAGAAAGAGAGATTTTTTAGAGAGAGAAATAGAGATTGAGATTTTAGATAGATAAATATATATTGGTTTCTAGAGAGATAATAAGTTTTTAGAGAGAGATGAGATATTGACTTTTTAGAGAGAAAGAGATTGATTTCTAGAGAGAAGAGAGATTACGTTTTTAGAGAGATAAATAAATTGATTTTTATATAGAGAAAATGAACTTAGATGTTTAGAGAAAGAAAGAGAGCTTGGATTTCTATAGAGTAAAAGAGCGATTGGGTTTCTAGATAAAGAGATTGGGTTTTTATAGAGAGCGAATGGGTTTTAAAGAGAACAAGAGAGATTGAGTTTTTAGAGAGAGATTGGTTTCTAGAGAGATAATGGATTGTTAGAGAGAGAAATAAATATTGGGTTTCTAAAGAGAGAGAATAGGTTTTTTGAGAGAAAGATAGATTGGATTTTTAGAGAGGGAGTGAATTTTTATATAGAGAAAGAGATAATGGGATTTAAAATAGAGAAAGAGAGATTGTGTTTCTCGAGAGGGTAAGATTTTAGAGAGAGAAAGAGATATTGGATTTCTAGAGTGAGATAATGGGTTTTTCAAAAGAGAGATTGATTTTTTAGAGACAAAAGGAGAATGGGTTTTTTAAAAAAGAAAGAGATATTGGGCTTCTAAAGAGAGAAAATATGTTTTAGAGATAGAAAGAGAGATTCGGTTTTGAGAAATATGGGTTTCTAGATAGAGAATTGGTTTTTAGAGAGAGATTGGGTTTTTAGAGAGAATACGTTTTATAGAGAAAAATAGAGATTGGATTTCTAGAGCGAGAGATTGAGTTTTAGAGAGACAAAGAGAGATTGAGTTTCTAGATAGAGTGGGTTTTAGAGAGAGAGAGATTGAGTTTCTAGATAGAGTGTATTTCTAGTGAGAGAGATTGGTTATTTAGAGAGAAAATAGTTTTTCAGAGAGGGAAAGAGAAATGTATTTTTAAAGAGAGAATGAATTTTTAGAGAGAGAAAGATATAATGGGTTTTTAGATAGAGAAAGAGAGACTGGATTTCTAAATAGATAATCAGTTTTTAGAGAGAGAAAGATAGGGAATGAGTTTTTATAGAGAGAAATAGATAATGAAATTTTAGAGAGAGAAATAGAGGTTGGATTTTTAGATAGATAATAGGTCGATTGGGTTTTTAGAGAGAGATAATGGTTTTTTAAAAGGAAAGATCGATTTTGTTTTTAGAGAGAGAAAGAAGAATGGGTTTTAAAAAAAAGAAAGAGAGATTATGTTTATAAAGAGAGAGATTGGGCTTTTAGAGAGAGAGATAATGGATTTTTAAAAATGGCAAGAAAGATTGGGTTTCTAGATAGGGAGAATAGGTTTTAAGATCTATTAAAAGAGATTGGGTTTCTAGAGAGAGATCATTTTGTTTTGCATCAATATGTGAAATTTGAGATGTTTTTTTCCTAAATGAGCTATTGTTAACCATTAAATTTACATCACACAAAAAGAGAAACATATAATTATCATGGATGAAGTATATAATGATATATAGACTACAATAAAGCATATAACTCGTAAAATACGTCCTAATACCAAAATAAAAGACAATGTTATTCTTCATCTTGGTCACACTTGTGCCATTGATCAAATTCGCGTGACAATTCATTGACTCAATCTAGGAACAAATCATTTAAATTAGTGGGCACCTGAAATTAATTCATAGTTTTAATCAACAAATTGTTTTAAAATTAATTAGTCAATGAACCCTAAAATTTTACAATTTGTATTTGCATTAAATAATTGACAATAAAGTTGAACAATACAAGTTATTTTCACATGATAATTGTAAATTGACAATCAATTGAATATAATTCACAATGTTATGATATTAAAAATATTATGTAATGAAATTGAAATTATGTAATGAAATTTAAATTATGTAATGAAATTTAAATTGTTGTTTATATTTTATAATTATTTTACTATACAAATAATAACAAATCTAAAATATTTTATAATATCATCAAATTTAAAAAATCTTATTTACAACTATGAGAAAAATAATACAATATATAATTTATAATGTAAATAAATAAATAAAATACAATATTTGATAATCAATTTATAACTATTAATCAATATAGTAAAAATGATTAAAAAATTATTAGAAAAGGCTTTTATATCATATGCTTTAAAATAAAAAAAAAACCACCAATAAATTCTAATGTTATTATATTAAAATTTCAAAAAAAACTTTAACAAAAAAAAAATAAAAATAAAGGTGTTAAAATTTTTTTAAAAAAATTTCCTATCGGCAATATACACAATAGCTATAAAAAAAATAAAAATAAAATATTGTAATAAAACCCATCGAAAAAACCATTTTACTTGTAAATAGCAAAACAAATTTTATGGCCGGTTTTTAATTTGACACACTAAATTAATGAGTGCTATTAATTTGTTTTTAAAGTTTATATGGCCGTTTATTAGTACTATTAATTTGACACGCTAAACTAAAAAACTATGGACTCTAAGCGTATGGATATTGGCTTGCAAAAATTAATGGCTTGGAAAAATTTTATATGGCCGTTTATTAGATGATGGCTTGTATGTCATGCTGAAGGCAACATTGGGAATTGTTCCACATCGAAAATATCAAGGGGCTAGACTATAAAAGACGTGAGGACGAGTGCTTTACCACTGCGCGAGTGAACGGGACATGGGGCATGTGATTGTGGGACTGATGTTAGCACATTGCGCAAATTACCTTTATTTTGAAATTGAATATCGCACTTACACTTGGAAATGTCATATACGCTGAGTAATGATGTCACCGCCCCCCCGATTCTATACAGTGATTCAAGCGATTCACTGTAGAAAATCGCAGATTCTCCTCTAATCATTGTAGAGAATCGTTGATTCTTCTCTAGAACCGGATGGTTCACTGTAGAGAATCGTTGATTCTCCTCTAATCACTATAGACTTTGAGAATCGTCGATGATCCTCTAGAATTTTTACAGGAATCGACACGTGATGATTGATTTGCATGTCAAGTCACTCGAGTCCGTGCTGACTCGGTAATTTTTAAATCACTAGTATTACCAAACATGAGAAGAAAAAAAAACATGTGAAATCTAAATCTAAGAAATCCATTTCCTAATAAATTAATTTCCTACAAGGAACTTGTTTTCACGCGAACCAAATGTGCCCTTAAAGTAGGGATTGTATACAATGAAACCATTTACCTTTGGTATAAGGTGGTCACAATTACTTACAACCATCCGATGTGAAGTTTGATAGCTTGAAAGTGTCACAAAATTCGAGAAAAATTATTTTGAAGTTTGAGGTTGTTCAAGATTAATATGACCACCTTGTACCAAAGTTAAATGGTATCATCCTATACTCTTCCTTTTAGGGTAATAAGTGTGAAAAACTTCTCAACAGGAGCATCATAAGGAAGAGAACATCCAAACTGGGGGGTTTTAGTAATTTTTCTTTTTTTGGATGAGGTTTGTACAAGGTGTGAACCTTATTTTATTGAAATAAGGTGCACCTCAAAACTACTCCGAAAGATGTGGTTTTATGCCAAAAAGCCTTGTGATGGTATGAAAATCCATTCCCATCCCGAATTATAAAATTTAGAACTTCAAAAACAACGTAAATCAAGTAGATTGATGACCAAATTAAAAATTTGAAAATAGACTGTCCAGATAATGCATTATAAAATATACTATTTTCGTGACTTAATTTTATTTTTTTCATAACGGTGCATCTAGAGATTAGATATGATCAATTTAATAATTTTTTAACATCAAAACAACCATTTCAGATGGATTTTTGAGGTGTGTCTTACTTCAATAGCATAAGGTTGACACCTTATATACTTTTTTTCCTTTTCTCTTTTAATTAGTAAGGTCCCACCAAACATGTTATTCGTTTATATTACGGTCCAATACCCTCCATCACCGTCCAATCTATTTGATAAATGGTGATATTCCACATGGTCTTGCCAATAACATGACCATATGGATGTGCAATTTATTTCCTGATCGGATAAACTATGACCATGGGGCCTTTGCCTGAACTACCCTTGATGTAAGAAGATATTGGAAAAGTTTCCCAAGCAACCTACTATGAGAGGATACTGGAAAAGTTTGATATGAGTATGTGGAAACTCATGTCTACCCCAATAGACAAAAAGATGAAGCTTAGTAATAAAAGCCATGGAGAAAATGTCATATAGGAGCGCAGTTGGGTCCCTTATGCACGTCATGATGAGAACAAGGCCTGATTTATCATTCGTCATGAGTCTAGTGAGCCGTTTCCAAAGCAATCTAGGAGATGAGCATTGGAAAACAGTTAAAAGAATTATCAAATATTTAAAAAGGACCATGAACTATGCGCTCACATACAAAGGGGGAACTGAAATAGCAATAGATGGATATTCAGATGCAAGCTATCTCGTGGATCCAGATGATGCGAAGGCTACATCTGGGTATGTGTTTATGCTTAGAGGAGGTGTGGTTTCTTGGAAGTCAAAGAAACAATATATTGTGGCTTTGTCCACCATGGAATCCGAGTATGTGGCATGTTGTCTAGCATCCAAGGAGGTCGTGTGAATTAAGAAGTTTTTTAATCAACTTAATTTTCATCCTATACGTTGTGAGGCAGTACGAATTTTCTACAACACGACGGCTATTTGTGTCTTTAAGGAGCCTCGGTTTCACAAGAATTTCAAGCATATCAAATCATTCTTCTATCACTTGAGAAATGAGGTGAGATTGAAAAAGATTGAGATCAACTACACATCTACATATGTGATGATTGCAGACTCTCTGACTAAGACAGTTGTCCCTAATATTTTTATAAGACATGTGAGAGAGATGGGGATGAGAGAAAGTGAA
This sequence comes from Amborella trichopoda, assembly GCF_054954075.1. Lineage (NCBI taxonomy): Eukaryota > Viridiplantae > Streptophyta > Magnoliopsida > Amborellales > Amborellaceae > Amborella > Amborella trichopoda. The sequence goes on along the minus strand of NC_142344.1, from coordinate 54,526,996 downwards.
GAAGAGATAATATAAGGGGTTCAAAGGTCAAGTGGGAGATGTTGGGTTTATGTGGCCTTTAAAGACCTTATGAGTGTGTAATGAAAAACATTTATTATAGTGGAACATAAACTTAGTAGGATTGTGGTCCCTCGAGGACCATACTAAGCAAATAATGGTTGCTGATATCGGACTGTGCATGAGATCAGAGCTTATGTCAGGATGAGTGAGCCGAGGGACTATGTGACCATTGTGTGTGATGGTAGGCCTATAGAGTCGGGGGCCAAAATCTCATCCATGTTTCATCACACGACATGCATATCGATAAATCGTTTGGGAAAGCCAGTTATCCACCTTTTGGGTGAAGCGTATGTATGTGCAAAAAATAGCTCTATGCACCATAGAGCTATGGTCACATCAGGTCGTGGTGACCTTGACTCGTCTCTAGGGGAGGACCTATAATCCACAGACTGGGATTTTGACCCCTTGACTCATCGGGCAGACTTTGGTGACCCGCTAATGAGCCCCTGCTTAAACTGTGGGTAATAGGAAACACTGGGTCGATTTGATAAAGCAAGTGTGGTCAGTAGTCCGCAGTTGAAGGTGGAGTACCCCATAATTATATATTGAATTCCTAAAACCATATGGATCATTTTTCCATCATATTAATTTAATTGTGTTCATTTTATTATTGAAATGATTTTAGTTTTATTATTTGAATTTTTATGAATCTCTCAATATTTTATTTATGATTTTTGGACTTATAAAAATACAGTTATTGATTTTACAAAATTATAAAAATTCAAATATATATTAAATTATTTGATTTAATTTTTAAAAATATTTATAAAATTCCATGGGGGCCCATAATGCACATGGGCCCACCATCTGGCATGTGGGTGGGGGCTCACATGTGCCACATAGGGCTGGCACGCCCCACCCCTTTGGATTCTTTTTTAATTGCTTTGTGATAAAGTTATTTAAGTTTTGGTAATTTTGATTTGTAGCATGTGGTCAAATCTTTAAGGGATATGGTCAATTTGAGTATATAGTTAACATTGACCTTATCTTGTTTAAATATGGTAGTATATCTTAACTTGATAATATTTGACATATCTTTATGGAATATGTGAGATGGATCATGCAATTTTATAGAATGCATGATATTTATTTTATTTAAATATATTGATGGGAAAATGGTTTAAGGAAAGGGGAATAGTGGTTCATGCACCTTCCATAATGTTGATGGCTCATTTATGAAATGGATGACTCAGATCTCTCACCCCACAAGTCATCTTAATCAATGGTCTATATTCAATTTCAAGAAAGAGGCAAACTATGGGAAACTCTAGATCTATATTTCACTATAAATAAAGGTGCTCTCCCCATCTCCACACACCTCTCTTTCCCATAAACTCTCTCTCTCTTTCCTAGGGGCCATGCCACTCTCTCCTCTCAAATTTTCTCTCTCTAAAAGTTTCACAGGGGGCACGCTCTAACCCCTAGGTCTGCAATTCTCTCTCTCTTGACCTAAAGATACTAACGATTTGGGAAATCAGGGTTAAAGCGTTAGTTAATTTTGAGATTAGGGTTTTGTAGGGATTTAAGGGTGCTTACCTAGTTTGGCCGAAATTAACTTTCCCGGTTCGAGATTGAAGCTAGACCGCTGATCCCATGCCATTAGATGTGGTAACTCGGTGTGGGGTGTAATAAGTCTGGTTGAGGTAATATCCGGCATCTTCTTTTTTACTTACTTGCTCTCTTTTATTTTTATATTCTCAAGCATAGTATTAGGTTGAATAAATGGCATCAAGTGGTTGAGTTTTATTTTATTGTTGTGCTGTTTTATTTTGAAATATTTATTAATTGTAATAAGACCTGTAAGTGATCTTTTTGCCAAAACAAAAAAGGGTGATTATTATCAGTTAAAAAAAAAAAAAATTGTATTCCCTGACAAAATATCACCTAGTTCTTTCTTTCAATAAATACAAACAAAACCGTAAATGAGAAAAGAGTTTCAGGTAGGGTTTATAAGGTAAGATACCATTATGGCATTTCTAGTGCGATAAAAATACTTGAACTCCTTATGGTATATAAAATACTTTATAACATGAGTTAGTTTTTACGGTACTTATGTAATGATGCTTCACGGTAACACGATATCGTGAATGTTATTTTGATAAACAAAAACTCTCAAAATTAAAGAAAAAGGGTGTGGATGAAGTTTATAAAAATTGAAAATTATTTTTTAAATAGACAAAAATTAAGGTATATTTATGATAAATTTTTTTATAAATATTGTCCAGTTGTGTATCATCTCTTTTTCTCTCTCTAAAATTGAAATTATGGAAGAAGAAGAGACTGAAACTAAAAAGAAGAAGAAATTATAGCATACCTTCTCAAACCGGAAGAATGTGATTGATCTCCTCTCCTTTAAGTTGTCTCCCTCCTTATTTGATTTAGTTTAAGAGTGAGAATGTGAGAGTGACAAATAAAGGGTTGGGTTCTAGAGAGAGATCGTGAAAGTGGAAAAAATAGCTTGGGTGTCTAAAGAGATTGTAAAAAGGAATGAATAATTAATTGTACTTTTAGAGCTACAATGAGAGATAAATGCCTAAAATTTTGGTTTTAGATAACTAAGGAAAAAGAAACCATTTGGAAAAAGAAACCATTGGTAAAATTATGTGTAATATGAGAGAAAAACAGACAAACATATGATATTGTCTTTAAAGGAAGGACAAAACAATCAATTTATGCTTCTACAAAAAGTAAGAGAGCCAAAGTTAAAAATAAATTTTTAAGAGGCCCAATTTAAAAGCATCTTAAATGCTTTTCTTCTTAAAAGCCTTAATTAAAATGTAAGTGTTTTCAAAAAGGAAATTAAATTTTGACCATTTAAACACTTAAGACCTAACTATATGAAAAGTGAACGACCTTATTTTTCTGGCACATATAAAAATGCATATGAATCATGGCTATCAAGACCGGATCAGACTCGAAGTCTAAATAGTTACTGGCTGACCTACCGATCTATTTTAGAGTAAAAACTAGATTGGCAAAGAACCAAGCAAAATTACTATTTGACAGGCTGTTCTGTCGATCGAAGTGAACAATTTTTTTAATATATTTTATATTTATAATTTTTTATTAAAAAAATTGTTTTATGCAGGCTGGACCGTATTTCTACATATGCAGTAAAGCATCCATCGTATGTGTTCTATCTAAAAACAATCAAAACTAACGGTCCAAATGTTTTCTTACTAGAATAATTATTTGTGGTTTTTAAAATTTATTTATTTATTCATATTCATGATCTCTTTTTTAAATATTACATGTTCTTAAAAATTAAATCTTAAAATCTATCTCCAAAATAGATTTATTAAGAGACCCGCATTTCTACATATGCGGGCGTGATCGCATAGAAACCGGTTCCTTTTATTAATATTATTTTAATATTTTTAAAATTTACTGATCAAACTAATCCGATCAATGAACTAATCAATTTTGATTGAACAAGTACCCGCTCCAATTGGCTACCCATTCGATCTCATGACAATGGCATGTCAAGGAAGTCACGTAAATATGTGTCCAAGATCTTGCCCCAAGAGGGAGCACATAGGCGTTCGACAAATTGAACCGGACCCCGTAACCGGCCAAGGGTCAAGTCAGCGTGACTTAGAAACTGGTCGGTGCACCCGGCCTAGCCTGACAAATCCCAAGCGGGGCAAAAAGTGTTTTAAAAGTTAAAAAATACAAACTAAATCTCAAAAAATATAAAAAATATATTTAAAGCATACTTAAACAAAAACATATCCAAATGAAGTTGAAAACCAGTGGAAAATGTATTTTAAAAAACTGAGTATTTTAGAAATTATCTAAAAAAATATAACAATAAGTATTTATGAACAAACCCATTTCAAATTTTACTAAAACGGTTAAAAATTTAAAATCATTCAAATACACGTTACAAATAAATCCCTTATTTTTTGAGATTTTATATAATATTTTAATTTTTTTAATACAATCCAGCAATCCACTTGATCCCCAAAACCGACTAAAATCGGCTCCCCTAGGGGTCGGCCCCGGACCGGTCTATTTGTCGACGAATAGAGGGAGGCTCCCGCGCGGAGCGAGAGAGGACGCGCCGCCGCACCCAAAGACAAAGCTGTGTTCCCAACCGTGCATATCGAGAGAGAGAGAATCTCGCAAAGTGCAGCTTGTATTGGCAGAGTGGTTGTGTAGGGGATTGATATCAACGCGAAGAATTCCTCCTCTGCAACTTTCATGAGTCCATCACCTTTCCTACTGGTAAGCGATCCTAAATTTTCCTCTGCGTTTTGTGCCTCCTCAATTCATCGCATTTCGCCATCGCTACAAATAAAAATGTAAAATCTCTCACTCTCTCTCTGTCTCTCTCTGATGAAAGGACCTTTCTCGCGGTACTGGATTCCTTCACTGTGTTTGTTGCTTGCCAAATCTGAACCCCCCCCCCCCCCCTCCCCTCTCTCTCTCTCTCTTATTTCTTATCAGGGATGAACTTCTTCAGAGAGTTGTTTGAGTCTTTGGGTGCTCTCTCATCAAGCTTGTCTTCCACGGACGAACCCTCTTCAACCGTTTCCAATCAAGGTCATCACAGCATGGAAAGCGTTGTGCCCTCTGTTTCAAAGCAGAAAATCGCACAAAAGCTCAAGGGATACTTTGAATTGGCGAAGGAGGAGATAGCAAAAGCTTTTAGGGCAGAAGAATGGGGTTTGACTGAAGATGCAGTGATTCACTATAAAAATGCTCAAAGCATCTTGCTCGAAGCCAAGACCATCAAGAACAGTGCCTCAGATTCATCATCAAGGTTCAAGCTTTGTTTCTTCCTTTATCAAGACATTTTCATGCCCATTTTTCTATTTTTGTTTGAAATATTGCTTTTATGTCCTTTGGGGCTAATTTTTTTCTTTTCTTTCTCATAATTTGTCCTTCTTTTTAATCCATTTGAGAAAGGAATGATATTTCCTCATGGAGAATCATATTTCCTCATGGAGAATCTGAATTTTGGCTTTGATTAAAACCCATTAGGAAGTGGATGCATTGCAGTTGTTTATGCGAATTTGAGTTAAACATGAAGAGTCATTTGTTGCCACTGAATTTTGTGGTTTCCTTGTTTTATTATGCCGAGTTTTTTGGATGGTTATTGAGTGGTAAACCTTTTGAAGTGATTTAGAGTTCCAATTTGCAGTCACTGCCATATATCATTATTGATGGGATACAATTTAAACTTTAACTTGCCAATTTTATTCGATAAAACTACATGTCTGCTGCCACAAAGGATTGGAAAATTCTAGTGAGTTATATTAAGTCAAGTGGTGTACTTCCTAGGAGACGTGTACCAAGACCATCGAGTGAAATTTTCCTAGAGCGATCGGAGTAAGTTCCTTTGTCACAGCACGCGCACCGGTTGTGACACAAGGCACTGGGCTAGCCAACAATTCTCAAAATGCCCAAACCACTGGGCTAGCCAACAATTCTCAAAATGCCCAAACCACTGGGCTAGCCAACAATTCTCGAAATGCCCAAAACCGTCCGTTGTACTTTCATGTGCCTCCACCCTAAGAATAGGGTCACCCCCTACGGCAGGCCAAAATCACTGAAAGTATATATAGAGGGGAGCAGTCTTGAGTGCCAGGCACGGGCCAGTAGGGTAAATATCTTGGCAGAAATTCTTGTCAGCTGCCCCAATTTCCACCAGAGTACCGATTATGAAGTTGCTTATGTGACACGGTACAAAGCTGTCTAGTTTCATTTACTTTACCTTTTCATTCTTTTGAATTGGAAAGCTTAATTAAGAAATTAACAAAACCAAAATCACCTAAAGTAGAATACACATTATCCTTACCTTATACCCATTGTTTGTTCCAATGTCTATGTAATGAATACGGTGGGCACTGACTGTGATGCTATGTGGGGCTTGTGGCAACTTGCCCATGTGGGCACCTAACATCTCTATAATCTTTTTCCTGTTGATTTTGGCTCCTCGTTAATATTCCTTTTGATAGAATATTCCTTTTTGGACTGCTTACTCTTGAAGTACTGCTAGAAGCCTCATCCAATCCCAAGAGTGTAATTTCCATGTAACAACAACTTATCTGTTGCCTTTTTTGTTCACAAAAAATAGGAATTGAGACAGTTTTCCTTGTCTTTAGATTAACAATTTGTTGGCATTGAAGATTTTTTTGAAAATTGTTGAATTCTTGGTAATATTTAACCCTTTTCCATCCAAATGATCAAAGCGACTTGTTTTTTCGTTAAGGAGAAACTTTGCAATTGGCATGGAATTTCAAATGCTTAATTTATTCTGTGTACAATCTCTTCTTGAAAGCGTAAAACCTTGATGTCTGATCTGTGAGGTTTAAAACAAGTGATATGAGAAAAATTCAAAATTTGATTCGATTTAGGGGCAGGTTGAGAGAGATTACTATTCTCTTAAAATTAAGAAAGGTGTCCTTGTTCCTTATTTTATATATGTATGTATTGTTCCATAGTGATACAGAACAGGTGAAGCACTATCATAAGAAGATACTGAAATGGGAAGGCAATGTTTCAGAGCGTTTGAGAGTTCTGAGTCAAAGACAAGGTATAAAGGATTCTCTTTCGTTCTTAAGATCATAGTCATAAAACCTAAATATTTTGCTTGCTATGCTAATGCAATGACGTGCCTTTTCCTCTTCTTTATGTTAATGATCCTCCTTTTCTTTGTTTCATGGAATGGTTATCTTTCCAGGTGGTTCATCACTAAAAAAGGTATAGTTAGATTCCTCTGAAAATGCAAATACCAATTTAATTTCACTTACATAAGCGTTGGGTTTATTATTGCACTGTTTTTCTAATGCAGACTACCTCAAGTCATTTGCCATCTGCAGCAGTTGTAACGGCACAATCTGGGCCCAACAAAGTCACATTACAACAAAATGTTTTACCAAAGAAACCGGCAGTAGCAGATACTATTGGCAGCTCAAAAACTAAACAAGAGACTTTAAATGGTCATGATGCCAAGTTGGTTGAAATTATAAACGATGTGATTGTGGACCGTAGTCCTTCCGTTAAATGGGAAGATGTTGGTAAGAAACAAATGCATATGTAGTGAATTTTTAGGTAAAACGTTGCAGGAATTGGTTCATTTTCAATTCCCTTTTTTCAGCTGGTCTTGTTAGTGCAAAGCAAGCATTGTTGGAAATGGTTATTTTACCCACTAAAAGAAGAGACCTGTTTACTGGTCTACGAAGGCCTGCTAGAGGTAGTTTCTGAGAGGCCGAGATGATTGTCCTTAATCTTGATACTTTTCTCTTTGTGTTTGGCTTTTTTATGGCATATTTTCTTTTTTCTCTTTCAGGGCTGCTTCTCTTTGGTCCACCTGGAAATGGGAAGACCATGCTTGCCAAAGCTGTTGCTTCTGAGTCAGAAGCAACATTTTTTAATGTTTCTGCATCTACATTAACATCAAAATGGGTATGTTTTTGAGTTGTCTCCATAGTTCTTGTCTTTCCTATATATGTTCAAGAAAAGCATTACAGATGCTTCTAATGCCGACACAGGTGGGAGAGGCTGAGAAGCTCATGAGAACTCTTTTTGCTGTTGCCATAGCGAGACAGCCTTCAGTGATTTTCATTGATGAAGTATGATCTTTATTTCGTAAACTTCTCTTTATTCCTGCATTTAACTTATCATTCATATTCATGATTTGTTTCTAAGTGATGGAATTAGTTTGTCTTTCGTAATGGTGTAATCATCTCTATATTTTGTTAAGCATGATATTTTTGCATGATGAATAACATTTATGGTATTGACATTTCACACCATTGGATCTATTTTGTTGACATTTTGTGCCAATTTGCTCCAGCTTCCTTGCATTTCTTAGGCATGGAGGAAGCGATCAGATGCCAAGAGCTATGATGGTACTAGTGCCATGAGTTGCAGTTTCATTCATAATTAAAGGAAATTAGTTTGTTAAAGATTCATCGTATTAGGTGCAGCAATTTAAGTTGTGTTAATCTTTCAGTCTCTTGCTGTAGTATATACTTATGGGAGAGCATGCTTTTAAAAATCGCCAATTTGGATTGGAATCAATCGATCTGGATTAGGATCGTTGGATAATCTTGGTAACCTGGAATTGTCCAATTCCCACCATTTTTAATTTATTTTTAATATTATTTTGTTTCGTTGTTGTTTGACCCTAGAGACTCAGTCATTGTGGATTGGAATTGCCAATCCGGATCGGCTGCGTGGGTGACCGAGTTGGCCACCTGATCCAGGTTTTAACTTTTAAAACACTGTTGGAAACTTAGGTACTTCATACAAAACTCCAAGGGCATAATATGAACTTGTAATGTATATAATTATGGAGTTTTGAAAGCATGTGAAATGCTTTCTACAGTATTTCCTAAAACTTATTTATAAGATTTTAGGTTCTCTGTTGGGTATGGGAGCAAAATTTAATTTTTATTGTGGCATTAGAACGAAAATTAGTTCCAATAGGTGAAGTAACAGGCTTAAACTCATCTTACCTATTTCCTTGTACAAAGCCATGCATTTTGTTGTGGCATAGAGAGATGTGATGTTTGTGAATGATTCCCCTATCCTGCATACTAGCATATCCTTCACAAATTCAAGAATAATGAGCTTCAAACCTTAAGTTTGGCACACGTGGTGTGGTATGCTCTTTTTTTTTTTTTTTTTCTAGATCAATCTGTGTAACTAGCAGTTTAAAAATCTGCTTAAATATTAAAGAGACATGGTCTTTGGACTTCTTTTTTGACCAAGACTTAGTCTTTGGACTTCATCAAGTATATCCATCTACAAGAGGACAATCTTTAGCGAAACTAACATAACTCGTGCTGATCGTTGACCGATTGGGTGTAGGCTCTCAGGTATCTAGTGTACTAGAGCAAATCGTAGATAGTGGGTTTGAAATCCTTAAGCTTCACGTCACAATCTTTCTTTGGACAAGGATGAAGGTGGCATTTACTCGTAATGTGATCCTCGCTTGGCTATGGGGTTCTTCAAAGATTTTGAAGGATCAGTTTTGGTCAAATGTTGGAATACTTGAAAAAGATATTGGGAAAAACTTGCTGGGAAAAGAAACAGTTCTTGACAATTTAACTCCAATTGTCTATGGCATTGAATAAATGAACAACATTGCCATAACTACAGCTGCTACTTTTATCCCACTACGAATGTTTTTCTCTGCATCATTTATAATAGGGCCTCCACTTGCACTGGTATTTCCAATAGTGCCTAGATTGTCCATTGATTTACTTAGTTCACACTTGTGCTGTAATTCCTCATTAGACAACATCAAAGTGAGCCACCACTTCTCCATAAAGCCCTTCTACCTCCTGTTTTGAATACAATAAATGAGTAGTCATTTGATGTATCGACATTTTGCTGTTTTCATTCATTTCCTATTGTAATCAGAATGAGTATATATATTCAATTGCTAGGATCATTAAGTCATGAGTAGTGAGAATGAATGATTCTCTTCTATATGTGAGAATCCGGAGCATCACTTGTCATATATGATGATAGAACCCTTTTTGCAATGAAAATGGAATTTGCCATGCTGTGGACAAATTCTCATCCAAAAGATAATATTTCAAGAAGTTCCATTATTGCTTCAAGTAATTACTAGGTTAGTTGTTAGTTATTGGTTTTCTATAAGGTGGTTTTGTTTCCTAATGTTATCTTGATATTTCTGTATCAGAGTTTCAATGTGATTTTAGTTGTGACTTGCAGATTGATAGTATTATGTCAACGAGGTTGGCTAATGAGCATGATGCAAGCAGAAGGTTGAAATCTGAATTTTTAGTCCAGTTTGATGGGGTGACCTCTAATCCAAATGATTTGGTAATTGTCATAGGTAAGCTATTTAACTTGGCTTACTAACTTCGAGAGAGAGAGAGAGAGAGAGAGAGGAATTTTAGTTTCATTGATTTAACTTTGTGATTTTGCTCGAGATACTTTGTTCTTTACTACTTGTCTTTCTGGGTGGTAGAGTTTGGGTTGTTTATATTTGTTCTTGAAGTCATTTATGGTGTGAATTTCCAGGCACCTTTTTATGTTTCAATGAAAATATATGGTTAAATGTTAATGGAGAATGACTTACAAATAGATGGACACTCTATTAGGCGGCCCTGTTTGGCTGCACTGATATGCGCAACCACAGCATGGAGTACCCTAGTCCAGGAAAGAGGCAGACCTTTCTGTTCAAAGGTTTGCCTTTATCTTGGTTATTTCTTATTTTTTGGCTTAAGCCTGTCAAATTCTGTAGCTATTTGGCACCATCCTCATAATGGTCTGAATGTATAGGTCCACTGTATGTGGTGCTTATCCTCACATTGAAACAGGGACTTACTCTCAAAACAAGAAACAACTTGACTAAACCCTTGCCCAGTAGTTGGGCAATTACCCAAATGAGTAAGTGGGACTAACAACTAAAAGACTGAATCTTCAAATATTTTTGTACAATATCTTACTACATGAGAGAGGCGGAACAAGATTCTTGTAGCCGACCCTAAGTAATTGGGATAAGGCTCGGATGACGATGATCTTATGACGTGAGAGAATTCATAAGACTTTTTTTCTTTTTTACAAAACTAATTCATAAGACATTCAATTATTATTTAAAACTATACACATTAAAACATTTCTTATGTTTGATTTTATGGCAATGACTTGATCAGGTTATAGATGATGGAATGCATTTATTTTGATCATTAATCTGGCATTTTAGCAGCTATTGTTTTATTTTTTTCCATTTTAGAGATGCTATCATTTTGTAGGATTTATCTATTAAACAGGTGATGTTTTATAATAACAGTTGAAAAAACAAACAAATGATTAATGCCTTCTATGTATAAAGAATGGTGATTTTTTTTATTTTTTATTTCTTTATTTTTTTTTTTTTTGTACTTTTAGCTAGCAATAAAATTGTGCATCTAGAGTTAATGTTCACTAAATATCGGATGAAGAATTTATATCATCATCATCATCATCATTCGGGCCTTATCCCAATTATTTGGGGTTGGCTATGCGAATCATATTTTGTCATTCCTCTCTATCAATGGTCGTATCCTAAGTCCAACCGTAAGTCACCATATTTCTTCTCATTACTTTCATCCATGTCCTTTTTGGCAAGCGATATTTAGTGAACATTAACTCTAGATGCATAATTTTATTGTGGTGTTGTTCTAGGTTGATGCTGCACATGGCCAAGGTACTTAAGCCACTTCCCTCATCTTATCACCTATTGTAGCCACCCCTAAGTTCTCTCAAATATATTCATTCCGAATTTTATCCTTTCTTGTCTTGCAATTTATCTATTTCAACATCCCCATCTCAACCAAACTCATTCTATTAATATGTTGTTTCTTAACGGCGTAACATTTTGTTCCATAAAACATGGCTGGTCTTATGGCCATCCTATAAAACTTCTCCTTCAGTTTCATTGGTATGCAGCGATCACATAAAACTCAAGAAGCACCCCACCCAGCTTTAATTCTATGTACAACATCTTCCTCAATCTCTCTGTCCTCATGGATTATCGACCCCAAATTTCAAAAATAATTTATTTTAGGTACTTCTTGGCCATCAATCTGAACTACTACGTTGTTTCTACTCCTATTATTACTAAACCTGCATTCTGTATAATTTTTCTTAGTCCGGCTTATTTTAAAACATTTAAACTCCAGAGAGTCCCTCCAAAAGTTCAAACTTTACGTTGACGCTGTCTCTAGTCTCATCAATCAAAACTATATCACTTGTGAATATCATATATTACGTTACCTCATCCTGTAGATGCCTAGTTAACTCAACCATAACCAAAATAAAGAGATATGGGCTCAACACTAACCCTTGATGTAGGCCTACTGTCACTAAAAACTTGCTTGTCTCTCTAGTAGTTGTCCTCCTTTTAGTTAGCGCTCCTTCGTACATATCTCTCACCATGTCGATATATCTTCTAGAAACTCCTTTCTTTTTCTACACCCTCCAAATTAATTCCCTAGGTATATAATTGTATGTTTTCTCTAAACCAATAAAGACCATGCAGAGGTTTTTTGCTCTTCTCCCTAAACTTCTCAATCGTTTGGTTAAGTAAGAAAATATGCTCAATTATTGACTTTCCTGGCATAAAACTGAATTGATTTTCTAATACACTTGTTTCATGTCTTAGTCGTTGCTCAATCACTCTCTCTCATAGCTTCATATTATGATTCATAAGAAGTTAATTATGATCTTTATTGTCATAGGGGCTAAGTTTTCCCTTAGCCAAGCACTACAATGCCAAGCTATAGTTGACCCCAAACTAAGGCAAGCTAGCCTTCCACAAGTACACTCAAGAGGAATAGAATAAACAGGCACTAAAGGCAAGTTCAAGTTATCAAGAAGGGTTGTAGTCTGCTCGTATTTCACTCTATACGTTGTTCGTATAAGCCATGAATGCCCTTTAAGGATCCGGGCCAGGGGTTAATATAGCCTTGATATGCACCCACATACGCTTACCCTTCAATAAAAGGCCTTTAAGGCCTGTACGACCATTACTACCCACCACCTGGTGTGGCAGTTATAGCAGCCCATGCCCTACCATCAATTGGTTGTTAATGCCCACCCAAGCCCATCTACATATGCACTCATCCTATCTCACATGAGTTATGGTCATTTCACAACCCATATTTGGGGCGATTACAAATTTTGAATTCAAATTCCACACATTTGTTTTGGTTAACTGAAGTAGGGAAATTTGAGGAAGCAGTAAAATCAGCAAGAAACAAAGTCAAACACAAACACAACTCAAAATAACCTAGGGTTTCTTCTCCATACCTAAGCTAGGGTTCCAGAAGTCTAAGCTTTTTTTTTTTTCAATGTAAAAATCATGTGGAATGACCCTCTCAAGGCCCCACACACCCCTTACATATTATAATTCAATATTTCAAGTACAAAAAGTGTCGAAATAGATAATACATTGACCCATATATCCTTACATAACTTAAAATTCGTAATGACACTTTTTTCCCTATGAACAGTACTCATGAACAGTAATTATGAATAGTACTCATGAAGTAAATAAAAAAATAAAAACCCTAGAATCTATAAAAAACTAAAAAAACTTTAGAAATAAACGCTAAAATTAAAACTATAATATACATCCCTTCAAATTGAATAAAAATAAAAAATAAGAATAATTTTGGCCTCCATCATTAACACACTTGCCTTGGTGGGTGTGTGGTTTAGCTACACCTCTTGCAAATGGACCTTGCCCATGGTCTCATCAAGTCATGCTGCCCATGGTTCGACTATCCAATCCTCAGCCTCTTGGTCTCCGTGGTCCATGCCCCTTGTCCAAGGCCTTGCATCGAGGTCCTTTGCTGCTAATTCACATGTGCAAGCGCATCGGGGCACTGCACTACACCAGCCTCGCTTCCTGCCCAAGGTCAATTAAGGCAGAATGTACTCACCTTATATAGGTTTCTTGGTCTAAGGAACTGGTCCACCAAGAGAGATAACTAACCTGCCTAAAGTTGCACTTGTCTGTATTAAAATCTAAACGCTCAATTGCTAAGGTGGTTCCCTTTGCCCCACTTAAGCCACATGGATGGCACTAAGGAAAGGCACCTAACACATGCCATTTATATCTTGATTTGTATTTCCATTTGGAATGACTAAATATGCTCATTTGGAACAACTACATTTTAATGGTTCCTTTCATTAATGGATGTGACATTAATTTAATATATTTATATATGATATTAAAATTTGCATTATAAGCTGAGTGAAATATTAACAGTTTCAAAAAAAAAAAAAAAAAGCTGAGTGAAATATTATAAGTTGTACTGGTTTGATGGTGCAGGTGCAACAAATAAGCCACAAGAAATCGATGATGCAGTTCTTCGGAGATTGGTCAGTATTTAATATAACACTTGAGTTGCACCTGTTATAGCTGGTCTGGTGTCTACACATAAATTGCATTGAGTTAAGATGGTTATATGTCATGTATGGAGATTTTAAGATTGTATCAGTGAGGTGAGGTATTAATGTTATTGATCTCAAGTAACCTAGAGAAGTACTGAACCATGCAATGTTTGGGAATGGTGTTTGTGATCTTTTTAATTCTTTTAGGGTCAGTTTGGATATGGTGTATGAGTCCTATTGGGTATGGGGCAAAATAGTGTTTTAAAGTTTCACCCTCATCCCTGTTAAGTTCCAAAAAAGCGAGGCTGAGTTACTCTTAACTATCGGTCCTGCACCAAATGCTGAATAGAGTAACCCCGCTTATAAAATATCTGCATCGAAAGCTTGCATACAATACAAACAGCCTGTAATTTATTGATAAATTAAGGTGCTAGACACACTGCCTAAACTTGAGAAACTACATAAACTCTTGTCTTCTTCCATGGCCATGGTGAATTATTTATAGGATGTGTAGCATGTTATTTTGTATGGGGTTTTTTAATCTAGTATGCGATGTTTCCTTTACTGTCATTATTTTATTTGTTGGCAGTGTCTTTGTCTTTTAACCTAGAGACCCTCATATGCATTCATTCAGATAATAGAAATACCGTATGGATTTCTTTCAATCGTGCACTTCTTTAGGAGCAATTGAAATTCAAAAGTAAATATAAAAAAAGAAATTTGACATTTGTTTATCAAATGAATCATACTTAATGATGTTTTTCGAGAAGACTTCCATTAATGTGTTACTTATCTGATAAAAAAATCTGAATTAAATTTCGAACTAGGTGAAGAGAATATATGTACCTCTCCCAGATGCAAGTGTTCGGCGTCTTCTCTTCAAGCATCAACTTAAGGGTCAATCTTTCTCATTACCTGGTAGGTGTTTTGTAATCTATAGTTTTGCATTTGATAGAATGATGCAAAGGAAAAGATTATGCAGTTATATTTGTTTCTTTTCGAAATACTGCAATGATTTTTGTGCCTGAAAAGAAAGTTATTGATATGGTCTTTTAGACTTCTTTCAATTGACTGTTCAAGTAACATATTCCAATTTAACACTGGGTTTCATGTTCAGATGATGATTTGGAAAAACTAGTGATGGTGACAGATGGTAAGCTAATTTCTTTTGTAATATTATATATATATATATATATATATATATGGGTGCAGTTTGCATACGGATGCATCTGTAGGCGTAGAGATAAGGTGCACCTTCAAATTTTATCATGGTATATAATTTTGATGTAAAATGTTCTTAGGATTATCTCAAAATCTTTTTTTATATCTAATTATAAAATTTTAAATTTAAAAAATGGTTAAAATCTAAACATATGAAAATCTTGAAAATGGACGGTGTAGATAATAGGTTGTAAAATGCACTATTTCTGAGACTTAAAATCTTTTTATTTTTCATAGTCATACATCTCGATGTTGAGATGATCAATCAAAGGGTTTTTCAACATTAAGGCTACCTTTTCCGATGGATTTTTGAGGGGCATCCGTAGTTCTACATTATAAGTTAGCATCCTTATATAAACTTTTTCCTTGATATATATATATATATATATATATATATATATATATATATATATATATTGAACATACTTATAAATGAGCACGTGTATGTACTGGATCTCTTAATCTTTTCTTTATTAGTAACTTCTATCCTTAAATAATATGGCAGTTGTCTTGTACCAATATATAGGATATTCAGGTAGTGATCTGCAAGCCTTGTGTGAAGAAGCTGCAATGATGCCAATCAGAGAACTTGGGCCAAACATTCTCACAGTAAATGCAAGTAGGGTGGGTGCTCTGAATCATTAATTGGCCTGAAGTATATTTGAAGTTGATACTTATTGTCTAATCTTGTGTACCTGTGCCGAAAATTCTTGAAAATAAGAACCACTCAGTTCGTTTTTTGTAACGCTGAATTTCTGATTATGGGAACTTAAAAATGCAATTTTTAAAGGTAAAATTTATTCTGTGCCAATAGGGTATGTATTTTGAAAAAGCAAATGCATTCTTTTTTTTTCCTCTTCTTTTTCTTGTTATTGAATATTCAGCAAAATTTTGTGAAATCTTAAGAACTTTCTGTGTCATTTCCAGTTCTTAAAATTTATCGAATTTTGACATTTTCCTTAGGAAACTATATGCATTATGATTTTGTCGTACAATGACTATTACTTTAGATTCTGTAGTCTTGAGTTCTGTAAACCATCTGCATCTTAGTCTTATATAGAATAGAATTGGAGTCTATAGAATTGGATCGTATCTTATAATCATTCCTAACCCACTTTGAATCTTATTTGTATTTGTAAACTCCTCCTTTTCTTTATCAACACATGGATACAAACGGACAGATCCATCAGCTTGAATCGTCACTCATCAAAATTCAATGGATCTGATTGCAATTAATTACAATTTTTTATCAAAGGTTGATTGAATAGAAGGAAACCAAATGAAATGAGAATGGTTAATGGTTACATATATATGGAAGTAGTACGTTCTTTTTTTTTTGTCGCATGTCGCAAACAGATAACAATTGTTATTCAAATTATGACATGAATGGGACAAATGGGATCTTTTAGGTTTTTTCCTTTTTGTTTGCTTTTTTCCTTTTTGTTTGCTTTTAGAATTCCGTTGACATTTTCTTAATTTCCGTATGTATTCATATGAAAAGCCTTTCAAATAACTAGGGATTGGTAAGAGAGTGTGGTATTTTCTCTTGGCCTAAACAGTTATTCATTTTCATGTTTCTCTTTCCAATGTCTAGTAGAAATTCCTTTTCTGTTTCTTGTTATGCATGTGCTTGTCTTTCTTGGAAAATGAGCCATTTAGGACTGCAGTGGAAGCAGATAAGATATTTTCTTGCATCTATGACTTGAAAATGACTGCATGTGCTTGTATTTCTTGGAAAATTTAGTCATTTAGGGCTGCAATGGAAGCCGATATGATATTTACTTGCATCTATGACTTGACAATGACTGCATATGGGTTATTGACTCAGGTGCATAATATGTTCCTTTTCCCATGTAAAATGGTTTCTTTCCACGTTTCCCAGGTACGTCCATTAAGGTTTGAAGATTTTCAGAGGGCAATGACTGTCATTAGACCAAGCTTAATTAAAAGCAAGCTACAAGAACTAGAACAGTGGAATGCAGAGTTCGGTTCCAATTGAGAATGCTAAATGAGGTCAGGAATGCTTTTGCTTCTCCTATTTGAAGTTCAAATGCCATTCTAACTGGTGTGCAATGGAGGTAGGGCTCTCCAGCGTGTTACTGGTTGCATATTGCTCTGCTAACCAAATACTGAATATAGTTTTTGCGAGACTGCTATTTTCATTTGGGACCACGGGATCAGATAGTGATACATGCGAGCGCGTAAAATTGAAGAACCAAACCAAGTGGAGAGAGGGAATCATGTTTTTATGTGAGCATGATACTGTTGCAATATGGTGGCCTGTTATTTGTTCTCCAGTCAACCTTATGGTGAGGAGCTGGGCAGTGGTCACTTGAGTAATCGTCTAAGTTGTGCAAATTTCGAACTGTGAGGGTCAATCCAAAGCGGTCAATCTGAGGTCCTATAGAGCTTAATCTAGATATGTGCGTAGTCCATATGCACAGCAATTTACGGAAGGGAATGGAGGATATGGGAATTTGGAAATGGCCATATAATGTTGGGTTCAAATAACGACATTTATTTGCACAAAAATGTTTGAGGAACGTTGTTTTGCATGTTGGTCTCTTCAAACATTCATTAATTAGACTCGGTTATAGGGTTTGGGATGCTC
This sequence comes from Amborella trichopoda, assembly GCF_054954075.1. Classification (NCBI taxonomy): domain Eukaryota; kingdom Viridiplantae; phylum Streptophyta; class Magnoliopsida; order Amborellales; family Amborellaceae; genus Amborella; species Amborella trichopoda. The sequence continues at coordinate 54,509,235 of NC_142344.1, read as the reverse complement.
ACTCTTTCTGAATTGCTTCCCCTTCTTCGGCTTGATGCTTTGGCTAAGCCAGGCTAACCAGATGTGAAAAGGAAAAAAAAAAAAAGGTGCGAATATATGGTTTTGGAGGACCTAGCATGTAAGATTTTATTTAATCGATTTGCTTAATCGTGTACATTGGAAATGCTTGTAAATATTTATGAGAAATCATTGATATGATTTTATCCTCCAGATTGTTGTTAAATGTGTTTGCCAGATTTCTGATCGAGTATCCATCAGTGGACGAGATTTCTAACTGGTATTCACTATTCAAAATGCATTCCCATTCTGAAATCCAAAAGAAAAAGGAATTCTTATTTGTTTATTTTCTTTATTGCTGGCTTTCTCTCATAAAATTTGCTTATCAAAAGAAAGCAAGTGAAATAATGCATATCATGCATTGAACCGTCTACTAAGTAGGAACAATATTAACTGAAATATCAACGGAAAAACATGCTAAAATATGGAAAAAGAAATTAAAAAAAGTGAAATATGTGGAAGAGATGATAAAAAAAATCTTACGGAACTCAAAGATAAAAATATTTAAAATGATTGCAAGGTCTTTCATCAAGCAATCATCAAGTAATCCTTATATTTCAAAATAATTTAATACACAAGAAATAACAAGTTAAATGTAATACAATTTTTTAATTTAAATTAACAAAAAATATGAACACCTTCTAAAGCTATAAACATAATTCTAAGCTGATAACTCATTATTTTATTAAATCACCTAAATAGACACCAAAAAATAGTCTAGAAATACGGGCAAGACTGCATTTCTACATATGCGGTCCAGAAAGCGTAAAGCATTCATCATAAAGATGGATGCAAGTAGGTGTTCTATCTAAAAATAATGGAAACTAACGGTCGAAATATTTTCTTATTAGAATTATTATTTCTAATTTTTAAAATTTATTTATTTTTTAACCGGGTCCTAAAACTAAACCCTTCCAACACCCAATAAAAAAGAAATTCTTTTCAATACAAATAAAAAAAAATAAAAAATAATGGAAGTTTAGGGCTAAGAGAAAATACCGATCCTCTCTCGTTAAAGTATGAAATGATTCAAACTCCATTGGCTTTGCATAAAAAAATTTCATTGATAGAGGTGGTTAATTGATCATTTTCTTTTTCTGTTTATTTTTTTTCAGAGAGACGGCTAGAGAGACGTGAGAGGTGTACGTGAGAGATATTGCATGTGTGATATAAGGAGAGGTGCTTATTAGAGTGAGCGAGAGACGGATGAGATATGAGAATAGATGAGAGAATCAAGGGTAGATATATCCATTTTTTACAGGGAGAATTCTTTTAATATTATATCTTTTTTATAACTTTCTTTTTTTTAAGGAGAGATATAGGAAATAAATCAAATTGGGAAAGTTTTTTATTTTTTTTAATGATTAAGAGGGGAAGACAAGCCCCGACAAGCCCCTACATCTTTTTTTGAAGTAGATTAGGAGTTAGTTTTTTTAAAGTGTTAATACGGTGATATTAGTGGTGGGAATAAAAACTACAACATGGTGACTAAAGTATAAGATGCTACCACCTTGAACTTGATAACCACCAAAATAACCTTATAGACTTACCACAACCAAATTAGTAAAATAGATATACAAAATATCTTACTCATGAATTCTTCTTTCTTTTTTTTATTTTTATTTTCTAAATTTTCCCTCTATTTATATGACACCTGCCCTAACCTCTCTATCATTGTCGGGTCACCTTTTATTTTTGCAACATATATCTACCCCTCATCTCTGGGTTAACAATATAATATAGATATAGATATTGTTGTGGTGGCTTAAAACCATAAAAGTATGATAAACCTTCGAATAGTCTGTTATTTCGATAGAAATGTTTGTGATTGCCAAAAAAGTTATTTTTATCTCTAATTATAAAATTAAAAGCTTCAAAAATAAAGATATATAGAGCTATTTATGAACACTTGAAATTCTTGAAAGACTTGAAATCTTCTTCTTTTTTTTTAAAAATGACCGTACATCTTGTGGTTGAGAAGATTTATGGGCATTTGAAACCCTTAGAGGTGTGTATTAATCAGATTGTTTAAGGGCCCGGCCCTATATAAACTTTTTCTATTGATGTACATGACGGCAGCTTTTCCATCGGGCTTAGCTATTAAATGTGGGCCACCCGCGCTTCATTTCCCTTGAGCTCCTTTAAAAAAAATATGAAAAAATGGTCCAACTAAGCTCCTCTTGACTGGCATTACCTATTTTTGGGACCAGGTGCTCTCAAGCACCATACACCCCTATTCCAGGGACAAGCGAGTTCCAAGGAGCCCACCCCTATTCCAGGGACAAGCGAGTTCCGAGAAGCCAAGGACAAGCGAGTTTCAAGAGAAGCCCATTCCAAAGACAAGCGAGTTCCAAGAGAAGCCCATTCCAAGGACACACCCCTATCCCAGGGACAAGCGAGTTCCAAGAAAAGCCAATTCTAAGGACAAAAGCAACATACACCCTATCCCAAAGGACAGGCGAGTGCCCATTCAAAGGACATACACCCCTATCCCAGGATAGCGGGAAGCCAATTCGAAGGACATACACCCCTATCCCAGGGACAAACCAAGAGAAGCCAATTCCAAACACAAACAACATACGGCCCTATCCAAAGGACATGAGAGGTGCAGGAGAAGCCAATTCCGAGGACATACACCTATCCCAATTCTAAAAAAATCCTTTCGAAGCCAATTCTAGGGAAGCCTATCCCCAGACATCTCTACCTCTCTCTAAACAAGATAATATATATCTTCAACCCTGGTTTTCATGGGGCTTTAAGGCCTTTTTCTCCAGCCCAAAACCACTGTCCTCAGACCATCTACTCCATCATTTTCTCTCTCCAGGTCACCTCATCCCCCCTTCCTTGTTCCATTTTCTCTCACAGAGACCACAGAACCATACACTCTAAATCTAGTTAACCCAAAACCTAAACGTTTCAAAGCTTTAGCATTTGTGGGGTGGGCCCTTAAAGAACGAAGTCGTCGAGAAGTGAAGTTGCATATTCGACGAAAGAAATTGGCGGTCTTTGTTTCAGGAGGGTCCAATATCAAATGTCGGCATAAGGCCAGCCCAAGGTAGAATCCATGGAGACATTTCAGTGGTGGTCACTGGGGATTCAGAATACGCAAACAAAAAGGGAATCCCAGTCGTTTGCTCGCACTATCTCCAGTCTCAGGGAATTCGATGTCGACTTTCTTCTCCTTGCTGGTTTTTTTCAAAGATTGTGTCTGTTGAGGAGGTTCAGGCATATCCAAGATCCATATTGAACACACACCCTCCTCTTCTTTCATCTTTTGGTAGCAAAGGATATTATGGTTTGAAGGTGCACAAAGCCGTTATTGCATCTGGAGCCAGATATTCCAGTCCAACTATACATTTTGTAGATGAACATTTTGATAGAGGCTGTATCCTCGCTCAGAGGATTGGTTGTACCTAGGTTGGCAAAGGATACCCCACAGGAATTAGCTGCCCACGAGGAGCATCAGCTTATGCATCGAAGGAAGCCATGATGAGTATAGGTGATTGACGCTGTTTTTTTGCTTTCCATCCCACATAAAAGAACAACCTACCCATTAGGTTATTTTTCTAAGGGATTATGTACTATTTTGGTTGTTTTCCTTTCGGTGTTAAAACAAATGGGAAAAGTTTATCTACTTCCCCTACAGCATACATGATCTATGATTCCCCTTCCATCCAGCCGTCCAATTTTGATCAAGAAAGTCATTCACCGTTTGATCTTAGATCCGATGTCTCAAAGTATTTTATTTTTAATTTTTTTATACAAATTTTATGGATATGAAATTTAGTACATGCCTTCTTATTATTGAGGCACACCTATAAAAAATATTAAAATTAATTTTTCGATAAAATATAATAACCAAAATACCCCTTGAAACTTTCAAGGGTAGTTTAATCATTTTATTTTATTGAAAATATTTTTTTATATTTTTCGCTAGTGCGAGTTTAATAGAGAATTGGACGTCGAAAATTTGGTGTCAAAATAGTTTACAGAAAAAAAATTAAAAATAAAATAGTATAAAGATGTAACATTGTAATTAAGGCAGTCTTAGCCCTCCATTCAGAATGGAAGGTTGGATAAAAGGAAGTATATAAGTTTTATGCTGTCGATGCAGTCTTATCCCTCCATTCAGGGTAGGATAAAAAGAAATATATAAATTTATGTGTAGAGGAAGTATAGAAAGCTTGTTCATTATAAATTCCCATCCTTTTAACTTGATGAGTTGTACTGCCTCTGAAATTCAAAAATGGACGATTGGATAAAAGGATGTACATAAGTTTTATGCTGTAGATGAAGCATAAAAAGCTTGCCCATAACAAATTCCCATCCTTTTAACTTGATGAGTTGTACTGCTTCTGAAGACCCATTCCTTGGGTGTGAATATAGCAAATGAATTATACAATCATTTGGCAATGAACCCGGAACTGACCCAAGACCCAAAGGGTATTGGACCCAACAGATTGGGTCAAGTTCAGTAAATTCGGGTCCAATTCCCATATCACTTTTTTGGGTCCAGGTCATGGTCCGGGTCCAGCACGTCCCATTGCCACCCCTAGTCCGGGTCAGGCTCGTCCCATTGCCACCCCTATTAATGATGCAATTATTTAGTTAGAAATTGTCTAGTGCGTGTGTGAGAGAGAGAGAGGGGGGGTGGAGGGACACAAGAGGCAACATTCTTTGAAGTGCAATCTGTGTATAAAAAACTATTGACACAATGCATTGAAGTACAACACAGCTAGGCTTTCCAAATTTGTGAAGGAAAGTTTCATGCATGAATGCAAAGTTAAAATTGAAAAAACAAAAAGAAAGATCAAAGTTCTCCATTCTGTTGCATCATATAAAGCTTTACTTGGCTGTATATATAATTAATAAGTAAAACGATGAGTTCATACCAATATTTAAGAAAAATAAAGAGCTGAAATTTACAGTTCTCATATAAAAAAGTAGAGCAAGAAAATTTACAGTGCTCCTATAAAAAAGTAGAGCAAGCAAATTACGTACGGCCCTGTTTGGGGGGTTCTTATTACTACAAACACCCTGTGGCTTCCCCCCCCCCCCCCCCCCTAGAATGAGTATAAGAGGAAAGAAAAAAAAAAAAAAGCCGGAGGAGGTAGTGCTTGTAATATTTGGAACACCATATGGAAATAAGAGCCCCAAACAGTGTCCGTACTCAAAGTAAATCCAAAACAGATCATTTGATGAATGTTATCGGTATATTGCTTTCACATATTTCAAAAAGTGGTTAGATAAGACGAGAGAGAGACATGAGCGATAGAGAGAGAGAGATATGTAAAAGTATACTGTCAAGCATGATAAACAAATATCCAAAAGGCCAATATGCAACCATGTAAAACCAAGTAATCTCATTGATGTATGAAAATTTAGGGCTGGCAACGGGCTGGGTCAGTCCTGGTCCTACCCCGGCCCTGTTCCCCTGGGTAAACTTTTTTTTAAAAAAAGAAGGATAAAAGATAACAAAATAAGCACCAGGCGCCTGACTTGGCTGGCCTAGGCCCGGCCCTCAGAACAGATTTTGTCTCTCAGACCCTAATTTCACCGGGCGGCCCGGCTGACTGCCACCCTATGAAAATTCAGGCCCTTGTATATGTGTACCACTAAAATCACAAAACAAAAGATACAATTCTCCATGGCAACACCGTTGAATTCGGTCAGTTCCTCTGCCTCTGGAATACCCAATCCTTGCATGTGAACCTGCAAATATATCCTGGAATGATTCCAATGCTGCAAATCGTCGACTATAAACAATGTTGTCACTGTCTTGGTAGAAATCCCATCGCCATTTTGAGAGAGAGACAGAGAGAGATGGGCGCAATCCAATTTCTATCAGTTCATAACTAGAAATAGTCTCAATCCATGTATAAAAAGCTACACACTCTGCAATCTACGCGTAAAATATAGCTGGACTAGCGAGAAAAAAACAAAAAAACAAAAAAAAAGTCCAAAGCTAAGCATTTGATGAAGGGTGCAGTTGGCATACAGATGCATCCGTAGCTGTAGAGGTAAGTTGCACCTTCAAATTTTATATAATTTTGATGCAAAATGTTATTAGGATTATCTCAAAATCTATTTTTATATCTAATTATAAAATTTTAAATTTCAAAAATGGTTAAAATCAAGTAGATCTATAAACATATGAAAATCTTGAAAATGGACGGTGTAGATAATATGTTGTAAAATGCACTATTTCTGAGACTTGAAATCTTTTTATTTTTCATGGTCATACATCTCGATATCGAGACGATCAATCAAAAGGTTTTTCAACATTAAAACTACTTTTTCCGATGGATTTTTGAGGTGCATCCGTAGTTGTTGCATCCTTATATAAACTTTTTCCTTTGACGAATATACTGATACTCTTTTTTACAGATTCAAAGAGATCCATGGAAGAAAATGCTGACATGAGAGAGAGAGATCTATGAATGTAAACTGTAAAGTAACATCTCTTGATCAAGTAATAGCAATCACGATGAATAGGCAAAAGGCCATATATGCAACATGAAAATCAAGTCATATAGTTCATTGGTACATGAAAATTCAGACTACTTTGTCAGAAAATGTACGATTGTTACAAGAATTAATAAGTATACCAACCATCTAAAAAGACCATACTGAAGCATAGATTGTATAATGCTGGAGTGAATCTCAATTATGCAATGTTCAATTGTCTACCAAAATGAATAGTCATTCCATATCTGCAACTTTTACAATTTTCAGTAACAGCAGTGTAGCCTCACTTGAGAATCATTACAAACGCTTGTCAACAATTCATGATTCTCCATTGAATTTTTTTCCAACACATTCAAAGTTATCTAACCATGGAATCGAGCATACATATGCACTAATTCCAATCAAAATCACATAAAATAATTGACTCCAAAAGTTCCACCTCGACTATGAAAATGTTTCCTAATCTTTAGTGGATTTGAAGCTCAAAATGTTCAAACTTCACCAAAATATACTAAAAACTTCATCTAAAGCTATAAAAATGCAAAACTAACCTAGATTAAACTAAAGAAATCACAAAAAAAAGAAAAAAAAAAATCAGTAAACAGAAAGAAATCAGACTACACCGAGAGCTTCAGTTTGCTCCGTGATAAACTTGAACTTTTGAAATTCACTGTGCGACCAACCAAAAGAGAAAAATCCCAACCCTCACCATCCTACCATATAAACTCCATGCCAAATTAAGAATGGAAAAAGTAAAAGGTTGCAACCTTTATAGAAGCAAGGTAGCATATTTAACACTATCTTAAAAGATATGCTACTTTTTGACAGTCTTAAAAGATATGTCAAATCTATACTTTCCAATTAAAATGGATAGTGAGAATAATGCAGCCTTACTTCTAAAATTAAGGTTGCAACCTTTACACAAAGCGCACCAATTAATAATTGAAAAGGACAAGCAGACCTAAGCAAGCTTCATTGAAAGAGACCAAAAACTTTAAATCTTGCAATTTAAGCAAATGTGAAACAATATTTGAACAGACATTATCAATAAATTAATAGTCAAAAAAACATAGGGCAAATCAGGAAAATTATGAAACAAATTTAGTGAACTGATACAATAATATGGAGCATAGTATATTACTTAACAGGAAGCAAATACCTGGAAATCTGAGTTGGAAGCGTAATTTGAATTGATTTGGCCAGAAGAGCCTTAACAACAGACATATAGTTATGCACTATAATAGTGTTTAATGATCAGAAACTTAGTATGCCAAATAAGTATCATAAACCAACATGAAATTTATCTCGAATGATTTTTTTCATTTAAAATATAATAATTTCTATAAAAATAAACAGTTCAAAGAAAAAACTTTTGACTGATATTTTAATTCAATGTGATGTATGGACAGAGAAGGATGATTTAATGCAAAAGAACCATAGGCAGTTCAATATACAGTAACGTACATAACAATGAAATTTTAGAATTTAGAAGGAAACAACCAACATGAACAAAATGAACGTATCACGAACCAAATAACTCTGGCTGATGACACTAAAAGACTCCTAAGCGCATACAGTTGCACCCACAATTTTGAAATAACTTTGGTAAGCAAAGCTCTTGAAACAAATTTGATAAAGAAGAAACCATGCCTCAAAAAGAAATTTACAGGGAATTGTAAAACCAGGCATTACTAAAAAATTCTTAATCAAGAAAAATTGCATATAGAAATTTATTCACAGTAAAGAGAAGGACACAACAAAAAAATAAAACAAACACAAGGCAAACTTTAAATAAAAATATCTTTGTTCTAAAATTTAGAAAATAAACAGTAAAACAAATTGATGGATTAGTTCAGTTCAATGCAAAAACAATAAAAAAGACAAAGAGAATAGAAAAGTATAACAATAATAGTGATAATAAAAAGAACTTAAAAGAAAAGGAGGAATTGATATGAAAACTCGAAAAACTCTATGTGAAAGCTTTATAAAAGCCTAAAGCTCTTCCAACAAAATTCAACCATGCCACAATACAAAATTAAAAACCCTACAAAAATATTCAAATGTTCTCCAAAACTTTCAAACGATTCAGATAAAAAGAAAATATATCTCAGCATATGAACCTATATTCAAATCCATCCCTCCCTCCCTCACTCACTCAATAATTTGTTAACCAAAAGCAAATATACAATAGAAATCAAGACTCAACCGATATTCAGGGTACTCTCCTTTTAAACTTCTGCTGAATCATCTACTTTTCTTAGCGATATGGATTTCATGCCTCATGAAAACCTAATTTAGTATCACCTAGACAGGAACTTTATGATAAACAAAACTCATGCCAGCTGTAATTTGGAGAGGAAACACATGAAAGAGAAAGAGGACAGGAGACACGGAGGATTTTAAGTGGGAGAGAGCAAAATTGGTATTTTTGACAAATTTTCTGAGAAAAGAAAGGAGAGAGAGGCTTCTCATGGTGCATCCTTCTTTCTCTCTGCATCTATATCATCCGAAAATTCAGACTTCCACTCCCTCTCATCCAAATATTTCAAGCACACTGCTTATGGGCAAAAACAATTTTGCCTAGCCTAAACTTGGGTGAAATGCCGAACCTCATTTTCCATCTAATTTCTTCTGCGAAACCATAACAACGAGCTTCCTAACACATTCAGTGAGCAACACATGGTCCACGAACCATGTAGTAGTTTATATGTGCATGTTCGTGTGTGTATATATTTTTAAATATATAAACACAAAATGCATTCACCAGGACAAGGTTTTCGAGAGGTGCTATTGCACATTCAAAGGTAATCAAAATTAAATTAAACAATATAAAAAAAAAAACCATTATTCTGAATAGTGATTTCCCTTTATCCCCTTATTTGATTTTTTCCTGTTATTTTCCATCACAACAAAGAGTTATCACACTGTAAAGGTGATAGTACACCCCCTTGATGACTGTAATTTCATTATTTTGAACCATGACTTCAGTGGGTTTTTCTTATGCACCCTTAATAAACCGTTCTTATTTTTTACATTCTACTTAACATGGACATGCCTGTCTATAATTTTTGGTGCATATCTACACACTAAGGAGGTGAGACTCTTTTCTAATACTTCAAGAACTTGGACATTTATTTTTAATCTTCCTTGTAAAACTCTTAATCTTTCTTGTTGAATCACCCGGATAAAGTACTTTAATGTCACCTAAGCCCCACCTCTTACTTTACTACAAATGTGCCATATCTGAAAGGCAAATTGTGGAAGTGAAATTTCTGATACCCATACTCATATTAGACAACAACACATGTATATCTGCCTTTGTAACATAATCTATATGCCTAAACGCAAAAGGAACTTTCCGGGTGCATCCCAGAACTTGATCAAAACTCGGATCCCCTAGTATCCGAATTAATGTCCATGATGCCGTGGAGGTTGCCCAAGCCTCCCACTGACCCAAAACACCTTAAGTGGTTTCAAGTTTGCCCATAATTGGTCATCATACAGTGGGAATCCATTGGGGTGTACAATAATACCCTTTACTAGACCACTCATAAGATTTGTCTTCCATAATTTCCTGCAATTTCAGGTTAAGCACCCTCTAGTCCAAAGACCATAACTACAGAAATATATGATATTTCTTGATGGGACTTTTTCCTATGGAAAGGGAACACAAAATGGGACAAAATAGACTTAGACATTCATATCAAAATTCTGGTCAAGGGGTCTTTAAGAAAACCATGACTCAATGAGTAAGTTTCTAAACAATGTAGCAGAAAATTCAGGGTGAGCACCCTTTACAAGGAATTTTTCTCTGAGGTTTAGTTTTTATGAAACTAGATTCTGGTCAAAGGGTCTTTAAGAAAACTGTGACTCAATGAGTTAGTTTCTAGACAATGTAGCATAAAATGCAGGGTAAGCACCCTCTGATAAAACGACCATAACTCCCAACTTATAAGGAATTTTTCTCTGAGGTTTAGCTTTTAGGAAACTAGATTCAATTTCCTAAAAGAATGATGAGACCCCCTGTCAATCCCATGCCATCTGATACCACTTGTCAGGGTGTCATAGGCGTTTGCTCAAGGTGCTAATTCCATCCATACCATCATTCATTGTTTGAAGCCTAATTTTGTTATGTATCACATAAGTTGCATATCAGGAAAGCAAAGCCCACATCCACATTGGAAAGAGTGCCCCCCCCCCCCCTTCTTCTTTCTTCTATCTCTCTCAAAATGACTGACTCAGTGCACTTGTAACCTCGATGCAGGCTTCTATTAATCACACTCATCATCATTATACGAGCTCCGTGCATCCCACACCATACATAGAGTGCAAGGTTCTTGCATGCTGCGGTTGCGTGGCAACTCAAAACCCATCTTGAAGATGGATTGAAGACCAAAACTTTGTGAATCCATCAGCTGGACCTCTATGATCATAAGTTCTAAATGAAAATGACAAATGGCCCCATCTTGCACCATTGTTTTTGTATCTCTATTGGACATTTTCTTAGATCCATCAAACCTGCGCCATTCTTGAAACGCCAAATTCAACAATTGGGGATGGGAAGAAATTGATGTGCAGATGAAAAGGAATTTTTTGGGTCCTCAATCCATATCCAAGATATAGTTTTGAGCTGCGCTTGCATGCAACCACTGCCACACCAAAAAACTGGCCAAACAATAAACTCTTAGACTTAATTCGTTTGGCCTCTCTCTCTCTCTCTCTCTCTCTCTCTCTCTCTCTCTCTCTGTGGCTATGTGACAAGACAGGTTGTTTCTATAACTAATTCTTCAATACCTACAAATTTCCCCAAAATAAAAATTAAAAATTTAAAAAATATCCACAGCAATCAAGAAAATCTTGCACCGTGATTCCATATCATGATTAAAATCTCCAACGTTGGCTCAAGCCAATGAATCAATGCATTGTTTTCTTTATTGTTTTCATCTTCATGGATTTCATGCTCGTACATCAGTTAATGACAAGGTAAACATACTACAAAAGCAGTTTGTCAAAAGAAGTTTGTGGAGTAATCAAGTAAAAGCCCAACAACAAGATGCATATCAACAACAATCCAACTTCTCTCCCAAAAGGGGAAAAAATAAAAGTGTATATGAAGACACAAAGACTTGCCTCATAAGAAGCCTTCAACCCCACGTCCAGTAATCACATCCTGATATATTCTAAGTGCTTCTTCCATAACCTGGGCTTGCCTCAGTAGCTCTGCTCTCTTCTTACCAGATGGATGGGTAGAGAGATAATCCCTCAATGCCGATTCACCATGTAATTGTCCAAGCTTTTCGTATACAGTAGGAGCCACACGAGGATCGTAACCAGCTGAAGCTAACAGCAGCAACCCTATGTGGTCAGCCTCGATCTCCATGCTGATATTCATTGGAAAGAAAACAACATTAATAGAAGACGTGTTTAACTACGCGTAAAGATTGCTACCTAGCATCTGCTTGTATGATGTGTTTTAAAGCATGGACTAGGGTCAAGACTCACCAGAGTCCTGAGCCCCAGTCATGCAACGCGACCTCGCCCAATCCCACAAATATTAACAATAAAATCTTAAACCCACGAGACTCACTCAGTTTGCATGGTTTTGGTTTCAGGCTCGAGAGCCTGCTGAGTCCGAGTAACTTGAGTGGGATTTTTAACACTGCTTGTATGAATATAAAAAAGCAAGATCAAGTGGAAGGTTGATTATGCATAATGTTAGCTTTAGTCCATGTCAATACTTCTCAAAAAGCACTCTATTTTCTGGTGATCTGCAATTCCTTTTGACATTTTATGCATACATGTAAACACCTATGCTACTGACATGGACACAGAAGTACCTGCTTAAACATGCATCTACAGTGTCAAATGCGTCAAACTTAAGGACTGAAAAGACAACCCAAACCTTCAAGTAAATACCAGTATTATCAGGTCCGTATTGGTGCTCGAGCTGGCAAAGGGGCTGGTTAGGTCAAACTCCACTGACCGGTTGGATCATTTTTAAATAATAAAAAAAAAAAACCTAAAAAATTCAATAAAATTTAGAAAAATTAGATAAAAGGTTTTCACCTAGAAAATGTTGATAAAAATGAAAGAAAATTTTTCAAAAAATGTTGGAAAGTTTCTAATTAATATTAAAAAGTAGACACTGGATTGAAAATTTTATTAAATTACTATCAATATGATGAAAAGATTCATCCAATCTATGGCATCAATATTCAACAATTATTGTCCATGCTCCATGAAGTCCATAAACATACAATAAAGTAAAAGATATTTGAATACTTAAAAATATGAAGTTAAATTTCACAATTTTAAATGAATAACTACATAGGTCACATAATTTTGTCAATTGACTAGTGAGAGGAGATGCCCTTTTTGTGAAGTTCAACCATTAAGAAACAATTCATTCCTCATCTGAAATTATATTCATTATAAGAATCACAAACTTTCCCCTTGTATCTTTTGACTGTCATTGATAAATTACACATTGCCAAGAAAACGATACGAAAAAAGAAAAACCAATTAGACCTAACATCTACCATGAAATAGCTAGGTTCAATTAGAATACAGCTCGAGTGAAGAATAATAGCATCAAAGGAATGTATCAATTAATAAAACTTCAAATTTTCAATTTTTATTTTTGACCATTCCGTTAAATTTAATATCTTACAAATCAAACAACAAAAGCACGGTTTCCATACATAAAACCTAGGCCATTCTGATACATAAAGTAACAGAATATTATATATAAATATATAGTATTATAGATTAACAAAATCTCTTTCATCAGAACATACAAACACAAACACAACAAATATAGAAAGTATCGGATAGGGAAACAGATTCAACTGCTATTTACATTGTAAAAAATGATCGCGAATTGAAAATAAAAAACAATCCACATCAAAAACAAAAACAAATTTAAGGAATCATGCTTGGGTCAAGACGGTAGAGGCTGGGTTTTCATAGAACCAATGTCTAAAAAATCGTCGCCCGATCTGGAATCGAGTGATCCGGATTGGGAATCGTCGAAGACGATCCGGATCCACTAATAAAACAAGATCCAGCCATGTAGCTACAGTGAATCACGATTCTGACCTCACAAATCGGAGGATCGCTACAGTAAACCCAGTGATGGGCTGTTCTGACGTCACGAATTCTAACCTCAAAATTTTTTTTTTTTGAAAAATGTATTTTTTTTCAAAATCCCAAGGCCCAAGGGCCAGCCATTATCAGATTGTTAAACCCAATGATGGGCTGTTCTAACGTCATGAATTCTGACCTCAAATTTTTTTTGTTTGAAATTTGAATAATTTTAATGTATTTTTTTTCAAAATCCCAAGGCCCAAGGGCCAGCCATTATCAGAAATTATAAGCCATGTGTACAAACAAACAACCATACAAGTACTCTCCATCTTGGCTCACGCGAAATAGGATGCCACTTTTATGCTTACCGTTTAACGCACGCCAAAGGATTTTATAAAGCCTTTCCCATCCAGGATTCCCCGATGTGGGAGTCCGTTTCCGTTGTTTAATGACGAATAAAACGTAGCTTGTTTAGGAAAATTATTTGCACCATTATTGAATAAACTTTTGTAACTTGGGAATAAAGGTTCAATAAATGTTGCAACACTATACCTACTAATAAAGTTCTAATAAAAATAAATAAAACGTAGCTTGCACAATAGAAATAACATGGTTTTAAATTAAATCTAGGGAAAATTACAAATAACCCCCACTAATAGACTTCCTATGCAACTTACCCCCCCCCACCCCCCTCCCCCCCCAAGCACAAAATGGGAGTAGTCCGGCACTTTGCTTTTAGAAAGCATGCAGTCCGACACAAAATAGGGGCGGTCCAGCACTTTGAGCATGCGGTCCGGCACTTTGGGCATGCAGTCCGGCACTTTGGGCTTCTGGAAGCATGCTGTCCGACACAAAATAGGGCGGTCCGACACTTTGGGCATGCAGTCCGGCACTATGGCATTTTCGTCAAAAAATATGACTTTTTTGACTTGGGGGCATTTGCTAGAAAAGTTCAATTTGGGGTAAAAGTTGCTAAAAAAAACTTTGTTGAGGGCAGGTTGTCTAGAAAGTCTTATTTTGAGGGTTTTTTGCAATTTTCGCTTAAATCTATGCCATTTGTTACCACATTTAACGAGCACATGGTTTTAAAAAAGGATGCGGTTAGCAAGCAGCCAAGCCCGCACATGTAGGAATGCGGGCCCTTTAATAAATTTATTTTTGAAATAGAATTTAATCCTAATTTTTAGAGAACATATAATCTTTAACATGGAGATCATGAATATCAAAAAATAAATTAATTTTTAAAACTAGAAATAATAATTATATTAAGAAAACAATTAGACCGTTGGTTTGAATTATGTTAGATGGACCACCTATTTGCATCCATCTTTAAGATGGATGCTTTATACCTCAGAACCGCATATTGTACAAATGCGATCCAGCCCGCATGAAACAATTGTTCTTTAAAAAAAAAAAGGGTCAAAAAATTTTTTACATCTCCATTGACATCTCTATCTCTCTCCTGCTTATAAAAGGTCTACAAAAATGAAATAATTTATAAAATAAAAGTTATTTTTCTTTTTAAAATTAATAAATTTTTTTTTTTATAATTCATAAAAAATAAAAGTACATATAGGTAAGTTTTAATTACATATAATTACAAAATAAAATTTCATATAATTATTTTACAAAAATTAGATTACACATGAAGAGATTTGGCCCTCTACAAAGAAACTTCATATAATCAATTTCATAGTTGGCTCTCTACTATGCAATTTTAATTCTGTGAATATGTTCACATTAAAATTACATTAATATTATTATGTTGAATAATATAATTATATAAAAATGTTAACTTATTTATATAATTATGTTAAAATTGTTATTGCTAAATTGAAGTGTTTATTGTTATAAATACATTAAAATATCACATAATTTAATATATTAAATTTCTATGATATTTTAATAATTTATTATTGCTATATAAATTATGCTATTTTCATATTTAGTCTCGATTGTAATTTTAAATTAATATACTCATAAAATTTACAAATAATAACAAATAACTTATTTCTTTTTTACAATATACAAAATAAAGTACATATAATTAAGTTTTAATTACATATAATTACAAAAAAAAATTACATACAATAATTTACAAAAATTAACATATTTATATAAAATTGATGTTTATTTATGTTAATAACTTAAACTTATGTCAGTACAAGTATTTTTATATACATTAAAATTATTTTTAAATTATATGGAAGTGTTTTCTAATATTTTTTAATTATTTTGATGCAATATTATAATACTATATTACAATTAATAATTATATAGACATCCAGACAAGAAGATAGCATATCAGTATCCACCTATTTTAGCAAAGTAATGAAAATACATAATGCACCACTCCTAATTTATTTTAGAAACTAAAATAACAACATTTTTTGAGATTTATAGCGATTTTTTTAAAACTTTTGGTACAAAAATTGTTGATTCCGCCGATTCTCCGAACCTATCCACCAATTCCGCCGATTCTCCGAACCTATCCACTGATTCCCCGACCCAACACGGGTATGGGTGTGACCGATTCGAGTCACCGATCCGCTTTTTAAAACGTTGCATAGAACTATGTCTCAAGTTCCATTCCTATGTAACCTTTTGCCAGAGACAATTTGTCTTGAGAGAGAATTTCTATACTAAAAAATGAAGACCCAAAGAACCAGCAAAAATATGCAAATATGGGGTGTATGTGATGACAGCTTGCAATCAGGGGAAGGAAAAGCCGCAATACAGAAAAGAAGAAAAAAGAGGCAAAATTACAGCAAAATAGTGGGGCAAGTAAATAAATGTAATAATATAGAGAACTTTACATCGGCAAGAGTGGAACGAATTTCCCTTTTATGTTGAAAAAAAAAAAAAAAAGGAAAGAAAGAAATATAATTTTTTGCTTTCCATTATTCTTCCGTTAGGGTCATTATTTTTTGGTACAAAATTTGGAAAGAAAACTATCAACACAAAAGATATAGAAAGAAACAAAAAAATAAGGGAAAGATCTGCAAGAAAACTACAAAATATACATAATAATATCACCTATCCCAAGATTAGGTGGTCCAAGAGAACCAGTGAAAGAAGCCAACCGGATTGGTTTGACCAGTCAAATGCCAGTTTTGACCGGTTATATGTGAATCCCTATTTAGGGCCAAGTGCTCAACATCTCTTGTTTTGTGTAACTAACCACCAGTCCAATCCGATCTTTATTACCCTGGTAAATGCCTAATAATGAAAATAGAAATATATAAAAAATAATAAACTAGAAAAAATGCAAGAAACTGTAACAAAAATAGAAAAATAAAACAAAATAAAATGTCTAAAAACATGATAATAACAAGTTCATTTCTGCAGGTGTCTTGTTGTGTCAACACATGTGAAAACACCACCACATAATAAGCACCACGCAATAGTAGTCATTCAAAGGAATCATGAAATATGCAATTAACATTACAATTCTAGTCACAAACTAGAGGGAAGAAGTGCTGCTCAATAAGTATGGTCAACATCTTACCTATTAGTGGTACAGTTGAGCTGCAAACTTCATTTGTTTGGGCAGCCAATATTCAAACTTGGTGGTTCTAGCAAGAAATCACAAAATGACAATCACGCCACTTATGAATCATGCCTAGCATAATTAGAGACCCATTGTTGCTCACTAACAATGAACAAACCCCAAAGGTACATAATTACTACCTTTTTATATAACACATGTCCGTTAGCATAACTGCGCCTTAGCCGGCCCCAAGCCGATCATGCTGGTCCCAAGCCTAGGTAAAGGAGGAGGATTATGTTAGGCAAGGCAGCAAGCATAAAACTTTGCCAACTCTTGTCATGAATCCTGAACCTATGAGCAGAATGGCAGAACAAAATTCATGTAGCCGATCTCAAATAGTTGGGATAAGGCTTAGATGAAGATGATGATGATGTCCGTTAGCAAAGAGACATCAACACGAATTGCAGAAGTTCTACACAAGGTATGGATTTAAATTGGAAAGGCAAACTGTGCCTTGCATCTACTTTTCCTCTTGGCATCCCCTTCCTAGGTAGATAAGCCAATCTTGTTAGCCTATGCACAAGGACATTGCAAAGAAAAATTTCATAGCCTACTAATCCCATGAATCTACTCAACCACATCAGTATTCCTCAATGGCATGGCTATGTGATGATATGCCTAATTAATCATACACAACTGCCTAACTAATCATACACAACAAAGCACCTTCTACAATAAGGGGACTCAATAAATCTCTAAAACTATCGCATCACTATTTTCTCTTGTTAAGCCCAAATCCATGGACCGCCAATCTCACAAACAACCTAACCAACCAATATTTGTCAGGTGCCGCAAACCATCAAAATGCATTAATGCATTACAAAATATAATAGACCAACCATAACTTTATAACCAATATTTCATAAGCGACTAGCAACAATGATGCTCCATAAATCATGCTCAAATGCAACAGAATTTAAGGCCTCAACCATAATGGGTCATCATCAAACACCTTAGAAAGTGTTGGATTATCTCACTATATACTTGGAATCATGTGATCATCATCATCATCTTCAAATCCTTTTCCTATCTAATTGGGGTCGGCTTCATGAATCCTGGACGTCATTCTGCTCTATAAAAATTCATACCCTCAGTGAGGCCATAAGTCCCCATATCTTTTCTCACAACTTCCAACCATGTCCTTTTGGACCTACCCCTTGCCTTTGTTTAGCCTTCTACTTAAACTAACTCGCACCTCTTAACATGTGTTGTACTGGGTCTGTGCCACACATGACCAACCCATCTGTCTACTTTCTCTCATCTTGTCACCTATTGGTGCCACACCTAAATTCTCCCGAATGTATTCATTTCGGGTTTGGTCCCTTCTTGTCTTGCCACTCATCCATCTCAACATTCTCATCTCAACTACACTCATTCTATGGGTATGTTGATTCTTGACCGCCCAACATTCCACCCCATAAAGTAAAGCTCGTCTCACAATTGTCCTATAGAACTTGCCCTTCAGCTTCATTGGTATGCGGCGATCACATAAAATTCCGGTTGCACATCTCCACTTCACCCATCCAACTCTAATTCGACATCTTCCTCAATCTTTCTATTTTCTTGAATTATCGACCCAAGATATCGTAAGTGCGCTTTTTTGGTATTTCTTGACCGTCAATCTTAACTACTTCCTCATCTCTACTCCTATTATTACTGAACTTGCATTCTATGTACTCCATCTTAATCCAGCTAATTTTAAAACCTTTAGATTATAGAGCATCCCTACAAATTTCAAACTTTGTGTTGACGTCGTTTTAGGTCCCATCAATCAAAACTATGTCAACAGCGAACAACATGCACCATGGTACCTCATTTTGTAGGTGCCTAGCTAAGTCGTCCATAATTAAGACAAAGAGGCATGGACTCAATGCTGCCCCCTAATGTAGACCTATTGTCACTGAAAACTCACTGGTCGCTCCATTAGTTGTTCATACACTAGTTAGCGCTCCCTCATACATATCTCTCACCAAGTCGATGTAGTGTCTTGAGACTCATTTCTTTTCCAACACCCACCAAATCAAATTTCTAGGTACTATATCATAAGCTCTAGATCAATAAAGACCATGTGGAGGTCTTTTCCCTTAGCCCTAAACTTCTCAATCAGTTGCCTAAGAAAAATAGCTTCGGTTGTTGACCTGCCTGACCTAAAATCGAATTGATTTTCTAATACACTCGTTTCATGCCTTAGTCTCCGCTCAATCACTCTTACCCACAGCTTCATAATGTGGCTCCTAAGTTTGATCCCTCTGTAGTTCGCACAATTCTATGTCTCATTCCTTCTTGTAAATACGTACCACAGTATTTTTCCTCCATTCATCTAGCATTTTCTTTTTTCTCAACAACTTGTTGAACAACATGGTCAACCAATCAATGCCAATCTCGTCCATCCCCTTCCAACACTCCATCAGAATACCATCTAGTCCTAAAGCCTTTCCTATCTTCGTCCTCTTTAAAGCTTCTTTCCCTTTCGATATCATAATCCTATGAATGTATATGTGACCTCCACCCTCATTATGCCAACGGTTCCTTCTACCGCTATGCTCCCCATGTGTCCGTTATTTAATTAAGAATCATGTGATCAAATGGTATTATTCCATTCATTGTAACAGGATTCTGATTAGTACAATGAGCTTAAGACCAATCTACAAGAAGTGTATAAAAAAGCTCTCGGCATCTGGAAGACTCGAAGTAAAACAGATCATGCATTGCATCCAAAGGCCACTTGTGAGTACAAGAGGTACAACAAACTCAACCTTGCCCCTTCAAGATCTACCATCAACCACCAATGAACCACAACGTCAAAACAATTTTATTCAACACATAAGTCAAATCAGACTTGGATCAAATGTTACGCATGTCTTGTCATGGTCTTCGTAATTGTTAGTCAGCTTAAACCAAACTTGGATTGGCTTTAGGATATCAAATCCAGTTAGCAAATCTTTTTTCTCTTTATAGTAGGTTATAGCAAATCCTGGATGTCTAGTTTCCTCCTCAAAAGTTTCAAAGTTCAGAAACTACATCAGCATGGTTACTGGATAATTTAACAGTGATGCAATATCACGCTACCGCAGAGGGATGTCTCCCCAAGATGTCAATCATGTTGAACAAATTTCAGCCCAAAATATAGCAAAGTGGTTGAAAGTAGAATACAAGGGCATGGAAAACCTTATCAAGTGCAATGGAGTTTGAAATTGATGATTCTCAAGTCAAGAGAATGATTTCTTACAATACAGCAGTACTTAGTCAAGGAATCTTACCTTACAAAAGAAAGTGAAAAGATTTGTTGTTCCATCGGAGCATATTGTGTGCATTTGCTCCCTCAGGGTAAAACTCATGTTAGGAAGATTATTTTTTATCCCAATTTTTGGGGATATAGCCTCTAGAACCTAACAACCAATCTCAAAGAGAAGAAAAAATTACATAGGACTCTCTATGTGCCTCAAAAATTTAAAGCTCCAAGATTGAACAAGAACAGTCCAATTTTTGTAGGGCAAGACCTAGGTGCTCAAGAAATTAAAATTCATTTCCCCCCCTTCAAGGGAGTTGTTGTACAGAATGCTTCCCCCAGGAGCATGCTAGATATGCTCTAAAAGAATTAAATAACTACAAGAAAATTTTACCTCCGAGAGAAAGGAAGTCTAAGCAGTAGATGCGACATTGTGCTGACAAGATCAGGCATCCAAATGAATTGGAGAAGAACCAGCTGTAGAATAACTAACCACATATTTTTTGTAATCATTTCTACGACATGTCTTGCTACAGCATGTCCAACCTGGAAGAAAAGAGAAACACAAAATTCAAGTTCAAGTTCACAATGAGAAACCACACTCCTATTCAAAGAACACAAAACATAGGAAGAGTATCATAGTTGAGCAAAACATTAAGGAAATAACCCACAAAAGTACCAGGACTACCATAAATTTAAACACAGGTATCATTTTTACATGTAAAATAGTGACAAATGGAAGAACTCATGGTTCCTACCTCATGGCCTAGCACAGTTGCTATCTCGGCATCGGACCTGAAATGGCGAAGCAACCCAGTAAAAACAACTATTTTTCCACCAGGAAGGCAAAAGGCGTTGACCATGGGATCGTCAACCACTATTACTTCCCAATTAAAACTGTCCAAGTGACTTGTTGTAGGATGAGAACCACGAGCCTGACCTGCCTTTCGACTCTTCTCAACCCACTTATCATCCAAAATCTCATCTTCGTAACCCACCTTATCTTTCAAGTCTTCCTTATCACTAATTAAAGCTGCCAAAGTCTCTTCACTCCCATGAGAATCATGCATACCCAGTCTCTGATCTGAATATTGCAAATCACTCCACGCTTGTTCCTGCCTTATTCCCCTCCGTAAGGCATCGATTATATCCTTCGCTATTAACCTCACCCTCACGCTGTCTGGGTGAATTGCAGGCAAAATCTTCTTCTTTAGAGATGCTTTCAACTGAAATACAGAAATGTTTCTTCTAGGAAAGTTGAACAAGATGTGGTTTTCAATAAATACTTTTCAACCAGCATTAAGCCTATCAATTAAACAGAATGTGGATTTAAATACTTCCTAACCAGCATGAAGCCAATACACTTAGCTATTCTAGTTCAGATTTCTTCGGTCCAACTCTTTGTAAAAAGAAGAGGATAAGTAGAAAGGGCAATGGCAGATGAGGTTTCTTGGGTTCAGGCTTGCCAGCCTTTCCAAAGAAGACAAAGAACCAAGATGAAGGGTGAGAAGGGCAATTCAAGTTCAGGTTCCTGGGTCTAAGGTTGCCACTCTTTATTAAAAAAACCACCTGGGGTATAAGGTTGCCACTCTTTGTTATTATAGTAATAATAAATAAATAAATAAAAAGAGGAAGGAAATTCGCCATGAGGATGGGTGAAGATGGAAAATGCAGTTAGGTATTATGGGCACAGGATTTCCACTTTTTGAGAAGAAAATGAAGGAAACAAATCGATAGAATGGACAAAAAGGGAAAGCACGCTTGCTCAATATAAAGAAAAACAATTCAATTAAATGAAATATGGGTGTGATTACTTCCCATCTAGAATTAGTATCAACCAATGGGGAAAAGTGGAGATTATACTTGAGGTTTCTTAGGTGTCCTATGACTGTTCTTTTCCAATAAAAGAACAAGTAATCAAGATGGAAGAAAAGATAAACATGTGAATTCATATTTTATGAGTACAGAATCAGCACTCTTTATAAATGAAGCAAAATCAGATCAAGATGGGCAAATAGAAAAACTCACATTCTCAAACTCCTTCTCTCCAAGCTTCCTCTCGAATTCATGGGACAAGATAACGAAATGTTTCCGATGAGTGTAAGGAATTGTCTCCACATTGCCCAGATAAACAGTGATCACGGCTCCTGAACCAACCAAGAACACAACTAGAACCACTCTAGGATTTTGAAACCAGCGTCGAGGACCCCTGGGCCTGAAATGCCTCACCTGATATCTATCCACATGATAGAACCGCATGCTCATCTTATTAGATAGAAACCCACTTCGCTGGCTCCCTGTAACACTCCAGTTGGATCGAACCAGAGAAGAAATCGCAAACCCATTTGAACTTCTCCTCCATAGAGTTGCTTGAGCTGAACTGAAGCCATTTAGACCATCTTTGAATTGGGTTTTCAACTGTTCTGAATCTCGAATGGTTTTCGTGAAGTTTCTTAAGGAAATTGAATTTGGAGTAGAGTTTTTTAAGGAGTTGTTTGTAATCTTGGAAGCTAAGTTGCACAAGGAATACAAATTCTTGTAGAAACCCATTGTCTGAGCTCAAGTCGTAAAGAATAGTTCGCAACTTAACCAGCCATTAATAAAAGAATAACAAACAGTAGAATCATATTACAAGCAGAGTCACAGTTTGGACTATAATTGGATCCAAAAGATAAGAAACACATCACAGATAAAAGGTCAATAAGGGCAATACAAAGATTATCAATTTGGGGTATTTTCCTTACATGTATCCGATCGTGAAGCATCTTCCACCACGGTTTCTAGGGCTGAAGATGGACCAGAAGCTACAAGAAAATGCTCTAGATTGAATGTCAAAATACATTTATTTTCTTTTAAATTCCTTGAATATAGTGGTGATTCAAAAATCAAAAAATAAGCATGATTCAGTGAATGTGGAATTGTTTCGTGTTGGATTTTGGAAATGGGTCTCGCTAAAAATTCGCCGAGGATTTTGGGAATGGATCAGTTTGCATTTTACAGTGTGGCCGATAGATCATGTGCTCCCGCGGGAGCACATCTGGGAATCACGCCCTTGACGTAAACCCTCTGCAAGAGTGCACATGTAGACTTCAAAATTTGTAGAAGAGTGCACCTGTACTCTTGATTTAATCTCCAGCTTTGGAAGCAACATCGTGACATGTAAAAACAAAAAATAAAAAATAATTAGAAAAAAATTACATGCTTTTTCCTTACAAGGGTATGATTTGGTCACCGTTGAGGTCCTAAACAATCAAATAGTGTCAAAAGATAGATTTAATTATTTCAATAGTGAAAATTTTTGTGATTATTTGAAAATTTAGTCACATCTAATTATAAAATTTAAAGCTTCAAAAACAGTGTAGATCGAGTATAACTGTGGATATTTAAAAATCTTAAAAATTGACGGTCTAGAAAATATATACAAGATACATTACTTATAAGACTTAAAATCTATGTTTTCTCATATCTATACATCTTGAGGTCGAGATAGTCTATTTAAAGATTTTGGGTCATAAGAATAACATCTTCGAAGTAAATTTTTTAGGTGCATCTTAATTTGATTGTTTAAGGCCTCACTATTTTATAAACTTCTTCCTATAAATAAATAGAGAAGGAAAATTTACATAAGGAAAAAGTTTATATAAGGTTGCAACCTTAAAATGTAGAATTACAGATGCACCTCAAAAATCCATTAGAAAAAATTGTTTTAATGTTAAGAAACCCTCTAATTGATCATCTCAACATTGAGATATATAAATATGACAAAAAAAGAAAAAAAAATTTGAGTCCTATAAATAGTACATCTTGCAATATATTATCTAGACCATTCATTTTCAAGATTTTCATATATTTTTTGATCTATTTGATTTTAACCATTTTTGGAGTTAAAATTTTATAATTAGATATAAAAATAGATTTTCAGATAATCCTAAGAATTTTTTACATCAAAATTACATGTCATGATAAAATTTAGAAGTACGCTTTAATCGGATTGTTTAAGGTTGCAACCTTATAGAAATCACCCTTTACATAAAGGGTGTAGTTGGCATATGGATGCATCCGTAGATATAGAGGTAAGGTACGCCTTCAAATTTTATCATGATATATAATTTTGATGTAAAATGTTCTTAGGATTATCTCAAAATCTATTTTTATATCCAATTATAAAATTTTAAATTTAAAAAATGGTTAAAATCAAGTAGATCTATAAACATATAAAAATCTTGAAAATGGACAGTGTAGATAATATGTTATAAAATGCACTATTTATGAGACTTAAAATCTTTTTATTTTTTATGGTCATACATCTCGATGTCGAGATGATTAATCACAGGATTTTTCAACGTGCCTACATCCACGGGAGATGAAAACTTCTTTACTGACAATGGATAATAGAGTTACAATATCTCTCTTCTTAATGCCTCTATGTTCTCTCTAATTACAAAGATATTTGTGTTTTTTCCCTAACCCTAAAAAACCACATCGCAACCTTCTCTGTGATTACAAAGAGATCTGTGTTTTTCCCTTAACCCTAAAAGCCCTCCAGAGTTTATCTTTTTTACTCCACCTTTAGCAGATATATTTCCTCATAATACAAAAAATCAATCCTCAACAAGAACTACCTTGTCTGATGGAGTTTTGATGTGCATTCGTAGCTCTACATTATAAGATTGCAACCTTATATAAACTTTTTCCTTACGTAAAGATCTTTCATATTTTTAAAAATAGTCCAAAAACATCATATTTTAGGCCGAGATCTCGTTTTTATTAACACTTTTTCCCCAAATGACATTGTTTCCATGGATCTCTCTCTCTCCTTAACTCACGTTTGGGTGTAGATAGGTTAGTTGAATAGTGGTTTGTTTACCTTCAAACAACCTAGAAGTCGGTTGGGCACTTCAAGTATCAAATTAATATATGTTAAAAAATAGGACCTAAAAGTTAGTTAAGCACAGAAAAGTACTAAACCAATGGTGAAAAAATAATAATAATAATAATAATAATAATAATAATAATAATAATAATAATAATAAGAGAGCCCAAAAGTCTAAGGCAGTGCCAATTTGATTTGTAGCAAAAGAAAAAGAAACCAGAAGTAAGTTAAGCACTTTTCAAGTGTAGGACCAAATTAAAAAAAAAATCCTAGGTAACGGTTCGGGACTTTCTAGATATCAGTTTGCACTTCAATTTGTAAGGCCAGATTTGAGAAAGACCTAACAAAAGGTGGTTGCTCAGTTGAATTAAGAACCAGGGGTTCTTAGAGAGAAATCTAGGGAAAAATATGAAAATTTTGAAACAGTTTCTTAATTAAGTAAATTACAAAAACTAATAATGTCGTTTCTTAATGGAGGATAGAAAAGACAAGGATTTCTTAAGTTGCCAATCCGTTTAGTGTTCTTTTTTTGGTAATTGAAGGATAATTTTTGGGTTATTATAAGATTTGGGATTTTATTTCTCGAATTTTGTTCTTTGTAACCTAAAGTGAAGAATTTTCTTGAATTTGGGAACTTGGTTAAGAAATTTCATGTTCAATTTTTGTGGCTCTTTGTTGAGAAAGGGATAGGCAAATAGGGGATGGCAATAGGCCGGGATTGGTCCCGTAGGTCCAACTTAGGCTTTCAGCTACATGTCTAGATTTCCATTCCCACTTACCCATTCGAAAACCGCTAATTATTTCTAAAAACGGGTAAGGATCTATATTCTCCTCTTGATCTACCAAAAAGAGAAAAGAAAATCCATCAAGTTTAGAACAATTTAACATCTTACCGTATTTTTATGTACTTTCAAGTAGCCCATAATTATTTTGATTAAATTTCAAAAACATCCTATCATCAAAAGTAGTTTTGAAATTTATAAATTACACCGAGAGCAAAACATCAAAAAAGAATAAATATAGTGTACTCCTGTAGGAGTACACTATCCACTTAAACCATCAGGTGAAATACATTCTAAAGGTCATTTGTTTTGGGGCAAGCTTTTTATGTTTTTTCTACCACTTAACACTTATATACTTCTCCTTATCCAACCGTCCAATCTGGATCCAATCACAATGTCACTTTTTTATACTATTTTACTTTTACTTTTTTTTTTCTATAACTATTTTGACACCAAAATTTGGACGTCTAAGCCTCTATTAAACTCGCACTAGCAAAAAATATAAAAAAAAAATTCTAATAAAATAAAATGGCCAAAATATTTTTGAAAGTTTTCAAGGGTATTTTGGTCATTACATTTTATCGAAAAAATATTTTTAATATTTTTTAGATGCACCCTAATGAGAAGGTGATACGTACCAAATTTCATATTTTCGGTTTGAATTCAGTCGTTCAACAATCGAAAAAGGGTAAAGTGGTTTTTTTTTTAAATTTCCATTGTAACATGAAAAAACGAACACAGTGGTAATAACTGAAACTATTCGGTAGAACCGTAATAACATAAACTACAATATATATATATATATATATATATATATATATATATATATATATATATATATATATATATATATATATATATAATTTTCCCTTGTTTTTATTACTGAAAGGTTTAAAATGTACATGGAGCCCATGTGCAAACCAAGAAAGAAAAAAAATTTCTCTATACAAAAAGGGACTGGGCCATCCGCCTTTGAGAGCATCCTTGGCCTTGCGATGCCCCAAGAGGAATGTCCCAACAAGAAAAGTAGAAGAAGAAATAAAAAAAGAGAAA
This sequence comes from Amborella trichopoda, assembly GCF_054954075.1. Lineage (NCBI taxonomy): Eukaryota > Viridiplantae > Streptophyta > Magnoliopsida > Amborellales > Amborellaceae > Amborella > Amborella trichopoda. The sequence continues at coordinate 54,482,137 of NC_142344.1, read as the reverse complement.
GAAAGAGGGGAGAGTGGGGAAGGGGACAGAGGACAGAGTAGCATAGACCAGGAAAACCAGAGGAGAAAGAGTCTACTCTGTTGCACTCTTCGCGATGGCATCAACCTTACTGTTGCTCTTCGTAAAAACACCTTCCAATTCTATGAAGATCTCGTCAATGATCGGTCTGAAATTCCATGGGATAGATGAGGTGTTGTTACAGCAAGTAATAAAATTGAAGGAGTCCCCTTCCAAAATAAGCATCTCTGTCGTAAAATTGAAGGAGTCCCCTTCCAAAATAACCATATCGGTATCCTCAAAACTCTTTCACTCGTCCTATTAAGTAATAAATATTACTATAATTGAAGTAATAATCATAATAATATCATATTTAATTTGATATATTAAAATTTTATGTGTTATTTAAAGTAACACATAATAGTTTATTTATTCGCTAAGTTTATGTCTGCTATTGAATCAAATAGTTTGTCAATCATTGATGTTTGTTTGTGAAATGTATTTCGTCTCTCCTTCGCTTTTTATGTCTGTGAGAAACTATTACTCTTAATTTATTGTAAAATTTAGTTTAATTTTTATTTCATTTTATATTTTTATTTTAGATTTTGAAAAAATATTTTTCTTGTAAAATATTATTAACAAAAATATTCAATGCATGACATTTTAATAACACCTGCAATACAAGTGCATTCTATTAGTATATATAGATATGGACCATCACTTGCTGTGACGGTAAAAGGCTCAGGTAGCACAAGAGCGCATGTTCGAGTCCTAAGAGCGATCACTTTGTGCATAAAAAGCCAAAGGTTAAGACTCCCTCCATCTCACCCGAGACCACTTTGTCCATAAAAAGCCAAAGGTTAAGACCGTCACCATCTCACCCCTCTCGGGACCTGCGTATATATACTATCCAAAGTTCATTGCACGGTCACGATTGTCCGTTAGTATTTCAATCTTATTTTTTTTTCTATAAATCAGAATGATCTGAAATTTGAAGCATGTGTACATCTACATCTTAATGAGGCGCACCTAATAAAAATATTAAAAAATATTTTGTAAAATATAAATTTACCAAAATACCCTCATAACTTTTTAAGGATCTTTTGGTTAATTTATATTTTACGAAATATGTTTTTTATATTTTTATTAGATTTTCCTATTTTTAATGGACATATACTCCAAATTTTAGATCATTCTGTTTTATAAAAAAAAATAAAAATTGAAACACTACCGGACACCTATGACCGTGCGATGAACTTTCGATGATGATGAGCATAGGGGAAATCATTGTTCATTTTCACCTATAGGCATTGCATAGTATTGTCCATATATATATATATATATATATATATATATATATATATATATATATATATATATATAATCCAATTAAGACATGCCTCTAACCATAAATGAGATTTTGATATAAAAAATTCATAAGATGGCTTAAGAATCTATTTTTACTTCTAATTATACAATTTTAAACTCTGAAAATGGTTCAAATCAAGTAGATCTATAAACAAATAAAAATGGGCAGTCCAAATAATGTGTTTCAAGATGCACTATTTCGCCGACTCGAAAACTTTTTTTCTTTCCATATTCATACATCTTGATTTCAAGATGATCAATTAGAGGTTTTCCAATATTTAAACAACATTTTATGATGGAATTTTGAGGTGCATCTTTAATTCTACATTTTAAGGTTGCAACCATGATATCTCATGGCCTGATGGAAGAGTATAAGCCCAACAATCCAGATTGAATTTCGACCGATCTGACGGTCACGATTGTATTTCACATTTGAATTTTAATATTTTTCTACAAATCAAAATTATATAAAAAATGTGGCGTCCAATCTTCTCATCAAAGGCGTACCTAATAAAAATAATACAAAATAATTCACATAAACTAAATTGATCAAAATACCTATAAAAATTTAGGAGTATTTTGGTCTATTTAATTTTTATGAATTATTTATTTCATGTTTTTATTTGATTCGTCTTTTTTTAAAACGAAAATAGACACTCTAAATTTTACGTGATTTGGATGTGTGAAAAAAAAATCAAAATCAAATTCAAAATACAATTGTGACTATTGGATCAACCCGGACCATTGGACATTTATTGTAGTTGCCAGCTAGCGGGCTTAGCAAATATAGAGTCCTAGGAATACCTAGCGGGCCTAGCAAATATAGAGTCCTATTTACCTTCCTAAATTTGGGACATTCCTAAATTATTGCTTTGTTGCTCTACTTGATCAAGGACTTAAGGGAGAATCACGATAGTGACACATGAAGAAAAACTCTGACGTACCCAAAAAAAAAAAAACAAAACTCTATGCATTGTGTTGACAAAACCAATAAATAGGAATAGTGAAGATGGGGAATCAATAATTTAGTTTGTTATTTGATAGTGGTGTTTGAAAGCACGAATCAGTGGGTGCCTACAGATCCATGTCGAATTATTAGATTGCCAATTTGGATTAATTTGAATCGATGATTTAAAAAATATTAAAAATAAAATATAAAAAGGGGTTTATGTTTTTCTTTTTCTTTTTTTTTTGAGAAAGAAAGAGGATTCTAAAAAAAAATTAGATAAGTAGAAAAAAAAAAAAAAAAAAAAAAAAAGGGGGGGGGGAAAAAACAATAATGAAAGAGATGGTTTTGGGTAGGGGACTAGGCCGACATCGATTCCTTAACTTGAACTCGTTCAGTTGTAGCCGATTTGCGGTTTGGATCGATAATTCTTAATCCAGATCCAAGTGTGTGCTAGTAGGCTCCCTTAGGCTTTCTAGGATGCGAAACTCGCTAGGATTTTCATGGGAATAACCCTAGCCTTTCACTAGTGAAAAATAAAGCTTCATTTTTTTAATGTAAAGTAGGGTTCTTAGATCTAGCTTCTAATTGTGGTAAGGGGAAGCAAATATGTTCATTTATTTAGATTGTCTTTCTTTCCGACTTTCCCTCTCCATCACCCTGAAGTTTGAATATTATATGCTCTTGTACAAGCATATATTACATTCATTACTCTAGGTAAAACTTTAAACAATAGTTCATATTTTGGGATATAATATCCTATATCTCATAATATAGCAGAATGAATAATCATGATTCATGTATCCAATTTCAATTAATTGGCAAAAGCTAAAATGATGATGAACATCCTATATCTCACAAACTACTTAAAAAAACATCATTCACAATATAATTATGCCTAAGAAAATAACATCCTAAAATCAAAAGAACCAGCCTAGTTTTTAGATAGTCGAATCTAAATAAATTCAAAGTACCAAATTAGTCCCAATATTATTAATTCAAATAAATCCTCGAAAGTAAGTAATTTCCTTAGTAACTACTAGAGTACTCGTAGAAAGTCAATAAAATATATTTTGCATCTCACTTGGATGCAATTTCTATTAGCCCTAGGCTTTATGAAAAGTAAATCTTTGCCTAGAATCCTCATCTATATAAAGTAATTTGGGCCTAAGAGGTTTCTGGGATGGCTCTAAAATCAATTTCCAACATTGATTATAAAATATGGAGCTTAAAAAAATAGTATAGATCTTGTAGATCCGTGAGCACTTATTTTAAAGGCAAAATGGATAGTATTGATAACGTGTTACAATATACACTATTTTTAGGGTTTGAAAACCTAAATTGTTTTACAACCATAATGATCAAGGCCAAGATGGTCTACTTGAAGGTTTTATGATTTTTTTAGTTTTGATGTGGGGCTTTACTTATTTTGATAAGGACACAACCTCATGGAAACATTTTCCCATCTTAAATGGCTAACTTTCATTAGGAAAAAGACTCACGTGGTTGAATTCAAATATAGAGATTGGCTGTTCTTAAACATCCCATGTGGCAAACTACAAATTGAGCCCTTTTGATTTACCAATTTTGAGCAAGCTAGATTATATCAAAGGCTTCACAATTTTATTTTGAAAGATAAACTATTTCATGCTCCCGCATGAGTATAATGTCCATTTACTCTCTTCGAGCCTTGGGTAAAATTCAATCTAGAAAATGTTTTTAGGACCCCAAGTTGTGGGGATGTAACCTCTTAAACCCATACAAAAAACTCCTCCCAGGTTAGTCTTTTACCTGAGGGAGAAGCATATAGTACGCTCCTGCGGGAGCATAAGATACATGGTAGAAAAACCGAATTTCGTACTGATGCAGCTCAAAATTAAAGAGACTTCAAAGCCAATCAATTTTTCAGCACAAAAAAATGCTACTTTCAATTTCATACCTATTTTTATTTTTTAATTAAAAACTATTATTTGAATCCATAAAGGCATCGATGTAACACCGTGACCAAAGTGAACCGTCCGATTAAGAGTTGATGGGATGGAGAGAGAGGAGCCCCCCTTGTTCCCTTGCACCAGGACAAAGGCAAAGGCCAGACAAAATCAAGTGACGGGACGCCTCCCACGTGGCAATCATCTGGGCCATGATCGGCCTGCAACCCATGCGACACGCTCCATGCACCTCATTGGTCTTATTTACCATAATACCCCACATAATTCTAGGGTCACCATAACTCGGCAAATAATCCCCCTTTTCCAGGTTATTTATTCGAAATTTATTCCCCTTTCGGAATAAAAAGAAAGAAAATCTCCTCAAAATCTTCATTTCGTTGTAATATACCCATAAAAAAGAAAATAATCTCCCATTCTTTATTAAGGATCCAGCCTTCTATTAGTATTCATTTTGTTTAAATGAAATTTGGGGAATATTTCCAATTTTTTAATTATTTCAATTTTTTTATTAAATCATACCCTCTAAAGTTTTAAATGTCCTCAAAGGTCCCTTCCCCAATAATTCCATTTTGTCACTTGGAATTTCTATTGGTTTCATATGACCAAATATTACAACTAATCGCCGCCTTTTGTCACCAAAAATGAACGGTAGATGTCTTAGTGCATACCATATATCATATACAAGAGGGAGATGTATATGTGATAAAGATGTTAGTTAAGTCCCATTGATTATATGAATAAAAAGAGGTAGTGTATGTAGCTTAAACCAATGTTTAAAAAGTTAGATTTGTATGTTCATGTGTGGCGCAGACTCAATACAGGGTATGACTTTTAATAAAGTAGAATGACGGATTAGGATTCGTCTATCTGACCCCAAGCTTTGATGGTGATGGTGATGATGATGAGTATTCTCTTTCAATACAATTAGATAACTATGTATTAGGACTACGATTTTTTAACACAAAAAGTAAAAAAAATATTACAAATTGTTAGACCATATGATTTTTTGGGTTTTTTAGCCAAAAATTACTAGCCTCTTTATCCAATCTAGCTCAGGCGAACTCCAAATCGGATCGATGATTTTTAAAACACCGCTTTGAACTAGTGCTCATTTATGCTTTCCTCTTTCCAAAGGCTGATTCCCATAACCCAATCATTTGTGAAGAAGGTTATTGTAGCTCCCAAACAAAAACAAAAAACAAAAAACAAAAAACAATAGGCCTATAGAGACTTTTTTCCTTTTTGATAGGTTAGGCGATGGTACTTTTAGCACTTCTTGAAACCTTTTATAGCATTAGGAAACTATACATTCTCTCTTTTAATGAAAGCATTATAAATTTCCAAAAGCAAATGCACAAAGTTTCTCCATGTCATTTTCCCCCTAAATCCTTCGTGGATCCTATGTTCTCACCCAATAATCCAAGGACCAAACCCTAAATTTTCGACAAATTATAGGGGCATTTCCGGAACCCCAACTTCCTCAAGTATATTATTTTCCAGACAATCTCACTACCCCAACACATGGCCCTTGCAGAGGAGGAGAGTCTCCATGGAAAAAGAAGAGAGAGAGAAGAGTAACCCCACCTCTCTCCACCACCACAAAGAGGCGGCGCCACCTCTCAAAAAGGAAGGACAGGCCGAGCCACCTCTCAGAAAAGAAGTAAAAGGAGAAGAAGAAAAAGGTCTAGAAGAAGATGAAGAGGAGGAGGAAGAAGAGGAAGAGGAGGAGGAGGAGAACCATAGCCTGAGTTTCAGCTCAAATGACATAAATTACAGCACCACAAGCTCCGCCACCACCACCACCGCCACAAGCAGCATAGACACCGCCCCCTCGAAGCCCCACCGCTTTGCCCACGACCCCGTCTGGTCTGCAATCCGCTCCACACACAGCCGCCTCTCTCTGGAGGATTTTCGACTGGTGCACCGCCTTGGCAGCGGAGACATAGGCTGTGTGTACTTGGCTCAGTTGAAAAATAAGGAAGGGAATGGGCCTTTTCTTGCTATGAAGGTGATGGATAAGAAGGAATTAGTGAGTAGGAATAAGATGGTTAGAGCGAGAACAGAGAGAGAGATATTGGAGATTTTGGATCACCCTTTTCTTCCTACCCTGTATGCGCATTTGGAGTGCGAGAGATGGTCGTGTTTGGTTACTGAGTTTTGTCCTGGTGGAGATCTTCATGTTTTGAGGCAGAGGCAGCCCGGGAAGAGATTTGCAGAGCCGGCCGCGAGGTAGGTTTTCTCTCTCTAGATCTTAGAGAGAGAGGATGGTTTTTTTTTTTCTCTCTCTCTCTCTCCCAAGCATTCTCCCTATCTCTATGTCTCTCTCTTCGAGTTCAAACCCATCTGCCATAATTGAGATTTGAAAGCTTCAAAACCATCTCCCTCGGATGGATGAAACGCCTCTCTCTCTAGTCTCTACATACAACGTGGTGAAAGTGAAACCCATCTCCTTATCTCTCTCTCTACTCGCAAGCAGATGAACCCCATTTCCACTCTCTCTCTACGCAGGAAGACAAATGAAGCCCGCCAGTTGCCCCCATCACAGGCAGATGAAATCTCTTTCCCTCCCTCTCTCTCTCCCCATGCGGACAAATGAAACCCATCTCTCTTTCTCTCTCAAAAGCACTAAAACAGAGTACATTAAATGAAACCAAATAAAACCCATCTCTCTAAAAACACAAACTGTCTACAATTATGCATCAATGAAACCCATCTCTCGCTCTCTAAAAACAGTGTATAATTGTGCATCAATGAAACCCATATATCTTTCTAAAAAACAGCGTATAATTGTGCATTAATGAAACACATCTCTCTTACTTTCTCTCTCTAAAAACAGTGTATAATTCTGTAGGTTTTATGCGGCTGAAGTGGTAGTAGCCTTCGAATACCTACACATGATGGGGATCGTGTACCGCGATCTAAAGCCCGAAAACGTTTTAGTGAGAGAAGATGGCCACATTTGCCTAACCGATTTCGACCTCTCTCTAAAATCCGACCACCCAACCGCCACCTCCCTCCTCCTCCCCCACCAGATCACCGCCTCCGCCTCCTCAAATTTCGGTGATAACAGCGCCGAAATTTCGTCATCTTCGTGCATCCTCCCCAACTGCATAGTGCCCGCCGTCTCGTGCTTCCACCTGAGGAGACGCCGAAAAAAGCGAAATCCCGCGAAACTTCCTGAATTTTTGGCCGAGCCCCTGGAGGCGAGATCCATGTCATTCGTTGGGACCCACGAGTACCTCGCCCCGGAGATCATCTCCGGCGACGGCCACGGCAACGCCGTCGATTGGTGGACACTCGGCGTCTTCCTATTCGAGCTCCTCTTCGGTAGGACCCCTTTCAAGGGGGTGGGGCATGACGCCACCCTGGCGAACATTGTGGCACGTGCGCTGGAGTTCCCCTCAGATCCCGCCACGTCGGCGGCAGCGAGGGACCTGATCGGCGGGCTCCTGGCCAAGGACCCCACGAGGAGGGCGGGGTCCACCAAGGGGGCCACCCAGGTGAAGCAGCACCCGTTTTTTAACGGCGTCAACTGGGCATTGTTGCGGTGCGCCTCGCCCCCGCACATGCCGTTGCCGTTCGACCCGAGGCGTGATGAGGGTGCAGAGGACGGTAATGCATCGCCCGTCGAGTATTATTAAGAATTGTATGTGAGTTTTTCCACACATCATCTAAACCGTTCAAATTAGTTGAATGATGCATATGATATAATGATACAGATACCACGTGAGTTCCAAGTTTTGGGGCCATGAACCATGTCCAAGAATTAGGGTTTTGACGCAGCGCCAAAAGGGGGCAATTAGTTTGGCGGGGCCTAGAGTGGGCCAAGGTGGGCTCGGTTGGGGTGCGCACTGGCTCGAACCATGTGGGCTCATCATCCCATTCCATTACACTATAAAAAGTTGAAATTATTCTTTTTTGAAAGGTCATATTAATGATTTTCTTTCTTTTTATTGAAAAGTGATGTTATTTAATCATTTTCCTTCTTTTCATCGAAAGGTGATGATTGATGATTTTCTTGGTGATCGGACGCATGCTGGATCGACGAGGTTGCATGATATTTTCCCTCTTGTTTATAATTGTAATTTTTTTTGGTAATTTTATTCCTACAAATTACTATCAGGTTGAAAGGTGGATATATATCTAAATTTTAAAGTAAAATAAATGTTATTGTTTAATTTTTTCATAAAAGTATATCATCACTTTGGAAATCCCCCTTACTCTTAAATCTATTTCTATTGCCGATTATAAAACTTGTAGCTCAAAAAGTGCTACAAGGTCTTTTAGATCTATGAACACGATGGAAGGTTTGAAATCTTAAATTTTTTCACATTCATAATGGCTAAGGTCGAGATGATCAATTTAAATTTCTTTTTTAAGTATGAAAGTGTAATTCTTAGTGAGCTTTGATTAGAAGTTGTACTTTTTTTCACCTTGTTATAACCTTTTCCAAAAAAATTTAAAGGTACATTTTTATTATGGTGTCTAATGCATGAAAGTACTATATATATATTTGGTTATTTCTCAGAGGTCATATATTCATAATTTTTTTATTGGTACTCTAATGCTTGAATCGGTGTGAATTTGTTCGGTCTTCTAATTTTTTGTATTTTTTATCATAAGTAGCATTTTAGAAAAAGATCAATATAATGGATCGACCATTCACCCCTATGATGAGTGATGCGGATCTAGAGTGAGAATAGCGCCCATGCTTTTTGGAGTTTCTTGATTTTTTGTTTATATATATATATGGAAAACATTACGTAACACCTATAGACGAAAATACAATGATTTTGCCTATCATCGTCTAAAGTTCATCGCATGGTCACAATTGTTCGATAGTATTTTATTTTTCATTTTTTTTCTACAAATCAGAATGATCTGAAATTTGAAACGTGTATTCATAAAAAATAGAAGAATCTTCAAAAAATACAAAAAAAAATATTTTATATAAAAAAATTGACCAAAATACCCCCGAAAAGTTTTAGGGGTATTTTGATCAATTTATTTTTCACGGATAATTTTTTTTATATTTTTATTAGATGCGCCTTAGTAAGATGTACTTGCCCTCCAAATCTCAGGTCATCCCGATATATAGAAAAAAATGAAAAAAAAATATTACCGGATAATCGTGACCGTGCGATGAAATTTAGACGGTAATGAAGGTAGACGAAATCACTATTTATTTTCGCCTATAGATATTGAGAAGACTTTTCCTATATATATATAAAGAGACGATTTACTTTTGGTACATGGTGGTTACCATTAATCTTGACTATTTGATGTAAAATTGGGTGGCATTTATTTCATTGACCAAATTCAAAGTTCAAAAGCAATTTTTTCGAACTTTATGACATACCCAAGGTATCAAATTTCATATTGGGTAGATATAAGTAATTATGACCTATCTATACCAAAGGTAAATGGACTTTACATATAAGCCTTCCTCTCTCTTTTTATCAATGTTATTTTCGAGTTATGAGAGGATTTGGAAGATCGGTGTCGAAATTCCAAAGGGTGTTACATGCACACTGCCATGAATATTGGAAAGTGTGTATTACAAACATCTAACTTTGATAGGGAGAATCGGGCTGGGACCTTACCATCTCACAATTAGTTTGGTTTGGATCGATTACCATTCCGATCGACGATCCAGATCAAAAATCACCGAGTTTTAAAACATTGCGAGTGTGTGGTAGCACCAGCATTTAAGTAACGTGTCGAGGTAACACTGGCATGTGAATTTGAGGAGTCCTCTCATTGGGGCATACCCTATTGGTATTCTCTTGGACAATTTTTAAAAAAATTGCTTTAAAATTTTGGGATCCAATTTGGAATCACCAATTGAGTTTTAAAAAATGAATTTGAATTCTTAAATTAGTTAGATCTACTCATAAAAAATTGGACAACCTTTGTTCAATCTCAAGAGAAGATATATTTGATTTTCGGGCTTGTACAGAATGTATACGAATTTTTTCTCATTTTTCTAGGAAAGGGCTTGAGCTCGTGGTGATAGCACACCCTATACCTCAGCTGCATGTTGTGGTTTACATTCCTATTAACAATTTAAAATCTAAAAATGGGTATGGGCATGTCTTCCTCGCTTAATCACCAAAGAAAAAATTCTTTTTTTTTTGAAGTTTGTTGCTAGGTTGAGGAGACAATATGTCCACTCTGGATAGAAAAAAAGAGAGTAATTTTGAAAAAAAGAAGCTCCAATTAATAGAAAAAAAAATTTGCATAGTTTTTCTCATCATATCTTTGACATGACAAAACAAGAGTAAAAGAGAATTACATTTGATGGTCCACATGATCATGATGTCTTGTTCTTTTCCTTATTATGGTCGTCAATGGTATGTGTGGGAGAGAGATGGTTCATGCATTCCAGTAGACATACAAGTTTTCCCACCAACAAGACATGTGGTATTTTTGTTTTTATGTTTCTCTTTCTAGGTCTATACACAAGGGTGGTTGGAAATGTACATGTGTCTCTTACAAATCCAGTGTCTCATAGTTAGGCCAAAGGCCAAAACTTAGCCACAAGAACCACCAAAACCTAGCCAAACCCACCCCCACCCCCACCCCAAAACAAAAAGTCTCTCTCTATATATATATATATATTCAATCGGTGTAGGGAATAAAGCCTTTCGACTTTGGGAAACGGATAGGCACATTGATGATTAGAGGGTTGGTGTCGGGCACTGTTAGTATATTTTGTTTTTGAAAAATATTTGTGCGTATTTCAAAATAATAATAATATGGTTTCGTGTGGTTTTTTTAAGCTGTATTTTGTAGATAGATAAATGTGTGGATTTTTAGTCTCACATTAAATGAGAGAATGTAGATTAAATAGTATTTAACTGTAGGCATTCTCATACCTTTTATTTTGAGTACAAAGGTGAGAATGGTGGTACATGGGCATGTGCGTGGGTGCTTGATGGCACACTTCGTATGCTCGTATCGGTGTGTGAGGTGCCCGAGCATGTCTACGGGTTGGGCTCGAGGCTCGATATTTTTGTTCAAGCATGACATGTGTGCCCGACCCTCGATATCATTTTGCAAGCGTGGCATGTGTAGGAAATCCAACGGTCTCTAGTTGTTGAAGCCCCAAGGCACCTGAAACTGATGGTAGCCTTGAGATGCATATAACAGTTCACTCAACGGCTAAAAACCATTGATGAAAGTTGTTTGAGTTTCAACAACTACTTTGTGAAGTGTAACAACATGAAACTGTTCACATAAACACTAAATTCGCAGCCGCTAAGCACTCTATAAAAAGGGTTCTTTTTCTCCATTTGAAAGATATTGTTGTTGGGTTCTTGTGGCATTTAAAGGCCTTTTGAGTGCTTGTAAAATGAAATGATATAGTGGAACATGAACTCAGTGGGAATATGGTCCCTCGTGGGCCATACTAAGCAAACGATATTTGCAGATAGCAGACTGTGCATGACGATATAGGCCAATCGGTTGGGAAAAACTCATATTACCTGGGCATAAAGAACGAACCGGGAAGGATTCTAATGGGTTAGCCCTTGATGAAGTCAGAGATTATGTCCAGATGAGTGAGCCGAGGGACTGTGTGACTCTTGTGTGTGATGGTGGCCGACAGAGACAGGAGCCAAAACCTCGTCCATGTACCATCACATGGCATGCATATCGATAGATCGTTCAAAAAATCCAGAAATCCACCTTTTAGGGTGAAGCGTATGCACGTACGAGAGATACCCCCTATGTGTCATAGAGCTGTGGCCGCATAAGGCCTTGGTGACCTTGACTTGTCCCTAGGGGAGGACCTGAAATCCACAGACTTGGATTGCGATCCCTTAGCTCATCGGCCAGACTTTGATGACATGCTAATGAGCCTCTGTTTGGATTGTAGGTCATGAGAAACACTAGGTCGGTCTGATCAAACAAGTTTGGTATGTATTCCACAGTTGAAAGTGAAGTACCACATGATTGTTGATTCCTAAACCATATGGATCATTTTCCCATCAAATTAATTTAATTGTGTTTGTTTTATGGTGAAAATTATTTTAAGATTATTATTTGAATTTTTATGAACCCCTGGATGTTTTATTTATAATTTTTGGATTTATAAAATTAAAAGATATTGATTTTACAATTGTTTAAATATTCAAATAACATTATAAAATCTTTTTATTAATTTTAAATATATAAAAATTTCATGGGGGCCCATTGTGCACATAGGCCCATCATATTTTTAGAAGGTGGGGCCCCATTGGGTGGCACGCCCTACCCTTATTCTCTTTCCTATTTTTTGGTGATATGACATGTGGCTATATGGTTGGAAGATATTGACTTGATATATCTTTGAAAGATTTTGTGGAAAGATTAAGTAAACTTGTGTTATTTTATAGTATGCATAATATTTTGATTAGATTAATTTATTTAATTTCTATTGATAGAAAAACGGTTTAGGAAAGGGGGATAATAGTTCATGCACGTTTCATAATGTTGATGGCCCATCTATAGAATGGATGGTTCAGATCTCTCACCCCACAAGTCACCATTGATCGACGATCTATGTTCAATCTCACAAGAAGAGGCAAGTCAAAGAAAACCCTAATAAACCCTAATCTTATTCCAAGCCTATAAAAGGATTATCTCTAACAAAAAATCTCTACACCTTATCTTTCTATTTCTCTCTTTTAAGAAATTTTCCCTCTCTCATGTTTAATCTCTATCTCCTACATTGTGAAAGAATCTAAGGGTTTAAATTATGAAGTTATTATCTCTCATCTCTCTCAAATATGGATTCATGGCTAAGGGTTTTAGGATTTAGCAAAAAGAGAATCCATATTTCTCAAACTAGGTTGCTAAGAGAATTCACCTAGAGTTTGAGTTTATGATCAAAGGGGTTCATGTTCCATTAGTGTGGCTTCGCCGAAATTTGTTTTCCTGGTTTGAGATTGAAGCTAGACCGTTGATCCCACGCCAATTGGATGGTGGTGACTCGTTGTCGGGTGTAATAATCTCGATTGAGGTAATCTTCGACACTCTTCATTTTGTTTCTTGCAATCTTATATTTTATTCTCAAGCATAGTGCATAGTTGTTTTAATGACATCAAGTTGTTAAGATTTTGATTTTATTGTTATGTTGATTTTATTTTGAAATTTATCTTATTATAATAAAGACCACATGTAAGTGATTTTTTACCAAAAGAAATGGGTGAAAAAAAAAAAAAAAAAAAAAAAAAAAAAAATATATATATATATATATATATATATATATATATATATATATATATATATATATATATATATATATATATATATATATATATATATATTCTCCAGTAAAATATCACATAGGTCTTTCTTTCAAATTTTCCTACACAATTCTCTACAAAATCCCAATTAGCATAACAAAGCACTCATCCCTCTCTCTCTACTCTCTTTTCTCTCCTTTTCTCTCTAATTGCACAAGACTCCGGTGTTCTACAATGAGTTTAAGCATGGGTGCATAGAGCATGCAGCACACAAGAGTGAACCTTCTGTTTTTTTGTATCCCGATGACTAGTTGCCTTTCTTATGCACACCTATTACAGTATCAAGGGGAATGTTTTGAGAAAGCATTTTGCTTGCCCGAAAGCAAAAATGATTCAAGCTTAAATTTTTTTATTTGTACTATCTTTTTGCCCTTATTTCACCCAACTGATTCCCAAGCACATCGGTTATTAGGGGGCAGGTGCCTCAACGTAACGTTGGGCTTCTATTTCCAATGTTTATAATAATAATAAAACCTTGTGACTTTAGTTATAAAACTGAGTCCTCTAGATAAATGGTATTAAATTCTCTTGAAAAAAGTTTTCAAATTCTCTTAAGAGATGACTCATTTTGGCAAGTATGAGAAGCAATTCGGGGCTTTTGCAATTATCAATAGGGGGAAGACTTCGGTTTTAATTTTTCAGAAAATATGAAGATATAACTAGTTATTTATATAAATAAAATAAAATAATTCTCCTAAGATATCTCTATTACTGGCAATATTTTTCATGGTATTCGGTATTCTTGGCATTTTTAATCAACCATAATTTCATAAAATGACAATTTTTAAAAAATATTATATGGGAGTCAATCCATTGGATTTCAATTCTGCCAAACAAATAAAATTTAACAATATTGCTCTAAACAATATTGAAAATGTATTCAATAAATGCATTTAAATTTTGGATGAAAATCTGAGTTTTTTTTTTTTGGACAGTTCAGTGGTAGGAATCAAACTTGAAATGTCGCGTTACAAAACACAAGCTGCCTAATCACTCAAGCCTAGGCTTGATTCCTAATATGAGGGATTTGGAGTAGGATGAATGACACACCGTTGCTATCCTCCATCATGCTTTATGGTTTTTGGTGATGTTAATTTTCTTCCCAGCCTTTAATTGCTCTTTCCAATTAATTACTAATTTTAATTAAAGGAAAAAAATTATCTAAGATTGACACATGAAAATGTATAATTAAGGTGCACGTCTAAAATCCTATTAAAAATTGTTTGATGTCGAAAAAACATCTAGTTGATCATCTAACATCGAGATGTATAGATATGGATAAAAATAAAGATTTCACGTCCTAAAAATATTACATTTTGCAACGCATTATTTAGACTACCCATTTTCAAGATTTTCATGCATTTATAGATCTGTTTGATTGAACTATTGTATGAGTCTAAACTATTATGAAGAGATAAAAATAGATTCTCGCACCATCCTAAGAATTTTCGATACTTAAATTATCTCATGACACAGTTTGGAGATACACCTTACTATTATTATATAACATGGGAACCTTATGCAAATCGCACCCCAACTAAAAATATATGTCAACTTCTTAATCAGTGCTTAATTTTTGCTTACCAAAAAAAAAACTTCTTAATTAATGCTTAGTTGGTTGGCTTAAGATATGGGTTTTTTTGTTGTTAATGAACCCTTGATAGTTTAATATCCTACATATTGGTAAGGTTAGAGGAGACAGCTTGCTAAATACAAGGATCTCTTTAGTAAAGTAGTCTTTTTTTATAGAGTTATGTCCACACAACATTTGAAGAATCGAGGAGGTGGGATTTTAATTGATATGTATTTTTATTTAAAAATGAGATTTCTAATGAGATTTATAAAAACAGAAAAATAAAAATAAAAATGAAAATAAAAATGAAAGCTTCTAAAATATCAAAAAATTGGTCGGTGATATTGATACAAGGGGAAAAAAAAAGAAAAGAACATAGCGTCCATGTTACATAGGAGAGGAGTCAACTTTAAATAATTGGTTTCCTTGGCAATAGGGCTGCCAACAAACGGGCTTTCTAGTTGGGCCGGATTAGGGCCACATGATAAGGCCCATATACAGCGGCCAAGCCCATGGACAGGGCCATGCCATCATGCCCTACTTGAATGCTTTTGGGCCAAGCTGGGCACGATACACAATTTTGAGCCGGGCTGCAAAATGGCGTTTTTGGCCTAGGCTCAGTCTAGGACCCAATCACACCATTTTTGGCCTGGCTCAAGCCAGAGCTTGTCCCACCCATTGCAACCCTGCTTAGAGTATATTTCAATCCACTTCCAACTGCCCTAAAGACATAGAGGACGCCCTAAGCAAAGACCGAAGGGATCATGGTATACATGTTCTTTTCATAATCGAGAAGCATGTCCAATGATCAAGATTAATTGGGACCACCTTATACCAATAATAAATGATCTCATTGTATACTTTTTCTTTTCCTTTTCACCGTTAATAATAGACCTACTGCAAAATGGAGTATTATGTTGCTGACTGGTAAAATTAATCTCTTCCCCTCTCTAGCCAAGTTTCATTGGTGATAGAATATGTGGTAATTTCAAATAAAATTCCTTAATAATCTTGTTTCTAAAGTTGTTTAGACGCTAAAGCCGGTCCAGCATTTGGAATGCCAAAACATCATGTTCCTAAATTGTTATTCAGAGGTCTAGGCCGGTTTGGCTGTTAGCTCAAGTGTCGGACGGGCCTTGTTTCTAAATTTTTTTATAGGCTGAGGCAGGTCTGGCAAGTGGAACTACCTGAGAAGCATTTTTTTATTTATTAATGAATGTATACAATATGACCATTTATTTTTTATATAAAATGAAATGTGGTTTCAATACTGTAAATCTTTGTGATAGCTTTAAAATATATTTTCATATTTATTTATAAATTTTAAAGCTTAAAAAATAGTGTAGATCGACATATCTATAAAAACTTGAAAATCTTGAAAATTGATGGTCCAAAAATGCGTTGTAAAATACACTATTTCCAAAATTGAAAATCCATTTTTTTCTCATGTTCATGCATCTTGTTGTCGAGATGATCAATTTGAAGATATTTGGGCATCAAAATAACCTCTTCTAGTGAAATTTTTGAGGTAGGCTCAAATTTAATTGTTTAGAGCCCTGGATCTATATAAACTTGTCCCTTATATAATAATCCCTTTTAATAAAATAAATGGTTTATATAAGATTGTGACCTTATACAATGCACTTCAAAAATCCAGTAGAAAAGAGTGTTATGAAGGGAAACTATCTAATTGATCATCTCAACCTCAAGATGTATGAATAGTCTTTAAAATAGTACACATTGTAACAAGATATCTAGATCATCTATTTTCAAGAATTTCAATTGCTTATAAATAATGATTTGTACTACTTTTAAAATTTTAAATTACATAATTAGAGTTGAACATAGATTTTCAAGCCATTACTACCGAAATGCATGTGCTTTGGATGTGTTTCTTAGAAACACGAGGCGTAAAAAGAGTATAGTTGCATAAACGCTAAAAGTATATAAGAAATCAAATATTATGATTGCTATAATAAGATAAAATGTTAGTGTAAAGAAATAAACTACAATTAGTAAATGAAAATTCAAATATCATGCCTCCCAAAATGAGATATCTAGTTTCAATTAAAATATCTCACTGAAAAAATTGAGAAGAGATATTTGAAATGCTAATCTACGTATCTAACTCTTAGTTTAAGAATATTTTATATGAAGAAGCAAAATAAATAGGAAAGCTGAGATAGAGAAAATAGTAGCGATAGATGTCTTGAAGTAATTTATTTAAAGGCCGTGTGTCCTACAATCACTCTAAAATGGGGTCCCCTTTATTCTTCCTATATGTTTGAATAGAATTTCTCAGTATAGAGGGAGAAATACCCATACACATGAATATCTATATATATACTAAGGCACCTAAAAAAACTCCCATGCATGAATATCTATATATGTTAGAACACTAAAAAAATGAGAAACACTTAAATCAAATAGGATAGGTTTAGAGAGAGAGCAAACAAATTAGAAAGTTTTACTTTTTCTTACTCCCTATCTCTTCCTATAAAGTTCCTAAGAGGAATTCTAAAATATATAATTAAAAGATTTCCAAGAAGCTCTTGCAGACCTAAAATATCGCATTAAAATGTAGGAAGAGATATTGCTATGCCAATGTAGCTCTTAGCTTAATAATATTTTATTTGCTATAAGGCAAAAAAATAAAAGAAAAGGGAAATAGAGAAATGTAAAGAGAGAGGCCTTCAAGTCCTAAACTACATCATTTAAAGGATATGTACCGTACGATCGATCATATTAAGATTGAAGTTTGCCTTTATTCTTTCTACACTAATCCACTCCTTAACTGTAACTTAATAATATAATATACACTGATAACAACAACAACAACTACTAATTGATCATGTCCTTTGTATATAGCAGGTTAATTTACATAAGTATGACGGAAAGCATATTCCTAAATTTTGAACAAAGATGACATGTTCCTTTAGAGAGAATTAGATGACACTATTAGAGTGTAATATTCAAAAGTACTAAAAAAATGTAGGGCCCGGTCTCTTTAGGTATTAATTTTTTCTAATGCACATTATATTAGCATGTAATTTATAGAAATTATACGAAATCATAATTTACGTATAATGATAGGTTTGCCTGTTGTACAATAAAAGGAAAGCAAAAAAAAAAAAGGTACATTTTTACCTTAAAAAATACATATATACAAAGACATATATACATGCATATATGTGTGTGCATGTATTTTTACCCAAACCAATGAAAATGCAAACAAAATTTACATAAATTATAGAAAAATATCAGCTCTAAAAACCCTAGAATAATCTAAAAAAGAGATGTAATCCATAAAAAAGGAGCTTCGATGTGACCCCACCCACATTTATAGTATATGTGATCCCTAGTCTCAACTGTAGATTTGAGTAGATGACATAGACGACTTGAGTTACAATTTCACAAGCTAGCTCTTAACCGTCAGATATTGATTAGACGACTCATAGATTTTTTTTATTTTTTATTCTACAAATAATTTTGAAACAAAATTTAAAGCATGCATAGATCTGAGAGGGATGCACATGATAAAAATAATAATAAATATTTATTGTGATTAAAAATTATCGAAATAGCTCTGAATTATAGGGGCATTTTGGTTGTTTATTTTTATAAAAATATTTTTTTAATTTTTTTATAGGTTTTTCCTAATTTTATGATGGGACGCCCAAAATTTCACCGAAAAATATTTTGTTGAAAAAAATAAAAAATAAAACAGTGTTTGGAGTGACATTGTTGTATAAATAATCGTAGCCGTTCGATTCAAGATCAAACGGCTAAGAAATGAACTCACATATAACTTATATGCTATTGGGGTGTTATAAAAACATTTTCCATCCATAAAACCCCAACAATAAAAGAATTTTAAACCACTTTGGAGAAGCTACAGGTTTTCGAATTCTAGTAAGCCTTTGATAAAATGTCTCCATTCCCTCGTAGGAAAAGCTATAGAAGAGTGAGTTCCAAAAACCCTTTTTGGCAATATTCATAAAGAAAAATTAAAATATATTATTTTAATTTTAATTTTTTTAAAATTTCTAATTATAAAAAATGATTTGATAGGGTTGTAGCCCTATCAAAATAAGTCAAGCCCCACCTAATAGCTCATCGAAATTTGCAATTGTAATTCAAGTATTAGAAAATCTTTAAATTAATCATTTTAGCTTGAACATTATGGTTGTGAAAAATTGCAATTCAAACATTTGAAAATCTTTATATCGATCATCTTGGCTTCAAACATTATGGCTTGAACATTATGGTTGTGAAAAAAATACGATTTTAAGCTTTAAAAAATATACATATCGAAACAAATTGCCTGGTCCGTTCATTCCATCCTAAATGTAAGTGCTCATAGATACATACCTTTTTTTGAGTTTCGAATTATATTAGTGTTGAAATTTGATTTTAGAGCTATCATGAAAAATTCTGTTGCCAAGTTAGTACACCCTACGAAGTATTTAAGAGGCGCGTGGTACCGAGCAACTTGCTCTTTATATATGAGTCTTGGGATATATTTTTAAATATGCCGCCCTTCTTTTTGAACAATTTTTAAGATGGATTTTAGACCTAATTTTTTTTAGATCTATATAATATCATCATTAATACTAATACGATAAAAAAATTAAAAAGATAATTTTATGGAGAATTTTTTAATTCTCTTATTTTAGGAATTAGGAGGGAGCAAACTTTTGCATCTATTTGGAAAAAGTTCATATAAGGTTGCAACCTTAAATTGTAGAAAAGAGACGTATCGAACACATATCGAAAAAAAAGTTGTTTTGATAGCGAAAAAAACTTTAATTGATCATCTTAGTGGAAAAAAAGAAAAGCAATTAAAGTATAAAAAATGTTACATCTTGTAATATATTATCTAGACTGTTAATTTTCAAAATTTTTATGGGTTTATAGATTTGCTTGCCATTTTTTTAGTATTAATTTCATAGTTAGATGTGAGGTAGTTTTTAAAGTCATTGTTAAAAAATTCGACACCAAAATTACATCTTCTAATAAGTATTGGAGGTGCGCCCTAATTGGATTGTTTAAGGTAAACTTACACATACTATTATAAATACCTCAACCTGCCATTTTAAGGAGGAAAAAGTTTATATAGGGTTGAGACTCTAAACAATCAATTATACTCCACTTCAAAAATTTCACTAGAAGAGGTTTTTTTGATATCAAAATATCCTCAAATTGATAATCTCGACATCAAGATGCATGGACATGAGAAAAAAAATAGATTTCAAGTTTTGGAAACTGTGCATCTTGTAACACATTTTTGGACTGTCAATTTTCAGTATTTTCAAGTTTTTATAGATATGCTCGATGTACACTAATTTTGAAGCTTTAAATTTTATAATTAAAAGTAAAAAAATATTTTAAGGTTATCATAAATATTTCAGTATTGAAACCATATTTGTAGACACTCTTTGAAGGTGCGGTTTATTTTGATTGTTTAGAGCCTCGGCTCTATACAAACCACACCCTTTAAATAATAGATGTGCAAGGGACGCAAATGTAGAAATGCGTCCACGGCTTATTATATATAAAAGCTTAGGGTTTCTCTCGAACCCTAATCGTCTTGCAGGGGTCGGAGAGAAACGATACAGAAAGAGAGGCGAGAGATCGTTTGCAGGGAGTAGAGAAGAAACGATACAGAAAAAAGGAGAGAGAAGATGAGTGGAAAGGGTGCTTCTGTCCCTAAGGGCAAGAAGAAGACTTCGACATTCGTCATCGACTGTGCTAAACCAGTCGAAGACAAGATTATGGACATAGCTTCCTTCGAAAAGTTTTTGCAGGATCGTATAAAGGTTGGAGGGAAAACTGGGGTTCTTGGTGAATCCATCACTATTGCTCGCGAAAAGAGCAAGATAAGCGTCACTGCTGATACCGCTTTCTCCAAGAGGTATGTCTTCTCATTCTGAAATCCATAGGATTTATGGTGTTAGGTGAAATCCCTAGGATTTATGGTGTTAAGGTTTCTTATTCTGAAAATTGAATTGTGAGTGTTATCCTATTAGGGCTTTTCACTGTTCTGGAAAACTAGAGGTTCTTCCACATTAGGACCTGCTTAGATGAAAGATAACGGTTCCTATCAGGTTTATAGGCCTCTGGGTTCTAATTGTTTCATGGAGCTTATGGTGGATCTGGAGCTAGGTTTATGTTTTCCCATTTGTGATGGATTATTCGATTTACATGTGTGATTGTGTATTTCTTTTGAAGTTCATTATCTTATTATGCATGTTTGGGATGAATATACAGAAATGCTCGGTGTTCTCTGTGATTTTTGGGCTTCATTTGTATATTTAGGTTTTTCACGTCTTGTATTTATAAGTTTCGTAGTTTCCTATTTTTCTGCAACTAATGTAGTGGACACTAGCTTGTGGACTTGTAATATTCTGGGTTTGCTCATTTGGATGTTCCAGGTAATTATTCAAGTGTATGATGTTGATAATATCTATTTTCAATCTAATTCTGTTTCCACAGGTGATTTAGTGGCATTTAAAGGCTTGATGCTAGCCTTTATAAACCCTTAGAATGCCACATCTGCTAGCAAAGTCTGGTTTTTGAGACTAGAGATGTATCGATGGCAACAAATAATTTCCTTTTAACCTAGAATTGTGATGATCTCTAAAGAAAAACTTAGAAGTTGGAAAGATATATATGTAATTTGTGGAACCTAAAAAATAGCAGTTTTAAGGTTTAATTCCTTAAGATTTACAAGATTTATATTGTTCTCGTATTCATGGTATTATGTGGTTCTTATAGTGTTGGACATTGATAAATTCTAATATTCAAGGAAACTTGACATCATCCATCTGTTTTTTTTTTTTTTTTTTGAGGAATGGTTAAATTTGACATCATCCATCTTAATTTTCTGGAAAATTTAAAGTTTGTAAACCATGAAAACTTTTGATGGTTATTAAACTTGCATTGTTGAGTTACTTCTTTCTGGTTTGTCATATTTACAATGTGCTTTATAAATAATATATTATTGATTAGCATCCTAAAATTATTTAATACGGTTACCATTGACTTAATAGATACCGTATCTTTTGATAAGTGTTTTCTAGGACTAGACAATACCTTATATTGCCAACCTCATATTTTTGCAATAAGACGCACCTCAAAACTATGCCATAGGATGCTGTTTCAGTGCTTGAAAGCCCTATGATGGCATAAAAAACTATTGTCACCCCGAATTGTGAATTTTAAAGCTAAAAAAATGATGCAGATCTGTAAATAATTGAATGTTTTGAAAATGGACGGGCCAGATAATGTGTTACAAGAAGCACTATTTTCGCAATATTCATCTTGAGGTTGAGATGACCAATTTGAAAGTTTTCAGCTGTGGAACAATCCTTTCTGATAGGTTTTTGAGGTGTGCCTTCAATAGATATAAACTTTTTCAGGGTGTACTATGAAGTAACAAATTGTAATATGTTTTTTTAGTAATGGGAATTTAACCTTGCTAATTTTTTTTAATTATATTTGAAATTAAAAAATTTCCTCTCGACTCTTAGGTCTTGGCCTGAGGAGAGCTGCAGGGCATGGTTCTTGCGAGTGACCTTTCATCGAACTGCTTGGTAGCTTGGTTCTTTTGAGTGCCTTGTACAAAACTTAGTCAATTGTAGCTCTACTTTCCCTTGGTCTTCAATGTTGCGTGCCGTTGGATATGAAACTTTATATTATAGATAAAATTTTATTTTTTCCTTTTCAAGCTAGGAATTGGGTTGCTAATCTTCTGAGTCCCATGTGCATTTTATTTTTTCCTTTGCAAATGGTTCTGGAGTTTTAAGTGAATTGTAAAATATTTGTACCTGGAATTGCTCTGGACTAAATTGATATTTGTTGTGATGATTATTGTTTCACATCATCGCAGTTGGCTTGTGATGTATTTTTGAAATTTTGAATTGCCTTGTAGCTTAACTCAATTATTCTTTTGTAAAAAGTTTGTTTCAGGAGTTGCGTTAAATGCATTAATCTTGGTTGTGATGATTCTGATATCATTACTCAAGCCAGTCGTGAGATTGATGCAAAGTCTTTATTTTTCTAATATTTACTCTGTAAGAATTGTCCTTGTATATTGTCATTCATTTCCGTTTGCACAATCTATTATTATCCATTTGAATATTGCCATGGGTATATGAGAAAAGCAATAGAATGATATGCTGGGTCAAGAAAGAGAAACAAACAACCTAAGACTTCTGTCCAATGGGTCGCTATCAAATTGTGAATGTTAAGTCAGTATTACTCCCATTTCTACTCTTGGATATCCGCCAAAAGAAAGAAAAGTGTCTTTTCATATGTCCTTAAAGGCCTGAGTCTGTCAACTTTTTAGCAAGTATTATTAGTTTATATTACTCATTGAGTAACACATTTTTCTGCTTTCTTAATCGGAAATTTATCTCTTATTGATGACAGGTACTTGAAGTACCTCACGAAAAAATACCTCAAAAAGCACAATGTGAGGGATTGGCTCCGAGTCATTGCATCAAACAAAGACCGTAATGTCTATGAGCTTAGGTACTTCAACATTGCCGAGAATGAAGCTGAGGAGGAAGACTGATCCGTTCTCTCTTTTTGTTTCCTCAATTTCAGTCTAGTTTCTTTTTTTTTATTTTTTCCATTCGGTTTTTGATTTTGGTAGAGATATCAAACTATTTAATATGTCCAGATACTGGTTTAGGTACACTAGCCAAATTTCATCCGGGATAAGAAGTTGGAATTTAATCTTTTTTGGTTTGAAATATTGGTTATGCAAAACACTCAAATAGATACTGATGTGCACACTATTTGATCATGCTTTGTGTCCCTCTTCCCTTTAATGTTTTTCCTTGGTTTGACCATACTTCGAGATTTTCAGATATTCAACACCTGCTTGCTAACAGGTGAAAATGTTTTGTTTCCCTGCATGCTGCAATGATTAATTTATTTAATCTTCTATTTTCCTTGTTGGTGATGATGCTCTGGTGTTGATGCCAATCACTTGTTACACTTTCCCTGGACTATAGTGGTGTGCTGTATATACCTTCATGGTGAACCATTGGGGAATGTATTGTCATATCCCAAGGATTGTGCTGTATATGCCTTAATGGTGCACCATTGGGGAATGTATTGTTGTATCCGAAGTCGCTGAAATTGATATTGATTTTTGCCTGTGATTATGAAATTGAAATCCGAAGTCGTCGTATTGTCATATCCCAAGGCGTGTGCTGTATGTGCCTTCATGGTGCACCATTGGGAATGTATATACCTTCATGCCTTCATGGTGCACCATTGGGGAATATATTTTTTGTTTTTTTTTGTTTTCTGCTTATAATTGTTGTGAAGGTCAATTCAGGATTGTTTTTTTTTTTTGGGGAGTTCTAGTGAGAATAGAGCCTAGCTTAAAAAAAGCTTATTTCCTTCTTATAATGAAATGGGGCTGCCAAAACTACTCCTTCCCCAAAGTTCTTCTACGGTATGTTAGAGCCCGGTGATTTTTTAGGAAATGGTGATTTTTTAGGAAATAGGTGTGGGTCTTGGTGGTAGTACCTCGAGCTTCATAATGAAGTATTGACCACCATTCTGGCCGAAAGCTCAAATTCTCATTGATTTATTCAAAAAAAAAAAGAAAAAAAAAGAGAAGTCGATGATATCTGCTATTGGAGCTTGATAATGATTCCATTTTGACCAAAAAGTAGTGACCTAAATTATTATTGACTTATTGCTGTTAAAAAAAAAACCGCTGATTTTTGCTCTAGATTGTTGCTTTGGATGGAAATTGGTCAAGATTGATGATTTTCGCTCTAGATTGCCGATCTTGATGGAAATCAAGATCAAACCAGTTTCGGTATGGTGTGGGGTTTTTGCCTTGACTCGATTTTACATATTTTTGCTTTTTTTAAGCTTAAATCCTTATTTTGTAGATCTCTATTTTAATATATTGAATCACTTATTCAGATGTTCTAGACCTTTAATGATCCTGCCTAAATGTGTGGGAGAACGATATGCTCCCATCAATTTGGGTTTTAAAGCGTGCCTCCAAAAAACAATCTCATTCAATGTTATTTATAATTTATTTTTATATCAAGACGTCAGTTCTATTGTTATTTTCACACCATGAATAATGGTGCTTTCCTTATATATATATATATAAATATAAGAAGTTGTATCAATGTTGAAAAGGCTCCTAATTGATCATCTCGATGTATGAATACGAAAAGAAGTATGAATATGAAAAGAAAAAGATTTTGAGACCTATAAGTAGTGCATTTTGCAATACATTATTTAGATCATTTATTTTCAAAATTTGTATACATATATAGATTTATTTGATATTAATTATTTTTAGAGCTTAGAATTATATATATATGAGTAATGATTAGACCCTCTCACACCTATATGTGTAGGACTTTAAAAGATCGCCATTAAATTTGGTACAGATCATTAGATAATGAAAAGTTATCACATGTGTAGGAGTGCTTCATAGGATCATTACTTTTATATATATATATATATATATATATATATATATAGGAGTGGATTCTGTCTGCCCATTAGCTGATCGCTACAATAAATGTTAATGGTTTAGATTGAATTTGGGCCGATCTGAAGGTCACGATCTTTTTTCGTGTTTGAATTTTAAGTTTTTTCTATAAATCTAAATCACTTGAAATTTTAGCTATATATTTTCTCATCAAGGCGCATCTAATAAAAATATAAAAAAATAATCCGTAAAAATAAATTGACCAAAATACCTTTGAAACTTTATAGGGGTATTTTGGACAATTTGTTTCATGTAAAATATATATTTTTATATATTTTTTGAATATTCATCTATTGTTTATGTATGCATGCTTCAAATTTTAGATCAATCTGATTTGTAAAAAAAAACATTAAAATTCAAACACTACTAGACATTTGGGATCGTCAGATCGGCACAAATTCAATCTGAGCCGTTGGCATTTACTGTAGCAATATGTCCTTGGGCTGACACGATCTTTTCCCTAAAATTTCAAGTGATTTCGATCTGTGAAAAAAAAAAAAAATTCAAACACTATCGGACATCCGTGATTTGTCAGATCGACTCATATTCAATTGGGCTCATATATTCATATGAGCTAATAGGCTAATCCCATATTTTCCCAAGGAAAACGCTGTCATATGAGCTCAACTAATGTTCGCAAAATCAAACCAAAACGGTTAACCTGATATGGACCTGGAAGCGGTTTAACTGGTAAACCCACTGATTCAACCGCTCTAACCGGGCAAGTCCCGGGTGGTAAAAAAAGTGTTAAAAAAATAAAATAAAATACAAAATTTATTTTACTAAAATATGAAAAGTATTTAAAGAATGATTTATAGAAAAAAATTAAAATTAAAATACAAAATGAGGTCGTGACCGTCAGATCAGCCCAGATTCAATCTGAGCCATTGAGTTCATATGAACTTATACATTCATATGAGCTAGTGGGTTAATCTCAACATTTTCTTATATATATACAATTATCCATAATAAAAAAAAAATGAATTTCAATTTGAACTTTCGATATGGTCATACTCACTTCATCTCAATAATCTATTAAAAAAAAAAATGAATTTCAATTTGAACTTTAGATATGGTCATACTCTTTTCATGTCAATAATCTATTAAAAAAAAAAAAAAGAATTTTAATTTGAACTCTAGATATGGTCAAAATGAGTCTCTTCCAACAACGAATGTAGACTATTCTTTTGGTGAATTTCAAGATCTTAGCCTTTACAAACTCAAATTTTTTTTGTTATCTTTTTTTTTAACATTGTTCAAAACCATCTAAAAAACTGGGAAAAGAAAAAATCCTTCTAAGGCCTAGATCTAAGCATCTTATCAGAATGGACAGCTTATGTTAATTGAGTTAAAAAAATACTTTCTGGGTTGCATTTTCTAATTTTTTTTTTTTCTGATTGATCCTTAGAATAAAGAGAATGTATATTTTAAAATCTGGATTAAAAAAATGTCTCTAACATAGTTATTGAAGATTGTTGTATTATATAACTATACAACCGTTGCATGAAATCATTGGGCTCTAATTTGAACGTTTAAGGCCTCGGCTCTATACAAACCGCACCAAAAAAAAAGAGTAGAAAATTAAAAATAAATAAATAAATAAATATATATATATATATATATATATATATATATATATATATATATATATATATATATATATATATATATATATATAAGTAATGATCCTATGAGACCTTCCCACACCCATGCGTGTACGACTCCAAAAGATCACCATTAAATTTAGCACAGATCTCGAGAAAAGTCAAGTCCCACACCCATGTGATAACTTTTTTAGATATGCGTGCCAAATTTAATAGTGATCTTTTGGGGTCCTACACATATAAGTGTAGGAGGGTTTCTAGAAAAGTCAAGTCCCACACCCATGTGATAACGTTTTTAGAGATGTACGCCAAATTTAATGGTGATCTTTTGGGGCATTGGAGGGTCTCATAGGATTATGACTATATATATATAAAAGGTTGCAACCTTAAATTGTAGAACTACGGGTGCACCTCAAAAATCCATAGCAAAAGGTTGTTTTAATGTTGAAAACCCCCCTAATTGAGCATCTTGACATTGAGATGTATGATTATGAAAGAAAAAAGGATTTTGGGTCCCAGAGATAGTGCATCTTAAAACACATTATCTAGACCGTTTATTTTTAAAATTTTCATATGTTTATGGATCTACTTGATTTTAACCATTTTTGATGTTTAAAATTTTATAATTAGATATGAAAATAGATTTTGAGATAAT
The DNA here is from genome assembly GCF_054954075.1 of Amborella trichopoda. NCBI lineage: Eukaryota > Viridiplantae > Streptophyta > Magnoliopsida > Amborellales > Amborellaceae > Amborella > Amborella trichopoda. The sequence goes on along the minus strand of NC_142344.1, from coordinate 54,454,215 downwards.
CCTAAAAATATTTTACATCAAAATTATATGTTATGATCAAATTTGAAGGGGCACCTTAATTGGATTGTTTAAGGTTGAAACCGCATGGAAACCACATCCATATATATATATATATATATATATATATATATATATATATATATATATGGAAAAGTCTTCCCAACGCCTATAGGCGAAAATGAACACTGATTTCGGCTACCCTCATCACCGTCTAAAATTCATCGTACAGTCACGATTGTCCGGTAGTGTTTCATTTTTTTTCTTCTACTAATCAGAATGATTTGAAATTTGGAGCGTGTGTACATCTTAGTGAGGCGCCCCTAATCAAAATAAAAAAAAAATAATTTCCAAAATACCCCCGAAACTTTTCATGGGTATTTTGGTCAATTTTTTTCATGTAAAACATATTTGATATTTTTTCGTAGAGTCGCCTATTTTTTATGAACACACGCTCCAAATTTTAGGTCATTCTGATTTGTATAAAAAAAAATAAAAAAAAACATTACCAGACAATTGTGACCATGCGATGAACTTTAGATGATGATGAGGGTAGACAAAATCACTGTACATTTTGCCTATAGGCTTTTTGTAGTATCTTTTTATATATATATATATATATATATATATAAATGGCATTTATTTCATTCAACGATTGTATAGTAATATAATGTATCAACATTAAAAAACCATGTTAGGGCCATTTGTTTGATCCAAAATTTGAAATATACCATCTTTTCATTCTAATGAACAATTACAAAAAAGGAAAATTTGAAAACGGAACCTAGAAAGTATTTTTTAGTGCAATTAACATAGACCGTCCATTTTGATATTATACTTAGATCTAGGCTTTAGAAGGATTTTTTTCTCTTCTAATTTTGTTAGATAGCTTTATTATCGTTTGATGAACAATGTTAACACATAAAAAAATGATTTTGAGTTTGCAAAGGCTAACATATTGAAATTCAACAAATGAATGATCTAGATTCATGGTTGGAGGGAACTCATTTTGACCATATTTAGGGTTCAAATTGATTTTTTTTTTTTTTTTATAGATTATTAAAATGAAGAGAGTGTGTCTACAAAATTTTGGGTCATAATAATACCATAAACATGGTTTTGAAAAGTGTGGTTGCATCATACTATGCTACAACCGTTGCATAAAAACATTGCTTATATATATATATATATATAAAAGCTAACAATAGCTAGCCAGCTATAATAAATAGTAATATAGGTAGAATGGGAGCCGTCAGATCTTCATCATGTATTTCATAATGTATATCACTGTTTTAATTTTAATTATTTTTTTATTAATAGGATCATAATCAAATTTTAGAAATATGTACTAAAAATAGGTCGCACAAATAAAAAATATATTCGAAAATATTAAATGATTGAAATACCCCTGAAAAATGATGGGGGTATTTTGGTCATTTTAAATTATTAATTTTTTTTTATATTTTTATATGGTGCGAAATAGTATTAGGTATACACACCCAAAATTTCATATTAATCAGATTTATATAAAATAAATTAAAAATCAAATAGTGATATGCATTCTGAACCTCATGATGAAGATCTAACGGCTCCCGTTCCACCCTATATACTATTCATTATAGCTGGCCAGCTGTTGTAAGATTTATCCATATATATATATATATATATATATATATATATATATATATATATGGGTGTTACTTCTGTAAACCCATATGCCTAGACGCGAATGGTCCCAATTGAATCTGGGTCATTCTATGGTTGATCTGATGCTCACGGATGTCTGATAGTATGTGAATTTTAATTTTGTTTTTACAAATTCAAATTACTTGAAATTTTAAGCATATGTTCTCCTCATAAAAGCACATCTAATAATAATAATAAAAAATTCTCAAAAAACAACTTGACCAAAATACCCCATGAAACTTTCAGGGGTATTTTGGTCAATTTATTTAATATAATTTTTTTTTGATATTTTTTCGTAGATTCGTTTATTTTTGAAGAACACATGATGAAAATTTCAAGTGATTTGAATTTATAGAGAAAAAATTAAACTTCTAACACTATCGGACATCCGTGATCATCAGATCCGCCCATATTCAATTTGGGCCGTGGGCGCTTACTTTAGCAGTACGCATCTGGGCACACAACATATTTTTCATATATATATATGGGAAAATATGGGATTAGCCGACCAGCTCATATGAACATATGAGCCAAATGTCCCAGATTAAATCTAGGCCGATCTGACGTTCATAGATGTCCGGTAGTGCTTGAAAATTTTTTTTCTACTAATCCAAATCACTTGAAATTTTAGTTGTGTGTTCTTCTCATCAAGGCACACTTAATATAAAACAAATTATTCGTGAAAACAAAACGACCAAAATACCCCTCATTACTTTTCGAGGGTATTTTGGTCAATTTATTTCATTTAAAATATTTTTTTGATATTTTTTAAAGATTTACCTATTTTTGATGAACATACGCCTAAAATTTCAAGTGAATTGGATTTGTGAAAAAAAAAACTAAAATTCAAACATTACTGGACATCCATGATGGTCAGATCAGTCTGGAATCAATCTGGAACGTTGGGCTCATATGTTCATATAAACTAGTGGGCTAATTCCATTTTTTTCCTATATATATATATATATTTATCACTTTCCATATAAATATATATAGGGTGCAATTAGCATACAGATGCATCCGTAGTTGTAGAGGTAAGGTGCACCTTCAAATTTTCTCATGATATATAATTTTGATGTAAAATGTTCTTAGGATTATCTCAAAATCAATTTTTATATCTAATTATAAAATTTTAAATTTAAAAAATGGTTAAAATCAAGTAGATTTATATACATATGAAAATCTTGAAAATGGACGGTGTAGATAATATGTTGTAAAGTGCACTGTTTCTGAGACTTAAAATCTTTTTATTTTTCATGGTCATACATCTCGATCTCGAGATGATCAATCAAAGGGTTTTTTAACATTAAAACTACCTTTTCCGAGGGATTTTTGAGGTGCATCCGTAGGTGTACATTATAAGCTTGCATCTTTGTATAAATTGTTTCTATATATATATATATATATATATATATAGAGAGAGAGAGAGAGAGAGAGGGAGAGGGAAAAAGATAGAGCTGGGGGCATATCTAGGGTTTTTGTTTTTTTTCAAAAGTTAAAATTAGGAAAAATATCATTAAAATGAAGAAGTTATCACAAAAAGGTCAAATCAACTAATTTTTTCAATTAAGGGGTTACTGTAGAATGATTATTGCCCACAAGTAACTTCAAAACTATATTGTTAATGTTCATTTAAACTCTCTTTTTTGGGCTTTAGAACTTTCAACAAGCAATGGTGTTTTTGTAATTTAGCCCAAGTAAGGCAAAATTACGCCCCCCCCCCCCGCCCACAACGTTTTCCATATTCAAAACTTGAAATAAATTGTTTTTTGACGAAAAAAGTGAGGGGTAGTGTTGTCATTTGTCTCGTGTCACCGAAGTGAGGCCAAGCTACCAAAATAATTCAACAAGTTCAAACTTACGAACACAGAGAAGGGAAATTTTGTTCATCTGTATTCTGAATTTTTGAGTTGATAGTTTGACCATTTTGATGATATTCTTAGTTAAGTTTAAAACACAAAGGGCATCAGCTACCTAAAAAAAGCAAAAAAGGAAAAACCAAAAATCGAATGTCAGCAAGTTTTCCACCTCAATGCATTTTCCCTGGAATATATGCTCACATAATTGGCACATTACATATTATAAAGCAACATATTGTTATCATGCTGATCCAACCATAGACAAACCAAAAAAGTCAAACAACTTCAGGCAATACATGAACCCTTATTAAGGACAATATCATGCAGATTAAGACAGCACGTAAGAGAGACTAGTGGACTATCAAAATGAAGACTGCCATCTAAATTTGCAACATTCCTCAACATATTACATTTTGCAGGCAAAGTTGAGACCTTCCTTTTGGAGTTCATCCAAGCTATCCACTGGTGGCTGAACTCTGGCCACCGTGGCTATGGCCTTGTTTTCTTCAGGAGTTCCACCCTCTAAGAAAACTCCGATAACCTTGCCATCTTTGATCCAATATGAACCAAATTTGGGTTTGGGCGAGGAAGGATTAGCATCGCCAAACAACACAGTTTCACCGACATTGTCCCCAAAGAATTGCCATGACAAATCAAAGGCGCGAGAGTAGAAGTACGGAAGGTAGTCATATTCTTCAATCGTTTTTCCTTCTTGGCTTGCTTTGATAGCCTGGAAAAAGAAGCTCATGGTTAGAGTTTCAGGCGTAGAAACAAATTACAAAAATAGATGAGAATAAGGAATGCCAGGCACTGACCATGGAAAATGGATATAATGGACCTGAAATGGTCTTTGAAAATGTTAACTATGAAATAAATTACAGAGAAAGAGGCCACCAATTGTTTTCAATTCACTCACTGTGACAAAGAGGAAATGAGAAATAACGGCAGTAAACTGGTAGTTGTAAAGCAAGATTCCCATTTCATGAAAAAGAGAAAAGAATTCCAGCACATTGCACTGATCTCAAAATTTTCCCGCACATATTCAGTTCCTATATGAGAAGTCAAAGAGCAGAATTCCAAATTGTTCAAGCAAATGTGTTTATATTTTATTGGCTGTGAATAAATTGTTAGTTTCCTGATAGAAGAACATTGCATTGAACAAATCTCATCACCATAAAAGGTTCAATGAATAAGTTTATACAAGGTCCGAACCTTACTATAGAACTGTATACTATTGAGACTGAAGGGGAAGTGATACCAGACAACCGTAAAACTAGCCGTGCTTTATGAGACAGAATATTGGGCGGTCAAAAAACAACATATCCATAGGATGATAGTAGCTTAGATGAAGACATTGAAATGGATGGAGCAAGACAAGAAATGATAGAATTCAAAATGAATACATATGAAGGAACTTAGATGTGTCGTCAATTGACGATAAGATGAGGAAAAGTAGACTTAAGCGAGCTGCCAGGTACAGTGTAGACCTAATACAACACTAGTTATGTGGTGCGATTTAGTTCAAGTGAAAGGCTCTAAAAAGACAAAGAAAAAGCCCAAAAGGACATGGATAGAAGTAGTGAGAAAAAATATGGTGACTTTTGGTCTTCCCAAGGTTATGGCCCTTGATAGAGATAAATGGAGGAACACGATTCATGAAGCCGACCCCAAATTAATTCGGATAAGGTTTGGATGATGATGATGATGACGAACCTTCTACTATAGAAGTAAGACACCTCAAAATTCCACTAAAAAATGTTACTTCGACATCAAAAAACCCCGCAATTGATCATCTAGACTTCGAGATAAAAAAAAAATTCAAATCCTAAAAATAGCACATCTTGCAACACATTATCTAGATCGTCATTTTTCAAAAAATTTAAATGTTTATAGATTTGTTCAATTTGCACCAATTTTTGGGAGCTTTAAACTTCATAATTAGGGGTAAAAATAGATATTTAGGCCATCATAAGGATTATTGGCACCGAAACTTCATCTTTTAGCAAGATTTAGAGGCAAGATCTAGAGGTGCGACTTACTTTGATTGTTTAAGAAAGACACCTTATACAAACAACACCAAAAAAAAAAGAAAAAGAAATGAAAGATATTGTTCTCTTGTTCTCTGAATATCAAATAGTAAAAGTAAGTCCTTCTAGAAACAAGTATGTCCATTTGATTTGAAAAAAAAAAGAGTTACATGACAGACTTCAAGGGTTCAAAAATTTCCCTCACCCAAACCGATATGTTTACCACCAAACCGAAGCTGAAGGAACACATGTCTACCACTACAAGGATATGTCAAACATGTGGCACTCATATAGGTTGAATGGATGGTTCAGATTTTGATTGTTTGGCTTTGAAGGAGACCCGGGGAAGTATAAATATAATTGCTAGAAGGAAATTTTTTAAAATCTCTAGGAAAGTTTTTACTTCAAACTTCATAGTTACCCATAAATGGAACCTTAAGCTCTTGGAATTTCAAAGGTCTCAAATCAAAATTGAAGAATAGGTATATCGGGGATCCTTAAATTAGTTTCAGTTTTCTTTGGATTACGTAATTCATATTCAGTTGACCTAACTGCAAACTATGCTTAATGAATTTAAGATTATACAAATGTAAGTGCTAAATCTTGATTTGAACTTGAAAATAAAATTTAATCATGTTTCTAGTTTCCTTTAAGAGCACATATACTATGCTCCCATAAGAGCAAATTTCTTCCCTCAAGTAAATAATGTACTTCGTAAGATTTTTTGGATGTAAAATTTTAGGATCCAGTTAATACTTATTTTCAAAAAAAAAACAGAAAAAAAAGAAATTGGATTTTGAGCTCTTTAACACTTCGATCTTTGCTGTCTGAAAATTGGATGGTGTTCATTCTAATTTGGGAAATTATTTTTTTCAAGTTCATAGAGTGTGTATTTGAATTCTCTATCTTTTTTTTTTCTTTTAGACTCTGGGTAGTAGTCCAACCCGAATATTGGGGTCGCAAAAACAACCTAGCTTGGCTTTTGGCTGAAGAAGCAAATTGACACTTTTCTCCCATAGGAGCACAAAATCTTTCACTTCCTTTAATGTGTCTAGGCATTAAAGAAAATCAAATCATATATATATATATATATATATATATATATATATATATATATATATATATATATATATATATATATAGGGATTGTATACAATAAGACCATTTACCTTAGATACAAGGTAGTCACAATTACTTACAACCATCCGATGTGAAGTTTGATAGCTTGGATGTGTCACAAAGTTAGAGAAAATTTATTTTGAAGTTTGAGCTTGGTCAATGAAATAATTACAGCCATCCAATTTCACATCCAATGGTTAAGATTAATGTCTCACCTTGTACCAAAAGTAAATGATTTCATTCTATACCTTTCCATATATATATATATATATATATATATATATATACGGATTGTATAAAATGAGACTATTTACCTTTGATACAAGGTGATCACAATTACTTACAACCATCTGATGTGAAGTTTGATAGCTTGGATGTGCCACAAAGTTCGAAAAAATTTCTTTTGAAGTTTGAGCTTGGTCAATGAAATAATTACAGCCATTCAATTTCACATCCAATGGTCAAGATTAATGTCTCACCTTACATCAAAAGTAAATGGTCTCATTCTATACTTTTTCATATATATATATATATATATATATATATATATAGCGAGAGAGAGAGAGTCTATGACCAGACAACCAGAGAGAGTAAAAGGTCATACCTTCATGGCCTGTTCAGCTGATTTCCTTGCATGGTCGACATGCTCAACTCTCCTTGTTTCGTTGTATAACTTCATTGGAAAGGTTACCACATCTCCTACAGCGTAGACCCCATCAAAACTGGTTTGAAAGAATCCATTGACCTGAAATTGAAGAGAGCAACTAAGTCACGAAGGTAAAAAGAAGTCCTCCCGACCAAAACTCCAAAATTAAGAACCGCACTATACTGTTCAATATCACATATGAAAATATGGGACTGTTCTTAAATATTCATGAGCCAGAAAACTGGTATTTAGTCTTGAGCCCAGTCACAATAGCTCAAGAAGTAAAGATCAATATACTGTTATGCCTTTATGATTCTAACACCTGTCACTAAAAGATAGATGAAACATGTGAAAATCAGAAGAGTAAGCAATGACCAAAGATATTCAATTTAAAGACGTTAAATAATAAGAAACTGGTGATGCAATAAAAACTGCTTTTGATATAAAATTTAGGTTATGCAATGGAGTTTTTAACATTAGATCTAAATAGGACAAAATTCATTTCAATTAAATCGCTGTGAATTCCATGCTTTATTTCTCATTGATATGGGAGATAAGTATACATCTTATAGTGCACAGGCTATATTCTGATTGAAAAACCATAGACCAAATAAATCTAAAGGAATATATGAGGACTGTACCTGTAACGACCACATTTAATCATGCAGATCGCACAACAATTGGCAATATCAGCGTAGAGTATCTGGACCTCTCAATATTTTTCTAGATGACCGTCTTACCCTAGGTTCGGTGTTTGAAATACCAGAGAGGCAGAGGTAATATCATGACATTTGAAGGAACACTAGTATGATCTATGCAGGTGTCCCAGGTACTATCCTGATATTTTCCCAGATTTTAAGTAGTTAAAGCAGAGATCAACATAAAAATGGATCATCTTTTATGAAGAACTGATATAGAAGACGCTAAACCAATTTCCTCTACGGAGTAAGATATAAGTTAGTAGGAGACTCTTCAAACCTTAATGCCTCCCTTCTCCTCCTCAACCTGACCCTTAAAAAGGTTTGTCAATGGTCTAGCCCCAACACCAACAATAACAATGTCAGCCTCAAGTGCTCTCCCATCCTTCAATTTCACGACCTTTACCTGAACAACATCAACAAAACAACCATAAAAAAGGAACATCACTTGCCATATTTACCTTCTTAAACATTAACTATAATTCGAAAAGCATACATTCCCATTGCTATCGGAATCAAATCCAACAGCCACTGTCCCCTTGATGATCGTGACTCCCTTGTTTTCATAATATCCTTCATAGAAAGCAGCAATGCTCGAAGTAAACAGACGGGGCACTGTATGAAGGAAGCTAGAAATTAGAAATTTAAAATATCAAAAGTACACTGTAGAGCACAAAAAATTTGTTGTTCAAGCATCATCTTTATTTGGGCAGGGGTATCATCTCTCTTATCATCTTTTTTCTAATTTTTTATTTTTTGTTGGTAGGTTCCATGTACATTCATCAGGGTGAAATTAAGGTGATTTGTGAATCAAAGTATCAGTTTGTTAGCTCCCCTCATAAGGAGTTCATTATAATTTTTATGAACTCAAGTAAACTGGGAAAAGGAGTTTTTAACTGGGAAAAGGAGTTTTTACTTTGGTTTTCAGAATTTCACCCACACATTTAATACCACGTTGTATACATAGGAAAATGGAAAATGCTGTAGATAATGCAAATATTGTAAATTCCGAACTATTGATACTATTTTCATCAACTTGTAATAACTGTGACCTCCCATATCTAAACAAGATTTTCAGGAGGAAAAAAAGCAGTCTATTTCTCTCGAGGTAATCCTTTTTTTAAAGGAAAAGGTTTATATAAGGTTGAAACCTTAAAATGTAGAAATATGGATGCACCTCAAAACTCCATCGGAGAAGGTTGTTTTAATGCCGAAAAATTTAGTTGATCATCTCGACATAGACATGTATGAATATGACCAAAAAAAAGATTTTGAGTCCCAGAAATAGTGCATCTTGCAACACATTATCTAGACTGTCCATTTTCAAGATTTTCATATGCTAATAAATCAACTTAATTTTAACCATCTTTGGAGTTTAAAATTTTATAATTAGATATGAAAATAGATTTTCAGATAATCCTAATAATTTCTTACACCAAAATTACATGTTATGATAAAATTTGGAGGTGCACCTTAATTGGATTGTTTAAGGTTGCAACCTTATAGAAACCACACCCTTTTTTAAAACTAATGAAGAAAGATCACATTTAATAATTAATATGATACCACAAGGCCCACAGGGGTGAAAGGCAAATTAAAACTTACTGCACCATGGCTCAGGGTAGACCATTGTCACATCAAATTTGTTCAACTTCATCACTGCCGCCAACTCAAGTCCTATGTATCCTCCCCCAACAACAACACATTTCTTTCCCTCACTCTTTTGTATTGCTTCTACAAGTTTATCAGCATCTTCGATTTCTCTCAAATAAAAGATGCCCTTAGCATCAGCGCCTTGGACACCAAAATCTGATAATTTTATAACCTGGAGAAAGTAATATAAATCAAATTGCAAAATGCATTATACAAGTAAAAAATTGCGATTGTGAAGATGATCTAAAGAACAATAAAAGATTTGCAATCAATATTAGAAGCAAATACAAGATTTGTGTACTATTGCCACCTTTTAAGGAAGGTAAGACTAACATTTGGACAGTAAATTAAATTAAGAACTTGAACATTGTCGGACAGATACTTCTTGGACAATTAGTTCGCTCTATGGATCTAAATAGATCATTTTCTTTCTTTATTTGATAACTAATTAGTTTTAATTTTATTTGATCGGAGATCATAGATACATTTAGTATTTTTGAAGTGAAAGAAGCTTTGTGAAATTTGAAGATAGGAAAGGCTTTAAGACCAGATGGTATCTCAATAGAGGTTGGAAGTGCACAAGAGAGATTGACATTTTCTAGTGTTGAACAACTGTTAAACATAATTTTGTGAACAAAGAAAATGTTACAAGAACAAAGGAGAGATACAAAGTTGTACGAACTATTGAGGGATCAAACTTATGAGCCACACTATAAAGAATGGGAGAGAGCGAATAAGTACGACTACAAAATGAAACGAATGTATGAGAAAGCTAGTTCGGATTTATGCTAGGGAGATCAACCATTGAGGCTATATTCCTAAACCATTGATTGAGAAGGTCAGAGAGAATAGAAAAGACCTCCAACATGGTCATTATTGATTGAGAGAAAGCATATGATAGAGTACATAGAGTTAATTTGGTAGGTGTTGAAAAAGAAAGAAGTCACTAGAGGATATTTTGACATAGTGCAAGATATGTATGAGGGAGCACTAACTAGTATGAGGGCAATTTAGTGGAGAGACAACGGAGTTTCTAGTGACAATAGGCCTACATCATGAGGTAAACATTGAGCCTGTATCTCTTTGCATTGGTTATGGATGAGTTAACTAGGCATCTACAGGATGAGGTACTGTAGTGCATGCTGTTTGTGGATGACATAGCTTTGATTGATGAGACTAGAGATAATGTCAACACAAAGTCAAAACTTTGGAGGGATACTCTATAATCTAAAGGTTTTAAAATTTAGCCAAACTAAGACAAAATATATAAAATGCAAGTTTAATAATAATAGTAGTAGAAATGATGAATTAGTTAAGATTGATGGCCAAGAAGTACCAAAAAGACATTATTCTCGATATCTTGAATTGATAATCTATAAGAATGGAGAGATTGAGGAAGATGTCACACATAAAATTAGAGCTACGTGGACGAAGTGGAGATGTGCTTATGGGGTCTTATGTGATTGTCGCATACCAATGAAGCTCTAAAGCCAACCATGCTTTATGAGACAAATGTTGGTTCGTCAAGAAACAACATATCCATGAGTGTAGCTGAGATAAGTATGTTGAGATGGATGAGTGGCAAGACAAGAAAGAATAGAATTCAGAATGTACATATCGGAGAGAACTTAGAGGTAGCTCTAATAGGCGATAAGATGAGGGAAAGTAGACTTTGTAGTCTAGTCATGTGCAACTTTGACCTAGAACTGCATCGGTTAGGAGGGTGATTTGGTTCAAGTGGAAGGCTCTAAAAGGGCAAGGGGAAGGTCCATAAGGACATGGATAGTAGTAGTGAAAAGAGATATGGTGACTTATACATTGCTTGAGGGTATATTAATGAATAGAGCGCGATAGCGGAACACGATTCCTGTAGCTGATCCCAAATAATTGGGATAAGGTTCGCATAATGATGATGATGATTTGATCTGCAGGTGTATGACTTTCTCAGAAGATAATATCTTCTGTAATTCCAATTATAGGCAGTAATACAAATTGAAATTATGTTTCAGTCAAGGAAGCAGCTAGTTGTTGGTAGTTCATATTGCATTCATCCCAACATTGACATTGAGCCAATATACAGCTTCAAACAATATCGGTAGATTGACGAACCAGAAATGCCTGAGGGCGGGGGAGAGAACATGTCAGCAACTTGTGAATAACTTCCATTTAGGAGAAAGGTCACAAGTATTTGCCAATTTTCTGAAGCATTATATGTCCAGTGCCCATGATATAACATGAATTGAAACATCACATAAAACACAATTGATCACTGAAGCATTTGAACTCGAACAAAGACCCAAGTCTTGCTCAATTACCGGAATAAAAACTTAGAAAAGGTAAGAACCAGTTCAAACAAAAATCAAAATAAAAAAATAAAATTAAGAATCATCCAGAACATGGTTGATCAAGAATATCCACATCCATATTTTCAACATAAAACACAAGCAGAATTTTATACCAAAAGATGCAAGGTTTTCAGATAACAATGATTATAACAGAAGGACTACATGTATAGAAAAAAAGAAACAGTTAACAATGATTTTAATGGAAGGACTACATGTATAGAAAAAAAAGAAAACAAAAGAAATTTGTTGGAATTCAACAATTTGATGATATCAAGGCATTACCGTAGAGCCTGTTGCAATAATCAAGGTACCATATTTGAAAGTCTTTCCATCTGCACTTCTTAGGGTTTTGGCAGAAAGGTTTGCTCGGACAATTTCAGTTTTCAGAATGAGTTCAATGCCTGCAATCAAAGATTTTCAATGATAAGGACAATAAAAATTAATATTGTACGAGTACATGCTGATAGTGGCCTATATTGGAGGGTAGATACAGAGCGAAACTGTAGCTAAAAAAAATGGAGAGCATGTTTTTCTTAATTATGAGAAATGCCGAAGAAAGAAAATCTATTGAAGAGTAAGCATTAAGATTGAAGAAGTAGTAACCTTTTTCAGCATACCACTCGGGAAGTAACCTTTCACCTCCACTTCCAACACACACATAAAATCCTGGAAGTCTTGCAGCACCTGAAAGCAAGAAGAATGCACGATTTTCTCACACTACAAATAAAACATAAGATATGGAAAAATAAATCTCTAAAGGAAGTACATATATCATATGAAGAAGGCATTAGAAGAATTCCATACGTAAATGACATAATGGCAACTAATTGAGATGATTTATGGTCCTTAGATTTCTGCAAAGATTCATCAATATACTGAATGGAAAGTATACCATCATCCAATGGACCAAGAAAACTCTAATTCATTGAATATAACCAAAGAATTAATTCTGTTTCCATTCTATGATAATTAGCTAATTTCAATTCCACCAGATCTTATATCAGAACCAACAAGAAGTGCCATCAGTTTAATAATATGGAATGGAAAATATCAAGTAACATGCAATGTCATTTAAATTCTGGAAATAACTTGCCTTCAGGGAAGAGATAAGCCTTGCTAAGTGCAGGACGTTCATATGGTGCTACCTGCAAGTATGATCAAGGAAGTAACACTCTAATCAACCAACAAGAACCCTGACTACCCATATCAACTGGCACTTATCTAGAGATGGGTTAAAGCTACAACTTCAATAGTATCACAAACTAGAATTCATAAGAAACATTCTTTAAGGAAAAAAAGAAAAAAAAAGGAAAATAAAAGAAGTGTACCGCTTCTTTAGATATAATTGCTAGCTTCCCTTGAATACCAAGTTTCACAAATTCTCTAGCCGCATACCCCTGGGAACATCACAAAAAGCAATAAATTAGGATTCTTAGATTAAATGCTTGCACAATAAGATGTGGGGCTTTGTTATATTCTAGAATAAATTAAATATAGCAAATAAAATTAGAGAATCAAATCATTAGATACTACAGTGATCACCAAGCAAAAAAGAAAGACAAGACACTCAAGTCCTGGCTTCATCCACTTACAATAGACTTTTATCTAGAAACTGAACAAATTTAGTTATAATGGCCAAGGAATAGAGGATGGCTAGGCAAAAGCAAACATGCATCATCTCCATACTTCATTTAAAACCATTTTTTCTTCAATAATTGTCATTTAGAAGCTTATTTCTTTCAGTTACTACTCAAAAAGTTAGAAATTTGAATTTAATATTCGGAGGATTTTTTTTTATGCATCTTAGCAAATTGTAAAAGCAAGGTGACCTAGTGAGGCCCAATACAACAAATGAATTATATTACTGAGTGGAAATCAGTTACTCAATTTGATAATAAATGATGAGCCAGAGAGTGAGCAGAAGCACACGAACCATAGCAACATTGAAGAGTTGCATTTTGGGCATCAAATATCAATTCGTTAAGCACTAAACAAATGCAGAAAGAAGAAAAGGATCCATATAATATTGTAGTGCAAAACGTTGCTACATATAAAGTGATGATGAAGATCACTGTTACAAGACTTAGCCGAGTTTCTCGGCCTTACCCTATGAGTGAGGCCGAGGTGCCCCGACTTGTATGTACATCTTGGGTTATATATAAAAAGAAAAGTTCCCAAAAAATCGTGAAAAATATGGCAATGTTGTATAATTATTTTGTATATCATTTACATGTTTGTGACAAAGATTGGTGGTAGTTTTTTGCCATAATCCATAATTTTATATACTGTTTTTTGGATATACTGTTTTTTGGATTATTTTAGCGTCTCCAACTATAAAACAATTATTTTAAATTCTTTTTTAAGCTTATTTGAACTTTCTACAGTTGGCAACTTATGACCTCATTGAGGTTATGTCCCTTAATAAAGAAGGATGGTGGACTGAGATTTGCATAGCCAACCCCAAATAATTAGAAAAGAGTGCGGTTTGTATAGAGCTGAGGCTCTAAACAATCAAATTAGAGCCCACCTTCAAATAGTGTCGAGAAATATGGTTTCAATACTGGAAAGTTTCGTGATAGCCTTAAATTAAATTTTCATCTTTAGTTATAAAATTAAAGCTTAAAAAAAAAGTGAGATCGAGCAGATCTATGAAAACTTGAAAATCTTGAAAATTGACGGTCCAAAAATGCGTTACAAGATGCACTATTTCCAAAACTTGAAATCCATGTTTTTCTCATGTCCATGCATCTTGATGTCGAGATGATCAATTTGATGATATTTGGGCATCAAAACAACGTCTTCTAGTGAAAGTTTTAAGGTAGGCTTTAATTTGATTGTTTAAAGCCTAGGCTCTGTATAAACTTTTATTATGATTTGGACTTTCTAAAGTTGCTTTTGGTTTTATTTTACTTTTAGTACTTTTTTTTTTTATATATTTTTCTATCTTTTTTAAAAAATTTCTAGGGTTTGTGGCCAGCATAGGACTTTGAGTAACTTTCCTCCGAACCCTGATGAAGATGATATTGAAGAGCAAAGACTACATAAAATCAAACTAAAAATAAATGAAACGGTGAGGTAGAGGAAACTAAGAGATGTCAGATCATTAGAACAAAGAAGGATTCAATCCAGACCTGACACAGATTAAAGTCTCAAATAGAGATGGAAATTCACAGATTTGATGACACAATCAGGATCAAATAATAGTTGCCAAATTACATAGCCAAATCATGTTCTTTAAATTCCAGTTGGCGATAAAAAAAGCAATAATAAGGAAATTAGATGAGCATTTCTCTTCACGATCTATGCATAATAAACTTTCACTTGTGTCGATGATTAATATCAAATTCTGCAATTTCTTTCTCTCTCAGAATCTCAACAATAAATTAAACAACAGAACCAAAAATGACCAATCCATGTTAAAAACTTCCCAATTTTCGTCTTCCTCCAAGCTTCCAATGAATAAATCAATTGACCACAGATCATGATAAACGTGAAAGGAGAAATTCAAGTAAAAATACCGGAACTCAATCAAGAGAGAAAGAGAGAGAATCCACAGAGGACATACAACTGCTATGTAGAGAGTGAGGGAAAGATATATAGAGAGAAAGAGAGATTCAGAGAATCGACAGAGGACTTACAGCTGCTACACCTCCGCCAACAATAATGTAATCGAAAGCCGTCTCGGCCATTGCAAAAGCACTGAAAATGATAACAAAAAGCTACGAATGCTTTCTCTCCCTCTCTAACCCCCTTTTATTGTATTTTCTCTCTTTAAAAGGAAAGAGGTAGAGGTGTGGTCTCTCTCTAACGCCTTTTATATACTCTCTCTCCCATAAACTAAACTCGACATAATGGTGTCCAAATATGGTAAGAAATGTAAGATGACAGAGTAATGCGTGCGTGTATTAATAATGTTCAATGAGAGAGTGGACTAATAGCTAATCGGGTTTAGAGAGAGTGGACTAATCACTAATCGGGTTTAGAGAGAGTGAGGTTTGTAGATCTAGAGAGAGACTGTATATTCTAGAGAGAGAAAGAGAGTGTATGTGGTCAAAACCGGCAACGTAAGTCGGTGATCATTTGCATTAATAGGAATTAGATGAATAAACAAGGCAAGATATAGGAATAGTCAGTATGAAAGCAGATATTCCTTTGGTAATTTACATTGCACTTTTCGGTAGATATACCGTAGAATTTCGTCATCTATGACGGCATTTTACTAGGCGTCGGGGGCTGCAATTGCCGTTAAATTGCCGAAATTCAGCGAAAGTTACACATTTGCCGTTAAATTGCCGAAATTCGGCGAAAGTTAGGCATTTGAGGGACCAATTGCTGAATAAGCGAATTAGATGCGCTCTTCGATGGTTCAATTGTAAATGACCCCCCTTCTCTTGCACACTCTCTCTCAAAGTATTTTTGTGGTTTCTATTTTCACAGTTATTATTTCATTAATAAAGTTTGAATTTGGTCAATGGAATAATTGCAGCCGCTAAATTTTATATCTAATGGTCATGATTATTGTGATCATCTTGTATCATATATAAATGGTCTCTATATCTAATGGTCATGATTATTGTGATCATCTTGTATCATATATAAATGGTTTCATTCTATGCGTTCTCTTTAAAAAAAGCTTACTCTTAAACTGTTTGAAAAACTGATAAGAGCTTATCTTCCCTTCACTGAATTACCAAAAAAAAAAAAACTCTCACTTTTCAATTGGAAAGAATTTTAGATTGTCATTTTCATCCTTTGTTTGTGGCATGTATGAGTTTAAGAAGTATCTGTGATTGGGTGGATGGATGAGTTGCTTGCTCTTTAAAAATAAAAAAAATATATAAAGACACTATTTACTCTTAATACAAAGAAGTTACAATTATTTTTGTTTATTAAATTTCAAATCAGGTAGTTGTGAATGCGTCATTTACTTGACTCAGGTTAAAAAAAAACATCTTTAACTTTGCCGGCACACCCCACGTTAATCTAATCCAACATTTGCTAGTAGCACTTGTAATCTCTTTATAACAAATATAGATAGTTTCATGGTATACAAGCCCTAAAAAAATGACATTGAAATTTAGGACAATTTAGTCAATTCGGGTGCTACAAGGGATATTGCATGACCACACTAATGCTGAGAAATGGGACTCATTCTTGCATTAATATTCGGGTGAAGTTTACATAAGGCGCCCTCATTATGCTGTAGAAGTAGAACATACCTTTATATTTTGCTTCAAGGTGTAGTTCCGAACCGAAAATCTTCTGAGGGTTTGAAAATATGTAATTGCCTTTAGTCATGAAATTTAAAATTTCAAAAAAAAAGAACAAATTGAGCATATATATAAAATTTTTAAAATATTGAAAACAGAAGACAGTCCAAATAACTTGTTACAAGATGCACTATTTTTTGTTTTTAAAATTCGTTTTTCTTATCTATACATCTTGATGTCAAGATGAGGGTTTTCCAATATTGAAACGTTCTCCTGTAGAGGATTTTTGAGTTGTGCCTATAAGTTTGATTATATAAACTTTCTCTTTAATTTTTCTTTCCAACATGTATACAAATGCATGCGTAGGAAATGCATATAAACTTTATTTGCTTTCTCACTGAGCACTATACGACCATCCATATTAATTTTGGTTGATACTGTTGTTATTTTGATATTTCACAATTTGTTTTTTTTCTTAGTCCTATATTATTCAGCCATGAGGTTTTTTGGACAAAAATGTGGAAAAAGGTCGATTTTCAAAGGTAATTTATATCATTTATTATAAATAGACAATGCAGGTGTGACGCAACCCAGAAATGGGCTTATGCACCAAGATCAGACCCCATAAATGCATGGTTTTGTCAACACTATTTAAGAAGTTGGACACATGCGCCTACTTTTTAGATCCTGAGCCCAGGTCCCAAATCCATGTCAGAGTGGAGATTTTTTTTTAATAAGAAATTTTGTGAAAATTACAAAAAAAACAGTAGACTCGGGGCATTCTAGGATTTTTTTGATTCGCTCCGATTAGGCAGAGTCCCATTCGGACCAGCTGTTTTTTACACATTCGAGCGCCTTAAATATGAGAGTGGAAACTGAAGATCCTCCCAAGCCTCTCACCGTAGGAGTATTGTCGAGAAGAGAGAGAACTATGGTGCTGGCTTCCTAAGAGATTTTTGATGGTGTAGTAAATTATAAAAGAATAAACAAAAGCAAGGAACAACATATGAAAGAACTGAAAGAGATTAAAATTGGCAATTGGCAACTACAAGTAGCTTCTAATTGAGCTTAAACACTAAAGAAAAATAACATCATAATTTTACTCATCCTAACCACCTTGAGAAAGAACAAACAGTAAGAATGACTCATAATTTATTACAATGAAGGAACAAAGAGAGAACTATAGCAAAACAAACATTTGCATGAATATAGAATTGCATGGTCATGCATGAAGGGCTTTATTCTCTATGTGTGTTTTCTGATATTACATTGCTAAATGAAATTTTAACTTACAGCTGCAACTCCATCCCCAAGAATGCAATACTTGAAGTCGTAGGCCTTCTTCCTGGTGAGGAAACGCCAGAAGACAAGCAAAGCAATGACTGCTCGAGACAACATACTAAAGGTTTTCTTCAACATTCAAACAGAAGAAGGAGAGAGACAAACCAAATAGATCCACAAAGTCACAGGCTTTATATTAATGACAATATGCAATTAAAAGAATTTGACTTTCGAATCCGTGAAAGGTAGAAAACCCAGATAAATGATGTTGCTTTTGAACAGCATCTGCAAAAGCCAGTGTTATGCCATCCAATTGTGTGTCCCAAGAGAATATTGTGATTGCTTCAAGATCAAGCAGGAATTGTTCCTAACAAGAGATAAGGAGGGCACTGAAGTCATTTCAGAATGTGAAATACAGAGTTGAGGGGAGAGAGTGGTATTTGGGGATCAAGAAAAAAGTTCTAAAAGACAAGGATCACCTCAGACTCGTGATAAAAAATTTTGGTTCCTGATTATTGGGAAATTATTGGTTCCTCATAGGTAATTAAAAAGAGACTCTAGTACACTTTGCAAGAGAAACATTGGGCAAAAGCTTTTTCCAAAAAGGGAAGGTATGTAGTGATTTGCTTAATAATTTGGAGGTGGGGATTAAGTAATTTTCACATTCTTTTTGGGATTTTCCTTTATAGAATCTACAATTTGTTGTATCTTTTATTTGGTCTAAGAAGGGTGATGACCTTGAGCTTTCCTTTGACCCATCCCATGCCCGGGTAAAGGGACATGGTTGTGTTAAGTAGGCAGCCAACGTAAAATTTTGTTAAAAGCTCATCATGAATCCCGATGAGAACTAGGCTTCATGTAGCTGACCCCAATTAATTGGAAAAAAGCTAAAATGATGATGATGATTCCCTATTTGTTTAGGTCGTCAGTTAGCATACGGGTTTGCACATGTAGAAGTGCGGGCCCCCTAATAGATCTATTTCTTAGATGGATTTTTTGACTTAATTTTTAGGGATATGTAATCTATAACATGGAGATCATGAATATGAATAACTAAATACATTTTAAAAACTAGAAATAATAATTCTATTAAAAAAACATTTGGACCGTTAGTGTCAATTGTTTTTAGATGAACCACATATTTACATCCATCTTTAAGATGAATGCTTTATGCTTATGGACCGCATATGTAGAAATGCGGTCCAGCCCGCGTGTAACAATTTTCCATTTGTTTATCTGTTTCACTTGTCTGCCTTTGACCTCTCACTATGCTTTACTTCTTTAGTTCTATTTTCAGATTCTGATTCTGCTTTTATTGTTTCTATGGACTTCCCTTCTTATTTCAGATTTGGCACAATAAAGGTAGGCAGTCAAAAAAAATTGAAGCTCTGAATTTGCAAAGGTGGTTATGACATAAGGGCACTACTGGTGCCATGTGGTCTTCAGTTAGAATCCCAGCTTATCCTCCATAAACCAAAGAAAAAAGAAGTCTTTGGTATCTTCCTAGTACAGTATCTACCAGTGAGCTGAGTCACTCATTTTCAGAGTTCCCAAAAGAAAGCTTCATCGATTGGAATTTTCTTTCCGGTATCGGGAAAGAAAAAGAAAAAAAAAAGAAAAGAAACCAAAGTGAGGGCTGAAGCTAAGTTATGAAACTGGTGGGGCTCAATCTTGGTGTGACTGCTTGGAACCATGTGTTGAAAAGGCATCAAACTACATTCCTTTTGCACTGTTTTATTAAGCTTGATTTCCTGACTTTGACTGGGTTTCCTGTTGTTACTGATTTGTCTATCTTTGGTAAACAAGGGTTACACGTTAACTGATTCCTTGTGGAGATGGATTCCATCTGTGTATATCTAATTGGTGCACCTAGGTATATCTGAGCATGTCTTTAAAAAGGCGGATTATTGTTCCACTAATACACTCTAGTGTCGTAATGACTTTTGTCAATTGCCATGTAGTCTTGTCTGTATGTTTAATACAAATGAAAAAATGCATTTGGAGCTTTTGAAGCTGAAGAATAACTGAAAGGTAAAATGTAAATATTAGTGAAAAAGCGAAGAAGAGGAGATAAAAAAGGAAAAATAACTTACAAGAAAAGATATCCTTTGTTACTGTCTCCCCAAATTCATTTCATTACCTGATACCTCACCATCATTGTTATTGTTTGGGCTGTCATTATGTGAAGCCCTTGTAAAATTGAGTTAGATCCCAAGCTTCTTTGGGAAGCTCTCTATCAAATGAAGACAACATTTTATGAGAAAAACCTCGGTTTTTGCAACGACTAGACTAATCTTGAAAGAATGATGAGCCAGATGAAGGAATTATGTCAGTTGTACCCAACTTCTATTGAATTCAAACTTCATGCTCTCTTCATAGCTTGTCACTTTCCCTAGAAACACTTTTCTCTAAGTTGGTTTCTTAACTAGATGAATGGAAATACATGTGACAAGTTTTGAAAATAGAAATAACATAAGAACCATATGGATAATGAATAGATAGTCACCTCAAAAGAACACGCATAAAAAAGAAAATAAATAAACTTTCATTCATTAATTTTCTGTTAGTTTTTGAGAAATTCAGGACCTTTTTGCTTTATTACAAATGCTTGATCATTCTGTCTTCATTGATGTTTATGAGAGCATGTCATCAGCTTCTATGGTTCCATAAAAGTAAAAACAGCAGAAAATACAGATCCCCTTCGGCAAGTGTATATTAGAGAGAAATTCAAGAAGATGACCAGAGAATGAGCCTCAGAATCTAGATACATGAATTTAAGAGCTTGACTGTCTTTGATTTTGGCTCGATGTTCCAACACTACGTAAAATTTTTCCAATGCTGAACTCCTGAATTTGAAGCAGAAATACCCATACCTAATATTTTCTTCTTATTCGGGGAACATGGATAACTGAGCATAGCCATGGAGCTAATATGGGTTTTCTCACAACATCATCAGGACGCGCAACTAGTAGGAGATGTTTTGAAGTACCATAATCTGCCATTCTGCTGCTAGTTGAACAATAAACTGTGCTGACTGGTTTTACAGATCAGGACAGACATGTAGGAGAAAAAAAATGAAGCATTACACCATTAAAAACTAATAATATCTAAATCTACACAAGCATACCAATTATCCATCTATTATTTTTTATTTATGATCATCTACCATGTGGATTTGGAAAGATGGATCAAGTACTTTTTATTTATGGTCATCTACCATAAATATTTGGAAATGGAAAGTAAGTAGCTTTTGGCATTCTTTTTGGGGTTTTCCTTTCTACGTTTGCATCTTTTAATTGCTTCTTCATTTTTTGTTCTTCTTTTCTATTGTCTGCATTTGAACTTTTTTTATGTTTTATTTCTTTCAACTTTGTTTTTCAGATTCTTATTTGTTGTTCCCATGGAATTTCCTTTCTTATTTCAGCTTTGGCTCAGCAAACGTACACACATATAAAAAAGTGAAGTTTTTGAGTTTGCTTTTCCTTTTCGCGTGGTAGTGAAACATCATGGAGTGAACTATAAATCGTGCATGGAGTATACTGAAAGAAATAAAGTAATAACAAACAAGTCTATATGAAGTGAATAGAAATGCTGGGATTTTTAATGCTCATAAGAGAACAATACAGAGTTTCACTATTTACAAGTCACCTCATGCTTCCTTCTCCCTGATTTCAGACTCACTAAGAAACGCTTGCTTCATCTCTAAATATTTTCCTACTTGTAGCTCTTTTTCAAAACTTAGTGATTTCAGACTCACTAAGAAACGTTTGCTTCATCTCTAAATATTTTCCTGCTTGTAGCTCTTCTTCAAGATTTATCTCTTTCCTTCAATTCCAACTTCAAATGGTTCTTAATGCTACAGATGACAGATACTAAGAAATACGCTCTTCAGTGAATTTTCAGTGTGTAATGCCATACATAGATGATGTAAGAAATTCAATCTTCGTTGAATTGGTGCAAAAGAAAGGCACCAATAGTCCAGTCTTCCATGCAAAAAGGCAAAAACACTTGCAGTGCTTCTCTTTGAAGTCTGTCAAATCATGATGAATTGATGAGTTCTGCATTTTTAACAATCCATGGGTGCTCAAGAATTTTTTGCAGGGGAAGCCTCTTTGAAGGATCCTTCACCAGAAGCTGCACAAATAGAAGCCAAACTAAGCTACAACCAAAATGACCTCACTATGGACGCGCATATCTTCTTCAGTAAAGGGCATCAATGGACTTACCCGAGTAATAAGATCCTTTGCTTCTCGAGAAACCAATGGAGTGGAAGGAAAGCTTAAATCAACCTTCATAATCCTGCACAAGAGAGTAATTTTTTTCATTAAGTGCAAGAAGCATTGAATAAAAAAGATAAGAGAAACTGAAGAAATGTGTGTTCCTAACCTCCTTAAAGTATCATTCTGGCTCTCTGTTTCAAAAGGAGGATATCCATAGAGGAACTCAAAGCACAGAATGCCTAAGCTCCAGTTATCCACAGTGTGATTATGCGCCTTGTTTTCGACCATTTCAGGGGGTATGTAATCCAGAGTTCCACACATGGTATGCCTCTTAGTTTTCGAGTGTACTGACCATCCAAAATCAGCCATCTTCAATTGACCCTGCAAAACAACAACTTAACAAGACTTGAAATAAAATAAAATAAATTAAAATACACAACTACCAAATTTGGCAATGAAGTTCTCTCTGCTCTGGAAAAAGTTGTAAATCGCATTGGTGTGTGGAATGGAAATTGTACAATATAGGGTGGCTAAATTTCAAAAGCTCCCTTTGAGTACTTATTATCAGGCAAATATTAAGGAGGGGGGGGGGGGGGAAGCAAAGAAAAACTCGACTATAATGCAAGGGCAGCCCAGTCATACTTATTTCTCTTTTTTCCCAAATAAAAAACTGCAGTTCTCCAAAATCATGAACTAAAGATTTAGTCTGCCACTGATATGTTATTATCTGCAACTGGGTCACAGAGAGTCACAATAAACCTGGATTCTAATACTTTAGCAGACAACTTAAGGATAGACTATATCTAAATCAAATTCAGTTGCATTGTTTTTCCCCATGCTCTTAATAAATCTTGATTTTTGGGTTCCCAAGGAGATAAGGCAAGATTCCTCAAGAATGTGGCCCCTAGTTATTTAATAAATATTATTTAGAATTTATCTCTAATACGAAACTGAGCACAGATAACATGCTTTGATCGATAAGTCGTGGATGATTTGTTTCATAGACAAAATTGAGATTTAGTTTTTTATTTTTTATGAATCAAAGTTATCAAACTTAATTTTGAGCTTAGAAATAAAATAAACCCAAGATCTCTTAAACATATAGAGTGGTGTTACCTGCATATCCACCAGAAGGTTTTCTGGTTTAATATCTCGATGAATCACATGTTTCTCATGGCAATAAACCAGTGCTTGGGTAATGCTGGCGATATACTGCAAAAGAAAAACGCAGACCCATTAAACAAGGGAAAAACCCAAAAGAGAGAGAGAGAGAGAGAGAGAGAGAGAGAGAGAGAGAGAGAGAGAGAGTATAACAACATACAGTGGCTGCTTTCTTCTCGGAATAATGCGTCAATTTCTTGAGCTCCTTGTACAGCTCTCCTCTTGCAGCATATTCCAGAATCAAGAATATACGTTCCTAAAAGAGCAACAACAAGAAAACTCATATCATTTCCAGGAATTTTCAAACATTAGGTGATAGAGAAACAGACTAGGGGAATTTGAAAATTAAAGCAGAGATTGAGAAATATTCGAATAAAAACAATGGGTAAATTCTCACAGTAATCTCAGAACAAAAGAGGACCATCATTGAATGGATCAGTAATAAGGAAGAATTACAAAGGGATTTGAGGACATAATCAAATCATAGATAACTGAAAAGAAAAATTCGAATAAATTAAACTGGACCAGAAAGTTTTTTCTAGTTGATTGGCAGAGGTGTTCTCTTTTTTAGTGGTGAATTTACCAAAAAATTCTAAGAATGAAAGGGGCTGGATACATAGAGAGGGTCAGTACCTCATCATGGAAGTAGCCGTAGAGTCGAAGAATGTTGGGGTGGTGAAGTCGACTCTGGATCTCAATCTCTCTCATCAATTGATGCTCAAGCTGGTGTCTACGAATTTGGACCTTGTACAAAATCTTCAGTGCTACAATGTATTTGCTCTGCATTTTATGTTGAAAAGCATGAATGAGAGAGAAAGAGAGATCTGATAATGGGCATCTTTCTCTCTGTAGCGAGGTACACAATTATGTCAAAATGCTCCATTAGAGAGAGAGAGAGAGAGAGATCTGATAATGGGTACCTTTCTCTCTCTAGCAAGGTACACGCTTCCAAACTTTCCTCTTCCAAGAGGTTTGCCAATCTCAAAATCTTCCAGTGTCCATTCTTTGGACTTTTCATCGCCATTTTTCTCCTGTTTTATGAGTGATTTTTGGGCAAAATATGGTTCCAACAGGAAGTAAAAATTGAACATAATAGAGTACAAGTGGAAGAAAAATAATTGAAAAAAAGGGAGGAAAAAGAAAAATATTGATTAAATTGGGAAAATGATAGAAAATTTATGAAAAATTTGAGAGAAAGGTAGGTTTCTTCACTTACAGGCGCCTTCTCTTTGTTCGTAGCCATGGCGATTGTGCTGCTTCAAGGGAGGAGAGAGAGAGAGGCCGTTATGTTTTCTTTTTTCAAAATTGTGTGACCGGTTATGCCCGTTACTGCTAGCCGTTGAAGCGGTTTTAAACGAATTATCCCACGTTGCAGCTCCAATGGCTCCTTAGCAAAATAGGGGCTAGGGCATCATTTTGTGCTGATTCTTTTATCCAGTAGAGAAGATTTAATGGTTTTTGAGAAGAATTAGGGTTAGGGCCCGCTTAAAGCAGTTTTTTGTTTCTCTGCAACTTCGATGGCCTCTCTCTCTCATTTCTACAGGGTTTTTACGAGTTGTCGCGAGGGTTTAGTAAGGGAAAATGGTTTGATGAGGCTGCAGTCCCATCCGAACACAAAACATGAGTGAGGACCTGGTTTCTACGAGTTAATAGAAATGAGTAACCTATCCAAAATTTATTTTTGAGATGGATTTTTAGACTTAATTTTTTTTTAAAAAAAGTTTATACCGAACTATGGATGCCCCTAAAAAATCCATCGAAAAAAGTAGTTTTATTGTTGAAAAATCCTTTGATTGATCTCAATATATGACTATGAAAAATAAAAAGATTTTAAGTCTAAAAAATAGTACATTTTACAACATATTATCTACACCGTCCATTTCACGATTTTCATATATTTATAGATCTACTTGATTTTAAACAAATGTCGAATGTATCATCTACTGTCAAATTGCCGGACATCTTTCATTGCTTCATTGTAACTTTAATCTGATTAATACCCTACACTGAAATTACTTGAGTTTTTCCTTCCAAAAAAAAAAAATACATTTACAATATTCAATATTTTTATTATGAAAATCCTAAATCTTGTTTGAATTCTTTCTCAAAATTTGGCCTGTTTCTATAGACGGTAGCTCCAACAAGAGTTTTGAGATAGTGGTGTGCTATCTATACTAATAAATTGGCTAGAGCCCCTGCCAGATGGATGTTTGCACAATATCAATGTCCGAACTGCTTTACACTAAACTATATCTTATCTGATGGATGCACCTTTTGCACCTCATCATGCTTAAACTTCATTCATTGGATTGCTTTGTTGTGAGGCTTAGCTGTATTTGTTTGAAATATAGGTCTCCAGTGCTAGTTCTATATGCATCTGATCTGATTGATACATGCTTGTGTTGCATGTATGATACAGTTGCTCATTGAATTTAAAATTTTATAATTAGATATATAATAGATTTTGAGATAATCCTAAAAACATTTTACATCAAAATTATATATCATGATAAAATTTGAAGGTGCACTTTACCTCTACACCTACGGATGCATCCGTATGCCAACTGCACCCATTTTAAAAACATGTAATCTCAAAGGAGTTCATGAATATGATACATATATAACTTTTAAAACATAAAAATGATAATTCTATTAAAAAATATTTGGACTAATAGTTTCAATTGTTTTTACATGGACTACCCATTTGCATCCATCGATGCTTTATACCTCTGGACCGTATATACGGTCAAGCCTGCATGAAACAATTTTTTATTGGAATTAGCAATATCAATTTTGGGATGGGGTTTGTATGAGTGAACCGATTCATATGTACACATGTGGCCCAATCTAAAATCCACATTAAAGATGATTTTTTCTCTCCAAAATTCGGGATTGATGATCTAGGCTAAGTTGATCATGAATATAATAAATAACTAAACTTAAAATATATTTTTTTGGGGATTTTTGGCATGAAATCTTTATTTTGATTTTTCCTTCGTAAAAAAAGGATCGAAGCTTCTAATTGCAACCATTTTTAAGAAGAAGAGCACAAATGAGGGTATTTTCGTTCTATTTATAACGAAGAGGTTCAAAATGTGTCCTTTGGAAGAAAGGTGGGTATCATAGATCTTTCCCCTTTGTCTATTTTTCCCGAGCCAAAATCTCGTACTCCAGCACAGTAGTACAATGTCCATTTACTCCTTTGGGTAAAGCCTATTTTAGGAATAACTTTATGAATCTCCAACCATAGACCAAGAAGAAATCCAAAATTTGCACTCTCTCTATGCACTAAAAAATAAAAAGTGTCTCAAAATTGAATACCGACTATACAATTTTTTGAAAAGTGAGATCTAAGTCTTAGAAAAATCAAAATTCAATTGTTTTTTAAAAAAATTCATATGGATTCTTAGGTATTTATAAAAATTTCATATTGAAAAGGATTTTCCCAATTAGGTTATTTGACCAAGGGAGGGTGTATAGTTTACTTCTGCAGGAGTACAATTTATGTACTCTTTTCATAAATACATGCCAAACACACACCCCTACCACTTAGTTTCCATGACTAAACCTGGGAAGTCCTATTTGTTGGACTACTATTAGTGTCGTACCGGTTTGTTCCAAATCAAAATTTAGACTGGTCAAAAATTTGGTTGAATCTTTTGGCTAATTTGTTTAAGGATCATATGTTATAAGATCATTTACCTATTTTACAAGAAAGTCATCATCATTATTGAACATTGGATGTCATCATCATTATTGAACATTGGATGGGAAAACTGATAGCTTGGGTTTATCAAAAAATTAGAGCTTTTTTTTTGACATTGAGCCTGGTATGATATGCTCCTCGATTCATATTTAATGGTAAAAGTGATTGTGACCTCTACCCTCTTGATAGTAAAATTTGAAGCTAAAAAATAAACAAAATTTGGCAGATTCATGAAGAATGGAAATAGGCGATCTATTAAACACATGATCATAGAGCTAGACATGTTCGTTCTTTTCTCAAATCCATGATCATCAAGGCGGAGTTGATTGATTTGCAATTTTTCTGATGCCACAACTGCATTTTGGGATGAGACATGAGATGTGACCTTAGTAAAGCCGCTCTACATAATAGCTTTGGAAAATTGTTACATGCGTCGAGGGATCCATTTTTACATTTACGTCTTTGAGGTATAAAGTATTCATCTTAAAAGGATGCAAATTCATGATCCATCTAATAACAGTTGAAACTACGAGTCCAAATTTTTTCTTTATAAAACTTATTAATTTTTATTTTTAAAATCTATTTAATTTTGAAAATCTATTTAATTTTTAAAACATATTTATTTTTTAAAATCTATTTATTTTTAAAATCTATTTATTTTTAAAATCTATTTATTTTTTAAAATTTATTTATTTTTAAAATCTATTTATTTTTAAAATCTATTTATTTTTTCTTTATAAAACTTACTAATTTTAATTTTTAAAATCTATTTAGGAAAGCTAACCGTCTCTCTCTTGGCATCAAAGCTGCCTCTCCTCTCTCTTTCTCTCTCTCTGCAATAAGGCCAGCACTCTCTCTCTCTCATATTCCACTTCCACCTCCAATCTCTCGGTGCCAATGTTATACAGACAAGAATGGACTGATAAGGGTGGCAGTCCGCTCAGGTCCACTCAATCCGGGTCAGGGTCCAAAAGCCCTAGAAGTTTAATCCACTACTAGCTTATATGAACATATGAGTCCAACGGTTTAGATTGAATCTGAGCCGATCTGACGATCACAGATGTTTCGGTAATGCTTGAATTTTTTTTACAAATCCAAATCTCTTGAAATTTTAGGTTCGTGATCTTCTCATCAAAGCACACCTAATAGAAATATAAAAAAATTTATTTACAAAAAACAAAATAACCAAAATACCCCCCAAAGCTTTTCAGGGGTATTTTGGTCAATTTATTTCATGTAAAATATTTTTTTTATATTTTTGAAAGATTCACCTATTTTTTGATAAAAACATGCTTAAAATTTTAAGTGATTTCGATTTGTAGAAAAAAAAAAATTTTCAAACACTATCAGACATCCAAGATCGTAAGATCGGCTCAGATTCAATTTGGGACGTAGGGTTCACATGTTCATATGAACTAGTGGGCTAATCCTAGCTTTTTTCATGTATATATATATATATATATAAATGAAAGGATCTTGTCAGGCCACGGATTCACTGCTACAATATCAACCAAAGGTTCAAATTCAATCTGATCGATCTAACAGTTATGACCTCATTTCGTATTTGAATTTTAATTTTTTTTCTACAAATCCAAATCGAAATCGCTTGAAATTTTAAATGTTTATTCTTCTCATCAAGGAACACCTAATAAAAATGTAAAAAAATAATTTGTAAAATTAAAATTGGCCAAAATACATCCAAAAATTTTGAAGGTATTTTGATCAATTTGTATTTTATAAATTATTTTTTTATATTTTTATTAGATTCTCTAATTTTTTGAAGAATAGACCCTCAAAATTTCAAGTAATTTAAATTTATAGAAAACAAATAAAAATTTAAATATGAAATGAGATCATGACCATTGGATCAGGCTCATATTCAATCTGAGTCGTTGGCTAACACTGTAACAGTTAACTGTTAGCCCGTAGGTTGACACACCACAAGATCTTTTCTCATATATATATATATATATATATATATATATATATATATATATATATATATATATATATATATATATAGGGTGTGGTTTGTATAGAGCCTAGGTTCTAAACAATCAAATTAGAGCCTACCTTCAAATAGTATCGAGAAATATGGTTTTAATATTGAAAATCTTTTTCATAACTTTAAAATATATTTTCATATTTATTTATAAAGTTTAAAGTTTTAAAAATAGTATAAATCGACAAATCTATGAAAACTTGAAAATCTTGAAAATTGACAGTCAAAAAATGTGTTACAAAATATACTATTTTCAAAACTTGATATCCATTTTTTTCTCATGTCCATGCATATAGATGTCGAGATAATCGATTTGAAAATATTTGGGAGTCAAAACAACCTCTTCTAGTGAAATTTTTGATGTAGGCTCAAATTTGATTGTTTAGAGCCTTGGCCCAATATAAACTTTTCCCATATATATATATATATATATATATATATATATATATATATGATAATGATCTAATGCAACAGTTATATCATAGTATAATGCAACAACATTTCTAAAAAACCATGTTTGTAGTATTTGTATGACGCAAAATTTTACACACACACTCTCTTCATCTCAATAATCAATCAAAAAATTTGACCTATACCCTCCAACAACAAATCCAGACCATTCATTTGGTGAATTTAAAGTTCTTAGCCTTTACAAACTCAAAATCATTTCTTTTTTTCTTAACATTGTTCATCTAATGATAATAAAACCATCTAAAAAATTTGGAAAAGAAAAAATTCTTCTAAAACCTAAATCTAAGCATCTCACCAAAATGAACAGCCTATGTTAATTGGACTAAAAAAATACTTTCTAGGTTGTGTTTTCAATTTTTTATTTTTTTATGATTGTTCATTAGAATAAAAAGAGTGGATATTTCAAATTTTGGATCAAACAAATGGCCATAAGATGGTTTTTGAAAGTTGTTGCAGTATATTACTATACAACGGTTGCAGTATAAATTATTTCTTGATTTTGTTTATTTCTGGTGGTTCATTGTCTTGTATTGATGAGGATTCTGTTTTTGGTTTCATCATCAACATAGAAATCCCACCAGCCTCTTAACCAGCCAGTGAATCCATTCACTATTGCTTTGGTAACCTCTTGGTATGGATTGCCTGCCATTTTGTTTGCTAAAGCAAACAATGTCATATGTCTCATGACATCTAATATTTTTAGTTTTGATAAACCAAAATTAAAAGAAATCAATAGTATCAAAAATCAATTACAAAATTAAAAAAAATTTCTTTGTACTTTAAAACAAGAAATTAAATATAAATATGTGGAAGAACAAATACAGAATCCTTTGATCCAACAAAAGATTCAATACATTCAACAATAGATGGAAACCTCTATCTGTAGTGAGCATCCCAATGCTTTTTGGGAAAAGAAAAAACATACTATTAGTCTACCATATGAACCTGGATTTGATGAAAAATAAATCCTTACTAAAGCTCGACCAATACAAATGAATACTACTTTATTAGACATGTGTAGAAAAGAAATTGCTGAACTCCAAACAAAAAAGCTAATAAGACCAAACGCATCACCATGGAGTTGTACAGCTTTATATGTCAATAAAAATGCTGAAAATGAACGAGGAGTTTCAAGATTAGTCATTAATTATAAACCTCTAAATAAAGTTTTACAATGGATCAGATATCCTATTCCTAATAAAAATGATTTACTAGATCGAGTAGCCAATGCTTGTATATTTTCGAAATTTGACATGAAGTCAGGACACTGGGAAATACAAATCCAAGAAAAAGATAAATATAAAACAACATTTAATGTACCCTTTGGACGATACGAATGGAATGTAATGCCAGTTGGCCTAAAAAATGCTCCATCAGAATTTCAGAAAATAATGAATGATGTATTCAATGCTTATTATCAATTCATGATAGTTTATATTGATTGTCCTGATTTTTTCTGAATCCATAAATGAACATATTAAACATATTAACATTTTTATTCATGCAGTCCAGAATGCTGGCTTAGTAGTATCTGTAAGAAAGATTACTTTATTCAAAACAACCATTAGATTTCTGGGACATAATATTCATCATGGCACTATTATTCCTATAGATCGATCCATACAATTTGCCGATAAATTTCCTGATCAAATAATAGACAAAAAAGAACTTCAAAGGTTCTTAAGATGCCTAAATTATGTTAGTGATTTTTATCCCAATCTTGCTATAGATACTAAGCCTTTACATGATAGATTAAAAAAGAATCCTCCACCTTGGACGGATAGTCATACCAATGCAATCCAAATAATCAAACAGAAAGTCAAAACTCTTGTTTGCCTTTCTCTTCCTCATCCTACTGCTTTCAAAAGAATTAAATGTGACGCCTCAGAGTTGGGATTAGGGGGCATCCTCAAACAACGAATAGATGGTCATGAACAACTACTCAGGTATACCTCTAAAGCTTGGAATCCAACTCAACAAAACTATTCTATGGTAAAAAAAGAATTACTTGCAATTGTCCATTGCGTTACCAAATTTTAAAGTGATATTCTCAATCAACAGTTTCTTATTCGAACTAATTGCAAAGCCGCCAAAGACATTCTGCAAAAAGATGTTCAAAACCTTGTTGCCAAACAAATATTTGCTCGCTGGCAGGCTATCCTTTCTGCCTTTGATTTTACTATAGAACACCTTCCCGGTCTTATAATTCCCTTCCTTATTTTTTAACAGAATAAGAGTATGCAAATGAAGGGTATGACTGATATATCTATTACTAACCACTGTGTGTGGTTGTGATTGCCTATTTTGATACTAAATACTATTTTGAATTGCATCAAATAGCATCACACTCTTATATAAACATTTATACATCAATTTGTACAGAGTAGTACATCGGAAAGAAGACTGTAAAAATACACTTATACAAACTATATACAGACCAATTAAAAACAAACTGTAAAAGTAACAAACTGTAAATGTAAATTAAAGCAAACTTACATACAAACTTACTGTGTACATATGCAATAACTGGAAAAGAGTTTCTTTTTATATTTAGTATTTGGAGAAAACTTTTTTATAAATTTTTGTTTAGATTTTTTATATTTATGTATTTTATCTAATCTATATTTTTCTTTCTTGTATTTTTTCTTTTTCTTATATAACTTTTCAGGTTTATTATTGTTTCTATCTAAATGATAGCCAAATTATTCACAAAAATCACCAAGTTCTTTACGCTTGGTAATTTGTTGTTTATCAAATTGTCTTTTGAGTTTAAAATCAGTACATAAGGCTAATCCTTCAGTACATATTTCTGCTGATAATTCATCAAGTGTATATGCAGAGTATATGATAACTCTATTATGTTTCTTTCTTAGTCTCTCTTTGACTTTTTCTGCAAATAGGTATGGTAGACCAGCAATAAATTTTTCTTTCCAATGGTCAAACTGACAATCTTCTCGTATAAGTAATCTTGAGAAAAAGACATCCTTATACCATTTATAATGGGATAAAGTAGGACAGGGAAGGTTGGACAGCAGATCTTCTGTCTTGCTGCTAATAAAGCTATATTTCATACGAAATGTAGCGTAATAGTATATATTAAGGTGTTTACTGCATCACTTTCAGTATAAATTATTTCTTGATTTTGTTCATTTCTGGCAGTCCATTGTCTTGTATTGGTGAGGATTCTGTTTTTGGTTTCATCATCAACATAGAAATCCCACCAGCCTTTTAACCAGCCAGTGAATCCATTCACTATTGCTTTGGCAACCTCTTGGTCTGGAATGCCTGCCATTTTGTTTGCTGAAGCAAACATTGTCATATGTCTCATGACATCTAATATTTTTAGTTCTGATAAACCTTATATTGTCCAGTTGACTATTGATCTTCCTGAATAGGAAACAGCCTGTTGTATGGCATCCTCTTCGAGTTGTACATCAACAGGTGTAGGTCTCTTATAGTATGGTAAAGCTGTGATTGGTTTCCATGTTTTATCATATGCTATCATATTTAAATCAGTGGGTGAAGTATCCATAAAAGCAGATTCATGGTTTTGTATGGTATCTTCTATAACTGGTTCCTCTTCTTGGAACATCATAGTCTCATGCTCTGGAATCTTTGTTTTTCCTCTATTTGAAGATTCTGGGATAGTAGGTAAAGGTACAGAAATACTGGGTATTGGTATAGGAATACTAAGTTTGGGAGAAGGAATTCCTTTGATATCTAATTGGGCTAATTTAGATATTAACTGGTCTATTAATGTTTTATTATCTTCTCTTATATGAAATTTAGTTTTATTCAGTTCTGGAGGAGGTTTGAATAAAATCGCTTTAGGAATAGAACGAGTTATTCCCTTAGTTTGGGGAGTAACTAATCTTTCTATACGTTCTGTTATTTTTCTTAAAAACTGCATATATAAATTGGTATAATTGTTTTATTCTACTATGTGAGGTATTAGTTCTTGCTTTTTACCTATTTCTTTTGGTAGAACTTTATAGGGTGTTGCAATAATATCATATAGGGATTGTGGTGGTTTTCCTTTGCTTAATGGGGTTATTACACTCTTTAGTATTATACTTTTCTCAGGAGGGTGTGTATTAGCAGTAGTAGTACCATCCGTACTGATATATGTTTTCTCTTCTATTGTTTGAATAGTATTGAATTGAGGAATGTTAATCTTATATTGAGTACATACTTCTTGTAACCATATAAAAAATCTTTTTGTTTCTCTTTCCTTTTTCAAGAATTTATTATATTTTTTATGGAATAATTCTACTAACCTAGGTTGGAATGTTTTAAGATACTATTCTCTAATACCTTGATTTTCTGGAGCAAGATAATCTTGTTGTATATAGGCAATATCTATTTTTCTCTTTTTTCTTGCTAATTTAGCAGCTAAATATCCTTCTATATATGCATCAATATTTATATCATCTTCCACTTGTAATGTAAGTATTTGAAATTCAGCTGTGTCAGGTTCAGATGTATACGTGGGAATGACTATGTGATCAGCTGTTCGTTTGACTTCTTGTAATTGGAAGTCTGAAGATGTAGGTATTGATGGAGAAGGAAGTATTATAACATCGGGAGTGGTATGACAAGATTTTCTAGCAGGTACTAATCGTTTTTTATTTCTTTTCCTATTAATATCTATATCATCCTGTACTATAGGCTGTTGAAATTTTATTTCAATATTTACATCTTGATGTTCTATTATTTGATTGGGAATATTATTCACAGGTACTTCCCTGGGCTGGTTTGCATTTTGCAATTCCCATGATTGAGGTAGAATAATGTCGGACCAAGTAATGGTTTTAGGTATAATCGTATTTGATTTTTCTATATTAGTTTGGAATAATATAGTTTGATCCTTCTTATCGGTTTGCATAATATTAGGACAGAGAGTATTCATTACTTTATAATAAATTCTATATACTATTG
The DNA here is from genome assembly GCF_054954075.1 of Amborella trichopoda. Lineage (NCBI taxonomy): Eukaryota > Viridiplantae > Streptophyta > Magnoliopsida > Amborellales > Amborellaceae > Amborella > Amborella trichopoda. The sequence goes on along the minus strand of NC_142344.1, from coordinate 54,419,196 downwards.
CTAAATTTTGAGAACCATGCGTCATATTGAATCCATGAGTTTTCAAATTTATAGTTAATATATCTAATATATTTGGGTCTGTTAATGAAACAGAAAATTTGGAAAACAATTAAAATAAATGGGTCCACTACATAGACTGGATTCAACCATGCCTAGGAGTGATTCCGAAAACTTATTGTGTCTTGTATCTCTTAGGCATACAAGCACTGAGGTGTTTAACCCTAGACGAGTTAATGGTTTAATAGCTATTTGTATTAATCCAATGTGTAAATATTTATAATTATTTTCTTTACGTTTTTCAATAATTTTTCTTGATAATAGTTGAAAGTCTTCTTGATTTTGAGTTACTGATAGACTTTCTTCTACTGTTTTTATAGCATAACCTAATTTGAATTTGAATGTTCCTTTTTGATAAATATCGTTTATCGGTACTTTAGGAATATTCCAATTTTGTATATGATGTTCAATATCATTTATGATGATCTCTTCCTTATTTTTAACTTTTAAGGTTTTAGATTGAGTTGCTGTATTACCTTTAAGATTCCTAATTAAATTTGCCATTTGTAGGTTGCGGATAATCACAATCTGGACGATCAAGGGTCCAGCGTGTTCCCCTCTTCCTGGCCTTAACGGGTACTTTGCCTAGACTTTTCCTTTCGCCTCTTACCTTAACTCTCAGACCAACTTTCTTAGATGTAAATTTAGTTAGGTTTCTACAGTAATACTGTAACTTTTAACTCTTACCAGTTTACTATTTTCACTGTCTGGCTCTGATACCAAAACGCGCCCGGATCTACAGTGAAAACTTTTGATATTGTTTACAATAAGTATGTGAATATTAAGCTATTATACTTTACTATTTCTTGTAAAATTTTATAATAATTGAGACAGAATAGGAGTATGCAAATGAAGGGTATGACTGATATATATATTACTAACCACTGGGTGTGGTTGTGATGGCCTATTTTGATACTAAATACTATTTTGAATTGCATCAGATAGCACCACACTCTTATATAGACATTTATACATCAATTTGTACAGAGTAGTACATCGGAAAGAAGACTGTAAAAATACACTTATACAAACTGTATACAGACAAATAAAAAACAAACTGTAAAAGTAAATTAAAGCAAACTTACATACAAACTTACTGTGTACATATGCAATAACTGGAAAAGAGTTTCCAGTGTTGAGGGCAATATGAAGGGAGAGAGTGAAGATTACAATCACACATGCTAGGAATATTTAGAAGGAGGAGAAGATAGAACCTGGAATTTAAGGTAAATTTTGTGACCTGATATTCATGAGCTATGAGGTCAGGATAGTTGTTGCAGTCGATGGAGCAGGTAGAAGACAGAAGTGTAAATTCTGAGAGAGAGAGAGAACTTCTGAGAGGGATCAGAAGAGAAGAGAACTTCTGAGAAGGAGCTCCCGAGCGACCTACCTTTTTTGAGGAAGGGGAAGGCCTTATATAGGCGAGAGGAGATTTCTTCATTGCGAAGGAAGCAAAAAAGGGCAAGGTCAAGACAAAAGGCGAAAAGAAGGCGAGACGTAAAGAAAGATGCTGTCGGAGGAAGAAAACAAAATTCAAAAAGAAAAGCAAAAAGTTTTTTTGTCTTTGTCGGCGGAAGTGGACAAAAGAGCATCGAGGAATAATAAGTCTTTTGGCACCACATGTTGCTACAGTGTCGGCAACTTTGTCGTTTTATGTCGGTGGGCACAGTAATGGCATCCTGGAATAGTATTGGCTTGTTGTTTATGTCGGTGGATAGGCATCTTGGAACAGTAGTGGTTTGTCGTATATTGGTGAATCTTGTCGATCATAATTTTGGCAGCAACTGGTCATGGTCTTTGGCTGCATTCATCTAGATCATCTTCTTCTTCGGGGTCCGTTTCGTCTAGGGGAAAGTATCTATTGTTATGAGCTGGTGATGACTGTACGGTCTCATCTGATGAGACCGGCTTTCTTCCTGCTTCTGCAAAGATTTCCTTCATTTGTTGTTCAAGGATTTCTTTGGAGGCATTAGGGTTTGTTTGTAGCATATTTCTCAAATATGTAGGGAAGTCAAAAGAAGTATTGGCCGTATTATGTCCACTTGGACTGGCGTTATATATAGGTTTTTGTGGAGGTATGCGTTTGGGAACTATAGTTGTGGGATCCATATTGAAGATATCCCACCATTTTACTGAGATGGTTTTTTAAAGGCGTGGGATATAGGTATGGTCAGTTGTACTATTGACAGAGATTGAGTATTCCCACTTCATAATCCATGGGAGTTAGTATAGTGCAACAAAGTACATGTGATTGCCTGTATTATTATCACTACTATTGAATATAACAAATTGTTCCTGCACTTTTTGGAAAGCAGGAGGTAAAATTGCAGTAGTTGATCCCCAAACTAAAAACCAATTTTTAAACCAATTGGGGAACCGTTCGAAAATGGGTAATCGAAATTGAATATACCAGCTATGAGTGTTATTTGGATTTTGGTAATAAAACATTTTATGCCAAGCTTCTATGTACTCGGCATACTTGTAATATTTGTACGAAAAATCAGGATTATGTAATTTTTTACCCTGAGCAGGATTGCAACCCCACTCCTCATAAGAAAGCAATTTCTTGATCTGTATTTTTTAATATGCAATTATTCTGGTATTTTGCTGGTAGTAATGGACAACAGAGATAGACCCTGTTTCCATAAGAATGGCTTCATAATATTCACGAGTTTTGACTCCATTGGTTGGATTCAAATGATTTATAAGATATAATGGAGCAAGTTTGATAGGATCCATACTAGTATGATGGTCATCTATTGTAATATCCATGAGATATGCTCTTTCAATAAATGAAGAACGAGGAACATTAAGCCTTTGGGTTGGTTTTAATTGAGCTGGAGTATAGGCTGGAGTGGATGTATTATTGTCTGGATAAGTGATTTGGTGAATATGTGAAATGGAAGGTGAAAGGGTAGCCAAAGGCAAGTTATCACCTTCAAATAATATTATTGTCAAATGGCGTTTCTCATTGCGAGAGGAATTGCTACGAGAGCCCATGAGAGTAGGTGGATTGGACAAAGTATTATTTTGATTAGCTGCAAAGAGCTGTAGTGCAAGTGATAGTGGTGTGTCATCGTTGGCGTCAGTGTTGCCCCCTCTGCAAAGGTTCTTCGGATGCCTAAATTATGTTAGTGATTTCTATCCCAATCTTGCTTGGCAAAGTACCCTTTGGACAATACAAATGGAATGTAATGCCGTTTGGCCTAAAAAATGCTCTATCAGAATTTCAGAAAATAATGAATGATGTATTCGATGCTTATTATCAATTCATGATAGTTTATATTGATGATGTCCTGATTTTTTCTGAATCCATAGATGGACATATTAAACATATTAACATTTTTATTCATGTTAGACCAGAATGCTGGCTTAGTAGTATCTGTAAGAAAGATTACTTTATTCAAAACAACCATTAGATTTCTAAGACATAATATCCATCATGGCACTATTATTCCTATAGATCGATCCATACAATTTGCTGATAAATTTCCTGATCAAATACTAGATAAAAAAGAACCTCAAAGGTTCTTAAGATGCCTAAATTATGTTAGTGATTTCTATCCCAATCTTGCTATAAATGCTAAGCCTTTACATGATAGATTAAAAAAGAATCCTCCACCTTGGACGGATATTCATACCAATGCAGTCCAAATAATCAAACAGAAAGTCAAAACCCTTGTTTGCCTTTCTCTTTCTCATCCTACTGCTTTCAAAATAATTGAATGTGACGCCTTAGAGTTGGGATTAGGGGGCATCCTCAAACAACGAATAGATGGTTGTGAACAACTACTCAGGTATACCTCTAAAGCTTGTAATCCAACCCAACAAAACTATTCTATGGTAAAGAAGGAATTACTTGCAATTGTCCGTTACGTTACCAAATTTCAAAGTGATATTCTCAAGCATCAGTTTCTTATTCGAACTGATTGCAAAGCCACCAAAGACATTCTGCAAAAAGATATTCAAAACCTTGTTGCCAAACAAATATTTGCTCGCTGGCAGGCTATCCTTTCTGCTTTTGATTTTACTATTGAACACCTTCCCGGGTCTTCTAATTCCCTTCCTGATTTTTTAACCCGTGAATTTTTGCAGGGGGCAACACTGACGCCAACGACGACACACCACTATCACTTGCACTACAGCTCTTTGCAGTTAATCAAAATAATACTTTGTCCAATCCACCTACTCTCATGGGCTCTTGTAGCAATTCCTCTCGCAATGAGAAACGCCCTTTGACAATAATACTATTTGAAGGTGATAACCCGCCTTTGGCTACCCTTTCACCTTCCATTTCACCTATTCACCAAATCACTTATCCAGACAATAATACATCCACTTCAGCCTACACTCCAACTCAATCAAAACCAACCCAAAAGCCTAATGTTCCTCGTTCTTCATTTATTGAAAGAGCATATCTCATGGATATTACAATAGATGACCATCATACTAGTATGGATCCTATCAAACTTGCTCCATTATATCTTATAAACCATTTGAATCCAACCAATGGAGTCAAAACTCGTGAATATTATGAAACCATTCTTATAGAAACATGGTCCATCTCTATTGTCCATTACTACCAGCAAAATACTAGAATAATTGCATATTAAAAAATACAGATCAAGAAATTGCTTTCTTATGAGGAGTGGGGTTGCAATCCTGCTTAGGGCAAAAAATTACATAATCCTGATTTTTTGTACAAATATTACAAGTATGCCGAGTACATAGAAGCCTGGCATAAAATGTTTTATTACCAAAATCCAAATAACACTCATAGCTGGTATATTCAATTTTACTGCAATTTTACCTCCTGCTTTCCAAAAAGTGCAGGAACAAATTGTTATATTAAATAATAGTGATAATAATACAGACAATCACCTGTACTTTGTTGCACTATACCAACTCCCATGGATTATGAAGTGGGAATACTCAATCTCTGTCAATAATACAACTGACCATTCCTATATCCCACGCCTTTAAAAAACCATCTCAGTAAAATGGTGGGATATCTTTAATATGGATCCCACAACTATAGTTCCCAAACGCATACCTCCACAAAAACCTATATATAACCCCAGTCCAAGTGGACATAATACGGCCAATACTTCCTTTGACTTCCCCACATATTTGAGAAATATGCTACAAACAAACCCTAATGCCTCCAAAGAAATCCTTGAACAACAAATGAAGGAAATCTTTACAGAAGAAGGAAGAAAGCCGGTCTCATCAGATGAGACCGTACAATCATCACCAGCTCATAACAATAGATACTTTCTCCTGGATGAAACAGACCCCGAAGAAGAAGATGATCCAGATGAATGCAGCCAAAGACCATGACCAGTTGCTGCCAAGATTATGACCGACAAGACTCATCAATATACGACAAACCACTACTGTTCCAAGATGCCATTCCACCGACATAAACGACAAGCCAATACTATTCCAGGATGCCATTACTGTGCCCACCGACATAAAACGACAAAGTTGCCGACACTGTAGCAACATGTGGTGCCAAAAGACTTACTATTCCTCGATGCTCTTTTGTTCACTTCCGCCGACAAAGACAAAAAAACTTTTTGCTTTTCTTTTTGAATTTTGTTTTCTTCCTCCGACAGCATCTTTCTTTACGTCTCGCCTTCTTTTCGCCTTTTGTCTTGACCTTGCCCTTTTTTGCTTCCTTCGCAATGAAGAAATCTCTTCTCGCCTATATAAGGCCTTCCCCTTCCTCAAAGAAGGCAGGTCGCTCGGGAGCTCCTTCTCAGAAGTTCTCTTCTCTTCTGATCCCTCTCAGAAGTTCTCTCTCTCTCTCTCAGAATTTACACTTCTGTCTTCTACCTGCTCCATCTACTGCAACAGCTATCCTGACCTCATAGCTCATGAATACCAGGTCACAAAATTTACCTTAAATTCCAGGTTCTATCTTCTCCTCCTTCTAAATATTCCTAGCATGTGTGATTCTAATCTTCACTCTCTCCCTTCATATTGCCCTCAACACTGGAAACTCTTTTCCAGTTATTGCATGTGTACACAGTAAGTTTGTATGTAAGTTTGCTTTAACTTACTTTTACAGTTTGTTACTTTTACAGTTTGTTTTTAATTTGTCTGTATACAGTTTGTATAAGTGTATTTTTACAGTCTTCTTTCCGATGTACTACTCTGTACAAATTGATGTATAAATGTCTATATAAGAGTGTGTTGCTATCTGATGCAATTCAAAATAGTATTTAGTATCAAAATAGGCAATCACAACCACACCCAGTGGTTAGTAATATATATATCAGTCATACCCTTCATTTGCATACTCCTATTCTGTCGCAATTATTATAAAATTTTACAAGAAATAGTAAAGTATAATAGCTTAATATTCACATACTTATTGTAAACAATATCAAAAGTTTTCGCTGTAGATCCGGGCGCGTTTTGGTATCAGAGCCAGACAGTGAAAATAGTAAACTGGTAAGAGTTAAAAGTTACAGTATTACTGTAGAAACCTAACTAAATTTACATCTAAGAAAGTAGGTCTGAGAGTTAAGGCAAGAGACGAAAGGAAAAGTCTAGGCAAAGTACCCGTCAAGGCCAGGAAGAGGGGAACACGCTGGACCCTTGATCATCCAGATTGTGATTATCCGCAACCTACAGATGGCAAATTTAATTAGGAATCTTAAAGGTAATACAGCAACTCATTCTAAAACCTTAAAAGTTAAAAATAAGGAAGAGATCATCATAAATGATATTGAACATTATATACAAAATTGGAATATTCCTAAAGTACCGATAAAAGATATTTATCAAAAAGGAACATTCAAATTCAAATTAGGTTATGCTATAAAAACAGTAGAAGAAAGTTTATCAGTAACTCAAAATCAAGAAGACTTTCAACTATTATCAAGAAAAATTATTGAAAAACATAAAAAAAATAATTATAAATATTTACACATTGGATTAATACAAATAGCCATTAAACCATTAACTCGTCTAGGGTTAAACACCTCAGTGCTTGTATGCCTAAGAGATACAAGACACAATAAGTTTTCAGACTGACTCCTAGGCATGGTTGAATCCAGTCTATGTAGTGGACCCATTTATTTTAATTGTTTTCCAAAATTTTCTGTTTCATTAACAGACCCAAATATATTAGATATATTAACTATAAATTTGAAAACTCATGGATTCAATATGACGCATGGTTCTCAAAATTTAGCAATAGTATATAGAATTTATTATAAAGTAATGAATACTCTCTGTCCTAATATTATGCAAACCGATAAGAAGGATCAAACTATATTATTCCAAACTAATATAGAAAAATCAAATACGATTATACCTAAAACCATAATTTGGTCCGAAATTATTCTACCTCAATCATGGTCATTGCAAAATGCAAACCAGCCCAAGGAAGTACCTGTGAATAATATGCCCAATCAAATAATAGAATATCAAGATGGAAATATTGAAATAAAATTTCAACAGCCTATAGTATAGGATGATATAGATATTAATAGGAAATGAAATAAAAAACCATTAGTACCTGCTAAAAAATCTTGTCATACCACTCCCGATGTTATAATACTTCATTCTCCATCAATACCTACATCTTCAGACTTCCAATTACAAGGAGTCAAACGAACAGCTGATCACGTAGTCATTCCCACGTATACATCTGAACCTGACATAGCTGAATTTCAAATACTAACATTACAAGTGGAAGATGATATAAATAATGATACATATATGGAAGAATATTTAGCTGCTAAATTAGCAAGAAAAAAGAGAAAAATAGATATTGCCTATATACAACAAGATTATCTTGCTCCAAAAAATCAAGGTATTAGAGAATGGTATTTTAAAACATTCTAACCTAGGTTAGTAGAATTATTCCATAAAAAATATAATAAATTATTGAAAAAGGAAAGAGAAACAAAAAGATTTGTTATATGGTTACAAGAAGTATGTACTCAATATAAGATTAACATTCCTCAATTCAATACTATTCAAACAATAGAAGAGAAAACATATATCAGTACGGATGGTACTACTACTGCTAGTACACACCCTCCTGAGAAAAGTATAATACTAAAGGGTGTAATAACCCCATTAAACAAAGGAGAACCACCACAATCCTTATATGATATTATTGCAACACCATATAAAGTTCTACCAAAAGAAATAGGTAAAAAGCAAGAACTAATACCTCACATAGTAGAACAACACAATTATACCAATTTATATATGCAATCTTTAGGGAAACAAGCAGAACGTATAGAAAGATTAGCTACTCCCCAGAACTTAATAAAACTAAATTCTATTCCTAAAGCGATTTTGTTCAAACCTCCTCCAGAACTGAATAAAACTAAATTTCATATAGAAGAAGATAATAAAACATTAATGGACCAGTTAATATCTAAATTAGCCCAATTAAATATCAAAGTAATCCCTTCTCCCAAACTTAGTATTCCTATACCAATACCCAGTATTTCTGTACCTTTACCTACTATCCCAGAATCTTCAGATAGAGAAAAAACAAAGATTCCAGAGCATGAGACTATGATGCTCCAAGAAGAGCAACCAATTATAGAAGATACCATACAAAACCAAGAATCTGCTTTTATGGATACTTCACCCACTGATTTAAATAGGATAGCATATGATAAAACATGGAAACCAATCACAGCTTTACCATACTATAAGAGACCTATACCTGTTGACGTACAACTCAAAGAGGATGCCATACAAAAGGCTGTTTCCTATTCAAGAAGATCAATAGTCAACTGGACAATAGAAGGTTTATCAGAACTAAAAATATTAGATGCCATGAGACATATGACAATGTTTGCTTCAGCAAACAATATGACAGGCAATCCAGACCAAGAGGTTGCCAAAGCAATAGTGAATGGATTCACTGGTTGGTTAAGAAGCTGGTAGGATTTCTATGTTGATGATGAAACCAAAAACAGAATCCTCACCAATACAAGACAATGGACTGCTAGAAATGAACAAAATCAAGAAATAATTTATACTGAAAGTGATGCAGTAAACACCTTCATATATACTATTACGCTATATTTCGTAGGAAGTACAGCCCTATTAGCAGCAAGATCAGAAGATCTGCTGTCCAACCTTCGCTGTCCTACTTTATCCCATTATAAATGGTATAAGGATGTCTTTTTCTCAAGATTACTTATACGAGAAGATTGTCAGTTAGACCATTGGAAAGAAAAATTTATTGCTGGTCTACCATACCTATTTGCAGAAAAAATCAAAGAGAGACTAAGAAAGAAATATAATGGAGTTATCATATACTCTGCATATACACTTGGTGAATTCTCAGCAGAAATATGTATTGAAGGATTAGCCTTATGTACTGATCTTAAACTCAAAAGACAACTTGATAAACAACAAATTACTAAGCGTAAAGAACTTGATGATTTTATTGAACAATTTGGATATCATTTAGATAGAAAAAATAATAAACCTGAAAAGTTATATAAGAAAAAGAAAAAATACAAGAAAGAAAAAAATAGATCAGATAAAATACATAAATATAAAAAATCTAAACAAAAATTTATAAAAAAGTTTTCTCCAAATACTAAACATAAAAAGAAACTTCCAGTATGTTATAAATGTGGAAAAGTTAGCTATTACAAACACCAATGCAAATTAAAAAAGAAAATAGAAGCATTACACCTAGATGAATCAATCAAATCAAAATTATATAATATAATCAATTATGATACAACCTCCTCAAATTCTACTGAATCGCTTATAGGAAATATCGAAGATGACGACGTAATATGGACAGAGTCATCTGATTCTTCAGATTCTTCTACTAATACAGAATCATCTCATCAAATGGAAGAATCCACTTGCACTTGTCCTATACCCTCACATAATCTTCATATGCTTATCCAAGAAGATAATTTAATCTTAGATCTCATAGAACATATTACAGATCCAGAAGAAAAAAGATCTGTGATTACCAATTTTATTAATTTAGCCAAAACAAAAGCAAAAACACCTCCTATTAGTAAAACACCTGATGAATATAATTTTGCCTCTATTATGAAAAGAGTTAGTGAACAACAACTCACTAAACAAAAAGAACCTTCTATTTCCGAACTTAAACATGAAATCAACGAAGTTAAAAAAGAGGTTCATCAATTAAAAAATAGAATTAAAATACTAGAATTACAAAATTTATCTTATCAAAATTCAGATACAGATGAAATTGACTTCAATCATCTAGTCACAACATATAGTCCTGATCCACCAGAAGATATACCAGAAACCTCAGAAGCTAAAAATTTATTGCTGGTCTACCATACCTATTTGCAGAAAAAGTCAAAGAGAGACTAAGAAAGAAATATAATGGAGTTATCATATACTCTGCATATACACTTGGTGAATTCTCAGCAGAAATATGTATTGAAGGATTAGCCTTATGTACTGATCTTAAACTCAAAAGACAACTTGATAAACAATAAATTACTAAGCGTAAAGAACTTGATGATTTTATTGAACAATTTGGATATCATTTAGATAGAAAAAATAATAAACCTGAAAAGTTATATAAGAAAAAGAAAAAATACAAGAAAGAAAAAAATAGATCAGATAAAATACATAAATATAAAAAATCTAAACAAAAATTTATAAAAAAGTTTTCTCCAAATACTAAACATAAAAAGAAACTTCCAGTATGTTATAAATGTGGAAAAGTTAGCTATTACAAACACCAATGCAAATTAAAAAAGAAAATAGAAGCATTACACCTAGATGAATCAATCAAATCAAAATTATATAATATAATCAATTATGATACAACCTCCTCAAATTCTACTGAATCAATTATAGGAAATATCGAAGATGACGACGTAATATAGACAGAGTCATCTGATTCTTCAGATTCTTCTACTAATACAGAATCATCTCATCAAATGGAAGAATCCACTTGCACTTGTCCTATACCCTCACATAATTTTCATATGCTTATCCAAGAAGATAATTTAATCTTAGATCTCATAGAACATATTACAGATCCAGAAGAAAAAAGATCTGTGATTACCAATTTTATTAATTTAGCCAAAACAAAAGCAAAAACACCTCTTATTAGTAAAACACCTGATGAATATAATTTTGCCTCTATTATGAAAAGAGTTAGTGAACAACAACTCACTAAACAAAAAGAACCTTCTATTTCCGAACTTAAACATGAAATCAACGAAGTTAAAAAAGAGGTTCATCAATTAAAAAATAGAATTAAAATACTAGAATTACAAAATTTATCTTATCAAAATTCAGATACAGATGAAATTGACTTCAATCATCTAGTCACAACATATAGTCCTGATCCACCAGAAGATATACCAGAAACCTCAGAAGCTAAACTATTTCTGATCACAGAACAAATTTTTTCTGTGAATCTGATAGATAAAATTATGATTCAAAAATGGTTTGTTCAAGTCACTATTATAGTTGCTGAAGATTATCGATTTCAAACACCAGCTTTAATAGATTTAGGTGCTGATCTTAATTGCATCAATGAAGGATTAGTACCAACAAAATATTTTGACAAAACAACTCAAATCCTAAATACTGCAGATGGCAGTAGACTCTTTATCAATTATAAATTATCTAATGCTTCTGTTTGTAATAATCATCAATGTATCAACACACCATTCATCATGGTCAAAGGATTAAGCCAAGCTGTTATTCTTGGAGTCCCATTTCTTACATTACTATATCCCTTATCGATAGATCAGACAGGAATATCTTCTAATTATCAACATGTACCAATACATTTTGATTTTATTCATAAACCAAAATTAAAAGAAATCAATAGTATCAAAAATCAATTACAAAAAAACAAAAAAAAATTGTACTTTAAAACAAGAAATTAAATATAAATATGTGGAAGAACAAATACAGAATCCTTTGATCCAACAAAAGATTCAATACATTCAACAATAGATAGAAATCTCTATCTATAGTGAGCATTCCAATGCTTTTTGGGAAATGAAAAAACATAGTATTAGTCTACCATATGAACCTGAATTTGATGAAAAACAAATCCCTGCTAAAGCTCGACCAATACAAATGAATACTATTTTATTAGACATGTGTAGAAAAGAAATTGCTGAACTCCAAACAAAAAAGCTAATAAGACCAAGCGCATCACCATGGAGTTGTGTAGCTTTCTATGTCAATAAAAATACTGAAAAAGAACAAGGAATTCCAAGATTAGTCATTAATTATAAACCTCTAAATAAAGTTTTACAATGGATCAGATATCCTATTCCCAATAAAAAAGATTTACTAGATCGAGTAGCCAATGCTTGTATATTTTCTAAATTTGACATGAAGTCAGAATATTGACAAATACAAATCCAAGAAAAAGATAAATATAAAACAGCATTTAATGTACCATTTGGACAATACGAATGGAATGTAATGCCATTTGGCCTAAAAAATGATCAGAATTTCGGAAAATAATGAATGATACATTCAATGCTTATTATCAATTCATGATAAGTTTATATTGATGATGTCCTGATTTTTTCTGAATCCATAGATGAACATATTAAACATATTAACATTTTTATTCATGCAGTCCAGAATGCTGGCTTAGTAGTATATGTAAGAAAAATTACTTTATTCAAAACAACTATTAGATTTCTAGGACATAATATCCATCATGGTACTATTATTCCTATAGATCGATCCATACAATTTGCTGATAAATTTTCTGATCAAATACTAGATAAAAAAGAACTTCAAAGGTTCTTAGGATGCCTAAATTATGTTAGTGATTTCTATCCCAATCTTGCTATAGATGCTAAACCTTTACATGCTAGATTAAAAAAGAATCCTCTACCTTGGACGGATATTTATACCAATGCAGTCCAAATAATCAAACAAAAAGTCAAAACTCTTGTTTGCCTTGCTCTTCCTCATCCTACTGCTTTCAAAATAATTGAATGTGACGCCTCAGAGTTGGGATTCGGGGGCATCCTCAAACAACGAATAGATGGTTATGAACAACTACTTAGGTATACCTCTAAAGCTTGGAATCTAACCCAACAAAACTATTCTATGGTAAAAAAAGAATTACTTGCAATTGTCTATTGCGTTACCAAATTTCAAAATGATATTCTCAATCAAAAGTTTCTTATTCGAACTGATATATATATATATATATATATATATATATATATATGAGAAATGATTTCATACAACGGTCGTCTAATAATATAATGAAACAATATTAAAAAAAAACCATGTCATTGCCATTCGTTTAATCTCAATTTTTAAATATAGACTCTTTTCATTCCAATAAACAATCATAAAAATATTTCCATCAAAAGAACAATAACCTTCTTATAAATATAAACAACCTTCTTATAAATAATAAACAAATATTTATCTCAAAATAACATGTACCACCACATGTAGAATAAACAAAAAATTGTCTACAAAGAGCCCATTTACTTTTTGTACAATGAGGTCATAGTTATTCTCAAATTGGATGTCAAATTGGATGGCTTGGGATGAATCATCAAATCTGAGAATTTCTTTTTGAAACTGTATCTAATGAATGACACTCTTACAACCACCCATTTTGAAATCTAAGAGATAAAAATGATTGTAACCTCATTATACAAAAAATAAACGGTCCCTTCGTAGATAATCCCATAAACAAATAAGACATTTCATTACCTTGCCATCAGTTTTTGAGAAATTCCAGACCTTTTTACTTTATTACAAATGTATGCCTATTCTCTGTCTCCTTCATTTATGTTTATGTGGCATATTTCAGATTATGTGGCTACATGAAACTTAAAATAAAATAAAATAAAAATTATCATGGCAAGTGCAAATCAACGAAAATTTCAAGAGGGCAAATGAGCCTCACAGTCTAGATACATGAATTAAAGAGCTTGACTCTGTCTGGTTTTCGCTCGAATTTCCAACATTACATACAGACATTTTCCCAAGCTCACCTCCTGAATTTGAAGCAGAATTACCTATACCTGATATTTTCTTATTGGGGGAACATAAATAAGTAACTGAATGTAGCCATGGAACTAATATGGGTTTTCTCACAACATCATCAGAACTTGCAACTTGCGAATATATCTCGTTAAGCACCATAATCTGCCTTTCTGCTGCAAGTTGAACGACAAACTGTGCTAAGCGCTTTAACAGATCAGGGAGTACCTGGAATGTATGGAAATAAATGAAGCATTACGCCATTAACACCTAATAGTATCCAACCTACATAAATATACTGATTATCCTCAAAGATGGATCCATCAGTTTATATTTATTGTTGACGGATCAAAATGTAAACATCATTGTGATAAGATTTGGATGATGATGATGATGATAGATCTAAATGTAAACAAATAAAGCATTCTCCAGACAAGGCATGCCATCAGTTCATAGAAAACTAGACAATTAAGGAATACAATGATCTGGTGTTAGTGGTGTTTATAAGGTAGCATTATGAGAAGTTTTGATGTACGAAAACAATATAAAACCATGGGAAATAATGAGAAATGTAGCAAGAGCAAAAATCCAAGAGGAAGAGAGTGCTGAACGTCCAAATCCATGTCTTAATTTCTCCATTTTATAATAAAAAACTTACAAACCTCCCAAGGAAAACAATCAAAACTATTTACCCCTAGGGGTTTTCTAAATAAAAATCTGCTCTAAATAAGAGCCATTCTATCAAAAGTACTCTGAGTAAAAGTAACAATAATCTTTAATGACCTTTTTCTTTTCCAAACCCAAGTTTTCAGCAATAACTTTTTAATACGATTAGAACAAATTGACAATCAATAATGTGAGACTTCAACACAAAATGTTCAAAAAATTGATAAGAGACCGGTGCAGGGAGGGTCATGCAGGATACTAGACCAGCATGAAAAGCAAATATTTTTTCTTCTTTTAATTGCAAATGTTGCGGGTAGAATCAGTGACTCGCTCAAACCGTCATCTTCTCAGTGTAGACAAAAATGGCAGCAATATTCTAAGCGAGAAACAAAGAAAGAGTTCATAAACAACAAGACTGAAGAGCGAAAACCTTCAATAAAAAACCAGATAACTGATGAATGTAGTACTAAAAATTCTATTGCATTGTCCTTAAATAAGGGCACGCTCGCACATGCGATATGAACTGTCATTTTAACCAGTGTTCGGACTTGGCCTACTCAGCCTAGCTAGTGGCCGAGGCAAGTTGCCGTGTCCCTAGCCACTAGCCAAGCTCCAATGTACCCACTCCGGAACATGGGAAAGCTTACAATACATGCTGAGTGAATACCGCCGGACTAGCCCAAGCACTCTAGCACTTGGGCTGACTCGCCTGAGTTCTACAATACTAGGGTCAATCCGTAAAGTACTCACCTGAGTAACTGCACAGTGTGATTCAATGTAAAAAGGGGATGGAAATCTGACGCGCACAATATTCTAAAAAAATGGTCTGCCTGGCGCCTAGGCACCCAAGACACCTCTGGCAGCACGCCTAGACCTGGGCGCCCCATTCTAGCGGTTGTACTTGGTGGGCACCCAGCGCTTAGTTCTGAGTGGGCGCCCAACGACAGTTCCATAAGGCCTCAATCTCTTAGCTATACCTATAGTGTAGATCGAGAGATGTATGAAAACTTGAAAATCTTTAAACTTGACGGTCCAAAAATGCGTTACAAAATACACTATTTCCAAAACTTGAAATCCATTTTTGTCTTATGTCCGTGCATCTTGATGTCGAGATGATCAATTTGAGGAAATTTAGGCATCAAAACAATCTCTTCTAGTGAAATTTTTTAGGTAGGTTCGAATTTGATTGTTTAGAGCCTCGGCTCTATATAAACTTTTCCCATATCTAAATATATATATATATATATATATATATATATATATATATAAAGAATCTACACTACAAATGAGGTTCTGGGCACCAGGCCAGCCGCTTACGGACTGGCTAGTGTTTTTTAAAACCTTGGGCCCGCATTTATATATATATATATATATATATATATATATATATATATATATATATATATATATATATATATATATATATGGGATAATCTAAACTTCACAACCCTTCTAATTACAAAAGTTCAAGATAGAGAGAGCTGTGAAGGGTGGATTTATTATTTTTGTAGTCTTTTTTTTTAAAAACGTCACTTTTGTGGGGCAATTTTGTAAATATTACTACAAGACAATTGGTACTTTTGTTATCTACAAAAGGGGTAAAATTCAAATTTTAACTAAATGACAAAGGCATTCTACAAATAAAGTTTCAAGACACTAACTTCCAAAATGCCATTGAATAACAATAAAAAAGTAATCATTGTTTTGATAAATACACCCATCACAACCCCTTATATATATATATATATATATATATATATACGACAAAGCCCTTGACGTTCTGGGTGCTAGGCCTGCCGCCTAGGGACCGGCTAGTGTTTTTTAAAGCCTTGGGCCCGCATTTATAAAAACTTCATTAAGGGAGCACCAAGATGAGTCCTTTGTGCCAAAATTTTAGATTTAACTAAAAATCACTAGATCTAACAACTAGGAGCACTAGATCTTACAAAAAGTAGTTATATTTTTCACATTTTGAAGTTCAGAAAATTGGGTTTTTTTTTGCCTGATTTTGGACATGCCAATTTTTTCGATTTTGGTGCTGATCTTTTATGAAAATTGAAGCCTAGAATCATCTTTGTGTTCTTGATCCACGCATAGGCTAGTTCATCCACAAATTTTTCTTTTTAAAATGGAATTTACAGATCTTAGTTTTGGATTTTTTATTAATTCTCTTTTTTCCTATTTTTACTTTTTTTCATAATTTGCATTATTTTATAAGCCATAACATCAATTTTTTTATTTCATGTTTCATATACATTTTCTTTTTCTTTTTTTTTCCTATTTTCCCCAATTTTTTGTATTATTGCCCTTTTCTTTTTGGCCCTTTTTGGGCTTGGGCAGAACTTGGGCGTGTCCACTTGGACTTACCCGAGTTGCTCAGCTCGGGCAAGGACCAAGTCCTGAGCCCAAGCCTAGTTTGAAAACTTGATTTTAACTTAGCAACCAATGCACATGCTGTCGGGGGTTGACACCTCCCACTAGTCAATTGGCTGATGCATCAGCTTGTGCATCTCGAAATGTCTAAACATACATATGTACGTCCACAAACTCATTTGCATGAACACATGTATGTGTTATACATGTCTTTATGTATTTATACTATAGTTGCCGCATTCATAAGACATGATAAACAGATAATTTGAGGAATACTAAATGCTAAGCAAAATGAGAGTAGCAAATAATAGAAAGCATGTTCCACAGATTTCTTGAAAAGCATAACTAATACCTGAATATCCACCAAGAACATAAGCCGCAGAATCAACTCTGTTAATTCCATCCCAAGCTCTTTTACTTCTTTCTTATTCTCCTCATTATTGTTGCTTTGGACTGTGGATTCAATACAAAGTTCATATGTCTTATCAAAAAGGCTATGAATGCCATAAAATATTGCTGGATTTCCAGGTGGTAGGTGACGGACCAAGGCTATAACACCAGAACTCAGCCCCTCCATCGGAGTAATGGCTGGATAAGCCTATCATCACAATAGAGAAAAAGAATTTCTAAAATTTTGGGGTAAGATATAATTAAGTACAAGAAAATGGAAAACTGCACCATAATCCAATGGAACATGGCATCAGATAATCTAATGGAACATGGCATTAGGTAGGTACTCCAAAGGAACACCTACCTCCACTGTCCATTATTGTACCTTTGGAATTCCTAACTCATACCATACTCCATTTCGTTATAGCATATGCTTTTACCCCTGCATACGCACCTCTAAAGTTCTTTGCATATAATAGAAAGCAACTCGCTCCTTCAGTTGGGTTCTCTGATCCTGGTCAGTTTCCTTCTCTGTTGATATAAAAGCTACGAATAGCGAATGTGAAGCCCGAGCCACTCTGTTAGCTGGGTGTTGCATGTATCTAAGTAAAACTACAATAAGGAAGACCAAAGTTCGATGGTTGCACCATCAGAAATAAGAAACAACAAAAATTATCCATCCACTAATAATTGGAACATATAATATAGCCAAATTCATGAATTGGCAATGGAAGAATAGTTCCATGGGGTCATGATTGTCCAATGAAGTTATGGATGGTGATGGAGAGAGAATAAAATCCAATGAAATACTACATGATCAACTGTTTCCATAAATGTGCAATCCGTAGGACAAATATGAACACCTAATGGGCTAGGATTTCCAAACCCCATTCGATTATAATATGCATTCTCTATGTATTATTTTCAATAATTTCATCATAAAAGGAGAAGAAGAGAATAAGATCCTATGAAATACTACATGATTAACTGTCTCTATAAATGTGCAATCCATAGGACAAACATGAACACCTAATGGGCTAGGCTTTCCAAAGCCCATTTGATTATAATATGCATTCTGTATGTATTATTTTCAATAATTTCATCATAAAAGGAGAAGAAGAAAGTGAGTAAATCTTCTAAATTCAAACACAAAAGGAAATCAGAAAATGAAATCAATTTGCCAAAGCAGTACTTGATATCCTCTGTTTTTGCACCAGACATTTTTCTTTGAACAGGGACCTTTTCTTTGAAAAGAACTAATGGGTACCTTTTAAAAAAAGAGAAATCCGGTGGGAAAAAAACAAGTAACATGTAATGAAGGATACAGGAACATTGTTGGAACTACAGATTTCTTGAATGCAGACACAGGGGTGTGCCCCATGCAAGTCGAAAGAACCCTCAAATAGAAGAAGACACGAGCAGTCTGCACATCATCTTGAGACCAAGAATAATCTGTTCCCTCCAAACATAAGCAACCTAAAAGACCAGATAAAATTGCTGCATCAATAACCTAAGCTCGGCTAAAACTAATGAATAACAAAAACAAAGTTGAAATCAAAAAAAGAAAAATGCACAGGAAAAAAATTTAAGAGTGAATTTAAGGGAAAGAGAAACCTCTATGATTCGTCAACTCATCATAAGGTGGTACTGAATTGATAAAAGAGGTGAGAGCAGTTTCATTTTCCTGAATGCACAACACAGTGCGGCGAATTGTATCTGTATACTCAGCCAACCGAACTCGCCTAAAATACTCCATACAAGAAAAGGCCATAAGGGTCTTCACTGATATATCGGCCTGAATTTCATTAGAAAAGCTTGGGGAGATCTTATGCTTTGATGCAGTAGAAAGAAAAACAACAATCATCAAGAATGCATCTTGGGCGATCTTCCCCAAAGCTTCGAGCATTTCCTTTCTCTCTCTAAACATGAAAACAATCCTTCTATGATAAGAATAAACGCTCTGGCAATAATCCAAAATCAAATTCTCCACCATCAACCTGTGTTCCTCTCCAGCTAATACATACTGGTTGCAAAAGGCTCTAGTAGTAGCCCCAGCTTCTCTAAACACTATACTAGCCATAGTTTCTCTCACTAGATCAGGCATGAAAACAACGAATTCCCCCTTATAATTCTCAGTTATCCTCTGATATAGACTGAGAAGAGGGAAGGTTTCAAACAATAAGGAGAGAGCCAGGCATATGAACAAGTGGGGATGGAACGAAACATGATCAATTCGAGAAACCCCAATTGAGATGCATTGAAGTAGAAGGCTTGCAAATTTATCATATTTAGGAATTAGGCTCTGATCCAAGTTGGAAATTATATCAGTTTTCAAAACCCAATCTCCTGCAACTAAATCTATTACACCTTCCAGTAGAATTCTTATTCCAATATTTCCACTTTTATCCAAATTGAAGGCCCTAAGAGCACCGGAAGCAGCCATGACTGAGACAAATTGAGAACCCAGAGCACTACTTTTTCTCTGTGATGTCTCGATTCTTCTACAGATTGATTCAATATTGTCATATTTACGAACTTGAAGAAAACCAGAGACCAACCATTCGATCAAATGCAAAACCATGAGTCCATGAGGAACTGAAACACATGGCCCATCTTCGACCACCCACAGGCCCAACAATAAGCCCAAAATCCGATCAAAGAAAAACCCATCATCCAAAGAAGAGAGAGAATACCCAACACCAGCTAAAACTTCAGGAATCATACCTTGCTGCTCGCCAATCTCTTCATGCTCTCCCTGTAAAAGTTCGCACACAAGTTCTAAACAACCCACCTTCGACCTTTCTGACAAATTGGGTATAGAAGCCATTACCCCAAGAAGAAGAATACCAACTGGAATGAGCCCCTTCCGACCGCCATGGCCACCACCAAGAAGCTTTTGGGTCTCTGAAACAGCGGACTCCAGCAAAGTTAAAGACGGATTGGAAGCTTTTCTCACCCATAAAGAAAGGATTCTCAGTATGATTTGGAAAGCACGGGGTCTCAGTTCTTGGGGTATGGGTAGAGAGAGAATGGCAAGGAGGAGTTTGGCTTGTGGGTCGGCGACATGCAGAGAGGAGAGAAAAAGTTGAAGTGTTTCAAGTGAATTGAGGTGCTCTTTTTGAAAGGCTTTGTTAGAGAGAGAAAGTCTCAGGTGAGACCATGCGTGAACAATATCTCTGGCTGAAGAGGGTTGAGGCAATGGGGGATGAGAGAGAGGGAGGCAGTTTCTTAGCCAATCTTCCAAAAATACGGGCTTCGGGTTCTGCATTTTTCTGAGCACTGCAATAACAAATATCAAACTGTACTTTATATCAGAAAAGAAATTTCCTGTATTTTATACATATTAAAAATCTTTCTTTTTGATGAATTATACATATGAAAAATCATTTTTGGTATGAAGAATACATAGCAAGAAAATGCATTTTTGCGTATATGAGAGGCCTCTCGGGATGGGCTTGTGTCCGGGGTGTCCTGATTAGATAGCCCCTGTAAAGAAACATGGAATATGCAAGTCCACTTAGATTGACAAAAGATGTGAATCTATGAAAAGTTTTTTGCAATTTTTTTATTTTTATCCTATATTTAATTTTAAGTTATATTAATTAACTTCTCACATTCATTTCAAACTTTACTATTGTTTTTTGAGTTAACTTTACTATTGTTTTTTGGGTTAGGTTTGTATAAGGTGTCAACCTTAAACAATCACAGTCTCAAAATTTCATTAAAAGATATATTTTTGGTGCCAAAACTATTATCATTCCTAAAAATCTATTTTTCACCCTATAATGTAATTGAAAGCTTAAAAAATAGTGCAAATCTAATAAATTAATGAGCACTCGAAAATCTTGAAAATAAACGATCTAAATAATGTATTACAATATGTACTATTTTTAAGACTTGAAATTCATTTTTTTCTTTCATATCAATATATCAAGATGATCAATTGAAAAATTTTATAGTGATAAAACTACCTTTTTCGATGGGTTTTTGAGGTGTACCTTACTTCTATAGTATAATGTTAAGTGAAAGGTTTCTATGCTTCCCCTACGTCATAGAAATTTTATCCTCCTACCATCCAGCCGTCCAATTTTGATCAAGAGAGTCACTCACCGTTTGATCTTTGATCCGACATCTCAAAGTATTTTATTTTTAGTTTTTTTTATACAAATTGTATGAATATGAAATTTGGTATGTACCATTTTCTCATTGGGGCGCACCTATAAAAAATATTAAAAATAATTTTTCGATAAAATATAACAACCAAAATACCCATTGAAACTTTCAAGAGTATTTTGGTCATTTTATTTTATTGAAAATATTTTTTTATATATTTTTCGCTAGTTTGAGTTTAATAGAGGAATGGGCGTCCAACATTTGGTGTCAAAATAGTTTATCGAAAAAACATTAAAAATAAAATAGTGTAGATACATGACATTGTGATTGGGGAAATGTTAGCCCTCTATTCAGAATTGGACGGTTGGATAAGGAGAACGATAGAACTTCTATGCTGTAGGAGAAGCATAAAAAGCTTGCCCCTAAGGTTGATACCTTATATAAACTTCTTCCTTGTTTGTATGATGAAATCCTTAGTTTTTATATTGTTCCTTTCATTGTATGCTAATATATTGTTTTCTTACGTTCCAAAGATTTTATTAATGTCAATACATTAGAATTGTATCAAACAATGTAGGACTTATGAGTCGCTTAAGGTGTCCAAAATAACAAGCAAATTTATTGGGCCTAAGTTTCTTAACAATATGATATTTGAGCGCCATCAAGTTAATCTTATACGGATCATAACAAGGAGACATTATAACTCAGCGGATATGGATGCAATTGAGTGAAACCCGATAAAGAGCCATTGTAATATTGAGAGAGAAATTTATTTACTCAAACTATAGAAAACCAAACCAATAAAGCTTGAGAATTTTATTTGCTCAAACTATAAAATTCTAAGAGAGAGTGATTGAGCAACGATTAAGGCATGAAACAAACGTATTTGAAAACTAATTTAGTTTTATGCCAGTAAGGTTAACAAACAATGCTATTTTTCTACTTAAGCAATTGATTTACATAGTCTTTATTGATATAAAGAAGCTTGTGATGGAGTACCTCGATATATGATTTGGCTGGTGTTGGAAAAAAAATGAGTATTTAGAAATTACACTAACTTGGTGAGAGACATGTACAATGGAGCGCTAACTAGTGTACGAACAACTAGTAGTAAGACGAGTGAGTTTTCAGTGACAACAGGTCTACATTAAAGGTCAGCATTGAGCATATACCTTTGTGTCTTAGTTATTGACAACTTAACTAGGCACCTACAAGATGAAGTACCACGGTGCATGTTGTTCATATATGACATAGTTTTGATTGATCAGACCCGAAACGACATCAACACAAAGTTAGAACTTTGGAGAGATGCTCTAGAATCCAAATGCTTTAAAATTAATCAAACTAAGATAAAGCATGTAGAATGCAAGTTTAGTAATAATAAGAGTAACAATAAAGTAGTTAAGATTGATTACTAGGAAGTACAAGAAATCTCATACTTTCAATATATTGGGTTGATAATCTTGGGAAATAGAGAGATTAAGGAAGATGTCGCACATAAGATTAAAGCTGGATGAACGAAGTGGAGATGTGCAACTGGAATTTTATATGATCGCCGCATATTAATGAAGTTAAAAGGCAAGTTCTATTGGACAGCTATGAGATCAGCTGTGCTCTATGGGGTGGAATGTTAGGTCAACAAATAACAATATACCCATAGAATGAGTGTAGCAAAGATGGATGAGCGACAAAATAAAAAAAGGCAGAATTCGAAATGAATCCATATGGGAACATTTAGGTGTGGTACCAATAGGTAATAAGCTGAGAGAAAGTAGACTTGGGTGGGCTGACCATGTGTGGCGCCGACTCAGTACAATTGTTAGAAGGTGCGAGTTAGTTCAAGTAGAAGAATTGAAAAGGACAAAAAGTCGGCCCAAAAGGAAATGGTTAGAAGGAATATTAAAAATTATAGAGACTTTTGGCCTCACTGAGAGTACAACCTTGAATAAAACAGAATGGCGTACCAAGATTCCTGTAACCGACCTCAATTAATTGAGAAAAAGCTATAATGATGATGGTGAACTACATAAAACCAACTTCAAAACATAAAATAATTTTTTTTTTACCAAATATGGAATCCTAATTTTTAACCAAGGGAAAATTATAAATACCCCAAAATGAACTTTGTAGATATCCTTTGATCTTTTTAGAGCAAGATTTTATACTACGAGACCATGTACTTCTATTACAATGAGGTCACAAACACATCTAGCCATCCGATTTCAAATTGGACACTTTAAGATGCATCATGAACTTCAAAAAAATTTCTTTGAATTTTGAACCTAATCAACACTCACAACCACTCAACTACTCAATTTGAAATATGATAGACATGAGTGATTGAAACTCCTATTATACTAAAAATAAGTCTATTTGTGCCTCCTAATTCATGTATTTGAAGCTGGATTTGAAGAAAAATGGATTTGTAATAATGTTGAATGTATTTAGGGTTAGAAACATAAATCAAAGTGAAAAGGTTATATAAGGTGCCAACCTAATTCTATTGAGCTAAAGCGCACCTTAAAATCCTCATAACAGTGTTCCGATGTTGAAAAACCCTCTTTAACTAATCATCTCAACCTCGAGATGCATAAACACAAAAATAATTTCAAACCCTTAAAGACATACATCTTATGACAATTTATTTGGACAGTCCGTTCTCAAGATTTTTAAGTGTATATAGAAGTAACTGACCTAGATTACCTTTATAACTTTAAATTTCACAACTAAGTATGAAATAAATTTTCAACCCATCACAAGTCCCCAAAACTTCATCTAGCACAATTTTCCGGCACTAAAACTAAATCACCGAGCAAAATGTGAAGATGTGCCTTACTACGATATAACGAGGTACCTTATACAAACCCACCACATATTAAACCCGTCAAGTGAACACTGGATTTGAGGCTTCAATTGTGTATAAGAGAGAGACAGAGCAACCAGCGAATTTGTACAAAAACAAAAGAAAATTGAGAAAATACTTTTCTCACTAACTCAAAAAGCCTGCTGCATTCATACGTAATATAATCAGCAATGTGCCCTCAAAAACCATCCAAAACTTGAACAAAACATAGAGCTCTTCCTTAAATAATACAATTTCGCCAACATATTGAACTACTACTACGCCCTCCCTCTCTTCAATAAAGGAATTTCGCCATCCTTTTTTCAGGGATAAGAAAAAAACACCCCACATTTAATTCCTTCTCGAAAAGCTTCGATTTCCACCTCTTCCTCCTCCGCCACCACTCCTAGCGAAGAACCCTCCTCTTCCACGACCCCCACCCCCACTTCTACCTGAAAATCCGCCGCCTCTTCCTCCTCCACGCCATCCATTATTACTACCACCTCTGTCCCTGTTAGTTTCTTGCAAAGGCGGCAGCTTGTCCAATACCTCAACACTGACCATGTCTGCATTTTCTTGACCTGCAAAGTTATCACATTAAAAAAAAAAAAAAAAAGAAGAAAAAATATTTCCATTTCCAAATGGATTATTTGACTAGGGAAAATCCCTACACCAGGGACATGGAGTTATATGGTACACCATGGAGGTTATTCACCATCAGTTCCTGATGATGGATGGTGGAGATTGTTTTATGCTGGTGAACGTCACATGGAACTAACGTTTGTCTTTACCATTCATTGTTGGGGACAGATGGGGGATGCTCTTGAGAAGTACCATAAAGCAGTGTTTTAAAAAGCAGACCACCCAAGGCATGACGCCATCACACAGGCTTAGAAGGCCAAATTAGGCAGATACCCCAAATTAGGTGGATACCCCTGGGCGCCCACCCAAGGCCTGTGCCGCACCCGCCCACTAAAGGAATACAAAAGGGGCAAAATTGTGAGTTTTAAGTTCATTTGAAACCTAAAACCCAGACTATTTTAAGAAGAGAAAACCCAAAAAGAAAAAATTTTTGGCACTTGACTACCCCCGACTATTTTAGTGAGAGAAACCCAAAAAGAAAAAAATTTCTACTGGCCCCCAACCCCCCTAGCGCTTTTTGAAACACTGCCATAAACCATACACCACCCATTTCGTATTAATCAGAATCAAAACTATAAAATGGTCCTAAGATTCCCTGGTTACTTTTTCCTTTAAAAGGGAAGACTCCATTGGCTACGGATCAACTGCCAATTGTAAATTTATAAAGACATTATGACTTCCTCTATTGATTGAAATCTTGAACAATGCAGAGCAACTGCAAATCAATAATTCAGCTATCTTGCTTCCATTATATCTTGATATCTTCCAAAAGACTATTTTGTAATAGAAAACCTGATCCCCTATGAGCAATGCCATTAAACCCAACAAAAAGGTTTGCTAGACATAAAATGGTTACTTCATTTCATGAAAAGAACCTCAATATATCCCAATTGATCCCTAACTAGGCCTAGAAATTTATTGTTTTTCTAACTGAAACAAAATAACAATAATAATAATTAACTGAGGCATTGCTCACAGAAAACAAGGTACAATCAAACCTGTAATTCCAAACTGCCTTAATATACATACCCGCAAGGAACATGTCCAAATCTTCACTAGGCACATCAAACACTGCACCTTGACCATCAGCAGTAAGAGAGAGACCCTTGATCGCAGATAATTTTTCCTCAGGCATGAACCTCCTCAAGACGCTGAAAGCAAACCTACATTAAAGTTGGCAACAAATCAGGCTAATCTATTTAATAGGCAGTTCAGATATGATCACAAATGAACAGTCACTAAATGACATTGACAAGTTAGTAGAATGATTCAACAAGTCATCAACAAAATCCCAGGCTACGTAGAATTTAATTAAGAACTTGTGTACACGGAGAAATATTGTTTTATACTATGTATGGAATCCAAGTAAACAAGACAAAAGATCAAGTTAAATTTACAAGAGAATAACATTCAAAACAATACAGGCATTTAGGTTCTTTCTTAAGGATCTCAGTATTATGTCACTGGTTTTGAATTATGAGTTTTGAATATGAGAAATTCATGCTGTTTCCTATTGGTTTTCTCCCCTTTCTTGGTTCAAAGAGCCATTGTTTCCTATATTTCAATTATAAACAGAGAGAAAATTACTGATACTTACGATGGTGTATACATCACTCTCCCAGTCTGAAGATGAACAGTGGTAAAGTTGTCCTGGCAAGTAAGAAGCGACCTCCTCTTTATTTCGGTATAACCCTGTTTGATATAAAACACTCAATAATAAATGAACCACAAATGTTTCTGTTAATAAATTTTCACTTCACTTAAATTTCAACTTACAGCAATTTTCGCTAAAGCTTTGGCAACAATGTCCACTGCCGGAAGACCACCGGATTTCAATAATTCTTCAGCTTTTGCTCTAAAAACAGGCACCACACTGCATTCATTGTGTAGCAGCTGTTAGCATACAAGTACAACGACAATTCCTCTCAATAAAAAAATAGAAAATTCTTTTTGGGGATCACTTTTGCCACCGTTTCTATTCATACCCAGAACATGGGTGGAAATGCCAAAACCAACACAGGATAGTCCGCTGATGTAGAAAAGTTCTTATAGTAAAAATATGCAATTCCTCTCAATAAAAAAATAGAAAATTCTTTTTGGGGATCACTTTTGCCACCGTTTCTATTCATACCCAAAACATGGGTGGAAATGCCAAAACCAACACAGGATAGTCCGCTGATGTAGAAAAGTTCTTATAGTAAAAATATGTGTACAAGTAACAACCCCTTTCTACTTAGTGGACAGAAAGCTGATAAAACACTAGAGCAAAGTATTATTTCAACCACAAGAATAAAAGGGATAATAATCTTTTCAGAAAGAAACAATTTATATAAGGTTGCAACATTAAACTATAGAATTCAAGTGCACCTCAAAAACCTATCGGAAAAGGCTGTTTTGATGTTGGGAAAACCCTCTAATTGATCGTCTTGACATCGAGATGTATGGATGTGGAAAAAAGAAGATTTTGAGTCCCAAAACAGTGCCTCTTGTAACATATTATCTGGACTGTCCACTTTCAAGTTTATAATTCTACTTGATTTGAACCATTTTTGGAGTTTAAAATTTTATAACTAGAGATGAAAATAGATTCTCAGGCAATCCTAAGAATTTTTTACAACAAAATTACTTCTCGAGCAATCACCTTACTTTGATTGTTTAAGATTGCAACCTTATGCAAACCAACCCCTTTCAGAAAACCCCTAGAAGAAATAAACATTACCTATCGGAGACTTGGGAAATGGTTTCAGCAGCCCCTGAGCCTGCAGATTGGGCAATGTCTGCAGGCTGAGGAGCAGAAACGTGCTCGAATTTGACACCGGATGAACGCTCTATCTGAGAGACCATATATGATTTCCTTCTGTCATAGAGCATTACAGCTACTCCAGTATTGCCTGAAAATGTTCTCTATTAGTCATTGGAAGAAATTTTTAAGCAAGAAAAATGCAAAAATAATTGTTGATGGGCCACTAACTTACCAGCTCTTCCAGTACGACCAGATCGATGAATGTAAGTTTCCACATCTCGTGGGGGATCACACTGCAGAATGCTAACTGTGTTAAAAACTTGAAAACATTTGTTTACGATCTATGTTTTCTTGAGTTCATAGCAATCTCCTGAGAAATACTAAAGAAACAAAACCTGAATAATTAATTGCACATCATTGATGTCCAGGCCACGTGCCGCCACATCCGTGGCCACCAAGACAGAGAACTTGCCCGATCGAAATCCAGCAAGGGTGACCTGCAAGAAAGATTTCCATGTACAAGAAACTTTTAACTTTTTTCTTTTCATCCTCAAGTTATTGAATTTCTTGATTGAGAAGGGAGGGAAAAAATTACAATTTTAGGTACTTTCCACTTGGGAATAACAAAAAGTAAAACAGGGTATCACAAAAAACATTTGCTCTCATAATATTTCCAGGCTAACACTTGTTTTGCTCTTGATTGTCATGTTACTCTTTGCTTTGCCAGACCATAGGATCTGCAACTAGAAAGGATTAACTTTGTTTCTCAAAGGTGGCTGAGTAACATACAGACATCATAACCAATTGCCAATCTCCTTTTGGATAGTTCCTATTCGTTTATTCCCTACAGATTTCCAACTAAAATCATAGTTTACTGCTGCTCATGCTTTCGTAATATCATAACTATATACCCCTGGCATCAAATAATTTTTAATATAGTAGAAAATAGTTTCATAAATCCATTTCTATTTCCATTTTCTAAGAAGGTAAAATTAGAAGCAGTCTATAATTCTCAACATGGTCTAGTCTATCAAAGTCATCTAATAAGCCTAGGTAAAGGAGGTGGTTGCGCTAGGTACGCATCAAACGTAAAACTTGTCACATCGTATCATAAATCCTAATCCCATGTTATATGCTCGTGCTAGGGCGTTCCCGTTAAGCAACGCACTGCACCACCCTGGTGCAACAAGAAATAAGCAAGGGTTAGCGAGGGCGTTCCTCGAAGCACGTGTTGTACCGATACCCAGGTGCAGTGAGAAATGAGTAAGAGTTAACTAGGGCGTTCCCCCGAAGCAACGCACTACAACAAGCCGACCCAAATAATTGGGATAAGGCTTGGATGATGATAATGATGGTTCAGTCTATCAAAACCTGTGAACAAAAATTCAGTCGCCCAGCTGCCTCGCCGACAAACTGTCACAGGCATGCTAAGGCGGGCTCAAGGCGGTCTGGGTGCCCACCTAGTGCTATCCCTTAAATAAATAAATAAGGAAATTCAAATCCACCCAAATAAAAATAAGCCTAGTATTGCCCTTCTCTCTCTCGGGTCCATGTGCTCTCTACATAAGAGAAAAAGGAAAAGAAGATGACCTCCCAGTGTTCGATGCGAGGTCCCTCTCTCTCTCTCTCTCTCTCTCTCTCTCTCTCTCCCCCCATATTGACCAAGTGTCTCACAGACACAGATACAGACCCAAAAGAAAAAAAAAGAGGATGATCTTTAAGAATTTCATGCGAGACCTCACACACACACATACATGCGCATGCATACAAACACTAAACACATACAACACACACGCACACACACCAAACACATACACACATTCACAAAACAACATATGGCCCCCACCCCTATCCCTTCCCTTATGACCACCTTTGTGTGTTATTATCCACTGTGAGAGGCAAAGACCCAATGGATTATGGGTAACCAAACTCTATTCAAATATGGCATGCTTCGCCATTCCATGCCACTAATTGTTTTTCAAATTAAGATAGCACTTTCCAATTATTTTTGAGGTTTTACAAGTTCAGATTCGATCCTCGGTATTCACACAACTCAAATACCGTTAGTTCTTACTTTTAATATAATGCAAATCCAGATATATAGTTGAATAATGGCAGCTTACTTCGCGTTGTGATTGTTGTATGTCCCCATGCAAAGCTCGTGCTCCTGGTAGGGCTCCAGCAAGTTCAGATGCTGAATTCTTTGTCTCAGTGAAAACAATTGTGCGTCCCCCACTGGACATGCTCAAATATATCACTCATAAGCATTACTACCGCACAAAAATAAGCAAAATCAAATAACCGATAAGCAATATAACAAAGGAAGGCCCATACCATACACAGCCTAAGTATGCTATATTGATAAGCAGCCAAGGCATCCACCATCCATTCACAATGATGAATGGGGGAGATTAATTGTACCTTGGAGACTGTTAAGTAGTAGTGAGCCCTACAATCTTCATCCTCCATCACAGGGTATAGAAAATGGATGTCACCAAGTACCATATACAATACACCAGGTTGGCATGATACAATACACCAGGTTG
The DNA here is from genome assembly GCF_054954075.1 of Amborella trichopoda. Classification (NCBI taxonomy): domain Eukaryota; kingdom Viridiplantae; phylum Streptophyta; class Magnoliopsida; order Amborellales; family Amborellaceae; genus Amborella; species Amborella trichopoda. The sequence continues at coordinate 54,388,838 of NC_142344.1, read as the reverse complement.
GCATGATACCTTTTCCCATACAACAAAGATACATGCAAATATGAAAAGATTAGACAACAGGAACATTCAAACAAACCTGCTATAACAACGGATTATATCCGGAATGAGCTGGGCCCTAGCTGAAAAGAAGCATGGAAGGACAATATGTCTAACACTTGCACTAGCCTTCATTTTATCGTCACCAACAAGATCTGCCACTTTCCTGTCGGGTTTAAAAAACCTGGCAGCAATCTGCAAATGCATAACAAGAACACAAAACAATGGAGAAAGCAATGGGAACTTAATAGAAATGAAACTCAGCAGGTAAGGCTTCAAACTTCAAAAATTAGGACACAAGCATATCATAATGATCAGCAGCAGCATAGTACAAGCTTAAATAGCACTAAAAACTAAATTTATACCTTCTTCACCCAGTCAGGCATTGTGGCACTGAAAAGAAGGGTTTGGACCTTGCTTGCATCTTCAACTCTCCCTACAGATTCACATAATAAGGTCAACTCCAATACCAATAAACAAAGCTTAGTCAGACTCAAGCATGCGTCGCTGAATTCCATTTTAAGATAAACCAGTGGTTTAAAAAGCAGATCAGTGACCCGAATCAACGAATCGGCGATCCGGATCGGGAATCGGCTGAATCGGTCGGTTCAAACCTTAAAAAAAATCCGAAAAAATTATTAAAATTCATTATAAATGTTATTTTTTAAGAATTCAATAACAAATGAGGGTACTCCATTAAGAATTTTCATTTCTTTGCATGAATATGAGAATATTGATATGTTCTTTCCCTGCATAAACTACTATTTACCATTTAATTTACATAACACAAAAGGATAAATATACAATTATCATGGATTAAGTATATCATCATACATGGACTACAATAAAACATACAATTCGTAACATACGATCTAAAAATAAAATGACAGACGACGTCGTTCTTCATCTTGGTCACGCTGGTGCCATTGATTGAATTCGCATGACAATTCATTGACTCGTTCTAAAAACGAATCATCCAAATTAGTGGGCACCTGACTATACCCAAATCCCTGAGTGTTAGTGTTTTGTTGTGTTCCTAATCCAAAATCCCCAAAGATTGTCCATCATTCATGCTCACCTACACTATCGTGCTCATCCCTACCCTCTTGTTGTTGGGACTTGATATGTGAATAATATAGCTGGGATCGGGTGGCCTCAGAATCATCATCTCTCTTATTTTCCCTTAGACCCCCTTTCCACTCTCCCTCATTAGGTGCAATATCACCAACATCTCTGAGGAATTGTGGATATGTTGGTGGGCTGCTTCCTCTTTCAGGCTGCTCATCACCTTCTTCAAGATCTTCCTCACCGATAGCGTCAAAGAAGATCAATGGTATAGAACAAAACCTCAAGGAAGATCAATGGTATAGAACAAAAAATTTACATTGATATAGTATCAATAAAAAATATATTTACAATGGTATAGTAATTCACAATGCCAATACATATGGACTTGTCACAAATCTTCATTTCGACAAACATGAATTAGTTCCTACTGAGAAAAAAAAATATTTATGCAACATTATAGATAAAAAAAAGTCTGTATAAGTCACACTTAGAATCATGAAAAAAATTACAGTAATATAGTCAACCATAATGCCACTACACGTATATTTGACACAAAAACCATTTACAATGATATAGTCATTCACAATGCTACAAATAAAATTTACAATGATATAGCGGGCACAATCCCAACTCAATTGAAATGATCACAAATAGTCGTACATCTCAATTACATATATGCAAGATAATATAATAAAAAATGCAAGCTCTAAACATGGCTACAACTCAATTATCAAGAACATACATTTTTTGCATTAAAAATTTAATAATAAAATTGAAAAATGCAAGATAATATAATTATCATACATGCCACGATTTTTTTACAATGATATTCAGTTTAATTCCTCGTGATAATACAGTTTTATAACATGTATTTTTTGCATTAAAAATTTTAAAAATTAAAAATACATTTTTAATGCAAAACTGCATTAAAAATAAAATACAGTTTAACAGCATGGATTTGTTAATATATTTTTTTGCATTAACAACAAATTAAAAAATACAGTTTTGCATTAAAAATATAATAGCATGTATTTTTTGCATAAATAATCTATTACCATGCAATTTTTTGAACTAAAAATTTAAAATATTGTTTAATTCCTCATGATAATAAAAATCTGGTCACAATTTCGCAGAAAATCACGATTTTGCAAAAAATCGATCATGAATTAAAAAAAAAAACACAGTTCTTCACACACCCACCTAACATCAGTCATTCCAACTCAAAAATCTGCCTCAAATCGAATAAATTACATCAAATTGAATACATGTTTTGATAAACAACACTATAAGGAATCAAAGCCCTATAATATTAGCACATTATTATCAAAATATTAAATAAAATCGATTGAATTGAGGGGAAAAAAAAAACGCAGTTCTTCACAGACATCAGTCATTCAATCTAAAAAATCAAACTCAAATTGAATAAATCAGATCAAATTGAATACATGTGATGATAAAGAACACTATAACGAATCAAAACCCTATAAATTTAACACATTATTTGCAAAATATTGAGTAAAATTGATAGAATGGCGGGGAAAAAAAAACGGCAGTCCATTTTTTCTTCACAGACATCAGTATTTTTTTTCTCAAAAATCAAGCTCAAATTAAATACATGTGATGATAAACAACACTATAATGAATCAAAACCCTATAAATTTAACACATTATTTGCAAAATATTGAGTGAAATTGATAGAATGGCGGAAAAAAAAAAAAAACGCAGTCCATTTTTTCTTCACAGACATCAGTCTTTTTTTCTCAACAATCAAACTTAAATTGAATAAATAAAATCAAATTGAATACATGTGATGATAAACAACACTATAACGAATCAAAAGCCTATAAATTTAACATATTATTTGCAAAATATAGAGTGAATTTGATAGAATGGCGGAAAAAAAAAAACAAAACGCAGTTCTTACCTGTTTTTCGTGCACACATGGCCTTCAAATTCAAATTTGATATGTATTCATCCAAAATACTCACCAATTATGAACAAAAACTTTTGAACAACACTCTTACGATCAATAACCCTCAGATTTTACAAAAAATGAAGCCCTCTTTTGCTTGAAATCTAAGAAATGGTTGAACCCTAAAACGTTTTTAAGGTTCTTCACAGATCCAAATTTTTTTGATCAAAATCGGTGATTTTTACTACTTTTTATTGACTGAAATGGCTGAAAAATTTAAAATAAAGCCTGCAAGATTCGATTATAAAGCTGAAAAAGATGAAAAAATGATAAAAAAAAATGACAAAAAACCATGACAATCGTGAAGAACACTGTGCAGCCTGTGTTCTTGGACAAGTCACTGTTGAAACTCGGCGATTCACTATTGGGAATCGCCCGGTTCTCTCTATACACGGGCGATTCCCTGTATTGTAGTGGAACCGACATGGGGTCTACCGATTCCCGAGTCGAACCGGGCGACCGAGTTTTCAAACCCTGAGATAAACACATTCCATGAATCCACCATAAGCATGGACAGTTCATAACATGCCAAACTGGTTAAGCATAAAATGGGGCACAAGAGGTGCCCAAAGACCAATCACTTTTGAGAGAAAAAAGTATGAAACCCATACCAAGAATATTTTCAACGTCATCAACAAATCCCATATTAAGCATTTCATCAGCCTCATCAAGAACACGGAATCTCAAAGACTTCAAGTCAATATTGTTTCTCTCGATATGATCCTAAATCAAAGAGAACAAGTTATTCGCCAGCAGAAGGCCCAATGTCTTCTAGAGCAACTTTTAATTCAATAGAATATAGTGCGAAAATTTACAGAACTACTGATAAAAAGTACTGGGGTAGAGAAAGAGAGAGAGAGAGAGGGTGGGGGGAAGTGAGGAAGAGGGAGGGAGAGGGAGGGAGGGAGGGAGAGAGAGCGAGGGAAAGGGAGGGAGGGAAAGAAAGAGAGAGACAGAGACAGAGAGAGAGAGAGAGATTAATATCCTGTTACAATATGCAATAAAAAATACCACAGGAAAAACTTAAGTTTACCTTAATGCGACCTGGTGTTCCAACAACTATATCAACACCCCTTTTAAGTGAAATTTCCTGAGGGCGATATGGGGCTCCACCATACACGCAGCATGAAGTTAAACCCACAGACCCGCCATAAAACTCAAAGTCTGCAAATACCTAAAAAAAAAAAAATAAAGAGAGAAAGACAAACAATTGCAGTAAATGAACCTATATAGCCCAAATTACAAATCTTACAAGCAAAACAAAAGCATCTTCTTAATTCATAAAAAATTAAAGTAAAATACAGCTTAAAAAAAAATGTACCTGTTTAGCCAACTCCCTGGTAGGGGCTAGGACCAGGACACTGGGTGATCTTCCATAACCAGTTTTCCTAGATTCTCCATCACGGGGCCTGGTCAAAGATTCTAGAATGGGAAGAACAAATGCCAGTGTTTTACCCTATAAATAATAGTAAAGCCACATCAAAAATATGGCTAAAAAAGTATAACCAAATGCTTATGTTCAGATGAAACACCGATGAAAGTAAAAGTGATGGATGACCAAAGGAATGCACCAATTTATCAATAAGAGGATGGTGTGCCAATTAGCACTTCAAAGTGTGTTTTTCACCATTAGAAGGAAGCAACACCAAAATGTATGATCAGCTTGAAGAGAAAACATAACAGTTCAATAAAGCTATTATTTGCCTCCCCATAATTAGTATTTCTTATTTTGTTGTTTTTTCGATTGGCTAAATATCTCCCTTATTGTGCACCTTTAAACCTAATTAGTATCAATGGCAGCAAAAGATGCTGAAATAGACATGCTATCAAGCTGAGCATTATTTTTCATGGTAGCAGAGAGTTCAAGTTGATCAACATAAAATTCAACTTCTGGGCGGATGGGTAAAGGGCATCGTAAAACAACTTAAGACCAAAAAGCTGGTCAAATGATCCAAATAAATGCACAAAAGTTAAATTTTACATTGAATCTGTACAATTTCAAGGAAGTGAATAAAACCCACAACAGATTTACTCCATAACCTATAAATATAAAAAAAATGACTTTATCATAATGGGAAACTGCCAACATAATACATTCAGGTACTGCACTATTAGACAAAAAACTACCAATGTGTTTTCAAGGAATCATCAAGTTCATAAGTGATGAGATTCATTTATCCAAAAGGAAAATCAGGAGGTTGACATATGCATGAAACATATGGAACCACAACAATCATAAGGACCAGTAATCATAAAACCAAAACACGGGCAACAAGATTACTTTTTCACTCGCAGTCTAATCTAGACCAAGAATGAAAAAAAATCCCATATTATTATTTCTACTTAGCAACTCTCAGATATCAATTTCAATTAACATGTAAATACTAAAGGCCTAAAAGCCCATAAATCCCCACTGTAATAGTAAAAAAAAACCAACTTTTATTGAGATAGAGAGAGAGAGAGAGAGTTTTATACCTGACCAGTGCGAGCTCGACCCACCAAGTCCGTACCTCCAAATATGGTATCAAAAGTCATGGCCTGGATTGGGAAAAGCGACTCAATCCCCTTCGATTTCAGCTTCTCTCTCAATACCTTGGAGATATTGAAATTAACAACTGCGTTAGGGTTTGCTTCGCCATCAGAGACCAGCTCCCCATCAATTGTCTCCCCCTCTTCATCACTAACCTTCTGCTTCTTCGACAATTTCTTGCTGCTTCCAACCTTCTTCTTCACTGTCTCGTCTGATTCAGAGGTCGTCTCTCCATTATCCTCTTCCTCCACAGCCTTCCTCTTCTTCTTGCTCTTCTTCTTATGCGACAAATCCTCTCCCGAATCACTGTTAATTTCACTTCCTTTCTTCTTGCTCTTCTTCTTATGCGACAATTCCTCTTCAAACTCACTGTTAACTTCACTTCCTTCAGGATCATAATCCATAGCTCTGGTTTTCTTCTCCTTCTTCTTCTTCATCTTTTCAATTGCACAGCCAAACATGTCGTCTAAGGGGTCAGAGATCTTGAGAGATGGCATGGTCTAGAGAGAAAAAATCAAAGGGTTTTTCACCACAGGAAGTGGGAGAGAGAGGAGAGGATTTAGAGAGAGAGGGAAAAGAAAGTACAGGAGTTTTAGAGAGAGAGAGAGAGAGAGAGAGAGAGAGAGGAGGGATGGCTGCTTCCCCTGCAAAAGGGTCTTATGCCAGAGGAGGCGCGGCAGGGGAGAGAGCAAAGAGCGGAACGCGACGCGTTGCGGTTTTATGCATAAAATGAAACCCTAGAGAGGGCAACACAAAGTCACTTTTTGGGAAAATGGTTTGATAGGGCGGCGGCCCTATCAAAGCATTCAAGCTTCACCTCTTCCAAAATTACAGGGACGCCGTTAGCGTGCGGGCAACCGACCCACATGTAGAAATACGGGCTCCTTAATAATTTATTTTTGAGATAGAATTTGATTCTAATTTTTGGGATTATATAATATAATCTTTTAACATTGAGATTGTTAATAGGTAGAAATAAATAAATTTTAAAAATTAAAAATAATATTTTTTGGAAAAAATATTTGAACCATTGATTTTATTTTTTCTTTGGATGATTAATACAAAAGGACTTGGTTTTGGTGAACGAGGTAGATCTTCGGCTTGCATACCGCACCAAACAATTTTTCAAATTACAATTCAAGCAGTGAAAAACTTTTACATCGGGGAATGATATCTTGTCACAGTGTCATTATAATATAAGGAAAGCATAGTTCTAAAACAACATGTTTATGGCATTTTTTTTACTCCAAATTTTGCATACGCACTACCTTCATCTTAATAATCAATCTAAAGAAAAATAAAAATCAATTTGCACCCTTAGTCAAAATGAGTTCCCTCTAATATGAATCTAGACCATCTATTTGATGAATTTCAATATCTAGGCCTTTACAAATTCAAAACCAATTTTTCCTTTTTTAATATTGATGTAATGATAAGAATATAATCCAAAAATTTTGAAAAGAAAAAAAATCATTATAGGGCCTAGATCTAAGCCTCTCATTAAAATGAAAGGCCTATATTAATTGGGGCAAAAAACATTTTTTTTTTCTTTTTTATATTTGTTCATTGGAATTAAAATAGCATATATTTAAAAGTTGAAGTCAAATAAATTGCCCTAACGTGGTTTTCAAAGATAGTTTGATTATATAATAATTAAACCGTGGCATGAACACTCTGCATCGATCATCTTCACTTGAACATTACGGTTGTCAAAATGAATTAGGATTTCAAGTTCTAAAAACAGTGTAAATTGTATCAAAATATCTAAACCGTTTATTTCGCCATAAAAATAAGTGTTCACATATCTGCAAGATCTGTATCATTTTTTTAGTTTCAAAATTCTTTTGGTGTTGGAAATTTATTTTAGAGACATCATAGATATTTATTTTGTCGAAAGTGCTTTCCGGAGGAGGATTTGAGGTGAAGCTTTATTTTATTTTTAGACACTTTTTGTTAAAAAAAGTAGAAAGCCCTAAAAAGCACGGAAATGGTGATTATGGTTTGTCGTGCTTGACCTTGAAAACATAAGGCTTGTATAAATAGAAAACATATCTATTACATCCCTATGTTTTATCTTGTTTAAGACAATAAATTGTGGGAAAGTATATAAAGAGACTATTTACTTTTAATACTACTTACAATCATTTTTGTTTGTCAAATTTAAAATCGGATAAGTATCAATATAAGGTACAAGAAAAATAAAAAGAAATTGTTTATATAAAACTGTTATTTTCTCAAACTTTGTGATACGCCTTTGACCGATTGATTTTACACTTGATGGCTATGAGTGATTGCGATTTTCATGTGACAAGAATAAACGGCCATGCGATATGTAATCCCAATTCTAAATTCTAAAGAGATTTGTTTATACACAAATCCGTGACAATGAAGATGATCCCTCCCCTATAATATTATTAATTTAGACTAATATTAATCCTTAGCATAGAGAAAATAAAAAGATTAAGGGACAGGCAAATTACAACCCATGGAAAGTTGATCCCATAGATTCCTCTCTGCTATGTTCCATCTCATTGAGGACCATCCAAAGCCTTGGATAAAATTAAATCTAAAGCATATCTAATGATGGGAACATGATAATGGAGATTAAAAATCAAATGGTAATTAATAAATTAATAGAACAAAAAGTATGAAAGAAATAATAAAAATGGCAAAATCAAGATAAAAGGTAAAAAATTATGAAGTAGGGCCCATAAGCCCGGCACGTGAAGTTGGGGCCTAGATTTGCATGACGAGTAAAAATCAGTCCTCTTACTTAAATGTTTCTTGAAATTTAATTTGTATTGAGACTAAAGAGTTTAATCAGAACTTCGATGGGGTTGAAGGTTGGAGGCCTTTGGCTACTTAAGAAGCGATTAAGGTTCCAAGGATTTTGTTAATTACAGTTTTTTGTAGAAATGCCATTTAAAGGGTACTATATCAATGGATTAGGGTATTTTTTAGGTTCATGGCTTTGTTTTTACAGTTTAGAACCTCTAGGAACCCAAAACAACAAAAATGAGGTGTCCACAATAGGTTGACAGCTTACTAGGGTAAGGAAGTGTAGCTGGGTTAGAGAGGGTCTACATGAGGGGATTTGGTTGAGCAAGAGGTTAGGGAAAAGTAGACTTTCCACTATGGACATGGTAAAGGAAAAATTTTATATTAAGTTGCAGCGTTGAATGCACCTAAAAAATCTACAGAAGAGAGTTTTCTGGTGTTAGAGAACTCTCGAACAAATTATTTCGACCTCGAGATGTATAGACATTAAGTAAGAAAAAAAGAATTCCAATAAAAAAATGGTGTCTTGTTAGAAGTTATCCAGATTGCCTATTTTCAAGATTTTAAAGTGTTCTTTGATCTACTCGATATGTAACTTTTTTTAAATATTAAATTTTATAACTAAAGATGAAATAATTTTTCAAGCCATATGACTTCATTGAGAATATGACATTTAATAGAGCAGAATGGAGAACCAGTATTCATGTAGCCGACTTCAATTAATTAGAAAAAAAGTTAAAATAATGATGAAATAGATTTTCAAGCCATCATAAGAATTTCGACACTAGAAAGACATCTCTAAGTAAAATTTAGAGGTGCTCCTTAGTTCTATACTATAATTCTAGGCTATGTGTATAAGCCCGTATAATTTCATATGGAGTGCAAGACATCTTATGTGGTGCGGTACATGAGGTGTACATCTGTGGCACAAGATGCGTGGAAGACATGGCAAGGTTGTTAAATTTATACCTTAGTTTAATAAAAATGGTTATAACTTCCAAATGGTATAGCTAATTTAGTTCTGACTTGAACCATTGAAAAGCTCTTGATTTGCCTAAAAAAAACTTTAGTACTCATATGATCATTACTTTTTCTGGTATTTATTTATTTATTTATTTTTATTTTTTTGCAGGTTTTAAGGGTATTATGATAATTTGGTGAAACTGGGATATATATATATGAAAGCATCTATAGGTGTTTTGGGACTATATGTGATCCAACATAGGATTTTTGCAATCAATAACCAAACTAGTCAAATTTTATGTGACATATAGATATTTGTTTACAACTAAATTTGAAGAGATCTCCAATGACATATCTCAAAATTTATGCTTTAAATGGTTAAAATTTATGATCGGTAAAGATCGTAGGGATCGGCGAAATTACAGTTTTAAGACATTTGATCTTGGAAGATCAACTCTCTATGAACCGCCTGTAAGGCTGAGCTTTATGCACCCAAGCAAGTTTAAAAGCTAAAGTACTGATCTAAGCTAGAAATTTAAGCTTAAAATAAGAAAGAAACATTTTATTTGAAAGAGAAATTTGAGCTTAAAAAAGAAATAAGCTAGAAATTTAAGCTATTCAATGCTAAAAAATCCCTTGAAAGAGGATTTTAGACTTGGGTTTGCCTAGGGTTTTTTCTTGAACTAGTGTCAAGGCTTAGGTGTTCATAGCTGAGAGGTTACTCCGGTTTAAGGTTCAATGGTTGCTATAATTGCAGAGAGTTAAGGTTCAAAGGCTTACGGTTCCGGGGTTTATAGGATTTGAAAGGTAGAGGTTTCGGGTTTCAGAGAAACTCGTGATCTCAGGTTTTGTGTCTAATCCCCTGGAATCACACCGGAGGGGTATTTATAGGGCAACCACCAGATGCCCCATGATGGCTTTTGGTGGTGACTTGAATTCGATATGTACATTTTTCTAATTCGGATTTTCTTCCTATGAATCCTGGGAGCTATCCATTTCAGATAAGACTTGAACAGATTTGGATAAATTTAGGATACTTTTAAGGATTTCCTAGGGATTATTGACTATGATTATGGTGTATTAGGATTTTCCTGACTAGTATGGTCCCTGATGATTCAAGATTACAGGTTTCTGACAATTCCCTGAGACCGTACTCAAAGGAGGTGTCCATAGAAATAACACAAATCAATTTATGCTATTAAAAACTGTGTTTTTCTTGGGTCCAACATTCTTTAAAATTTTTGCAGTGTTATGCTTCAACCCTGATGCGAATGAAGCATTAACGATTTAGAAGGTGGGAGCATTCAAGCCGATGGCAAATGTATTTTTAACAACTTAATGTCTAATGTCTCCCTTTGGCATTTTAAAAATCGGACCGGTAAGCCAAACCGGTACTAGTTTAGGATAGGCCAACACTACCAAATTAAGAAAAAAAGAAAAAACAAAGAATGTGAAATTTGGATCTTAAAGTTGTTCAAAACATTTAAACAGGGTTTGGAATTCTCAAATCAATCCAAAAACAATGTTTCTTTGACATATTACCTATAAAAAAAATTACATTTTGGGTGAATGATTCTGTGTCTCTATTCTACAGGAGACCCCGGTCCCCCACTATTTCGAGCTGGCTAGGGCAGTAACAAGCTGGCTGGGAGAACAAGGTGAAATTTTCAAGCGGTTGTTAAGAGAAAGGCATCACCTCCTTTGGAAATTCAAATATTTGGTACACAAACAAAAAACAAACAAGAAAAGAAAAATAAACACAATGTGAACTGCAACGGCAGTACTTAGAAAGTAGGCTTCAATTCCAAAATAATCTTCAAGAACGTCTTTGACACTCTTGCTTGCTTGGCCAGGTAGATTGATTGTCTCAGTACAATCTCCCAACTGAGAAACCATCAAACCATAAATAGTCCAAGCCGCAGGATTAACCCAATAAAACCATCTCCACCAAAGAGGAATCATCTACAGCATAACCAACCTAAGTATTAGAGAGAGAGAGAGCGAGAGAGAGAGAGAGAGAGAGAGAGAGAGAGAGATGAATTTTACTTACTGGTCTAGCAATGTAGAAACCAGAGAAAATGTTCCATAAGATAAACACTAAGAAAGAGAGAATGCCAGCCAACTCTTGGGTTGGAGTTAAAGCTACTGTCATCATCCCAAAGAGAGTGAAGTAGATGATACTTAGTAACATAAACAAAGTGAACCACAAGAACTTTGCCCCCATCCAAGAAAAACCGATCATCGGGTATACGATTAAGACAAAGAGTAGTACTTGGATCACAATATATGGGATCTCAATGACCACCTACAAAAGAGAAAAAGAAAATGAAGTATCAAGTTTTCTCGATCATTGTGGAATTTCTAAAGTCAATCAACTATTGAAAGATTATAAAATATGCGCATGCTATGCAGGCATTCCGCAGCCAATAACCAAGTGAAACACTGGATAGAAACAAATCCCACATCCCTTTGAAACTTTTTTTTGATGGAATACAGGTCCCTGGTTTACAACATTCTCACAATGTCCAAATCATGTTTTTCGCAGATATGCAGAAATAATTAAAATGAACATAAAATATTGTGAAACTTCTCTCCGATGGAATACAAGTACCTGATTTACAACATCCTCACAATGTCCAAATCATGTTGCTAGCGAATGTGCAGAAATAATTAAAATGACCATAAATATTGCAAAGAACAGTCAACAATGCATAAATTCAGAGTTATATGTCCTTTTTTTTCCCCCTCACTTTGCAAGATGTGAGGAATTTAATAAAATAGCTTGAGAATACCTGTTTCAAACAGTTTGTTTAACAAGGAATAATTTCTAATCTCAATAATTTCGTAAGATTAGGATGAAAGTACATATTCACCTAAAAATTGTAAAAGCATATTTGATGAAACACTAACAAGGGGTAATTCTCCCACTATATCTTGGATTCGCAAGGCATGACAACGTGCACGTGTAAACTCACCTATGCACACCTCCTTGACTTTTATTATACAAGGAATGTGTCTATAAGTTAACGTACCTGAGCAATGGCATAAGGCATGGCCGAATACATTCCGGCTGATTTCTCACGATATAAAACCATTCTCTCTAGGCCTACAATGGGTTGAACTGCAGTTGTGTTTGTGAAGCCCAAGAAGAATGCTAAAGAATAGATTGCACCAAGAGCGTTAAAAAAATCTTGCTGCTTGCTCCTGTATGCATAAAGAAAAAAAACAATAAATGCAAACGATAATCACTCCCAAAAATAAATGACTAGGATATATTCTTTACAGTAACTAAAATAAAGAGCAATTAGGATGATGCAAAAATAAGATTAAAATCTACCAAGTAGAGACTCACAGGTCCAAAGCAATGCCCCAGAATATGGTTGCAAAGAGAACCGATATTGTGATTGTGATGAGGAAACGGATGGCATTGTATTGGGGATTCCTCCAATAGGACCAATGCTGTTTCCACAAGCATACCATACACTGAGTCAAGAAGTTCTGAGAGGGCAAGGATTCGAAGCTAAGGTCTTTTGAAACTGTTGAAGGCCTACTCAATTCCTCTATGAGTTGCTGGTTTTCCCTGGCAATCAAAAGACAGTCACTATGGAGTACATAGTTTTTTTTTTCCCCTTTCTTTTTTATATTGAGAAAATACAAGGTTCCGTGATGGGAAGAACATACTTGTATAAACAGGAGTTGCAATAAACTTGAGCAAAATCTACAGCGAGATCAGTCTCCATGGCAGAAGAAGTAATGTCCAACATCCAAGCTGCTGGATTATAACCATCCTTTATTTTAGGAATCCCTGGAATAGCCTGAAAACAGCACACAGTAAATTTATGACTTTAAGAAGTTCAAATTTTTCATTGCAGTCCAAGAAAATAAGCAACTTTTCAAAAAGCAAAAAAGGCAATTTCTAGAATTAATTTTATCTTACGCTGACTATTTGTGGATAAATGACCATCATGATTCCACATCTTAGTTGAAAAACTTAAAAACAGGCTAGCAATAATCTCCAAAAATGTTTACCATTTCACTAAATCATGGATTATCACTAAGGTGACCATTTCGACTAGTTGGAGGCATCACATAGTAGATTCCAAAAATGACTGAAGTCCGCCATATTATCTTTAGATTATATTAATAACTCAACCTTTTCCAGCATACCCAATTACCCTCTCACCATTCATGTCTGTATACAATATGCAGACAAAACTAACTAAAGATCAAATCTTAAAGCTAAATCACTGCCATATATGGCCACTTCATTTTTCTGAAAATACTTTCTCAAGAATATTTTCCATTAGTTTGCCACTATTGTGACTTCCAATAGTCTCCTAATGGACAAAAATGTCTTTTCCATCTTCAACAACTCATTATGTTATATTCTACTTCTAGAAGTATTACAAGAAAGGAAACTCTTTGTGGAGAATCATTGATATTAAGAGCATCCAAATAGCATTAGGAAACCATATGGAAGAGGCATTGGGCTAAATGGACTTCTTATGTATATGTACTTACGAGAATATAGATAACCTTATATTTTCAATAGAAAATTGCTAAATAGATATCTTGGCTTAATAATACTAGTTGGCAACACCTGCAGCACATGAAGATTTGTAAAGAAATGAAGAAAAATTAATGTTCTGTTTTTGGGAACGGAAAACAAAAATCATAAAATCATGAAAATGTTTCTCTTTGAGAGAAGGCTAATAATTCTATTGATTGTCAAAATAATGGTGAAATCATACAGAATTATGGACTACAATATTAGACACAAAAATTAAAACGAATACCCAATTTGTTGAACTAATCAAAGTCTTGGAGATATGTCTTTCAGTAGAAGTCATATGTGAGAAATTCAAAACATTGCACAAAAGATACTAAGAAAATTGATAGAGAATACACCTCGAAGTACTGAATCAGGTTCTGAGAGAAATGACCCAGTGGTCCTTCATATATGAGCTGCCCACCTTTTTTCATTAGTAGTAGCTGCAAAAACAAAATTAGAACTTCAAACCAAGGCTTAAAAGACAAACACTGGAAAATTTAAAAATTAACTGAAGATACACAACCCTATCCATCTTGGATACCTCATCAAAAGCTTCAAAGATATCAATACTCGGCTGGTGTATGGTGCAGACCACGGTGCGACCTGTGTCAACAGTGTTCCTCACCACCCTCATGACAATGGCAGCTGCCCTTGCATCAAGCCCAGATGTGGGCTCGTCCATGAATATGATCGAAGGGTTTGCCACCAACTCAACAGCAATAGTCAGCCTCTTTCTCTGCTCAGTGGATAGGCCAGAAAGCCCAGGGACACCAACCAATGAGTTCCTTAATGCTTTCAGTTCCACGAGATCCATTACCTCCTCCACAAACATCTGAAACGTTAGAGCCAATCAAAATAAGACAAAACATAGAATCAATTAGAGAAACACCATGATAGTAGTAGTGGTTTCCTAAGATTATAAAGCTCTCTCTCTCTCTCTGTCCAATATTTTCCACAGTGGAGAAAGGAGAGAATATATCACATTTCAGGAGCTTCCTGACCACAAATCAATTTTCTTTGGCTCATTTATTGAGAATTAAATTATGGAGTTCACAAACAGTGCACTTACTTTCCTAGTAGAGGGCTCAATATGTCGGGGGAGACGAAGCCATGCAGAGAAGAGCAGGGACTCATAGACTGTAACAAATGGTGAATGGATGTCAATTTGTTCACAATAACCAGAAATTCTAGCAAAGGTTTCCTGGTTTTTTGGGTACCCAGAAACACTAACATTTCCTTCTATATAACCCCCAGTTTTTCTTCCAGCCAGTACATCCATCAATGTGGTTTTGCCTGCGCCAGAGACCCCCATTACTGCTGTTAAAATTTGTGGTCTGAAAGCTCCACTCACATCCTTGAGCAGTCGTAATCGTTTCTCCGAAACCACTTCCTTCATCTCCTGATGAAAACGAAATTATATAAGCTTCTGTGTCATTGCACACACCCACACACCCTGAGAGAGAGATCGAGAGAGAGAAAGAGAGATAGATTTTACAGCAGGCATGTTGATGTAGTAACTTATGTGGTTGAATGCAAGGGAGAAGGGCTGGAAAGGTAGCACCATGCCTCTCTCATGAACTGCCAAAGTTGTTACTGGATGATCAGCACCCATGCTATAAAATGGGTTTTCCTCATTTTTATCAGATTGAACTGGGCCACAAGCCTGGTGCTTTCGGGGAGCTGAAACCATTGAACAACTAGTGAGCCATGACACAAATCATAGGAATGGGGGAGATTTTTTAATACTATCATAAACTAAGTAGGTATCAGAGGATTGGTTCACTGTCCCCTACTCCAACTGAAACTGTTTACCCCCTCTTAGGGTGTAAATTTTGTAACTTAATGAATCAATCAATAGTTTCCAAAATTTAGAAAACTTGTAAATCTCTAAAATAGAAAAAATAGGTGCAGGCAGAAAAGAAAGAAGGCCTGGGAATGGGTTGGTAATGGAAGTGTTTTTTGTGATGTTTCTAAGAAAATGCAGTTGTTCTTTGTAATCCATATGAAATCTGCAAGACAGGTGTCATAATTGGGATTGTTGGCTTTCTATGGTTATTAAATATTAGGAATTACAAATTTCACACCAGCTATCTCTTGGGAGTTCAACTGGAAAATCCAAAATTGAATCTTGCCCTACAATAATTATTTATTAAAGATGTGACATTTTATTTGGAAACTTAACCGAGATTTAAAAGTTCATTTAAGTTCTGATTAAAGTTTGACCAAACTAAGCTCCTCAAAAAATTATGAAGCGAGAGAGCAGACCAGACTTTCACAGCCATGTCCCATAAAATGGGTCCAAAAAAAAAAGAAGGAAACGATTAAAGAGGCAGAATGAAATCGGATCCCAATAGATATCTATCTTTGTAGGTGGTCAAATGTCCTCCTCTGTGGATAGAAACAGGGATACCCTCGGTTGTATTTAAAGAATATCCCGGGCCTTCTTGTAAACATCCAAAGGAAAAAAGTAGCAGTGTCAAGGATGTACCACTAAGATATCCCAAGGCTAGGATACATAAAACATTAAAGAGCAAAGAAAAGCCAGCTACAGCTCCTATGCATATCCAGAACCAATATTCCTCGGAAAACATTCCCCTTGATTTAAGGAAGGCCTTCCCCACCGTGCCTGCATTGCTGGCCACATCAATGTTTGGCTATGACAAATACCACACACATATATGGTTAGTCAATGGCTTGTTCTTATGATAAGTAGTAAGAGACCAAAATTATAGAAGAAGTTCAAGTAACATGAAACAAGGAGTGCACACTCCATGTGCATGGTAGAACAAAATTTCCACCAGCCCTTTTCCTTTAAGACATTAAACTACCGCAAGTTACCTTATGGTATTATGAATTGATGTATGACTGTTACACATCAAATCATAGCATACCCACCCAAAGAGAGGAAAAATATGAATTTCTGCTAACCACCCTGTGAAACTGGGTTGGAGCTTACCAGGCTCCATCTCTTGTCCAAGAATTCATTAAGGGCAACACCATTCTGGGAATATGTCATAGGAGAGACCCAATAACCCCAGACCCACCATGAAGGAATATCATCTGGAGACAAAAGAAAATAGCCCACATCTCTCAAACAATTATGGTTTGTGTTTTTTTTTTTTGTTGGGAGAGAGAGAGAGAGAGAGAGAGAGTAGGCTAGTGACGATAGCCCACCTCTTCCAAAATTTATAAGAGTGAAAAAATAAGATGAGAAAGGACCTTTAGATATAATAAAACCACCAAGGATGTTAATTGCAATGAGGATAGCAATTGCAAATGAGTTGGCAACAACTGCTGTCCTTCCAACCGCAGCTATGAGACGGAAGAGTCCCATTGACATTTGGTGCATACAAAAGAGTACAAGAAATTGTCGAAGAAACCTGCAAAGATAAATCTTCAGACAATAAATCAACAACGATCACTTGTATTTACTCTTGGACTAAAAAATCTTGTGAATCGTCAAGGTAAGTAAAGTATGTCCGGTATGTTGTGTTTGAACCCATATAGCCTAGGCAACAACATATAGACTCTAAAGGGGTTTGAGAAGCTGCTTGGTAGAATTATTTCAGAGTGGAGATCTATCATCTTTATTGGAAAACATAATTACTATAACTAAATAAACAGCACGTATTTCTCGAATCTAACAGATCAAAGAATGTTAACAATAAACAAATCTACCATAGCCGTAATGCAAAAGAAAGAATATTGGAAAGTTAGATGAAGTTGATGCCCTACATTAACCGCACTAAAGAATAGTCTCCTACCATTTCATAGATATCAATGTTGATACCAAAATTAAACAGTTTGTTAAGATGAAGACAATGTATGGACCAGCAGGAATTGTAGCATAAATTTTCTCTACAACTCTCTCTAAGGACACTTACGTAGTATTTTCAAATCCACCAAGTGTCTCACCTAGTAACAGATGGGGCAAAGCCAATCACATAATATGTTGAGCAAACCCACATCCCAGATTCAAAGAATGACATAGGCAAGTGAAGCACAAAGATAGGCAGCAAGAAGGCCCATCCTGGATAGAGTTGCAGGTCCCTTTGCTTGTAAAATACTGGCAAACGTAAGATGGTCATGGTAAGCTCTGTCATGCCATTGAATGTAACAACCACCACTCCAGAATATAATGCCCCAAGATATCTGTTAACCACTATTTTGCATTAGTTTGGATTTTTTTAGGGACTATAACTTGACCTGCACACTTTTGGATAAACTGATATAATTTAGAGGCCTTAGCGATGACAACAATATTTGTCAAGTTAGCACACTGTTTATGGATGCTCATCAATAATTAAATAGATATTTAAGCGAATGCTAAAAAAGAAAACTACATAAAGCAGAAAATAATCCTAAATATATTGTTCCAAAATCTTCCACTTCTGTATTTGCAATTGAGGCAAAACTAAGTTTCATTCCTTTCTTTGGAACTAAGGGGCAAAACTAAGTTTCTCTTCAATATCCAAGAAAATTTTTTGTTTTAAAGCCATACCAGCATTTTACCAGTAGTCAAAGAGGAAAAATTATGATTATTTCTATTCACTTTAACTACAAAAATGGAAGAAAAAGGCAGGTTCACTATAAGTATATTTAAAATTTATTGGTTAGATATGTCCAAATGCATTATTTACTACAAACACTTTAACCAGAACTTGTCACTAGATAATCAAATAAAAACACAGTAAATTTTGAAAGAAAGAAATAACACCTGTTGCCGTCAGTAATGGAACCTTGTTTCGTTCCAGTCCTCAAGAATACAGTCATAACTATTAAGGCCATGATGGAGATTTGGACCATCTTGAAGATGTGCAGAAAGGAGTTTCTTTTCATTAGTAACCATTCCCTCCAAAAGCATGCAACGAAGAGCTGCCACCTGGAAAGGCCATACTTCTCGGAGGCTAGGGCAAAAGGGCAGGCTTTTGACAAGTCACAGGGAATATGCAATTCCTGGTTTAAAAGCTGGCCCACATAAAAGGACTGGAAGGCCCTCGCAAATGTCTTTATAGGAACATATTTATAGGGGCGAGTCATGTCAGCCGAATATTGTTCTTGATCCATCTTAGACATCACCTGGTTATACGAACACCTACGGTTATATAAATTTGCTCAAACTTGTTGATATTCTTTCCCAAATTTATCACATTCAATGGTCAATTAGGATGGAATTAGGTTTCAGCACATGATAATAACTGAGATGGTATAATGACAGTACCATTAGTGATTTTCCAAACTTTTGAAAAAACAAAGTGCCCAATGCCAAATTTCAGCCAAAAGAAAAATCTACGCTACACAGACACGCACGCACGCTCGTGCACACACACACACACACACACGACACACACACTAAAGTTTTGCATTTAGATTCAATCAAAGTCTAAACCTCTCTTCACTCAGATAACTTCCTTACTGTCAAATCAAGGTTGGAGATGAAATGCCATAATTTAAACTTTGGCCATCTGGCCATGAGAATCAAGAAGGACTACTGAATTTAGCAACACAACGTATGGCTCAAATTAAGAAAATGAAACAATGTCTGAAATGAGGATTACAAATTTATCTAATGCAATAGACGTTCATGATTTTGGACCACATGCTCACCACCTTATGCGGCTTATAGAATCTTTTTGTCACCCAACTGTGAAATGACCACCTTGGAAATTACATAATCATGCCTTTAATGAATTTGAAGACATCATGAAGACCCAATCATTTGGAAGCCATGCCTTAGATTGAGGAATGACAAAAATGTTACAGCAATGTTAGGAATAACCCTAAATCACACCAACTTGACATGTATCACAAGTCAAACCAACTTTTAAATAAGATATCCCCTCTTTCTCTATATCAATCAATTCCTTGATCATAGGACTATGTTTCCAGAGAGAGCAAAATCCAGCTCGTAATTCAAAAAACATTCAGACCCCTTGATCTTTTGCCAAATTCTATTGACAAGAAATGATTCATCCATTTTAAAGAACTTGTAGCCTAAACAAAAGACAGTT
Source organism: Amborella trichopoda (assembly GCF_054954075.1). NCBI lineage: Eukaryota > Viridiplantae > Streptophyta > Magnoliopsida > Amborellales > Amborellaceae > Amborella > Amborella trichopoda. The sequence goes on along the minus strand of NC_142344.1, from coordinate 54,368,928 downwards.
CTAAAAGAGAACTTTAAAAAACAATTGTAAACATCTAGATAGGTTGAGCAAATACCTCTTGGAGAAAGTCTGCAATGTTCTTTCTACTGGGACAACTGAATCCCATGAACTTGAAGAAATCTAAAATCTTTTCACGAGGGCCTTGGTAAGCAATTTGACCTTCATTCATGAGGATAACTTCATCAAAGAGTTGGAAGGTCTCAGGGGTAGGTTGTATCATTGATATAACCATGGTTACATCCATCGTGTGAACGAACTGATGTAAGTACTCCACAATCTGAAAAATGGTCAAACTATCTAAACCTGTAGATATCTCGTCCATGAAGAACACTCTTGCTGACCCAACCAACATCTCCCCTACCATGTGAAATTTAATGAAGAGGATTGAAATCATAGCGAAAGCTTTGCCAAGATACTAACAAAAAAAGGACTATTCAAAATTTAAAGCCGTGAATGTACAAGTGATGCATGTCAATATTCTTCTTAGCTTAATTCATTGCGCAATTCATGTGAAACTATCACTATAATAGGAATTTATGATTGACAGGGTAATCAAATGATCCGTCAAGATAGTTTGCATGCTTATCATGGCTCTAAATACACTATAATCATTAATCAGCCATTGACATTACACAATATTCTGTTGAGACAGTGAGTCAACTACTTGTATAGTAGTATTTAGCATTTCTTTTCAAAAACAATCAAGACACACTTAATTTCAAAAAAGGGAGCCCAATTAAGGACCATTACATTGTCTGCCCTCCGCATTTTTGGGGCCTGGGGCAAGTTGTTTCGGCTCAAATTTGGCACTCATATTCTTTTGACTTGGCAAATATGTTAAAAAAAAACTGAAAAAACTAGAGAAGGGCTCTTTTTGTGGACAGAGAGAATGTAGTGAATGTGGACACCCATTTCAGGAAAGAAAAAATGGTGTTAGATAGAGGCCCTAAGGAGATTTCTTTGACCCCAAATTTTGTAGATTGCATCATCATCACAACATGAAGAATTTTAAAAAGGAAAGAAAGATTGATTTCGAGTTCTTAAAGGGTTGGATTTATAATGTAGATTCAGGATTAATATAAACTTTTGACAAAGTTTTACGTTGGCTGCCTTCCTAACACAACCCACCTCCTTTATCTCGGCTCGGACAAATTAAATGGAAGTTTTAGAGTCCCTACTTAGACCACTGAGTTTATGGCCCTTGCTAGAGCAGAATGGCTGACCAAGATTCTTCTAGCATATCCCAAATAGTTGGGAAAAGGTACTGATGATGATGAAAGGTCTATTTCATGGACGGCTCTTGCTCCCCGAGTTCAAGAAAACCATTTTCCTAATTTTTTTTAAAAATGTTTTACATGGACTTCTTCACTTAGTCCAAGAGATTGTGGATCTCAAATTTAGGGCGAAACAAATGCCCATAGGACCCCAAAACAAGGGAAGGTGGACCACTGTAGCGCTCCGCCCTTGAGTACACCAAATGTTTTCCCATCTAAAAGTTTTACAACTGTAATGTTTATGTTTTGAAAGTTTAAAATTTGTTTTAAAATTTTATCTCATTCTATTTCTCCCTTATTATAATTAACTCACATGGAAACGTGCTTCTCCTAACCAAGCAAAACTACCCACTTGTCTTTCAGGTAAACCAAGCAAAACTACCCAAGAAGCTCAGCAAAAATTTAGCTACATACCCTCCTTCACATTCATTATGGTTCTAGAATTAATTGAACATAACAATTTATGTGAGTCTTTATTGTTCTAATCTTATTTTTCCTTTTATCAAATAATTTTTGCTTTCTAATTGGTGGTTTTCCAAAACTTCTAGTATCTCAAATTGATCATTTTAGTTTCGTGCAACGCATTTCCCAGTGAAAAATAAACAATAATTCAATACAAAAACACTGGTCATAGTTCTAGAAATACACAAAAGCAAAAGAGACAGGGACTTGGCATATTTAGAAGGTGTTCAGTGATTTTGAAGTTTTACCGATTGTAAGTCTTTTCTTTTGGCCACCAGAAATCCCTCTTTGCATTTGATCACCCACTATCGTATCAGCACAATTTTCCAATCCTAGGACCTGTTTTTATCAGTAAGAAAATCCCAATTAGAGGATGAAGCAAATATTAACATTTTTTTTTTTTTCATGTATCCCCTTTGGTCAAAATCTGAAAGAAAGAACATGGCACAAAAGTAGATAATTGGGTCATAATTCATTTCTTCAAAAGATTATTGTTATGAGAGCCATTAATTACAAATGATGTAGCAATATTCTTGTGCAATACCTTAAGAATATGATCAATCACAAGGGATCTTCCTTTGTCTTCCTCCAAGTTAGCCTGAAGCAATAACTCAATAAGAGTAGACATTTGAAAACCTTTCTTCCATTAAAGAAAAATCACAGTAAAGCTCTTCCATCAAAAGAGTAAGAAATGAAGCAGAAAGAGTGACCTTCATAAATGTGTCAATCTCTGGGTGTGGTGTAATACCTAGAGCCTTCTCTCTCCTGCATATCTCAGCTAGCATCTCTAGCACACACAAGTTCAGAGAAAGTCATTAGTGTGAGTTTTTTAAGGGCAAAAATCCCAGATAAATGTCATTCATTGCTCTCTCTCTCTTTCTCTCTCTCTCTCTCTCTCTCTCTCATGTTTCAGGGTGAACCAGAAGGAGCTAAATATGCTCCATCATAAGGAAAAGATACCTTTTAGCTCAATTTCAGTCCATGGTGTCACAAACCAGGTTCCAAAGATTCTAAAATTTTTAACATTACCAGTGAAATTCTTGAGACTCCCCATATTTTCCATTGAAAAATCGATCTTATTAATATCAACATAACAGGAAATCTGAGTAAAGAGAGCTGTCACTCAGATTGCATGTTAGTTCGGTATTAGTAGGAAGGCATTTCTCAATTCACTACTTCAACCCTAACCATTTCCTCTCTCTGCCTCAGCGAAAATTGCATCATCCATCTCTCCTCTCTTCCTGCCACTACACATTTTACATCATTCATATCTGTTTCGGGTGGGCCGCCCTTGAAGGCCGAAAGCCTTCATTTGAAATGTGTTTGCCGTCCAAGTTTTATTCTAGAGTTTGGTTGGAGCAATACCCGCAATGTTGTCCGTTTCGCTTCGGAGCATTTGTTCCGTTTGGTTAGAAAAATGAGTGTTTGATTTGCGGGAAAACTCTGGATTTTTTTATTTATAAATAAATTAAATATGGGGAAAACCCTCAAATATAAACTTTTTGCTTTATCCGGTCTAATTTGTTTTAACATATTTTTGTCCGAATCTAACTTTTTTAGCTAACACCCTAATATAAAAAGTTTTTTTTGAATGAAAATATCCTTTTCGTACGTAACAAATCATTTTCAAATCCCAATAAAAAGAAACACCGCACCGCTCTTATACAAAGCTAAGTCGCTTACTTCAAAACGACGAACTGCCCCTTCAAAATGTCGTACCGCCACTTCAAAATGCCTGACTGCCTCTTCAAAATTCCAGATCGCTATTTTCAAAACACAGTACCACCCATTTTTCCAATAGCAAATCCCATGCCGGACTGCCTACCCATCAAAATAATAGTCAGACTGCCCTCTTCAGCTAAAATAATTTGCTAGGTATGGGAAGGATATTTTCGTCAAAAAAAATAATTTTTTTTTTGTATTAGAGATTATTTGTTAAGAAACATCGTTTGTTGAGAGGAGTTGTTAAGAAAAGTAAGGTTACGGGTAAAGTGCCTAGAAAGTCCCAGGGTTTTAAATAAATTTCCCTTAAATATTTGTATATAAAATATAGAGTGATTTATGTATGGACCCTAAAGTTTTAGGTAAAATACGAAATGCTCCGTTTATATGTAGAAATTACAAAGATGGTCAGTCAACCCCTTTTTTCTAAAATTGCCTCTTGAGTCAACCTAAATTTTGATTATTATTTTTTTAGTTTTTTTCATTAGTAGGGTAATGCCCCAAGCTTTAAGGCATTGCCCTACTAACAAAAAATAAAAAATAAAACTGTGTTGACCGAAGAGTAATTTTGGGAAAAAAAGTGGGAGAAATTCTTTGTAATTTCCACATATAAATGGAGCAGTTCGTATTTTACTTAAAATTTTAGGAACCTTATGTAAATCACTCTAAAATATATAAAAATAATAGAAAATTTCAAAATAAAATTTCAAAAAAATAAAAAGTATTTTTATATAGATATTTCTTTGTTTCATCCGAAGCTTTGGCCGAATCATCTCAAAGCAGACCCGAAGTGGCCCGAATCTAACCGAAGCGGCAGCATCAGGCTTAGAATGAAGCAAAGCAAATTTGACGGATTCTTATTCTCTCCGCGTCCAAATTTTATTTTGCTTTTACATTTGATCTGCCAAAACCTTATTATGAAACTTGCTCTTCATACCTGCTATGGTTTACTTTAATCTGTTTTAGTTTACTAGTTAAAAATAGCACGGTCTTAATGATGATTAATTATTTGTTGTTTTAATTGTTTTTTTTTTTTTTTGTCAAGGCCTTTTTTTGGCACTAAGTGATTTTTTTGCTCCTTTTTACCTCCATTTTCTACAGTACAACACAAACAATACTTTGTTTACAAATCCCTTATTTAAAATAGTAATCTTTTGAGAAACCCTTTCTTGACCATTCTGTTAATGTATTTTAGGGGCAAAGGGGAGAGAGAGAGAGAGAGAGAGAGAGACTTTCTATGTTTGATGAATTACTGTAATCAGTACACTTTAGATAATCAGTGGACTGGTAGTGCTTAACTTTGGGAATGATTAGGCTTAGGGTCCGTTTCCAAAAAGAAAAGGGTGTGGTTTGCATAGAGCCTAGGCTCTAAACGATCAAATTAAAGCATATCTTCAAATAGTGTCTAGAAATGTGGTTTCAATACTAAAAATCTTTGTGATCACTTAAAAATATGTTTTAATCTTTATTTATAAAGTTTAAAGCTTCAAAAATAGTGTAGATCGACATATCTATGAAAATTTGAAAATATTAAAAATTGATGGTGCAAAAATGTGTTATAAAATACACTATTTCCAACCCTTGAAATCCATTTTTTTTTCATGTCCATGCATCTTGATTTCCAGATGATCAATTTGAGGATATTTGGGCATCAAAACAATCTCTTCTAGTGAAAGTTTTTTGGTAGGCTCTAATTTGATTGTTTAGAGCCTCTGCTCTAAATAAACTTTTCCCAAAAGAGAAAGCTTATGATGCATATAAAATTGGATGGGACCGAATTGCTGATCTAGAAAACTGTTAAAAATAAATAAAATAAAATAAAATAACTATTAAAATTGGGGTTTATAAGGTGGGGATATATAGGTACCTAAAAATATATTAAATAAGGTGAAAAAAGAAAAAAATTATAAGTTTGGGTTCTAAGGGGGAATTGATCTTGACCAATTCCCATCCATATCGAAAATTGTACTATCGTGGAAGTGGTTCAGTCCTTACCGATTCCTATCCAAATCGAAAATTGTAGGCTTTGAACTACTAGTCATACCTAAGTATTTAAAAACTCAAAACTCTCTATTTCATTTCTAAAATAATCATTCTAAATATATAAATTTTGATTTAAAAAATTCTTCCTAATTTGCCCTAGGGGGTAAGCACACACTGTGTTCCTTTGGGAATACATTATTTTTGCTTTTCAAACTTCCCCTCTTGCATGAGGGCTGGCAATGAGCCCGGCCTGAGTTGGCCCACCCCTGGCCTTAGCTTGGCCCTAGTCTCCACAGGGCAAGCCCAAGCCCGGTCTAGCCCGAACCTTGCCAAAAAGGCCTTAGCGCTGGCCCAGACTTGGCTGTGTCCTTATTCGGGTCAGGCCCAGCTAGGCTGGGCCAAATAGAATCAAAGAAAAATAAAGGAAAAAAACAAAAGAAAACAAGAGCCAAACTAGACTGGTGTTGTCATGGCCCAGGGCCAAGCCCACCGTGGCCTAGTCCTACCCTCAGGCCGTGATGGCTGGGACATGGCCTGCTCTCAGGCCATATTTTGTGACCTAGGTCGTAGTTTTTTAGGACTGGGCCGATCCGAACCATCCAGTCAATTGTCACCCCTACCCATGTACAATACTATCTACCACAATACCTAGAAGAAGACTTCCAATATAAATGTTAGCATAAGATTACCTGATTGGGTCTCATTGCCCAATAAACGGCATGAAAAATCCAATGTCTCTCTCACTGTCATTCGCCCATTGTGAAGATCATGTTGACCTACATAAGAGCAAGTCCTTAACGGTTCGAAATCCCTCAAGTCTTTGCCATTATATGTCACTTTACCACGAACCTATCAAAAATTCAGTTAGTTAAAAAGACATAAATTTTCCTCCCACATTTAACATTAACTATAGGGATTTTATACTGTTAGATTACTTACCCTTGATACAAAGAAGCTCACATCAAACCTAGTCATCAAATATGATTTATCAAATTAAGCATGTAAAGGTAGTCACAAGGTTCGAGAGATGATCAATGAAACATCTTGAGCCATTCAATTTCATTTTTGACAGCTATAAATGCTTGCGTTCTTTTTTGTACCAGAGCTAAACAGTCTTATTGTAAGTATTTCCTTAACTTTGTTTATAATAAGCTTACTCACCCTTAAATTAGGATCAAGTTTTCCGGCAAGGGCTTGTAACAATGTTGTTTTACCAGAGCTTGGAGGCCCAAGAACCAGAGTCATCCTTAAAAAAAAAAAAAAAAAAAGGGATAAAAAATTTGTGATTGATTGTAGAGATGAACTTAACACCAATTTTGGAAATATGAAGAAGAAAAAATAAAATGTAGTAGAACATACCTTGAGGGCTTTACAATGCCATTCACCCGTTTGAGAATATTCAATTTTGCTTTATTTGAGGGTGAGAGGCCTATGAAGCCTAGCATGTCCTAATAAAACAAGTATCATATATGATATTATGAACACGATTTTTTTTTAAAGGAAATCAACTTAGAAAGTATATAATTTATATGAAAAAAGGAACATTGCTCCAAAATAAAAAGTAAAAAAAATAGAAAAGAAAACCTCCAAAGTATTGATTGTGGCATTCACTAGTGTGGGAAGAGCCCTTCTTCCAATGTGTGCATCAGCCTCCACACATAATCGCTCAAAGCGGACCTCAATTTTAGGAATATTGATTCCAACCCTACAAAAGCAACATATCAAAGTAACATGAGTACAAAACACATACATTTTCTCTCTCACACATGCATACACATATCTATCACTCTGTGAGTCATAAACGCAGACTCTCTTACTCTTAATGTAAGTTATTCTCGCAAAGAGGTCTACCACTATGAATTTCACGTAGTTCCCGCTTTCTCTGTGTGTATGTGTGCATGTGGTGTATGTAAGAATTCTTACCTGTCGATCCTTCTCCTCATTTCGCGAAGAAACCATCCATTGTCAGTCCTTAGCATCCCGTGCACTAGCCGCTCCTCATGGTAAAGTTGGTGGGACACATCGACACACTCCATGGCATCCCCTTCTTCCTCAGAGGAATCAGAAGGCTTAAGAATGTCACTACTTGCCTTCCATCCCTCTTGATGATGCATTATTACTAAACTTTCAAACAATCTTCTGCAACCAAAAGAAAGCTGTAGAATTTTAAATTTTATTTCTTTTTTAAGTTAAATTTTTCTGATATAGCATATTATATTGAAACAATCTCTCCATAATCTTAGAAATGTGTTTCAATTCATATTATATGCTTCGTTAATGGCGGATTTTAGTACATAATAAGCTTCGTTAGTAATGGAATTTAGTACATAATAAGCTTCGTCCATGGTGGATATTAGCAAAGATTACTGAAAGCAATGGCGAAGTTCAGTAGGGACCCAAGTCATCAAATTGACCGTCCAATTTTTTGATGGGCAAACCTAAGTATATAAGAATCCAAAATAACTACGAAAATTTAATATATTATAACTTTTTTTTTGGGTGAATCAGAGTGAAGAGAGGGCCGCTACCTCTGGGATTGAGCGTAGGAATTAGTGTTGCAAACCGGCTAGTGCTAACCAATTAAGCTCATGCTCTTTTTCTATTATCATCCAATTTACCTGAAAATACATTAATGGATTAGTTCACGATCTCTAAGCTGGCCGAGTGGTTACTTGGGCCCTTGCCGAGAACGAGTTATCCCAAGATAGAGGTCCAACTCCGGGATCTACAAAAAATTATAAAAACTCCTAAAAAAATAAGAAATATATTTGTAGAATATTTATTTGTGTTTTCTATTATGTTGGCAAAGATTAAAAAGTATTTTGGCCGTAAATACTTATTTTTATACTTTTTACTTTTTTCCTTTTTTTAGGAAATTTCAAAAATACCCTCAATAACAAACTCATCTTTTATATATATATTTTTTTGTACTTTTTTAACCACAAATAACTGTGTTTCGTTAAAGTTTATTTTGAATATATTTTTTTCATTTCTTTTACATTTTTTGGTATTTTTATTTATTTTGAGTAATTTTCAGGTGGTACAGTATGCGGCGCTCTGGGCCGAGTTACACGGACGCGGGCTAGTACTCAGCTCGGCAATAGGCTGAGCAGTCGGCCCGAGTCGACTTTTCCAACGCTGGGATTAACGTGGCGTAGGGTTTTGGTGCGTAAGTCGATCCACCAATTTAAATGTATCTTCTATCTTAGAAATAGATTTTGAATCCAAAGTTTCACAAGTGACCACCACGATCATGAATATGGGAAATAAATAATAAAATTCTTTTAAAATTATTCATTTTGAATATTTATTTTCAACTACCATTTTAATTCTTTGCAAATCATCAAATTTGCACTATTTTAAAAGCTACAAAACTATGGATCACAAAAATTGCATTAAAAGTGATTCAGGATAAATTGCATACCAGAATCTATCAAATATCAAGGTGTCTTCATGCACGCACAATTAAGTTTTCCTTTTAATAATCAAATCAAGATTTGATAATCGTGGTTAATGGGTCGGGTCATGGACCCGGTTAACCCAACCAGGCCCGGGTCTCGACCTAGATAATAGACCCAACTCGGTGGATCTGGGTCCAGGTCCGATTTAGACCTTATTGGGTCGGGTTGAGTCTAGATCGGGGTTAACCCGACCTAGTATTTATATGCATAACGTACATATAAAATTTGGTAACATGTATTAGAAAATATTTAATTTACTTTTTTATGTTTTTTTGTTTCTTGACCTAGACCTAGACTCAAACCCGGGTTGGGCCAGGTCAGGGCCATCCTAGACATAGTTGAGTTGAATCAAGGTTCGGGTCAGGTCAACTAAATATAGTTGAGTTGGGTCCGGGTCAGGGTCTAGGTCGACCCGACCCATTCCCAGCCCTAAAGATGTCCTCCTCTTTCTTTCTTTCTTTTTTTTTTCCCTTTTTTTTTTTTTTGGTGAAACGAAAATATCAGCTTGTGGGTTGATTGAAGTTTAGAGTTGGGTCAAAGACTCCAAACTCAGCTTGAATAATTGCGGGTTTAAATGTGACTATTGTGGATGGTAGATCAGAATAGGGTGCGGTTTCTATAGTGCAACGACCTTAGGATATTTGCATAAAGCCATGACTCAATTCCACATTGAAAAATGCTGTGTAGCTCTAAAAAACCTTGTGATTGATTGAAGATTGACTTTTGTCTCAAAGTGTAGAATTTGAACCTGCGATAATAATGCACGTCTCGTGGAGTTGAAAGGGAAACCCACGGTACATGTGGCAAGATAAAACTAATTTCATGGTTGAATTTTATTTTGGAGAAAGTATCTCTTAAAGGGTCAAATTAATTTACAAAATCATTATAGGTGTCAAATCATCCTATTTAACATTAGGAATATAGATTTTAAAGTTTCATTTCACAAAAGTAAGTTTTAAAATACAGTAAAAATAAACAAAATTACTTGGATTTAGAATTAGGAACCTTAAACAAATAAGGGCATTTTGGTAACTTGGCCCCACTTGAGTGGCTTGAGCAAATGATGCAATACCATGGTTGTTCAGAGTTAGCGACATAGAATAAGGATTTATGATGAAAACAGTGAGTTTAGTGTTTCCAACTTAATCAACTAGGGGCATTTTCTTCATTGGTAGCTCTAGGGGTATTCTTGTAATTTAGCTTTAGCCACGGATATTAATTATTAAAATTCTAGAGTTAACGTCCTCTTAAAGTACAAAGGTTCAAATTAGAAAGAATTGTGATGGGTGTATTTATCAAAACAATCATTATTCTTTTATTAAAAAATTTTATTTAAATAGATAACTTTACTATCAAGCAAAAGCAAATTTAAAATTTTTACAAAAATATAATAGTATTTTGGAAGTTAGTATCTTGAAATTTTATTTGTAGAGCCCTTGTCTTTTAGTTAAAATTTCAATTTTATCCTTTATGTTGTAATAATATTTACAACATCGCTCCAAAAAAAGTAATTTTTTTTTAAAAATATACTATAAAATTAATAAATCCACCCTGCACAACTCTCTCTATCTTGAACCTTTGTAATTTGAAAGGATGTAAAGTTTAGATTACCCTTTATTAAAATGGCTTTGCTTATTCAAGATTCCTAATGGCAATAAAGACAAATTGACCATTTTTTTTTTATACTTTGCAAAAGGTATCATAGTAGAACAAAAATATGATTAAAAATACCCAAATTGCCCTTGTAGGATTGATGCTTTTTATGGGGTATCTTAGTGAAACCAAAATATAATGAAAAATGCCCAAATTGTTCTTGTAGGATTGAGAACCCTAAGCAACTTGGGGTAGCGGCTATTTAGCCCGATTTAAGTAGTTTGAGCAAATGACAAAATACCCTCTATTGTTTAAAGTTAGTAACATAGAACGAGGATTTATGATATAAAATGTGAATTCTATATTGCCACCAAAGGTATTTTCATCATTTGCTTGTTCCATTTTTGAAGTATTGGATTAGTTAAGACATGATTTTAAAAATACAAAGAAACTATAAATAATAATTTTAAAATATTGAATCTAATCTAAAGAAAAGTTGCTCACCTTTTTACAGCTGGTCTTCTAAATCAGCCTGTTGGACAAGTAAGAACGGTCAAATATTAATTTTGAACGGTTTTTCAACCAATCTCAAGCTTCTAAGATTTTGAAATAATCTCCAGTTGTCCGTATTTTTTTTCTCTTGATTCCTAGATTAACCTCAAAGTTTATCAGAATAATTTACCGCGAATCACACCCCCTCTTCTTTATTTCGTCTCTTTCTCTATCCCCATCCTTTTCCTCTTTCTCCCTGCCCCTTGTCCCTTTCTTTCTTTCATATTTATCTTTTATCATTTTTTGTAACTTTCCAACTTTTGTATCTTTCCAAATAATTTTTAAAAAAAAAATGTTTAACGGTGTCTTCTATATCATGAAACCTGGCCTGGCCTGGCCTTATGTAAATTTCTTTAAATGAATATGACCCTCTCTCCTCTGTTTGAGAGTAACACTGTACAAAACAAGATCGAGCAATCGCTATTATTTGGTATTGAGAGAGCTTATCATGATCCAAGAGACCACATGAAACATTCGATCATGCGAGCATCACCATCCAATCAATAGATTGGACGAGGATTGGAGATTGCAGTACCAAGGTGATGCTATCTAATGGATATGGAAAAGCAACATAGGCCGGTCTTATATATCTCTCATATTGGACCGACCCGACAAACAAAGCTATTCAAGCTCTTTATGTCCTAGGTGTCCACCTGACGAAATTAGAGGCCATTTTCCATTTTTATCAAGAAAAAGAGCAACATATTGGAAGAAAACTACAGTTTCAGTTTAAGATAATACGATGATCATTTTGGACAGCCTGATGCGCATCTTATGCTCATGGTTTCTCTAGCTCTCTTCTACATGAGATGAGCCATGATCCTTCATTTCTTATACTGAATTGAACATGAAAGAGATAAAAGGACATGAAACTTCAAGGTTTCGCTTGAAATTCTCCTACTGTCAATTCCAAAAAACACAAAAAAAAAAGCAAGGAAGAAAAGTGAAAGATGAACTTACTGAGAGGTAGAGCGCTGATGAAGAGAGAGAGCTTATGAGAGCGATTTTGTAAGAGAATAAGAGAGTATTTATAGAGAGAGAGAGAACGAGAGCAAGAATGTTAGAGAGCGAGGGAGAGAAAGGAAGTTGACAGCAAGTATTTAAAAGGAGTCAATGAGAAAGAGAGAGAGTGTGTTTTAGTTGATTTTGGGATTTGGAAGAAAGTTCGAGGTTTTGGGGATTCAAAAAGAGGTGCAAACGTGGTTAAGTTCCCTATAATAGATAGGGTTGGCAATTGGGTCCGGCCGACAGGGTGGCAATTGGGTCCGGCCGACACGATCTGGGCGTGTGGGCCTTCCCTAAAATAGATAGGGGTGGCAATTGGGTCCGGCCGACACGATCTGGGTGTGTGGGCCTGTGTTTAAGGGTTGGACCCTTTATGTCCAAAACCCTGGATCCGAGTTGGGTCTGAGTCGGGTTCAGGTCCAAGTCGAGCCATACCCAACCCCACCCATTGCCACCTATAACAATAGAGCAAAAATAGCAGCCATATGGCATGAAAATGCTGCTCGGACCGAGCATAGTGTTCATTTGCTCCCTCGGGTGCAACTTAAGTTAGGAATATTCTTTGGCTCAGGGATGTAACTTTTAGAACCCGATGACCAAGAAAAAAAGTTCTTAACTTGAACTCCATGTGGTTGAAAAAAAAACCAATATCCTAAAATTGAAAAGGGGCCGTCCGAAAATTTCGGAGGACAAAATCGAATATTTATGAACTCAAAATCCAGAAAATAATCATTTAATAATTCTTAGGTAGATCAAAAACTTAAAACTAAAAGATTTCTCCCAAATAACTCATTTGCTAGAGGGAGTTGATAACAGTATGCTCCCGCGGGAGCATGCTATTTAGTATCAAAATCGTGCAACCAAAGAGGAAGCATACAACAAGTACTCTTCATTAAAGATCTTCAGCCATCAGATTTGAAACCAGAGGTGGGGATTTTCCATTTGACCACATCCGAAGTTTATGTGTACGCTTAGCTTCCCAATTTTATAATATCTGGCTAGAGATGATTGTGGCCTCCGCATGTTAAAGGCAAATACTCTTATAACATGAGTAACATATGATCTTATAGTGCACAATCCCTCAATCAAGTATGCAAAAGGATTTCGAAAATAAGGAACATGGTATTTAGCAGAAGAGTTTATGAGAAATTAGAGAAGGACACGGTTTCTATGAGTCCATGTAGAAATTAGTCATTTATTAGAAATCTATTTTTGAGATGGATTTTTGAATCTAATTTTTAAAGACATGTAATTTCTAACATGGAGTTCATGAATATGAAAAAATAAATAAAATTTGACAATTAAAAATAATAATTCTATTAAAAAAATATTTGGACCGTTAGTTTCAATTGTTTTCATATGGACCATCTATTTACATCTATCTTTAAAATGGATGCTTGTTAGTTTCAATTGTTTTCATATGGACCATCTATTTACATCTATCTTTAAAATGGATGCTTTGTACCTCTGGGACCGCAAATGTAGAAACGTGGTCCATGAAACAATTTTCCGAAAGCTTTTTTGGGTGATTAGATTTCTACACTTCATTGGGGAACTGTCTCTTTGTGCAGGAATTTCGCCAGAAGTTCGGTGCTTGATGTTACTTTTTATCTTGTTCGAAAATGTTGAGTGATACGTGGATCATGGCAAAGAGATAACTCCTTTCTAATTGGGAAAGCCAAACAATTTTAGGAGGAAAAGGCTTTTCTAGGCCTTCCTTTTTCTCAAGAAAAGTCTTTGAAGTCTCTTTCCGGATAAGTCTTTCATGGTTTCTCTCAAAGTTAGTTTCTTGCTATAAATGATTTCTTTTGAAGTTTTTGTGACACGAGTTTAAGACCTTCCTTACAAAGACCGAAGCCAAGGGAGGACTTTAGATCTTAAAAGTGCAAAATGAGGGCAATTAATTAAAAAAATAAATAAATAATAAAAGATATCAACATAAAATACAAAATTTTGAGATAATTTAATGTAGTTTTTTTGGATAGGAGCACTGAGGTATACAGCATAGGCTAAGTACCCATGTAATGGAATGCATTCAATCAACTGGCTCACTCTCATCTCTTCAGGATTTGAAATTATTATACGAATTAAGACTTTAGATTTTGAAAGTAAAAAATGAGAGCAGTTTGGTAAAAATAAAACAATAAAAAATATAAAAATAATTAATTAAAATGCATCATTTTGAGATAATTTATTGTAAGTTTACGAGGATATGAACACTGAGGTATACAACCTAGGAGTTGACTAAGTACTGTTATAATCGTATGTATTCAATCAACTGGGCTCAACCCGACCTAGTATTTAAGTATTATAAAATATCCAATAAACTTTTTGATATCTTTTTATTTCTTGATCTGAACCCAAACAGGGGTTGGGTCCTGTCTAGGTCGGGTCCAACCTAAACGTAGTTGAGTTGGGCCTAGGTATAGGTCGATCCGACCCATTCCCAAACCCAAAGATATTCTCCTCTTTTTTCTTAGTTTTTTTTTTTTTCTTTGTCAAAAGGAAATATCAGCATGTGGGTTAATTGAAGTTTAGAGTTGGGTCAAAGACTCCAAACTCCCATGAGCTTGAATAATTGCGGGTTTAGATGTGACTATTGTTGATAGTAGATCAAAATAAGGTGCAGTTTCTATAGGGCCCTGACCTTAGGATATTTGAATAAAGCCACGACTCTATTCCACATTGGAAAATGGTGTTGTGGGTCTAAAAAAAACATTGTGATTGACTGCGAATCGACTTTTGTCTTGGATTGAAGAATTTGAAACGGCAATAATAATGCAGATCTCGTGGATTTGAAATGGAAATCCACAGCACATGTTGCAAGATAAAACTAATTTCATGGTTCAATTTTTTTTTTGGGGGTAAAGTATCTATCAAAGGGTCAAATTAATTTAAAAAATCATTAAATGTGTCAAATCATCATATTTAATATTAGGAGTGTAGCTTTTCAAGTTCCATTTCACTAATAACTCCTAAAATATTGTAAAAATAAACAAATTGCCCATATTAAGAATTAGGAACCGTGAACAAATAGGGGCATTTTAGTAACTTAACACCACTTTAGTGGCTCGAGCCAATGACGGACCATGGTTGTTTAGAGTTAGCAACATAGAATAATGATTTATGATGAAAAGAGTGAGTTTAGTATTGCCAACCTTGATCAACTAGGAGCAATTTTCATCATTGACAGTCATTCGCTACTAACTTTAAACAATAAGGGGTATTTTTGTCATTTAACTTGGGCCTCTTAAGTGGGGATAAATTATCAAAATGACTATACTTATTCAAGGTTCCTAATGCTGATAGAGACAAATTGGCCACTTTTTATCATACTTTTTAAGAGGTACCTTAGTGGAAAATAAATATAATGAAAAAAATCAAAATTGCTTTTGTTTAGGATTGAGAACACTAAATAAATAGGGGCATTTTGGTTCTTTAGCCCTACGTGAGTAGAATAGACAAATGATAAAAATACCCCTGATTGACACAAGATATGCTGTATATGGCACATGTTCGTCAAATTTGCATCATGGTATTTTTTTTATAAAAAAAAGTTTATATAAGATTGACACATTAAAAAGTAGAATTAAAAAAGAATAGAGGAGCAAGATTTTATAACTTTTTCCCAATTAATTGGGGTTGGCTACACAAATCATTGTCCGCCATTCTGCGCTATTATGGGCCATACTCTCAGTGAGGCCATAAGTCCCCATATCTTTTCGGACTATTTCAAACCACGTCTTTTTGGCCCCTACCCCTTTCCCTTTTCAGTCCTTCTATTTGAACTAACTCGCACCTTGTAACAAGTGTTGTATTTAGTCGGCGCTACACATGATCAGCCCAACTAAGTATGCTCTCTCTCAGTCATCTTATCACCTATTGGTGCCACAGCTAAATTCTCTCGAATGGATTCATTTTGAATTCTATCTCTTCTTGTCTTGCCACTCATCCATCTCAACATCCTCATATCTGTTACACTCATTTTATGGGTATATTGTTTTTTATCTACCTATAGAGCAAAGATGGTCTCACAAATGTCCTATAGAATGTGTCATTCAGCTTCATTGGTATATGACAATCACATAAAATTCCAATTGCACATCTCTACTCCACCCACCCAGCTCTAACTCTATGTGTGACATCTTTCCCAATTTTTTCATTTTCCTGGATTATCAACTTAGCATATTGAAAGTGCGATTTTTTTTTGTACTTCCTGACCGTCAATCTTAACTACTTCATCGTCTCTACTTCTATTGTTACTAAACTTGCATTCCATATACTTTCTTAGTTTGGCTAATTTTAAAACCTTTGGATTTTAGAACATCCTTCCAAAGTTCTAACTTTGTAGTAAAAACCGTTTTGAGTCTCATCGATCAAAACTATGTCATCTAGGCACAACATGTACCACGGTACCTCATCCTGTAGGCGTCCAGTAAAGTCGTCCTTCATTAAGACAAATAGTTACATGCTCCATACTAACCCTTGATGTAGACCTATTGTTACGGAAAACTCATTCGTTTTTCACTAATTGTTCATACACTATTTAGCGCTTCATTGTACATATCTCTCACCAAGTTGATGTAGTGTTTAAAAACTCTTTACTCTTCTCACACCTGCCAAATCAAATCTCGAGGTACTCTATCATAAGTTTTCTCTAGATCAATAAAGACCATGTGTAAATGTTTTGCCTTCGCCCTAAACTTCTCAATCAATTTTTTAAGTAGGAAAATAGCCTCAATAGTCGACCTTCCTGCTAAAAAACCAAATTGGTTTTCAGATACACTCGTTTTAGCCTTAGTCGTTTTAGGTCTCATCGATCAAATTGGTTTTCAGATACACTTGTTTCTTACTTTAGGAGCAAGATTAATGTAGCTGAATGGGATAAGGCTTGGATGATGATGATGATCATTAAAAAGTAGAATTAATGTTATAAATATGGAGTAAAAAAGAGATTTCAAGTCCTAAAAATGGTGCACCTTTGCAACATATTATTTGGACCACCCATTTTCAAGAGTGTGATGCTTTTATAGATATGCTTGATTTGAACAAGTTTTGGAATTTAAAATCTTATAGTTAGAGATAAAAATAGATTCTTACACCATCTTAAGAATTTTTTACACCAAAATTACATCTCATGATAAAGTTTAGAGGTGCATATTTCTTTGATGGGTGTGGTTTCTGTAAGGTTGCAACCTTAAACAATCCAATTAAGGCACACCTCCACATTTTATTATAACATGTAATTTTGGCATAAAAAATTCTTAAGGTTATCCGAAAATCTATTTTCATATCTAATTATAAAATTTTGAACTCCAAATAAAGTTAAAATTAAGTAGATTTATAAACATATGAAAATCTTGAAAATAGACGGTCTAGATAAAGTGTTGTATGCATTATTTCTAGGACTCAAAATCTTTTTTCCTTTTCACATTCATACATCTCGATGATCAATTAGAGAGTTTTTCAACATTAAAACAATTTCTTTCTACAGATTTTTGAGGTGCATCCTTAATTCTACATTTTAAGTTGGTTGTGGAAGTTGCAAGCAAACCACACCCTTTTTTATATTATAAAATGGATGTAACTTTTAAACAATTCATAAGATCTGCGGTGCGATATTGTAAAATGGATGTAACTTTTAAACAATTGATAAGATCTGCGGTGAGACATGGACGATTGAAAATCTTATTCGATTGCCTATAGAATGGGTTTCAAGTCATTCGGGTGAAGTTTTCCTGGGGAAAAAAAATCTCGCTAATTTTTGGGTAGGGCATTTTCATACTTTGGTGACTAGAGTGTATGGCAGCTGATCTACCTTTTATTAGCCATTCTTTTTAAATTGTTATACTTCATTAGCCATTCTTTTTAAATTGTTAATGCTTCACAGTGCCATGAAACCTAGATCGACCGGGCGAACTGGTAGTCTGGGAAACCGATATGCAAAACCGATCCGGATCAATTGCGTGTCTCTTTAACAGAAAACATTCCATTTGCAGAGTGAATACATACCAAAAAATTCAGGTTAAGGTTTTAGGGGGATTGAGGCAACCTCTACTTCCTTCCAAATTTTGATCTATTGATTCCAGGTTCTAAGAGCTGGTCCTGGTGTAGCGGTATGGAAACACCAGGATTGTGGAGAACCATTTAAGTAGTCTACAACCCTTGAGTTGACAAAACTTCCCAAGTCGTTACGAATACGAGAACCATAAGATTCTAAAATGGATTTTTCTGATAACCATGGATCTGTCCAAAAATTAATTGTCCTTCCATTCCCAATAATCCGTCGAACATTGTAGCGCGAGAGAGACAACCCCATTTGAATGTCTTTCTATGCATAGGAGCATGACTTCCTATCAACTTCCCAAATTGAACAATTTCTGAAGTACCTGTGCCTAAAGAAGTGAGCTATAAGAGAAGACGGCTTAGCCAGAATCCTCCATGCCAACTTCATCATGCATGCATTATTGAACTCATAATATCATGAATTCCAAGTCCCCCCTCTTTCATTGGCAAACATACATTTTTCCACTTTACCAGGTGAACCCCTTGAGCTGTACTAGCCCATAAAAAATTTCTCTGAAGCCGCTCTAACATACTGCATATGCGCTTTGACAATATAAATGATATAACCCAAAAAATGGCTGATGAACTTAGCACTGATCTCAACAATTGTAACTGACCTGCATAAGAGAGGGATAAAGCCTGCCATGTTCCTATCTTGTTAATGAATTTCCCCACGAGATTCTGACAATTATGGTGCTTTAAGTTACTACGGAACAGAGGCATTCCCAAGTATCTTCCTCGAAGAGAACCCTCACCAAACCCCAATTCCTTCAAGATCAAATGTTTTGCATTCATGGAAACTCCAAAAAAGAAAACCTTACTTTTAGTTCCATTCAATTTTTGCCATGTGGTATTTCCAAACAGACATAGAATAGAATTCATCTGTTTTGTAGCTGTTAAAGAAGCCTCACAGAAAATAACTGCATCATCGGCATAAAATAGATGTGATACCCCATAGTCACAACCAGAAGGAAAAGCCATACGAATAGTATCTTGTAGTATTGCCTGATCCAACTGCTTACTTATGAAATCCATTACCAACAAAAAAAGATACGGAGATAGAAGGTCCTCCTGCCGTAAGCCTCGTTTTCCTCTAAAATATCCCATTGGGGAACCATTATGCAACACCGAGAATGAAGGAGCAATAATAAAATGACGAATCCAAGAAACAAAAAGATCTGGGAAACCCAAAGCATATAACTTCGCAAGAACAAAATCCCAAGAAACCCGATCATAGGCACTACTTAGATCCAACTACAAACACATCTTAAGATTGATTGAGTATTTATAACATAATGAAATAAGCTCATTGGCCATCAATATATTATCTGTGAACAATCTCCCCTTTAAAAAAGTAGCTTGCTTGAAATCAATCAGAGTAGGTAATACCTCCCTCAATCTATTAGACCTCAATCTATTAGACCACTATCTTTTTCTCACATATTGGTCCCCCTATTCTTTCTTATTGCAGGTCTTCACAGAATCACAGAGATTGCAGCCTAACATTTTGAGTTCTAGCTATAAAAAATCATTTTCAGTTCTATCTGTTTCTCACTATAAATTAACACCAACCAACTCTTTTAAATGAAACACATTCTCATGATCATTTGGATACATTTACTCATTCCATTGTTTCTCTCTAATAAAAGGAAAAAAGATTTGAAATCAGGCGATCGAGAATGTGTTGTTGATTAGGCGGAAAGTCCATAAAATTTCTTGAATGTTATACACTTTTACCGATTGGATTTCACATCCAATGGTTAAAAATGATTGCGACCTCCTTGTATCAAAAATAAATAGTCTCATAGTCTATAATCCCTTACAAATATTAGGGTCTCATCTTTCCTTGTAAAAAGGTTTTCATTACTTATTCCAATGCAGATAGCACTGGCAAACGCTATTTGGTTCACCACCAACATATTGATAACCAGATTGTAAATAATTTAGTATTAGCTATATCCCGATATGTAGCGTAAGCCATACAGAAACTGCAAGGCGTGTTGAACCTCAAGTTAATAATTTAAGAATAAGGTAAAGGTACAAGCAGTTGTATACTTCATCAGAGAAGTAGAACTCATAAGAATATGATTAGGAAGTATCACCTCCTCTGGAAATTCAAATATTTGGTGCATAAACAGAAAACAAACAAAAACAGAAAAATAAAGATAAACTGAACTGCAACAGCTATACCTAGAAAATTAGCTTCAAGTCCGAAGTAAACTTCAAGAAACTCTTTGACGCTCTGGCTTGCTTGCCCAGGTATATTGATTGTCTCAGTTCGATCTCCCAACTGAGAAACCATCAAACCGTAAACAGTCCAAGCTGCAGGATTAACCCAATAAAACCATCTCCACCACAGAGGAATCATCTGCAAAATGACCAATCTAATTATAAGAATCTCAAAAACAAATAAATACACCCACACAAACAAGCGCGCGAGCGCGCACACACATACATACAACCACTTACAGGCCTCGCAATGAAAAAGCCAGAGAAAATGTTCCATAAGATAAAGAAGAAGAAGGAGATCAGGGCGGCCAACTCTTGTGTTGGAGTTAATGCTACAGCCGTCATCCCAAAAAGAGTGAGGTACAAGACGCTTAGTAGTACAAAGAAGGTAAACCATAAGAACTTTGCCAACATCCAAGAGAAACCAATCAACGGGTATATGATCAAGACAAAGACTTGAACTTGGATCACAATATATGGGATCTCAATGACCACCTGCAAAAACAAAAGAATCTAGTCTCCTTGATCATTCTAGAATTTCTAAATTCAAAACTATCTAAAGATTACAAAATATGCATAGGTTAATATGCATTCCATGGCCAATAACCCAATGAAACAATGGATAGAAACAAATCCCTTCGAAATTCTTCTTTGATGGAATAGAGACACCTAGTTCACAGCTTTCACACAATGTTCCCATCACGTTTTACAGAATGTGCAGAAATAATTGAAATGACCATATATCTTGTAAAAAAATAGTCAATGGTTTAAATTCAAAGAATTTAAAATGCTTCATTTTTTCATTTTGCAGGCTATATCATAGAAGAATTTAATCATAAGAGCTTGAGAATACCCATCTTAAAGGACGGAGGATGGAAGAGGGAATGAGGTTAAGTCTAGGAAGGTGGCAAACAGGTTGTTCTTCGTTGTTAAGAAGGGCAAACAGGTTGTTTCTCAACAATGAAGAACTTACCAGTCTCAAGCATTTTCATAAGATTAGGATTCTTGGTAAAATGAAAAAACTGCATATTGACCAAAAAGAAAATGCAAAATGCATATTGGTCAAACTCTAACAAGGAGATAATGCTCCGTCCTCACTTATGTGGTTTGCATCTCAGATTCCCAAGCTATGACAAACATGCCCATTTAATCACATCTCTGAGCACTTTCTTGATTTTATCACAAAGGAATGATTTTCTAAGTGATCATACCTGAGCAATGGTATAAGGCATGGCTGAATACATTCCGGCTGATCTCTCACGATAGAAAACTGTTCTCCCCAGCCCGACTATGGGTTGAACTGCAGTAGTGTTCGTGAAGCCTAAGAATAAAGCCGACGCATATGTTGCACCAAGAGTGTTCAGGAGATCTTGTTGCTTGCTTCTATATATGAACAAAGAATAAGAATGATATATGACAATGATAATCACTCCTAAAAACAAAGGACAATGATATATTGGTTAGTGTAACCTAAAATAAAGAGCAACCATTTGATGTAAAAGTAATATTAAAATCCACCGAGTATTGTGTTGGTAAATTAAACTCACAGGTCCAAAGCAACACCCCTAAATATGGTTCCAAATAGAACAGATACAGTGACTGTGATGAGGAAGCGGATGGCATTGTGTTCAGGGTTCCTCCAATAGGACCAATGTTGTTTCCATAAGCATGCCATGCACTGAGTCAAGAAGCCGTGAGAATGCATGCAATCGAGACAAAGGTCTTTTGAACCTGTTGAAGGCCTACTCAATCCCTCTATGATTTGCTGGTATTTCCTGGCAGTCAAAAGACAGTCAATAAGAATTCGGAATCTATACATATTTTCAAGATAGGAATAACATACCCATATAAACAGGAGTTATGGTAAACTTGAGCAAAATCCACGTTAAGATTAGTCTCCATGGAAAATGAAGTTATGTCCAACATCCAAGCTGCTGGATTGTAACCATCCTTTATCTTAGGAATCCCTGGAAGAGCCTGAAAATAAATTGAAAAACTTTCAGCAAGTTTATGATTCAGGTCTAAAGAAATATATTATTATGGGGAATTTTCTCCCAATACATCACAAAGTTCACTTCATGGACTCTATAGTAGAAATTTTTCATACACAGTGCAAGAGATTGAAAGGATCTTAAATTATAGTACAAAGGAAAATTCAAAAAACAAAAAAGAACAAAAGCTAAAAGTAGTTTTATCTTACACCAAAATTTTGTCAATAAAACTAGGATGATCACCATGATTCCATGTCTCAGTTGAAACCTTGAAAACAAGAAAGCAATAATTTCCAAAAATACTCCCCATTTTCACCAAATCATAGATTATAACTAAGACATTCCAATGTGTGGAAGGTATCATGCAGTAGATTTCAATAGGTGACAAGATGAGGGAAAGTAGACATAGGTGGGCTGGTCATGTACGGCATAGACCCATTACAGTGCCGGTTAGGAGATGTGATTTGATTCAAGTAGAAGGCACTAAAAAGACATGGATGGAAGTACTGAAAAAAAATATGGGGACATGGATAGAAGTACTGAGGGTATAGCCCTTGCTAGAGCAGAATGGCAGAACATGATTCGTATAGCCAACCCCAAATAGTTGGGATAAGGCTCTGATGATGATGATGAATTTATTTTGTACCAGGTATTTATGTCTTTTAGACTTGGAAAGAATCTAGGGTAGTTTAGTCCTTTATTATTTTATTTAATTAGGGTATTTTAGTTCACTATGCTTGAGAAAACTTGATTAAAAAGGGGAGAGAAGGATGTCCAGTTCCTAGGATGTTTACTTTTTTAGAACTTTGTGAAAAATAAATAAATAACTCGAGAAGAAATTCCTGAACTAATTGATTGAAAGCCATAGAGGTGGCTCGGTTGCACCTCCAGGGTCTTCCCTTCCAAGATACTCTTACGTTTCTTCTTTTCTTCTTTCTCATTTGTTCTCCTCATTTCTTCCCTTTTCTTCCACTTTTCCCTTCTTCTATCTTTTCTTTCATTTTCTTCCCCATTTACTTCTTTTCTATCATTTTCTTTCCCTTCTTACTTCTTTTCTTTCTTTGAATCCTTTATCCTTTATTATTGTTCTCTTTCTCCCTTATTTTTTCTATTTTTTTTCTTCTTTAAACTTTGTTCTTTTCATAATCTTCCAAACTAGTAAAAACTTGGCATTAAAATTCCACTAAAATCTTAAAGTAACCCAAAGGTCGTCCCTAGAATTAACCATAAATAAAATCCTTTGAAACCCTAATTTCATACATAGAGTCCAAACCCTAATTTTTACACCCTATTAACTTCAAGGAATAAATAGGTTTCTTTTGAGGGAAAGCTAATAACTCTATTGATCATCCAACTAATAATGAAATCAACAAACTATACAAATTAGCCTTGAACATTAAAACGAATCCCCAATTTATCCAACTAATAAACATCTTTCAAGTACTTAGAAAACCTAAAACAATTTCAATTTTCCATATTTAGAACACAATGAAGAGAACATTCTTCCAAACCAGACCGAAGTAGAAGTAAACAGTCGGACCCGGACCTGGATCCCAAAAAATATTATGGGACCCAGACTAGACTGGACCCAAAGTCACCAGAATTGGACCCAGATTCAGACCCTAATGTGGGACCTGCCATTTGGACCTGACCCAAAACTCAAAAATCCATATCTTTAAATATATTTCATAAATTGGGAACCAAAAATATAATATGGGGCCCGGACCCAACCATACCAAGACTCAAATAGTGTTCGGGTCCAAGATTTGGATCTGAACCCGAAGTAGTCGAAAAAGATACAGGGACTTATGGCCTGTCTGAGGATATGGCCTTTAATGGAGAAGAATGGAGAACCAGGATTCATGTAACCGACCCTAATTAATTGGGAAAAGGGTAAAATGATGATGATGATGATGACCCGGACCCCGGTCGGGTCAACCCATCGGGTTCCGATTCAGGTCCAGGTCCATTGAAATCATATTCGAAATATTTAAAATATTGAAAAAAATGATCTTATTATAGTGAGATAGAATGCACCTCAAAATAATGAATCAGCTTTTGAGAGAAATGACCCAAGGGTCCCCCATATATGACCTGCCCACCTTTTCTCATTAGTAATAGCTGCAAAAACAAATTACAACTTCAAACCAAGGTATGAAACACAAACATCGGGAAATAATCAATGATACACAACCCTATCCATCTTTATATACCTCATCGAAAGCTTCAAATATATCAATACCCGGCTGATGTATGGTGCAGACCACAGTGCGGCCTGTGTCAACAGTGTTCCTCACCGTCCTCATAACAATGGCAGCTGCCCTTGCATCAAGCCCAGATGTGGGCTCATCCATGAATATGATCGAAGGGTTTGCCACCAACTCAACAGCAATAGTCAGCCTTTTCCTCTGCTCAGTGGATAGGCCAGAAAGTCCAGGGATACCAACCAATGAGTTCCTTAATGGTTTCAATTCCATGAGACACATTACCTCCTCCATGAACATCTACGTAAGATGAAAGAGAGAACCAATTAACCAATTAGTGGAAGGCCATGAGAATGCCTGGCAGTTTTTAAATTGATAAAGAGCTCTCTCTATCTCTCTCTTTTTTTTTTTTTTTGGGGGAGGGGGGGTTGGGGGGGATCTTTCCTGCCTACCTCAAGAGTGCCTGGGATCACTTTTAAGGATTGCTTTAGCATCACCCCTAGAAAATATGTATTTTATATCATATGTACTAGGAAACCTACTTACCCAGACATAGACATGGGCGTCCAGATCCAATGCATGTTTATGTGTTTAGTACTTTGGCATAGAAAGCCAATACAAAAAGACACGTCCACGCGGTTAGAATTTTATAGTAAAATAATACTCTTGACATATGTAAAAAGGGTTCACATTTATGACACAAATGTGGTTGGCACAACATTGGACCACATAAACTTAGCACTGGATGTCTTGGGTTCAAACCCCACCCTTGTGCTCTAAACATTTTTTTTAATATCCCCATGCTTGAAAGTGTCAAAACGTGAAGCTTCAACCAAAATGTAGTGTCTGTGTAATATAGCTCAGAAAATATGTCAAATAGGGGTGCTCTTGTAGTTAGAATTGACAATTTATCCAATCATATAGCATTTATCAAAAAAACGGAAAATACCATTTAAGGAGTCAAAACATACCAATTAACGTTAGAGGATCGACTTTTAATTTTCATTTCACTCAGATAACTTCTCAAAAAATATTTTCTAAAATGCCTAACTTGTACCTATTCAAGCTTGCAAACCCTGAACAAGCAGGGGTATTTTAGTAATTTAACCCACCTCATAGGCCCCATCCAAACAACGAGAGTACCGCTATTTGCTCAAGTTAAGTCAAATAACTGAAATTCCCCTGCTTGTTCAATATTTCCAATACTGAACGCGGGCAATTTGGGCAGTTTTAAACATATTTCTTTTTTTAGTGCTACTTGAATAAAATGAAAATTAAAAAATAAATTAATTGGGATCCATTGAGCCCTTTTATGATTTTCTAATAGGTTTTGACCCCTGATATTCTCGAAAAAAAACAAATAATCTAGTCATATATCTAATCATGATGGATCATAATTCCGTATTAAATGGATTCAGGATCCCATCTAAGTAGGATCCATGTCTCATATAGTCAAGAATAAGCTCCCACGAATGAATAACTCAAGGAACACGGAACCATGTTCCTGGAGCGGGATAGTCCCCAACCCTAGGGAAAATGCTCCCCATAAATATGCTCTCTCTTTCTCTCTCTCTCTCTCTCTCTCTCTCTCTCTCTCTCTCTCTCTCTCCAACATTTTCCACACAAAATGCACATGACATATATACATTTTAGGAGTTTCCTGACCACAAATCACTTTTCTTTGCATTATTCTAAAATGAATTTTGAAGTTCATATTTCATAAATGGTGCACTTACATTCTGAGTAGAGGGTTCAATATGTCGAGGGAGACGAAGCCATGCAGAGTAAAGCAAGGATTCGTAGACGGTGACAAATGGAGAATGGATGTTGATTTGTTCACAATAGCCAGAAATTCTAGCAAAGGTTTCCTGGTTTTTTGGGTACCCAGAAATACTAATGTTTCCTTCTATATAACCCCCAGTTTTCCTTCCCGCCAGTACATCCATTAACGTGGTTTTGCCTGCACCAGTTACCCCCATTAATGCTGTTAAAACTCCTGGTCTGAAAGACCCACTCACATCCTTGAGCAGTTGTAATCTTTTCTCCCGAACCCCATACTTTTTCACCTCCTGATATAAACAAACTTGTGTAAGCTTCAGTGTCATTGCATGTTGGGGAGGAGGGAGATGGAGAGGGAGAAAGATAGAGGTTTTACAGCTGGCATGTCGACATAGTAATTTATATGGTTGAATGTGAGGGAGAATGGTTGGAAAGGTAGCACCATGCCTCTCTCACCAGCCCCCAAAGTCGTTGCTGAATGATCCACACATATGCCATAAGACAGACTTTCCTCATTTTCATTGGATTGAACTGGGGCACTAACTTGGCGCTTTCGAGGAGCTGAAACCATTCAATAACTGGTGAGCCATGACACAAAGCATGTGAAGGGGATATCATTGTATTAAAATAACTTATGTAGGTAAGAGGAGTGATCTACTCTCCCCTACTCCATTTAAAGCTGTTTCCCTCCTCTTCAGGTGTAGATTTGTAGCTATAGGGAATCAATCAACAATTTAAAAATTTAGACAACTATTACATATCTAAGATAGTCAAAGTAGGAGCAGGGAAAAGGCAAAAAGGCCTTCTGTTTTCCTTTCTTTTTTTTTTTTTGGGGGGGCAGGGGGTGGGGTGGGTTTGGTTGGTGTTGTTGGAATTGTGATGCCTTTTGTCATTGATTTGAAATCTAGCAAGACAGGTATATAATTGGCATTGGTGGCTTTTTCTTTTAACTTCTTATGTGATTATCAGAACATCTGGAAATAGAAATTTTACTAACCATTTCTTGAGAGTTTAACTGGGGTATGGGTTTGATCTTGTACTACCATAATATTTTTAAAATATGCCACATTTTATTGGGGGAATTTAAAAGTTCCTCCAATTTTTGGTTAAATTTTGGCAAAATTAAGCTCTTGATAAACTGTAAGGCAGCGAAGACCTTCGTAGCTCTGTACCTTAAAATGGGTCTAAAAAAGAAACAATTAAAGGGGCTGAATGAAAATCAGATTCCAAAAGACACCCATGTTGGGTATCAAATGTCCTCCTCTGTACATAGAAATATGGGATAGCCTCTGCTATAATCAGCGGATATTCTGAGAGTTCCTCCTGTAAATATTCAAAGGAACGTGGAAAAAAGGAGAAGAAAGTGAGAGAGAGGGTCAATGATGTACCTTGAAAATATCCCAAGGCTAGGATACATAAAACATTAAAGAGCAAAGAAAAGCCAGCTAGAGCTCCTACACATATCCAAAACCAATATTCCCCAGAAAACATTCCCCTTGATTTAAGGAAGGCCTTCCCCACTGTGCCTGCATTGATGTTCATGTCGTTCTTTGGCTATGACAAATACCACACATATATGGTTAGTCGATGACCTTGTGATAAGTTGTAAGTGATCAAAATTATGAAAGAGGTACATATGGCATGCAACAAGTTAAACTCTATGCAAACATATCCCTCTTACTTTCAAGACATTAAACTACCCCAGGGTATTATCGATTGATGTATATGACTGTAACGCATCATGTCCTAGCATAATCACCCAAAAGAAGAAATTGCATTTCCACCAAACCACCCTGTGAAATTGCATTGGATCTTACCAGGCTCCATCTCTCATCCAAGAATTCATTAAGGGCGACACCATTCTGGGAATATGTCATTGGAGAAACCCAATAACCCCAAACCCACCATGAAGGAATAGTATCTGAGACAAAAAGAAAACAGCACTCATCCATTAAAAATTATGGGGAGAGAGAGATGGTTTAGTGATTATAACCCACTTCTTTCTAAAATTTATGAAGGGTGGAAAAATAAGATGGAGGAAGACCTTTGGATATAACAAAACCCCCAAGGACATAAATTGCAATGAGGAGAGCAGTTCCGAATGTGTTAGCAACAACCTGTGTCCTTCCAACCGCAGCTATGAAACGGAAGAGTCCTATTGACATCTGGTGTATAGAAAAGAATACAAGAAATTGTCGAAAAAACCTGCAAAAGAACAGTTGTCAAAATGGAATCAACAAAAGTCATGAATTTTATTTATGCTACTGCTGAAAAGTCCCACGAATCATCAACATAAATGAAGCACGTTCCAGTATGTTGTGCTGAAACCCCCAAATGCCTGGATGTCAACACATAGGCCCTAAAGCATTTTGAAACAGTTTCAAAGTGGCAACATATCATCTTTATTGGAAAAGAGAAAGGTAAACATTGTAACCACATAACTAAATGTACTTCTCTAACACTATAACTAGATGTATCTATCTAACAGACTAAAGAATTAACATCAACAATAAAGAAATCTATGATACGCAAAATCCACGGTAAAGCAACCAAAAAAATGAACGAAAACAAAAGATTATAAGCCAGGCTAGATGAGGCTGCTGCCATACATTAACCACCCTAAAGCATTAACTCCCATCATTTCATAGAAAATTGTTTGTTTAAGATGGATGCAATCTTTTGACGGTAGGATTAGAAGCATAAATTATATCTGCACAAGTCTAAGGATGGTTTGGTAGTATTTCTAAATCCACCAAGGGTTTGTTTGGATATACTTGTTGACACTGACAATTCACTATTTCAATAAAATTACTCCTTGCAAAGAATTATTTCTAGTTTGGCGGAATTCATTATAAAGTTATTTGAGATAAACTTATAGGCAGTTTTATATATAAGTTTAGCAGTATTCTTTTTTATTTTTAGGACGTTTATAAGTTTATCATTATGAAAACCTGTTTTTACTTTATTCACAGTAATTTACTGAGGAAACATGTTTTTGTCATAAATAGCTAAAAATAGTTGTATCATCGAAAAATTTACATAACTAAATAACATTATACATATTACAAGATACGTACCACATAGATAACAAGATAATATTATGTCAAGTATATATTAATTTTAGATTAGATTGTCTATTCTAAAAAAACACAATTGTCATCCAAACAGGCCCCAAGAGTTGTACCTAGAAACAGATGGGGCAAACCCAATCGCATGATATGTCAAGGCAACCCATATACCAGACTCAGCCAATGAGACAGGCAACTGAAGCACAAAGATGGGCAACAAGAAGACCCATCCTGGATAAAGTTGGAGGTCCCTTTGCTTATAAAATACTGGCAAACGTAAGACAGTCATAGTAAGCTCTGTCATTCCATTGAACATGACAACCACCACTCCACAAAATATTGCCCCAAGATACCTGCAAATCACTATTTTGAATTAGTTTAGATTTCAAGGTATACGACCATTTGTCACAACTTCACCTACACACTTTTGGATAGTCTGATTCAATTTAGAAGCCCTATTGATAAAAACAATATTGGTTAAGCCACATAGTTTATGGATGCTCCTTTATGAAAAATGAAATTCTCATTAGGCATACGTTTCTCTTGGGGGGGGCTATCATTTGCAAATAAAAAAGAAAAACTGCAGAAAGAAGCAAATAATCAAAATTATAGTTTCTCATTCCTATACCTCACATTTTTGCTCTAGCTATTGAGGTAAAACTAAGTTCCTTTCTTTTTATTTTAAATAAAAATAAAAAAAGATCTGAGAGGCAGAATTTAATTTTACTTCAATTAACAAGAAGAAGGTGAAGGGAAAATTCCTATCAAAATTTTCTCGAAAGTGCAAAAGGAAAAAAATGAAATTAAATAAAATTTCGAGAAGAAAGAACTACACCTGTTGCCATCAGTGATGGAACCTTGTTTCATCGCAGTCCTCAAGAATACAGTGGTAACAATGGAGGCCATGATACAGATTTGGAACATCTTGAAGATGTGCACAAAGGAGTTTCTCTTCATTAGTAACCATTCCCTCCAAAAGCATGCAACAAAGAGCTGCCACCTCCGAAGGCCATGTTTCCCTGAGACTAGGGCAGAAGGGTGGCTTTTTGAAAAGTCATAGGGACTTTGCAACTCCTCAGTTAGAAGCTCTCCCACGTGAAATGATTGGAAGGCCTCTGCAAACGTCGATACAGGAACATATTTATAGGGGCAAGTTGAGTCGGCCCAATACTGCTCTTGATCCATCTTAGACATCACCTGATTATATAAACACCCAATGATCGTGTAATTATGTTCAATACTGTTGATATTCTTTCCCATAATTATCACACTAAAGATTTAATTAAGAGGGAAAACAATTTTCATCCCATCATAAAATTCAAATGGTATAATGTCTCAACATTTAAAAAATTTTGCAAATTTATGGAAAAACAAAGTTCCAAATGCCAAATTTCAGTAGATCATTGCTTATGCTAGACACCAGTGTTTCAAAAAGTGCTAGGCGGCCTGGGGGGTCCAGGCCGCCCAGAACTTGGGCGGTCCAGTTGAATCCAAATAAGGATTCTGCAGTGCAGTTATGTCAGTATCAGTTATATGTATTGTAGTACATAATTCAAATTATATTACATATTAGCATTTAGCACACACTCCATAACCATAACCATAATCCATAAGTCGGTTCATACTCTATATCTATAATCCAATTAAAACTTAAACTTTACAACCAACCAACCAAATTATCAAACCAAGTTATCAAATAGTATCACACCAGTACTGCAGTACACCACCATGAGGAAGAAAACAAAATTGAATTATGAAACTATGAAAGTAATACTTGAAGACTCAAAAGAATCTTCAACAGTTCAATACACAATACTTCAATCAAAATTCAAACTTCAAAGTTTAATAATTATTCAACAATCAACATTCATCATTCATTCATCATCAGAAAATCTTGGGTTAACTGCATTAGTATCATATTCATCGGAGTCGACGGAGTTGTCACCCTCCTCGATATATTGGTCACCCCCGTCCTCCTCCGTCTCTTCTGAATCAGCCTCCTCTTCCTCCATCCTTGTTCTATGTGCAGAAGATCTAATGGCCCTAGGAGGGTCAGCTGATGTCCCTGAAGCATCCATGACTATGCCCCATGTCAATCCTTCATGCATCTCGACCTCATCATCATCAAATAACCACTCCATAGCATGGTCCACATTTTTTGATCTGATGGGGTCTCTCTTATCTCTCTTAGCAAACTTGTCCTTCAAGAATCAATTGTACTTGACATAGACTAGGTCATTGAGCCTCTTTGATTCAAGCCTGTTTTTTTCTTTGTATGAATCTAACAAAATCAAATGAAACTAATTAAAATATAATATCTATGGTTCATGTATTATTTATAAAATTATACAAACTACCCTTACAGCCTTACCCCTTCAAAAGTACTCCAATTGCGCTCACAACCGGATGAAGAAGTGGTTAGGTTTAAGATCCGAATGGCCAACTTTTGTAAATTTGGAGAACTAAACCCATGTTGGCTCCACCAATGGACTGCAAAGATATAGAATAAAATCATAAATAAATAATAGAATTACTTGATTACTTGAACAGTTTGAACTTAAGAATAATATTCATTCCTGGATCAATTTTGGCCCTTTGCCTCATTGCCATTGAACTTCCAAAAGACTTTAATGAGCACTTGTAATTTATCCGCTCATCAGTGCATATAATATCCTGCATATCAAGATCAGGGTCTAGCACCTACACACTCATTAAATCCATTCATAATTGTGTAATTTGTTTGTATATCCTTGTCAATATAAAAAAAGCTGTGTTCAAATAATAACCAGCTGCATGCAATGGCCAATGTAGCTGCCTATCCCACTTCTCATCAATAATCTCAAAAACAGGCTTGTAGCGAGTTTCTTCATCATTGAAATTTTGGGCTATCTCTCTTTTGCATTTCTCCATAGCATCATATATGTAGCCCATAGAAAGCTTGTCGCTATCAACCATGCGAATGACTTTGACAAGAGGAAAAAATACCTTCAAAATGCCCTTCACCCCTCTCCAAAAAGCCTTAGAAAGTATAATATCTCTCACCTTCTTCCCAACCTGATCCTTAGACCACTTGCATGCTCTCCACTCATCTGAGATAAATATTTGCCTCAACTGCACTCTCCTCGAATGTATGCTATCTACACATAAGTACCAGGTAGCAAATCTCGTAACCCCAAGCCCCACAATCTCTTTCTTCTTGTAAAAGTACGCATCATGCTGAGGGTGAAATGGTGGCTATAAATGAAATTTGTAACTAACTTGGCCTGCACCTGATATCTCAGTTAAACCGCCAAGAGCCTCAAGCATAAGGTCTATATAATGTGTTGCACATGGTGTCCAAAAGATTCTAGGATAAGCTATACGCAACAAATTAGATGCAGCAACATTAGAAGCAGCATTATATGTGACAACCTGTACAATAAGATGCTCCCCAACCTCCTTGATTCCCTTCTCTATCACTTAAAATATGTAATGCGATGGATATGATCAGAGGCATCAATAGACCTCAAAAAGACAGTCCCTGCAGGACAATTCACAAGCAAATTCATCTGACTTCGTCTCTTCCTATTACTCCAAGCATCAGTCATAATAGAAACCCCATATTGAACCCATGCATCCTTCTTAAGTTCTACAGCTTCCTTCGTGGCACTCACTGCCTTTTTTAAAAAAGGCTCTGAAAGCTCATATGGGGTTGGGGGTTTCTACCCTGCGCCAAATTGGCCAACTGCCTCTATCGCAGCATAAAAGCTGCTTAAGCGAGCGGTATTGAAAGGAATACCCGCCTCATAAAATCATGTAGCAAGATAATACGCAGCTCTATCTCTCTCTTCCTTCTTGATTCTATTTTCAATGGTGGTTTGTTTTTTTGTTTTCTCTCCTACAACCTCAGGGTCAGGCCGAGGTAAAAACCTATCCATAGGGCCTCTAATCGGAGACTTCTTAGTTCCAGAACCAGAAGCAATTACAACTCCCTTCCCCTTTCCCTTAATAATGAATTGCTCAGACTCTTGATATCCCTCCATTTCATCATCACTATCATCATCATCAAAATTGACCCGAACCCCAGACCTAATCTCTACTATAGAGGCAAATCTCTCATCTTTTTTCATTTTCACCATGTTTAAAAAATTGTTGATTTCCTCTTTAACAGCATTAGGAGTCTCTTTACATGGGGCAACATTCCCCCTGATACCGGTAAGATGTTTCTTGAACCGGTTTATGTATCTTATGCAATTTTTATCACTAGGATCTAAGTTATAGTCATATTTCCAACCGGGATCACCACTCCTATTAGATCCCGAAAAAGACATCTCAAAATTAATGCAAATTACTAAAACAATAAAAAAAATCACTTACTTTGAGTTTGATTGCTCAATCTTCAAACTTCCACCTCAAAGATGTTTCTAAATACTCAAAATCTTCTAAAAAACCCTCTAATAACTTTGCAAAACATCAAAAAGTAAATTTAATATCAATGGGTGATGTTTTGATCAATTTTTGCTAACTTTGAAAAACCCTCTGATCCTAAAAAATTCATCAAAAACTAAATTTTTGGGGGCTTTCTCTCTCTAAAATTGGCTCTAACAAGTTTTAGGGTTCAAATGAATCTAAGCCCTAATTTTTTGCCCTTAAAAACAAAAACAAAAAAAACCAAAATTGCCCCCACCGAAAATAATTTCCGCCCCTAGGCAAGGCGCAGGCCTTGGGCTGCTGCCTAGGGCTGAGCGCTGGACGCCTGCCTAAGCGGGTTCCGTACCACCTAGGCGGCCGCCCAGGGATCGACCGCCCAGATTGGCCGCCTAGGCCTGGGCGATGCGCCCAAGCCTTTCGGACCTCCTAGGCGGCCGCCCAAGCATTGGGCGGTCCGCTTTTTGAATCATTGCTAGACACACACACACACAAATGACATGAATATTAAGGTTTTGTATTCATATTCAACCAAAGTCGAAACTTTGATTTTCCTTTATGCTCGGATAAGTTCCGATAAGCAAATTAAGATTGGGCCTGAAATGGCATGTTTAGATTTTAAGCTTTGGCCATCTGACAAGATAATCAATAAGGTCAAGAGAATGAAGAAATACAACACATAGTTCACCCAACTTTCAAATGACTGTCTAGGAAATCATGTGCACATGCATCTGCTAATTTCGGAAATATCGAGAAGTCCCAAACATTTGGGAGCCATGCCTAAGTTTGAGGAAATGACCAAATGTTACAGCAATGTTAGAAATTATCATAAATCCGACCTAATTGACACATTTACGAATCAAACCAACTTGACACTCTTAGAGATTCCCCAAACCAACTTGATACTCTTAAAGATCCCCCATTGCTTTATATCAATCAATTCACAGATCAACAGAAACTATGTTTCCAGAGGGAATAAAAATCAATATTTAAGTTCAAAAAACACCCAATTATCTTTTGCCAAGTTCTAACAAAAGACCCAATTCTAAAAGAGAATTTTCAAAACAATTGTAACATCTTGATCGGTTCAGCAATACCTCTTGGAGAAAGTCTGCAGTGCTTTTTCTATTTGGACACCTGAATCCCATAAACTCGAAGAAATCTAAAATCTTTTCACGAGGGCCTTGGTAAGCAATTTGACCTTCACTCATAAGGATGATTTCATCAAAAAGTTCGAACGTCTCAGGAGTAGGTTGCAACAACGATATGACCATCGTCACATCCATATTGTGAACGAGTTGATGTAAGTTCTCCATAATCTGAAAGGTGTCGAACTATCTAATCCTGTCGATATCTCATCCATGAAAAATACTCTTGCTGGCCCAACCAACATCTCCCCTACCATGAGTTCAATGAGGAAGGTTGAAATCAAAAACTTTGCCAAGTTACAAATAAAGAAAAGGATTATGCAAAAGTTAAAGTCAAGGCCAACTTGTTAAATGCACAAGCAATGAGTGTTGCTATGCTTCCTAGAATTCATGATGCATTTCATGTGAAATGTTTCATTATTAAAAAGGATGCCAACCCCAAATAGTTGTGATAAGGATCAGATGATGATGGCATAATTAAAGAGGATTACATGGTAATTAATTGGACTTTCTAGATAGATTGCATGCATGTCGTGGCACTAGCCACACTACATACCCATACTTTCACATTTCGACACAATATCCTGTTGGGCAGTTGGTGAGCTATTTGATATTTCTTTTCATAAACAATCAAGATATAAATGTTCTATTAATTACAATTGTACTGTTTGTGTTCCATAAGGTATTTAAGTTTTGCTTGTGGATACTTCTCTCGTTCTTTTTATTCCTTATCCTTAACCATTTGTGCTCCATGTAAACCAAACATACCTACCTAAGAAAATCTTATCAGAAAAAAGCAGCAGCATGCCCCAGTCACATCCATTATGGTTCCAGCAATAATTAAGTAGACTGATTTATGTAAGTCTTTCTTGCTCTAATATTATTTCTGTTTCAATGATATCAAATTATTTTTGCTTTCCAGTTGGTGGAGTTCCAAAACTTTCACCAACTCAATTTGATACATTTTGGTTGTGTACAATACTACAATCCCGTTGTCATTGGATGGTAAACAATAATTCACTATAAAAAGCAATTTTATAGTTTTAAGATACACAAAGCCAAAAGAGACAGGAATTTAGCATGTGTAGAAGTGGTTAAAGTAAATTTTGGGTTTTACCAATTGTAAGCCTTTTCTTTTGGCCTCCAGAAATACCTCTTCGCATCTCATTACCCACTATCGTATCAGCACAATTTTCCAAATCCAGAGTCTGTTTTTTATCAATAAAAAAATCTCGATTAGAGCACATAAAGATTATCAAATTCATTTTCTTTGCTTTTTTCTTGTGAACCCTTTTGTCAAAACATGAAATAAAAACATAGAACAAAAAATAAAGAATAGGTTTTTCTATTCATTTCTTGAAAAGATTACTATGGGAGCCATTAGAAAGAATGAAGTGGTCTTCTTGACCAATACCTTGAGAATATAATCAATCAATAAAAGTTCAACTTTAAAAACCTTTTCTTCAATTAAAATAAAGAACAATTGAAATTAGAAGTGAAGCTTAAGAACAGTGAATTATAAAGAAATGCTGACCTTCATAAATGTGTCAATCTCTGGGTCTGGTGTGATACCTAGGGCCTTCTCTCTCCTGCATATCTCAGCTAGCATCTCTAGTGCACACAAGTTCAGATAAAGTCATTAGAGTGAGGCTTTAGGGGAAGACTTCCAGATAAATGTCACCCATTGCTGCCTCTCTCTCTCTCTCTCTCTCTCTCTCTCTCTCTCTCTCTCTCTCTCTCTCTCTCTCTCTCTCTCTCTCTCTCTCTCTCTATTACACACACAAACAAACAGACACAATTAAGATGAACCAGAGAAGGCTAAATGTGATCCAAGAAAAGAAAGAGGTAATTCAAGCTCAATTTCAGTCGATGGATTCATATCCTAGGGTTCCAAAAAGTTCTGAAATTCTTAATATTATTGAGATTCCCCATAGTTTTCTATTGAAATAATCCTTGGTAAACCT
Source organism: Amborella trichopoda (assembly GCF_054954075.1). Lineage (NCBI taxonomy): Eukaryota > Viridiplantae > Streptophyta > Magnoliopsida > Amborellales > Amborellaceae > Amborella > Amborella trichopoda. The sequence continues at coordinate 54,332,020 of NC_142344.1, read as the reverse complement.
TACTAATATCAAATTAACATGAAAACTGAGTAAAGTGAGGTGCTACTCAGGTTGCACGTTATTTTGATATCAGTATGGAAACATCTTCTGAGTAATAAATCTCTGGGACAAACTCCCAACTCCATGACCACAGATTTCTTCAGCCTTAAACTCTCTCTATCTCTCTCTCGCCCCTCTCCCCGTCTCTCTCTCTGTTGAGCTTGCCCGCCTGTAATTGCTGGTCCTTTGCTCCGAGGATTATCATGGTTCAGAAAATCAATGGTGGAATTTTAAATTTTAAAAATAGTACAGAGCGAATAGATCATGGTTGAAAACTTGGAAAATAGTTCGATAGGGCTGCAGCCCCATGAAAATAAGTATAGCCTCACCTCATAACTCATTAAAAACTGCAGTTCAGGCATTAGAAAATCTTTATATTGATCATCTCAGTTTTTAACATGTGAAAAAAATTTAGAATTTTAGCTCTAAAAGTAGTGTATATTATAACAAATTATTTAGAACATCCATGTCGCCCTAAAAATAAGTGTTGATAGATCCACTAGATATTTGGACTTTTTTTAGTTTCAAATTTTATTGTCCATGTTGGAAATTGTTTTAAAACATAATGGAAATTTATTTTGCCAAAAGTACTTTTTGGATAAGGATTTGAAATGAGGCATTATTTTGTTTTCATAAAGCCTATGCATTATAAAAACTTCATTCAACTGATGGTCCAAATAATTTGTTACACTATATATTATTTTTAGAACTTAATTTTTTATTTTTTTTATATCCATATATCTCGGGATCATCTGAATTGGAAGGTTTTCTAATTCGAAATCTAGATGATCAATTAGAAAACTTTCCAACTTCGAAATATTCTATTATATGATTTTTGAGATGCGCCATACTTCTTTAGTGTAAGTAAGTATATTTTTGAGATGCACCGTACTTCTCTAGTGTAAGTAAGTATATTTTTGAGATGCACTTTTTGAGATGCACCGTACTAATCTAGTGCAAGTAAGTGAGATTGTATATTACCAGACTATTTATCTTTCGTACAAGAATATCAAACTTCTACAATCCATTAGATGTCAAATTAGTAAGGGATTATCTATAAGGGGACCATTTACCTTTTGCATAAGAAGGTGACAATTATTCATGTTCTTTAGATTTCCAAATGGGTAGATGTAAGAGTGGCCTTGATTAAGCACAAAGTTCCAAAAAAAAAAAATCTTGACCTCGGTTCACCTTAAGCCATTTAATTTATCATCTAATGAGTAAGAATAATTGCGATCTCCTCGTGTTAAAAAGAAATAATCACTTCGTATGGCAATCCATAAAAGCAAATGGCCACTTTGTATATTTTTCCTAAGTTAACCTTATTCCATAAGGAAGGGTGAAGTTTGTGCTATAAAAAAAAAAAAAAGTGACCGTAAGACTACACCGAGAACATATATATGCTCCCACTTGAGCATATAGTACAAACAATCCCTCAGCCAAATGCCTGCTTCTGAGGATTTTTTCAATCTAAAATTTTGGAAAGCACACATAATTATTAGATGATAATTTAAAAAACAAAATTTTGAATTTTGAATTTTGAGTTTTTGAAACATTATATTTTTCTAGTACGAGTTCAATTTGGAAATATTATTTTACTAAGGTAGTCTATAGAACGAACAGGTTACATTCTCAAATTGTAGGGTCACGAAATTACTCTTATATTGGATTTTACTTGAGATAGTAAATATATAGTATACTCCAACGTGAGTATAAATTTTTTTGGCTAAATAATACCCTCTCTACCATCCTCTTTTCATACTGCAACCATGCTAGCAAGACTCGAGCCTACCGGGCAATTACCCAAGCTCTAGCTGAGTCGCTTGCTTCCCCTTTTTCACTTGAAAAGTAGGTAAAAAATAATTTCTCCCATTGTTTGCTTTATTTTTTAAACCATAATTTATCACTTGCATGCATTTTAATCAATTTAGACAAAAACTATTTCTTTCGATAAAAAATGCATTTTGGTTAAGAGTTTTCATGAAAATCTAGTCATTTTTTAGCCCTAAAACCCAATAAGCCCTACTTGCAATTTCTCACCCATTCATCAACCTAATCATTTGTAATTTGATTCAGAATGTTGTTATTAGAGGCCTTAACAGAACCTTACAACAATTTATTAGATTACAAAGCAAAATAAAAAAAGATCAAGATTCCAAATCCAAGGGTTTTAAAAACCTAAATTTGAAAAATCTTTGGTTTTGCTCTCATGTTTCAACAAATTCATTCGAAATTTATCCCAAAATATTCCTATCACATTGATTTGCAAAATCCGCAACAAAGTTTCTTTAAATCAAAATCAGAAATCGCAAAGATCTACTTCTAGTTTTCTTCCAGCCATTTTCTGCCATTTTCTTCCCAAATTGTTTTTATATTAATTTTTTATTTTGATATGATTTATATCTCCTTTTATAAGAAGTATTTGTTTTTTAATATTTGATTCTTTATTTTTACTATTTCTATTTTTCTTTATTTTCTCTTTTTTGTTTTTGTTTTCAAAGACCAACCGAGACAACTAAGTTATTCAACTAGTCTATCCAAAACAAATGGGTGACCGGTTCGACCTACCGATCTGAGTTTTTAAATATTGATCCTAACATCATCTTTCAACTGTCCAATTCAAAGAAATTGACAATTGGAATGTGTCACTACTCTTTGCAAATCAGAACTGACATATTGTCTATCGCAAAGTAGAACTTATAGAGGGATACTCTAAAATATAAAAGTTTTAAAATTAATAGGACTAAGACAAAATATATAGAATGCAAATTTAGTAAATCTAAAGATTTTAAAATTAGTAGGACTAAGACAAATATATAGAATGCAAGTTTAGTAATAATAGGAGTAGAAACAAGGAAGTAGTTAAGATCGATGGCCATGAAATACCTACAAGAGATTATTTTCGATATCTCGGGTATAATCAGTAGAATGGTGAGATTGATGAAGATGTCGCGCATAAAATTAGAGTTAGGTGGACAAAGTGGAGATACCCACCCGGATTATTATGCGATCACCACATACCAATAAAACTGAAGGGCAGGTTCTATAGGACAGCTGTAAGACCAACCATACTCTATGAGACATAATGGTGGTTAAGAAACAACATACATATAGGATGAGTGTATATAAGATGAAGATGTCGATATATATGAGTTGCAAGACAAGAAATAATAGAAATCTGAACAAATATTCAAGGGAATTTATGTATAGAATAGGCCTAATACAACATTGGTTAGGAGGTAGAATTTGGTTCAAGTGGAAGGCTATAAAAGGGCGAAAAGAAGGCTTAAAAGGACATAGATGAAAATAATGAGAAAAAATACGGTAACTTATGGCCCCATCCTGAGGGTATGACCCTTTATAGAGCAAAATAGTGGAGCATTATTCTTATAGCTGATCCAAATAGTTGGGATAAGGTTCAGATGATGATATTGAACATCTATCTTTTATTTGTTTTTTAGACCTCATTCTCATAAATCTACACTATTTATGGAGCTCCAAATTCATAGATTTAGGGAAATAATGGATTTATTGTAATTTGAGATGTTCAGGTCCTAAAATCATTGCAACCATAACTACTACATAAGTTCACGAAAAACACCAACTATTGCATATATTGTGTATGCGACATGAAAGCATTGTTTAAAAACCTAGATATGTCACTGAATTGGCCATACGTAAAATCAGTTTGCACCGATCCGGCCGAGAGAATCGGCCAAAAAAATAAAAAATTGAAATAAAACTTAGGAGTTAAAAAAATAAAAAATAAAAAATGTGGGACAAGGGCCATCTGCCCCGACCAATCACCCAATTTCTTAATAGAACCGGTAGGTTCTTGTGACGAAGTCTTAGTTCTCTCGACTCTCGATGTCATTGATCAATATGAATATACCAACATATCTTCTATAGATAAATACAAATGACAAAATAAAAATAAATTACAAACACCAATACTATACCGAAACTTACCACAAAATACAATATATTGTACCTACCGTTCTCATGTATATGAATGATTGCGACATTCTTGAAACAAATATAAATGGTCTCATTGTATACAATCCATTACAATATATGCATTCTATATTAATTTGGTGGACGATATATACTTTTTTTTCACAATTATGTCAAAGAAAACCATTTGATTTTATGGGCAACCGGCCGATTCCTATTTTTAATTGAGAATTGACTAGGCTGCTATTGGTTCTCAATCTAGATCAAGCGATTCTGATTCCAATACCAATCACCGATTTTTAAATCATTGCAGGGAAGTATTAAGATATGATTACCTGATTTGGTCTCGTTGCCGAATAAACGGCACGAAAAATCCAGTGTCTCTCTTACCGTCATTTCTCCAAGATGCAGATCTTGTTGGCCCACGTAAGAGCAAATCCTTAACGGGAAGAAATCCTTCAAGTCTTTGCCATTATATGCTACTTTACCACTAACCTATCAACATTTCAAATAGTAAGTTAAAAATAGAACAATTGTTTGATGCGGGCTGGATCGCATTTCTACTATGGATGGATGCAAATAGGTGATCCATCTAAGAACAATTTTAAGTAGCAGTCCAAATGTTTTTTTAATATAATTATTATTTTTAGTTTTTAATTTATTTATTTTTCATATTCACAATCACGATGTTAAAGATCATATATTCTCTAAAAATTAGGAACCAATTATATTTAAAAAATATAATTATTGCCAAGCCCTCATTTCTACAATACGCGGGCTGGCCGCATGCTAACCGCGTCCCTAAAAATAAGGTTAAAAAGACAGGAACCCAGTGTCAACTCGGTAACTTGTCGATCTGAGTCATCTAGCCAATTTTCAAGTTAAGTTCACATATTCCAGGCATGTCAGCCTAAATGGTGAAAAAGGGAAAAAGGAAAATAATCATAAAAAGAGAAATATTAAAAAAAACAACAAAAAACAAAAACCTAAATAACTAACTGGGGAACTGTCACAATCCCTACAATGAACTAGGTGATTCACTACTGTAAGTCAAGCGGTTCATTGTAGTGAACCGACCAATTACAGACATCCTGGGTGGTTCCCCTGTTCGAGATTATCTAAAATCAAGATGTCCTAGATCCGAGTTGACTCGGGTGATTTCGAGTCAACCCAAACTGATTCCCCATCCATTTGACATAAACTTTAGTCATACTTTAATCATAATAAGCATACTAACCTTTAACCCAGGATCAAGTTTTCCAGCAAGGGCAAGTAGCAATGTTGTCTTACCAGAGCTTGGAGGCCCAAGGACAAGAGTCATCCTAAAATTAGGTAATGGACAAATAGAAAATGTGATTATAGCAAAGAATTCATCACCATTATTGGAAATACTAAGACAAAAATGAAAAATAAGAAACTGTAATAGAACATACCTTGAGGGCTTTACAATACCGCTTACCCCTTTGAGAATATTAAATTTTGTTTTTTTTGAGGTTGAGAGGCCAATAAAGCTTAACATGTCCTAATAATACAAATATCATACACGATATTATAAACATGAAAGTTTTTAAAAGAAATAAGATTTCAAACAGAATATGTGATTTATATGAAAAAAATAAAGGACATTATTTCAATTCAAAAGAGAAAAAAAGACCTCCAAGGTATTGATTGTGGCATTCACTAATGTGGGAAGAGCCCTTCTCCCCATGTGTGCATTAGCCTCTACACATAATTGTCCAAAGCGAACCTCAATTTTAGGAATATTGACTCCCACCCTACACAAGCAATATGCCAAGGTAATATAAGTACAAAATGCGCATACATACAAACACATACAATAGCTGAATAGCTATAATGATTAGTAATAATATAGGTGGAATCTCAGTTGTCAGATCTTCATCGAGTGGTTCAAAATACATTTCATTATTTTAATTTTAATTTTTTTTCTATAAATTTGATTAAGATGAAATTTTGAATGTGTATACCTAACACTATTGCACACCATATAAAAACATAAAAATATTATTTTCAATAATTTAAAATGATCAAATTACCCTTGTCATTTTTCATGGGTATTTCGATCATTTTATATTTTTTAAAAAAAAATTTACATATTTTTTAATTGTGCACCTTATTTTTTAGTACACACGTCTAAAATTTCATTATGATCGGATTTCTAGAAAAAATATTAAAATTCATACAGTAATATGTATTTTGAACCACATGACGGCTCCCATTCCACCTATATTACTATTCATTATAGTTGTCCAACTATTGTAAGATTTACTTATATATATATATATATATATATATATATATATATATATATATATATATATATATATGCCATTTACCTTTACTACAAAGTGGTCACAATTAATTTTGACCATTGGATGTGAAATCGAGAATTTTCTCAAACTTTATGATATACCCAAGCTATCAAATTTTACATCGAATAGTTATAAGTAATTGCGACCACCTTGTCTCAGATATAAATGGCCTCATTGCATGCAATCGCAAGGTCTCCACATGAGAACATTAACATCATATCCATACACATGTACACTCTCTCTCTCAAAATCATGTCCATACTCATGTATACTCTCTCTCTCTCTCCTTGAGTGAAACATGTGCAGTCCCTCCCCCTGCTCTTCCCCATATATAAACCAGTGTGCTTGAGTGAAACATACGCAGTCCCTCCCCGCTCTTCCCCCATATATAAACCAGAGTTTAGGAACTCACCTCTTCCAAGGGATATAGCCCTTGGCTGAGGCGAGTTATTTGGCCAAATCTTGTTCATAGATAAATTTTTAAAAAATAAGAAACATAAAAGATGTAGTAAAATTAAAATAAAATGCCTTAAAAATCCAAATAAGCTTAAAAAAGTATATAAGAATTAAATTAATTTATAGTTGGAAATATTTTAAAAAAAACCATAAAAAAAAAAAGAAAAAGAAGAAGAGATGATGACAAAAAAACTTACCAATCTTTACCAAAAACATCTATATCATATACAAAAGATTTATAGAACAATCCTCCACTTTTTACAATTTTTTTAGTTTTTTTTTAAAATTCTTATATAATCTAATTCTACACACAACTCAAGGTTGCTCGGCTTACTCATACGGTGAGGCCTAATTACTAGACCGCGTCCTAATAGATCGGGCGAGACCTCTAACAGTGATATAAACAGTTCCTCTCTCGAGTAGATCTCTCTCTTATATGAGTGAAACATACAGTGAGCCCCTCTCTTCCTCAATGAGTAGAACATATACACTGACCCCCTTTCCTCCTCCTCTCTCTCTCTCTCTCTCTCTTGCCTGTCAATCCTTCTCCTCTTTTCGCGAAGAAGTGATCCATGGTCTGCCCTCAGCAATCCGTGCACTAGCCTCTCCTCGCGACGAATGCAGCGGGTGACATCGACGTGCTCCACAACCTGCTGTTCACCACCAAAGGAACTACTGGGGCTAACAATGTCTCTACTTGCCCTGTATCTACCTTGCTCATCCATTATTCTACTGAGCACTGAACTTTCAAACAATCTTCTGCAATAAAAAAAAAGTTTCTCTCTCTCTCTTAATCTTTTCTAATATATCACAATGAGAGAGAAATTTTGAATCAGCATATGTGTAGCAATGCATGTTCACTTTTCATAATGAAGAGTTAATGCATTTGGATAGGCTCTTCTTGGAGCCATCTCACTTGTGTCAATTTTACACAAATGCATAAGTAGAGCAATTAACATGCGGGGAAGATTTAATTTATGAGAGAGAGAAGCTGGTCTTGACCACCAATTGGTGCCTTGAGAGAGTAGAGAGAAGCAGGTGGGACCACCAATTGGTGTTATGAAGTATGGTCTAAAGCAAAATTCAAGCTTGGTTGAATATGTGACCGATTTCAGCTAATTGGAATGGCTTTCAAAGATGGGTTTAACTATTGTTGGGCAATTTTATTTGTCAACATATTTTATATTTTAAGCTAATCCTTTTACTAAATTCTTTATTTTTCTAAAATACAATCTAACCAAGACCAAATGTTGGACCGATTTTATCTTTGACCTAACTAGTTTTGCGGTTTGTCTTATTACGAAAACATATTTGAAATGAAAAATTATCAAAAAATCCCATTGACTCATCTTTCGTTTACAATCTCTTCCCAACTAACTTTTTAATTGCAACTGTTACCCCAAGACCCATTTTTTTAACAAATACTCCTCAAGTAAAAATATCATAGTTATTTGGACCAAAATGCCATTGTCCATACACTACCAAATGTCTGTCCAGCCATGGTCTTTTTGTTTAGGCTGTCGGTCCGGCAATAGGAAAGGCAGCCCGGCATGAGGTACACTTGGTCAGGCACTTCCAATTGTCGTTCTGGCATTGTATTCTTTGCCGGCATAGTGTGCACGCTGTCAGGCCCAAGGTACCCTCGGTCTGACAAATATGCAATGGGGTCCGATAGTGTTTTTACCTCGGCCTAACACAAGGTGACATCGGTCCGGCACTTAACCTACTGGAATTGGTTGTATTAGGGACTGGTCTTTTGACATGGGTATCGATTCGACAGTTGTTTACTATGGTCCGGCATATTGTTCACACGGTCCAGCAACTGCGCATTGGGGACCAACAGTAGTTTTATTATATCGATCCAACGGTTTTTTACCGCAGTCCAACAGTTAACCTTTGGTCATTATGCATCCTACAGGGATGTGATGTGAGCTTGTGTGAATATGGGCATTTTGGTCTAAATAACTATGATTTTTTATTTGAAGGGTATTTGCTAGCAAAGTATGTTTTGGAGTAAAAATTGTAATAAAAAAATTGGTTGGGGAGGTTGTCTAGAAAATACAAGTTCAAGAATTATCGCAATTTTCCCTATTTGAAATAGGGGGGCCTATAATCCCCATAAAGGAAATATAACACGAACTATCTATATAAATAATGTGAAAATAAAACACGAGAACAATGTTATTTGTTATTAGATTCGCTTCGTTTTGGCCGAAAAGGCCAAGCTCTTCAAATTTTTGCCTTAGATCGAGGGAAAAAGCAGCTCTGGTGCATCTACTTTGACCTGCTTTAGGCCACTTCCACCTATTTGGCCGAAGCACATAATTTTTTATTTTTAAATTTTTATTATTGTAATGTATATTATTCCATATTAATTTTTTTAAAAAATTCGAAAGTCTTATCCCAAATCGGCCAAAGCAACCAATTGCTTCCTTTTTCTAACCAAACCAAATAAGCCTCCGATGCCACCTGCACCGGTTATAGTTATCCAAATGCTGCCATTTTAGTCAAAGTGCGCACAATATTATTGACTACTATTACAGTTGTTTCTTCGATTCGAAAGTAGCCTTGAGAAGTCAATAATAGTGGGACAGCAGTAAATGAGAAAATACCAAAGTCACAAGAAAATGTTAGAAACAAAGAAGAAAATAAATGAAGGGTGCGGTTCGTATAGAGCCTCAACTCTAAACGATCAATGTGGCTAAATCTTTATGATAGTTTTAAAATATAATTTTATCTTTATTTATAAAATTTAAAGCTTTAAAAATATTGTAGACTGAGTAGATCTATGAAAGCTTGAAAATCTTGAAAATTGACGGTTTGTATAGATAACACATAACATTGTTCTTGTGTTAGAGGCCAAAACGAAGCGAATTTGATATTAATTAGATAACACATCAAATTAGAGTGCACCTAAAAAATTGACGGGCTTGAAAATGTTAGAAACAAAGAAGAAAATAAATGAAGGGTACAGCTTATATAGAGTCTGGACTCTAAATAATCAAAATACAGCACACCTTCTAATAGTGTCAAGAAATGTGGTTTCAATACTGAAAATCTTTGTGACAGCTTTAAAATATAGTTTTATCTTTATTTATAAAATTTAAAGCTTTAAAAATAGTGTAGATTGAACAGATCTATGAAAGCTTGAATATCTTGAAAATTGACGGTCCAAAAATGCGCTGTAAAATGCATTATTTTCAAAACTTGAAATCCATTTTTTTCTATATCGATGCATCTTGATGTCGAGATGATCAATTTGAAGATATTTGCGCATCAAAACAACCCCTTCTAGTGAAATTTTTGATGTGCACTCTAATTTGATTGTTTAGAACCTCGGCTCTATATAAAAAATTTTCTAGATTTAATGGCAAATGTCTTGTTTTGCAGGGCTCCGTAATCCAAATAGAATGCAAATTGCAGCTTATTGCGTGTGCCGTCGTCCTTTCCAAATAGAATGCAAAATGCCGCTTATTGCATGTAAGGATAGCAATGGACCCGGACCCGACCTGGGTCCCGAGGGGTAGAACCGATCCGGCTTCGGGTATGGGTCCAAAAAATGGATCCGGCAGGTCTGGTTTGTGTCCAAAAATACTATTCGGATCTAAGTCCGGGGTCTCACAATATATTTTTGGGTCAAGTTTGGGTCCGGCCAGACCCAGACTCAACCCAACCCATTGCATGTGCCTTGATCTAAAAATGGGCGTTACTTTGATATTCTTATCAATTTGCTAAAAAAATGAAGGGAAATTTATCGAATTAGTCACAAGAGATGAATAATTTAACATTTTACCTGTATCTTTTGATTTAATTTCCCTTGCCATTGGGCAAAATGGTCCAGTCATCATCTATATGGTAATTTGACAAAGATTCCTATATCAATATGACCTCTTCCTAAATTCTAGTAAAAAAAAAATATGACCTCTTCCTAAATGAAGCTTCAAAAGTGAAATGGATGGTTTGTGTGAGACAGATGTGTCCAATGTGTTTTTGTGCAAGAGAGAGAGATGCCCAATGTCTTTGTACATGAGTATGTGAGAGAGAGAAACCACACAAAATATAACAACCAGTACCACGAAATTAGTATCTGAAGAGATCACTTTTTTCCTCATTTCCTCACTAAAAAATCACAAGATGAGTGTAAATGTTTTGTACAAGTACTATATAAAAAATTAGTATCAAAATTACTTTCAATAGACACTCATACAAGAAACACTTTTGCAAAATATTGAAAGTCCATATTGCACAACCACCATATTTTTAGAAACTCAAAATATAATATTTATAACAATTTTTAATATCTTCTTGAAATTTTTTTAGACCAGATCAGGCTGATCCACCAATCCAAATTGCCAATTGCGACTGGTTTTTGGGATGGTTGATCCAAGTCACCGATTTGCTTTTTTAAACATTAGTTTCTTTTGATTGTATACCATAGAAATCCCTTTATCTTTGGTACTCACAATCATCATTACCCATCACTATATCAAATTGAAAATTTAACAATGGGAATGTGTTACAAGTTTTAGATTTTCGTTTGGATTTTGAATCCGGTAATAGCACACCTCCAACCACCTGATTTTCCTTCTAATGCCAAGGGTGACTATAGATTCCTTGTTGACTGAAGGCAACTAATTCTAGGGGAAATTCATCAAAATACACATGAGAGATTGACTGTTCACCATTTTACGAATATAGTTCGATTAATTTCAAAATACTCATAAAAAAATAAATGATTATGAGTTGGAATAGTTGCAAATATGTAAAATGATAAATATTGCATCTCTATAGGTAGTTGGATAAATTTCCGATAATTCTATTGTATACTTTTCCCGTGTGGGCTCTTTAAGGTGGGAATCTTGGGTTTGAGTATTAATCCCTCATGCAATTGGTTTATAAATACATGTTTCCTTTCGTAAATTAGGTGGTTAGAGGCCCTATCACAAATTTAAAATGTTGTCAATGTGTGGTGTGGTTTGTATTAGGTTGCAACTTGAACAATCAGATTAAGGCGCAGCTCCAGATTTTATTATAAATATAATTTTAGTGTAAAAACTTTATAGGATTGGCTTGACAATCTATTTCATATCTAATTAACAAAATTTAAACTCTAAATGTGTTTCATCAAGTAGATCTATGAACATCTTAAAACCTCGAAAATGAACGGTCCAAATAATGTGTTGCAAAATACACTATTTTTAGGACTCGAAATCTTTTTTTCTTTTCATATTTTCATAAATCGCGATGTCGAGATGATCAATTAGAGAGTTTTTCAACATCAAAACAACATTGTATGATGGATTTTTTAGGTGCACCATAATTCTATATTTTAAAGTTGCAACCTTATACAGTCTTTTTCCGTAAATGTGAGATCGCTTTTTTAGGGGAGTGGATGAATATAAAGTTAATTTCCCACTTGGTTGCCTTCCATGGTAGGACTTTCCAAAAGTAAATTTGATAAAATTAGATGCATAATGGACGGTTCAGTGAATGGTAAATGCCTCAACGGCTTAGGTTCGAATCCCACGGCTCACAAAATGTCATAACATCACTAACAATAATGTCGTAAGATGCTTCACTTTAACAAAATCTGGGCTCTAGGGAGGGGGTGCAAGCGGGTTGGGTCGATCCAGTTGAGCCCACCGACTCTGCCTTTACTTAGGAGTGGCAATTCAGTTGGTCGACCCAACGACTTGGCGGGTCAACCCCGATCGAGGTTTGGAGGACTCTTGTCGAATCCAGGTCCAAGTCGACTCGAATAGGACCCGACCCGAATACATACACACACACATATATGGAAAAAAAGTATACAAGGGCGATGCTCTAAACAATCAAATTAAAGCGCACCTCAAAAATTCATTAGAAAAGGTTATTTCTAAGCCCAAATTTCCTCAAATTGATCATCTCAACCTCAATATTTATGGACAAGACAAAAAAATCGATTTCAAGTCTTGGAAATAGTGAATCTTGTAATGTAGTTTTGGACTGTCAATTTTCAAGTATTAATAGATCTGTTCGATAAGTTTTAAATTCTGTAATTAGATATGAAATATATTTTCAAGCCATCACAAAGATTTCCAGTATTAAAATGATACCCTATTTGAAGGCGCACCTTACTTTGATGGTTTAGAGCCTCATTTGAAAATAGTGCGCTCTTATAAGATTTGAGACATTTTCGATGAGCTATAAAAAATAAAAATAAAAGTATTCGAGACATTTCCAATATATTGAGATTAATATCAACTTAGTAAAAAATGACTAAATAAATGTCATATTGGAAAGGAAATGAAGATTAAGTATTTCATCATATTATTAACAAACAACATTGAGGCTTTTGTTATGGTAACATGAGTTGACAGTTCATGGTTGTTATCACATTATCAATTTTTTGTCATTCACAAAAAAAAAATTTACAAGAGTAAAACCTATCATCCTTTCAATGCCATGTATTGTATAAAGGCCACATTATAAAGGCATCGTTTTTGGGAGTGGGAGAGGGAGAGCACAACAAACTCGTTATACACTACATCTGGAACGTCATTTCATTGGATACGTTTAATATTAGAAATGTCATAACTATCTCCTTCATACATGACATATCAGTCTTATATCACTAAAAAAAAAAAAGAACAAACGGTTCAAACTAGGTCATTAACGTATTTATGGTTCAAAAGTTGTAGGGTGAATTAAACACAAGTACCCAAAACTTCTTTAACACTTTGGCAAGTTACCAAACACATGAACCCGTAATTTCTTTAAACTTTTTAGAAATAGCATTTCACTTCTCAGCAAAGAAAAACTTCATGTTTTCAAGGAACATTTATATTCCAGCAATAAAACACGCCCGAAGTGTTTGGGTAATTCAAATGTTTAACTCTTAAACTGCCTAAATTCAAACATTAAAGTAGTTCACAAGTCCAACATTCGAGCCATCCAACTACTTAATCTTTTTTGTGTTTGGGTAGTTTGAAAGTCCAACTTTCAAACTACCCAAACATTTTTTTTATATGTTTTGAGATATTAAGAAGTCAAAATTTAGAACCATACAAATATTAAGGTTTTTCTTGCATATTGGCATGTCTGAAATAAAATGACGACAAAAAATTCAAAAATTTTAGACCTCAAATAAAATGTCCTAAAACATGGACCATTATACAATCCCTAGAATTAATTGGGTGCATGCATAAGTTTCCTTAAAACTTAAAATGTAAACTACCATTAATAAAGGTCAAGAGAAATTATTAGATGGCAAATAGTTACCTCACATGGAGCTGTTAACTAAATCCCCAACATTCTTAAAGGGCAAGAATAGAGGCAACGTACCATACGTATGATTACATTCATTGAGAGGAGAACAAGTAAAAAGATAAAATAAGGTTAAAGGCTTCAACTCTTCTAGAACAAGTACCACTAGGAATGCTGCAATGTCTTTGGTAGGGCCGCGGCTGTATGTTGCCTCATCTCAAAACCCTTCTTGTAAATTCATACTTGGTGCTGGAAAACAATGCGGTGGCATGCAAATCTATTTTGCACAAACTATAGAAGTTGGAAATCAGAAATGGTTTAGATTTGGCAGGTATGTGAAAACTTGAAATAGATCATCCAAATAAGACGTGTAATACAAACCATTCTTATAGCCAGATTTTATTTTATTTATTTATATATATATATATATATATATATATATATATATATATATATATATATATATATTTGGTTTTTTTGCTTAACCATGTTTTTCAAGGTAGAGATAATGGATTTGCAAAGTTTATGGCACCATGACTAGTATTTCAAGTGAAATTTCAGTCACAACTATATGCTGCCGCAGCCTTACCAAATAATGTCCCACATTCAAAAAGTTAAAAACCTCCGCCATCTAATAATTGCAACTTTTCTCTCGGCACGTTACGAAATACACCTGTGGCAGCAATGTGATTGTGTACAATGAGACTACTGATACTCTTGGTCAGTGTTTAGAAAATTGGATCAGCTCGGCGATCCATTAAACCAATTTAGATTGGCAAATTAAATCAATTCTTTGCTTTGAGAAACAGTACCAAAAAAATCTTTAAAAAAATAATAAACAAATAAATAATAAAAATAAGTGTGTAGGGGGACCAACCGATCTGGTCAGTTTGGATCGCCCAGTTACCCAACAAACTTTCCCCGTTATAAGTGAGTCCCAGTTCTTAATTGATATGAAATGATTTCCAATCTGGATCAGCAATTATCAGTTTCTAAACCATTGCTTTTGGTCATTAATCTATCATGTACTCTTAACATTGAATGTTCATAGGTTGGCCTTCATTAACTTTGATCAAAATGTTGGATTGAAATTTTTCATTTTTCAAGTGGGTCAGAATTTAGTATTTGGATTTACTTTAAATGTTTGAAGGCGAAACTTTTCAGTTTTCAAGTGGGTCAGAATTGAGTATTTGATTAGGTGGTTGCCCCAAGTGCTAAGCACTTTATTTAAGAATTTTGGAAAAGGGACACAAATGTCTACTCTACATAACAAGTGAAATTATTCAATTACTTTAAACTCTTTTACTTTTGCTTATTCCAATTTTGCCTTATTAGAATAAAACCGTAGACCTTTTTTTTAAGGTTAAACGAATCTCAATCATTGCAAAAACGTTTTTCTTCACTAAATAAATTTAATTTCAACCTGCAAAACCTTTAATCAATTATAATTTCCCTATGTCTAGCAACCAAGGCAGCAAAGTGACGGGCAAAATTATTTGAGGGTGAGGTATACATAAGGCGCCAGCCTAAAATAATTAGAAGCAAGGTTCACCTTCAAACCAAACTGAAAGATGTAGTTTTTATGTCAAAAACTTTTGCTGAAATTTGAAGTTTAAAAGATGGGAAAGCTTTTTATATTTTTCCTAATGTATAAAACTTTTATACTTATCTTATCCAGCCTGAATAGACGACTAAGATGGCTCCAAGACAATGTCACACCTATACACTATTTAATCTTTAATTGCTTCAATTATTTTAGAGACATGTTGTCCTCCATGAAAATCAAAAGGAATTGTGTTTGGCTACTTCACAAGGACTACAGCAATGTGGACCTGAATCCCTTATATCATACAACAATTTCGATTTCTTTCACAATAGACCTTCTTATTATTACCATTTGGGGTGGCAATGGCCCGGACCCTATCTAAGTCTGGGTATGGGTCCAAAAATTGAACTCAGTGGAGTCGTATCTGGGTACATGTGGACTTGACCCTACCTGGCTTGAATAGTGCTATTATAAATAGTATTTAATATACATATTTAAATAAGTATAACTGTATATTTTTAGTTATATCATTTAAATAAAAAAAAATTTATATAAAGTTCCAACCTTAAAATGTAGAACTACATATGGACCTCAAAAATCCATCGAAAAAGGTTGTTTTAATGTTTAAAAACCTTTAATTGATCAGACATCGAGATATATGAATATGAAAGAAAAAACAGATTTTGAGTACCAGAAGTAGTGCATCTTGCAATCCATTATCTAGACCGTCCATTTTTAAGATTTTCATATGTTTATTGATCTGCTTGATTTTAACTATTTTTGGAGTTTACCTTTTTATAATTGGATATAAAAATAGATTGTTAGGTGCATGTTTGGATGTATCCAAAATTGCAATATTTTTTTATTACAATTCAAAAATCTTGGGAAACAGATTATATTGTAGTGTCAAGGGAAAAGTTATCGTAAAAAAAAATTCAAGTCAGACTTGATTTGTTATTTATGAAAGTGCAGCTTTCTCACCCCCGTGCAAACTTCAACCCATGATCCAACAACTCCGTGAAACCTTAAAAACCCCAAATCTAATATCTCTTTCTCTGAATAAATAGAGCATTTTCATTTTCTCTCTCTAAAAAACGAGAGAAGCTTAAGCCCCATCTATGGCAACCCTAGGCAGTATCTTTATAAAGCCAATACTATTTCTCTCTCTACAAAAGGCGAACCTTTTCTCTCATACTACACCCATTGGAAGCCCCTTCTCTTCATGAATAAGGAGAAGCTCATGTTGCAAAAAACCAGACAAACTCAAGCTCCATCTATGGCAGCCCTAGGTGGCGTCTAATGGATCATAGATGAGAGAGTTCTAGTCTGTACAAGTTAACATGTTTTTATTGGAAATTACGTCAACAAGATCAGTACATTGCAGATGCAACTGCTTCCAACACAAAGATCAAACCAATGTCGCACCTTTTAAAGTGATAGAGCAATGAATTAAGAATCCAATGGTCCTAGTCCCAAGAGAAAAATTTTCATATCTAGAGAGAAATCTCAATTTTGGTGACTTGGGATCATCCTGGCTTTAACAGAAAACACATACAATTTTAAAGCTTTTAACAAGCATTGGATACAGATGACGGGTTAAACCATCTTCGAAAGATATGAAACTTCAAGACGAATGATATAATGCCTCAAATATGATTCCTTGAAAGTCTTGGCTCAATCCCAAATATAAATTTTTGAGGCGTCGGTCAAAGGATATCTTAACTTACAAGAAATACGGATGCTAGGGTAAGCCAACTCCAAATTATGCCCAATTTGTACAATTCTTAGATTTGGAGGCATATAAGGCCTCTTGATATGTATATCTTCAATGATACACTTTATCATGATATTTTATGGAAAGGTTTCATCTACACCCCGTTTGTCAAGCTCTATATTTTTAATGGACGATGGATAAAAAAGAGTCGTGTTGCGTCTCACCAAAACTCCTCCGATATATGTGGAAACGTATATATTGGTAATGGAAATGTATGTTTCCCAATGTTCTGCCAGAAATTGAAATGTCTTCATGGTCTCTTATCATCAATCGTTAATCACGATACATATGTGTAATTGTCGATGGATTAGAAAATCTATCATACCACATCAGATTCCTCCAATCGTCATATGGAGAGGCATATAGGGGGCCTTAGGAATATATGTATCTTAGAACCTGTCTCATACTGAGATGGTTTTAATATCTTCTATCATCAATTATTAGTCAAGATGAACAATACTTGACCGACATATCATTGGTATCTTATCAAATTCTTTCAATATCTTGTGAAGACACATATATCAGCCTTAAGAGTATATGTATCTTAGAATATGTTCAATATTAAGATGGTTTGACTTCTTCTGCTATTATCGATTGTAAATCATGACGTAAAGGGGCTCGACAAACGAATCAGGACTCCGAAAGCATATTGGGGCCTTCATATTACAAATCCAACTTCATATCATAATTTTCATATTTTTGTATCATGTCAAGGATATATCTTAATAGGTATCATAAAAAACCATGCTCTTATCTTATCCACTGTATTCGTTAAAGACATCGCTTTATGATGACATTATCAATTTATTGAGCATCTGTTAGAACATAATTAGCAATCAAGGTATATCCTCATGGATTAAGCTTATTAAGCTCACATATTTTATCCATTGTCTACTAATACATTGATCTGACGTCTGTTAAAAACTCTTGCCTTACAATCAAGCCTTCAACTTATCAAGTATTCGTCATAATGTACCTAGTCTTATATGTGACTAAAAATACATCCAACAAAATTAGAAAGAGCTTTATATGGTATCAAGCAAGTGTCACAGCCTTGGTTTGATTGATTTAGTGACTATTTATTATCTTGAGTTTTTATTGTAATATAGCTAATTCGTCTCTATTTGTTTCTGGTATTACTCAAAGCACGATTATCATTCTCCTTTATGTTGATGATGTTATTATTATTGGTGATAATTCAGATCTTCTAAATTGATTCATTTCCCAACTTGGAAAGGAATTTCCAATGAAAGATCGCACTCTTCACTATTTTCTTAGCATAGAGGTATCTTATTTTTCAGGTGGGATTTTTCTATCACAAAGCAAATATACCCGAGATCCTCTTGATCGTGCTCAGATACTCAATGCCAAACATGTTTTAACACCAATGGCAATGAAGAATAGTATTCATGAAAATTCTAATCTATTTCTTGATCTCTCTTTATCAAAGTATTGTTGGTGCCTTCCAATATGTTACCATAACACGATCAGACCTTTCCCATAGTATTAATACAGTGTGTCACTTTATGCATGCCCCTACAATTGCATATTTTCAGGCAATTAAGCATATTTTTTGTTATCTCAATGGTACACAATCATGTGGTATAATAATCTTATCTGTTAGGTCTCTTGAATTATTCCTTCTTTGATGTTGACTAGGATGGGTGTCCAACCACTCGTTGTTCAGCTATTGGTTTATGTACCTATCTTTGTTCTAATTATACATCTTGAAGTGTCAAGAAATAGTCCACAGTGACTGATAATATCGCTCTATGACATCCACTGTTGCAGAATTAACATAGCTTTATTTTATTCTTTGGGTTACTAGGTTGCCTCTTCCTCAACCACCAATACGTTTTTATGACAACATTAATGCTCTTTAGATGGCAGTTAATCATGTTTGTCATACACGAATAAAGCACATTGAGTTAAACTATCATTTTGTGCGTGAAAATGTTGTTCTTGTATTACTTATCAATCATTTTGTCTCCTCTCATAATCAAGTAGCTGATATCTTTACCAAGATTTGTTTCAAACTCGGGCTTCAAATGTCTCCCCAACAGAGTTTGAGGGGGAGTAATAGAAATAAAATCCCAAATTAAAAAGTATATATTATAAGATAGGAAAGATATATTGCTCTTTCCTTGTGAGAGGAGAATGTTACGACATAGGAAAGTGTATATTGCATGTAAAATGATAGAAAAATGTATATTATATTATGGGCAAGCTTCCTATGCTTACTCTACAACATAAAACTTATGTAGTTCCCCTTATCTAACTGTCCATTCTGAATGGAAGGCTAAGATTTCCCCAAGCACAATGTCATGTCTCTATACTATTTTATTTTTAATTTTTTTATAAACTATTTTGACACCAAATTTTGTACATCCAATTGTCTATTAAACTCGCGCTAGCGAAAAATAAAAAAAAAATATTTTCAAAAAAATAAAATGACCAAAATACCTCTGAAAGCTTTAAGGTGTATTTTGGTCATTATATTTTATCAAACAATTATTTTTAATATTTTTTATAGGTACGCCCCAATGAGAATATGTCACGTACCAAATTTCATATTCATAAAATTTGTATAAAAATAACTAAAAATAAAATACTTTGAGATGTCGGATCTAAGATCAAACAGTGAGTGACTCTCTTGATCAAAATTGGATGGCTAGATGGTACGAGAAGCCTAGATCTTCTATGCCATAGGGGAAGTATATAAACCTTTCCTTTATATTATTGTGTTACCATCATATACGTTCAACGACATAACCACCATAAGAGTTGTGTGGGGCACAATTTTTTTTCTCTCTAAAATTTTTTTAAGCGATGTGTTTGGCTTATATTTAAGCTTGGTTGGATTCCAAGCTTTCAAAGTTTTACAAATCATTGTCCTAAATCAGAATCGGCCGATCCAATAGGGAACTAGTTGGGACGTGCCATTTTCATATAAATATCATGAAATTTTTTATTTATTATATTTTTCTACGATCTTTAATTTTTTTTATATTTTTATTCACTTCTCTGGCCTTATTACCATATGGGGATACAACTGCTTTCTCAGGCTTCTTCCATTTTTTCTCTTGAGATATTTGAATACATTCTAGCATGTAACTTACAAAGATTTACCCATTGGTTTTTGGCCTTGTCATCATTATTATCATCTTTAAAGCTTTTTTTTTTTAAAAAAAGGGGTCGGCTATACTAACCCATTATTTCTTGGCCTTGTATGCTTTATTTATAACTCAAAATTTCTTGTATTTAGAGTTTTCTTTATAATTATGGGTGGTGCAGGGCACAATTTTACAAAAACAAAACCCAGTGCCTAGGTAATGCTAATACCAAACACAATGTTCTGATAATGTTAGTGAGAGAGAGAGAGAGTGATATGCCCAATGTGTGTTTTTGAGTGCTTGGGCGTGAGAGAGAGAGAGAGTGATATGCCCAATGTGTGTTTTTGAGTGCTTGGGCGTGAGAGAGAGAGAGAGAAAAATGGCCAATGTTTTTATACATGTGTACGTGTATGAGAGAGAGAGAGGCCCAATATGGTAGTATATTTGTATGAATGTGTGTACGCGTGAGAGAGATGTCCAATGTGCTTTATGTTTGTGTGTTAGAGAAAAACCACACATACAAAATGACAACTAGTGCCATGAAATTTGCATCAAAAGATATCACTTTTTTCCTCATTTCTTCACTAAAAAACACAAGATGAGTATCAAATTTTTTGTCAAAGTACTATATCTAATATTAGTATCAAATTTTTTGTCAAAGTACTATACCTTAGTATCAAAATTAATATCAATAGACAAACTTCTCAATATTCATGTACTTTTGCAAAATATTGAAAGTCCATATTGTACAACCATCATTTTCTTGGAAACTCAAAAAATAATATTTATAACGATTTTTAATATCTATTTGAATTTTTTTTTAAGGCCAGATCGGGCCGATCCACCAATTCAGATCGTCAATCGTGTCCAGTCGATCTGCTTTTTTTTAAAATTAATTTATTGTGATTGTGTACCATATAAAACCCTTTACCTTTGGTAGTCGCAAACATCCTTACACTATCACTATATCAGATTGAAAATCTAACAAACAACAATTTGTTACAAGTTCTAGATTTTCTTTTGGATTTTGAATCCCGTAACATCACAACTCGAGCCATGTGATTGCCATCCAATGGCAAGGAGTGATTATGGATTCCTTATTGACTGAAGGCAACGAATTCTACAAAAATTCATCAAAATACACATGAGAGATTGACTATTTACCATTTTACCCATATATTTTGATGAATTTCATAAAACTCATAAAAACATGATTATGAGTTGAAATGGTTGCAAATATATAAAAGAATAAATGTGAGATGTCTTTTTGAGGAGAGTGAATGAAAATAAAGTTAATGCATTCTCCCAATGACCCTATGTAGCCAATTAAGACAAGCTTGTATAAAATGGAAGGAGTTGGAAAAAAAACAATTAGGACTGGGCCCTCAATTTTGGAAAAATTATTATGACACTATTTTGTCTAGAGTTAACAACTCCTTAAAATATAAAAGTTAATGTTAGAATGAGTTGCGATTAATGTATTTAACAAAAAGTCATTATTTTATGTTTAAATTTTTATTTTAATGCATAATTTATTCATTAAATAAAAACAAATTGTAAGTTTTTATATAAATAACTTAATTATTAATAGTATATATATATATATGAAGATATATATGAAGATACTACAAAACGCCTATTGGCGAAAATGAACAGTGATTTCGCCTACCCTCATCACCGTCCAAAATTCATCGCGCGGTCCTGATTGTCCGATAGTGTTTGATTTTTCATTTTTTTTCTCCAAATCGAAAAGACATTAAATGTAAAGCGTGTGTTTATAGGAGAATCTACGAAAAATATCAAAAAAAATATTATATATGAAAAAAATTAACCAAAATACCTCCAAAACGTTTTGGGGGTATTTTGATCAATTTTTTTTGCAAATTATTATTTTTATAATTTTATTAGGTGCGCCTCACTAAGATGTACACACTCTCCAAATTTCAGAACATTCTGATTTATAAAAAAAAAATGAAAAATAAAATACTACCGGACAATCGTGACCGTGCGATGAACTTTGGACGGTAATTAGGGTAGGCGAAATCACTTTTCGTCTATAGCCGTTGGGAAGACTTTATATATATATATGGTTTTGTCTAAATGGTGTATACCCTTAAAGTTTTCAATATTTTTGGACATTTAAATACAATAGGGGCATTTTTGTCCGTTGGAAGGCTAAAATGGATATTTCTATAAGATAATAGTGACATTCTATTAATAATTAAAAAACAATTAATGCATCATGTAGGTATGTCACGCACCATGTCGATGATGTGATTGTCCACTATTGTTAATAAATGTTTTAGTTTCTATTAGGAATTTCTGCTTTACCTTTGACAAATTACTTAAAATACCTCTAAACAAAAAATTATGTATCTAAGTGTCCAAAATAGTTTAAGGATATACACCACTAACCATGTGTTACACATTTTTAACTTTCCAAAACACACATCATTCCCCTACTACCCACTACCGCTACCGCTGCCCAACCCCAACCCTTCCTTGTAGCGCCTACCCCCAACTCCTCTCGCGGCTTGCCCGCAACCCCTTTCCCGGCTAAACCCCCTCCCGTACCACCCCGCACCCACCCTAACCCGAACCCCAACCCGAGGGTTTTAAATCATTGCATTTGGTCATTAAGTTTTGGAGCATATGTATCATGTACTCGTAACATTTATCACATCGCTCGACCTTCATTTTCTTTGTTTTTGAATGTTCATATTTGCCATGTATTCTTAACCTTCATATTTACGATTTACTATAAACATTTATCACATCGTCTCTTCGTAGACAATCCCTTAACTTTGATCAAAATGTTGGATTTAGTTTCAATATTTGAGGTAAAATTAGTCATTTTTCAAGTGGGTAAGAATTGAGTGTTATACGCCATTTTTGATGTACTTATATCCTTGATGCAAATAAAGAGAGAGCCAGTGACAACCTGGTTCTGTCGATATCCAAGACACTGGCAGATCAAAGGAACACTGCAAAATAAGCCTAAAACTAAGCAACCCTGAAAAGAGTACTATCATGCCAAAAAAAGACCTTATAACTACAGCATCATGCTAAGGGCTTCAAAACAGTACCAAACCACTACCATTATAACCAGAACGTCGACAAACCCTAAGGACCAAATTTGGACTCAATCAGAGCATTTTGGGCCCAAATTATCACAAAACGGGTAGGTTGTACACTACTGCGGTGTGGCCTCACCGAACCAGTCCCCAATCATGGAGGCTGCATTCGTCACATCTCGTGATGATCTGCAAACGCCCACACATCGCTCGTTTGCGGTAGGAACAAGCTTAAATTCGGACACAAGCTAGGTCTCGACAATCCGGTCATTTTGACATATGGCACACATCGTGACATGATCTAAAACCAAAGATTTTCTAGAAAGAAGATGAGCCTGAAACCATGAAAATCAGAATTTTTGAAGAAAAGACATATCGAACTTCGTGAAGCAATAACTCGAGATCCGTGCATCGGATCATCATACAATCAGGTCCGATGAGATCGTATCACGAAGGGCTACGAGTTGGTATAACTGTTACACTCAATCTAAGGCCGGATAAATTATAAATTTCAATGTTGAAGAAAGCAAGATCTTCCGGTCGCCGAAATCCCTTTTTTAGACGATCTCCCGAATTCAGAAAGAACTTCAAGCAAAAACCAAAACGAACAAAATTTGGTGCAAAACAACGGTGGTAGTCTCCTCTTTAATTTGCAATAAAAATAAAGACTCAGAACAACATGGATTGCATTGCATTGACGGCTAAAATTCATGATCTAGTAGGATTTCTACCACTCGGGAAAAGTCCATCTCAAGACAATCAAAAGACATCAAACTCTTCAGAATCAAGCAAGCATCAAAACTACGATGATGGATCATCTGAATCACCACCACAAGCATCCGAAAAAGTTTGAGAGACCTGGCAATGGTGAAAGGACCCTCAGAGATGGATGGTTTATAGCGAAAGGCCTTATCATTAGCACAAAAGTTTTAAGGGGTATTTTGGTCATTATTTCTAAATTCGGGATTTTATTATAATTTTGTTTTAATTTTGATTTGGCTTAGTTTTGAGCATCCACCCTTATTCGGTGGATCTTATATATAAACAAGCTTAGGTAAATTGTAAAAAGGTTGGATAATTCATTAACAAAATCGAGACGTTAAGCTTGTGTCCACTTGTCCTTGTGCTTCTAATCCTTGGATCCAGTGACGAGGAGAGAGAAAACTTTCAAAAAGAGAAAATACCCCTGAGCCATCCTGAGCACGAGGTCCCATTCTCTCTTTTCTTCTCTTAGGCTAGGCCATACCTCAAGCCCACTCTCTCTCCTCTTCTTCCTCTCTTTCGCTACCCATTGCTTGCCCCACACAGCAATTTAGGCTCACGACAAATACGCGGTCCCATTTTCTTCTCACTTATTTCTCTCATTCTCGTCACGTTGTAGGACTCGTAGTCACGTAACCCGTGGTCCCGTCTCCCTTTGTGTCCTTCCCCGGTGCAATTGGAGCGTAAACACAGTAAACCTGCTACTTTGCTCAGCATCCCGCTATCCGATATACACTCGACTCAATACCCTTCAAAGCTAGCTCAAGAGTTCCAATCATTGGACCATCCCTCTAACTTCCTCTCCGTACAGTTGAGTTGAGTTGAGCTGCGAGGAACACATACGTTCTCTCCCTCAGTCACTCGAGTGGAGTCTTCATGAGTCGACGGTAAAGAAAGCTCTAACTCTTTAGCTGCTCTGATCGCCTGAGTGCATAGCGTTTAAGCGCATAGGGGGATACTTGTCACCTTTTCTCCCCTTGTTCTATTTCTTGCAAGCCAGTCCCTTGTTTAAGTGAACCTTTATAGAGGACTACTGACGAATCCACATTGCAGTTTCCAGCGAAAAAGAACGGAGCGACGTGTTAAAGCCTGTGGAGAGTTAGTGTCCAAACCGCATTGGCAGATAACCGGAGGGCTTCGTAATTGTTCTAAGAGGGCGAATTGCCCAATGTGTTCGGGACACACCCCCGTCGTAAAATCCTAAACACACCCCCGTCGTAAAATCTATCTCTTTGTTGGTTCCTATCCGTGCATAGGACAGCACGCGTGCGCACACTCACAAACATCCAGCGCGCGCGGACCCTCCGTAGTTGTTTGAGAGAGGATTTTCTCCGGACTATGTAGTACTTGATTAGGTTATTGCCCCAAGGAGTAAGCACTTTTTCAACTTTATTTAAGAATTTGGAAAAGAGACAAATGTCTACTCTACCTAACAAGTGAAATTATTCATTTGCTTTACACTCTTTTACTTTTTCTTATTCCAATTTTCCCTCAATAAAATAAAACCGTACACCTTTTTTTTAAGGTTAATCAAAGCTTACTCATTACAAAAAAAAAAAAATATGCTTACCTTTACTAAATAAATTTATGTTCAACTTCCCTTGCAAAACCTTCAATCAATTGTGTCGTGCCACCAACAAAGTGAAAGGCTACCTTATTTAAGTTCAACTCTCCTTGCAAAACCTTTAATCAATTGTGTTTTCCCAATGTCCAGCACTCGTTCAATTGTGTCGTGCCACCAACAAAGTGAAAGGCTACCTTATTTAAGTTCAACTCTCCTTGCAAAACCTTTAATCAATTGTGTTTTCCCAATGTCCAGCACTCGTGCCAACAAAGTGCAAGGCTACATTATTTAAGGATGAGGTATGCATAAGGTGCTAGCCTAAAATAAACAGAAGTAAGCCGCACCTTCAAACCATACTTCCTCCTGCCCAACTTTCCATTTTGAATGGAAAGCTGAGATGCTTTCAATCACAATGTCATGCCTCTATATTATTTTATTTTTAATTTTTTTTATACAAAATATTTTTACAGAGCATCCACTCCTCACTTAAAGTCACATTAGCAAAAAATATAAAACAAATATTTTCATTAAAATAAAATAACAAAAATGCCTCTAAAATATTCAAAGGTATTTTAGTCATTTTATTTTACCAAAAATAGTTTTTAATAGTTGTTTTAGGTGCGCCCCATTGCGATGATGCCGATACAAAATTTCATATTCATATAATTTGTAGAAAAAACATTAAAGCATAAAATCCTCTTAAGCGTCAGATCTAGATCAAACAGTCAGTGGCTCTCACTTGATCAAGATTGATCGGCTAGATGGGGAGAGAAAATATATATTTTACAAACACTAGAGGAAGTATAAAAACTTTTCTTTTAAAAAATAGTACAGACAAAGCAGATCTATAAACACATAAAAATCTTAAAAATCGATATCCCGAATAATATATTAAAAAATATATTATTTTCATGACTTGAACACTTTTTTAATATTAATATTATCGAGTCTGAGATGATCAGTTGGAGCATTTCCTGGCGTTGTTCAACCTCTTCCAACCGGTTTTTAAGGCGCGCCTTACTTCTATAATATAAGGTGGACACCTTATATAAACTCTTTCATTTATTTAATTGGATTGGGCTATGATTTGAACGAATTGGATTCAACAAGGAATTCATTTATTATATAAATACTCTTGAGGACAGTGGTCGGATCTTTGTTTCAAGGGCATTTAAATACTCCGGTAAAAGTATAAAAAACATAAGAATTGTTTATTGAGTTTACAGATTAGAAAATGCCTGAAAAAGATCAAAAGCAATCATTGATCCCCATTTTGAAAGGAATAATTAATGAAAAGTAATGTAGCACTAAGACTACTTTATCCTATTGTTTTTTATTTGAGAGAAAATAAGTGTTGTAACCTCTGCATGTTGAGAGTGTGATGGTCTCCTGCCCTAGTTGGCACGATGCACATTCCGAAGGATAGATTCATTTACTTTTAATACGAGGAAGTTGCTATAGCTATTTAACGTGAAATTCAAAAGCTGGGAGTCTTATAAAGTTCAAAAAATAAATTAAATTATCCGACTAACACATCCCATCACCTAATTTCATATCCAACTGTCCAAAAGCTTATGTTAGCTACAGGATATATTTTGTAGGACAATATGGATTAAAAGAGATGAAGTTATCTAAATAGCAAAAATGGTATACATTTTGCTTCATATTTTTTTATATATAGTTGTTTTTTATTTGGAGCGCCAGGATGAGACATACGTGTGAATATTGTTTTAAAAATCATCAAGATAATTGGAAACCGCTTGGACGAACTCTGAATAGATCCAGATCTAAGATCTCCGACTTGCCCCAATTCCTTTGGTTCTTAGAATTCTTCTTAGTTTTTTAATTTTTCCATACAAAAGAATCCCAAAAAGTGGAGTGTCGATCTAGCTCAAACCTAGGGCTGACAATGGGCCAGCTCGACGTAGCGAAGCCCATTTGGCCTAGCCCTAAAAGTTAGAGCCTAAGCCGAAAATATAGCATGAGAGCCGAGCTAGGGCCTAGCACCCTATGGGGATAAGGCCCGAGCTAAGACCAAGGAAAGCGTGGCCTAGAACCACCTCATTGCCAGCCTTATTCAAAACTGATGGGTGAACCCAACCCACCACTATACTTTTTAAAAAACAAAAACTGATAGGTGACTTATACTACCCAACCCACCAATATACTTTTTAAAAAACCGATGGGTAATTAATGTAACCCAACCCACCAGTATACTTTTTTAAATAATGCATGTACACAAAATTTGAGGTAAGCCATTTTTCACCAAAATGCTCGAACAAGTCAACGTTCTTGTTTGAGGTCAGTCATTTTTCACCAAAAAGCTCGAACAGTCAACACTCTTGTATATCAAGAGTCAGCTACTAATACTATTACAAAAAATTTATCCATTTTTTCAGTATTTATGAATGCCCGTTGAAAAACAATAAAGAAAGGAAAATATCCTTCACTTAAACATACAGAAATAGAAACAGTACAGTGAAAAAGTATAAACAGAAAGAGAAGAAACCGAAACCCCAAAATGGTAATAAGTAATGATCCATGCCCATATCCCTTGATCCATGCGCATCTCCCTCAAAACCATAGAGTACTGTACCATAAAATGGTAAGATTATCTTGCTCATGAAAAAAACAATAAATAGGAAACATGAACTCCTAGAAAATCTAGGATTCTCAAATAAATTACCCCAGAAACCCCAACGAATTAAAAATACACAGAGAGAGAACCAATAATATTTTCTCCTTATTAAGATACAATAAAACCCTCAAAAATAAAACAAGAAAACAATCTCTCTATGATCGTAAAACCTATTATGCACATTAACCAATATATAACAAAGAATCAGCCCCCTAAATAGACCCAAGAATAAACAAAAGAAAAAGTACCTCTCTCTCTTTCTCTCTCTCTCTCTCTCTCTTTTTCTCTCTCTCTCTCTCCATTCAAGGAGATGAGAGAGAAAATAGTGCCCCAAGATGATGAGAGAAAACACTGCCTCAACTTTCTGAAAAAGGACCCATCCCTGTAATTCCTCTGTAAAACCCCATAAAAACAAAAAGAACCCAGCCCCTCCTTCCCCCTCTACAATGTCTCCAAACCCCTTTCTCTCTCTACAAACCCTAATCTCTCTCTCTCTCTCTCTCTCTCTCTCTCTCTACAAACTTCTGAACCTTTGAAAAACCCCATTCAGAGCCACATCAAAGGCATCATCCAGATCTCCAATCCCCTTCTCAGGGTACACATAGAGAAGCTTAGGAATAGTTTGAATCACAGTCTCTCTCATGGCCTCCACTCTCTCTCTAGGCAAATCCCTCAGCACTTTCGCTATCTTGGTCCCATTCTTCACAGCATCTCTACTTATAAACACTGAATAACTTGTTGGCTCCTCAGGTAAGTGCCATTCATACTGCCAATAAGCTGTTCTCCTCCAAAAAAACACAGGAATTGAACCTGCAACAATAAAATAAATAATAATAATCAGAGTGGTAGTCACAATATGCAATTCTTCAACAACAATATAAAAATCTATTGAAACTGACACTCCCAATATGTTATTCTTCCAGAGAAAAAGAAGAATAAAGTAACTCCTTAACCCTATACCCCCCTGTTTTCCAAATAAAATAAGACTCCATGACGCTTTCCCCAATTAGTGATACTGACACTCCTGAAATCCCATTCTCCTTCACAAAATTGCTAGTCCATTCTCGTTTTGGCAAACTACAAATTGAAAAGATGTATTCGATTTTTCTATGAATGTTTCATGTACACATCATCATCATAGTTGAAACATTTTTTTAACTAATTGGGATCGGCTATACAAATCCCTATAACCATCGGCTACATGAATTTTCAGGCCGTGACACACAAAGAAACAGTGGTTTGGGGCTCAGCGAGTCGATTCGGACTCGGCTGAATAATGAATAGCTCGGCCTCGGTACCTGTCAAGGGGTATATGTGCTAACTTGCATTTCATAAAATACATTAAAAGATCATAAATTTTGTTAAAGAAACACCAATATATGTTTTTACAAATATATTTTTACACGATTTCCAGGTTTTCTATGATGATATGTGAACTATTCTTATTATACACTTTTTAACTTTTTTAACTTCTCTACAATTTCTTTTTATATACTTTCATTTTTTTCTTTTATTATCCCAAATAGTTGGGCTGGGAATAATACTTGACTTGGGATAAGGCTTCGACGATATTTCAAAGTGTAAATCAATTTTTTAATAATCCAAATTTTATATAATTTTTCCATCTTTTATAGGGTTTTAATGGTTTCTACCACTTATTTTAGCTTTTGCTGATTTTGATTATTTCTAATAACTTTTTACATTCTTTTTTTTGTTTTTGTTTTTTTTTTTTTTGAATTTTTGGGTCTATTTTGGGGTGTGCAAGGACCGAGTCTACTCTAACTCGGCCGACTAACCAAGCTCTGCCAGGTAAGAGTTTGAGGACCGAGCTGAGTTTCAAAACATTCACAACGGTACACTTCCATCATCGGAAACCTAGACACTTCTTCATCATCTTTCTCAAATCTTTTGTTTGGGTGAATGATCTTTTTCAAATCTACTCCCCATCCCCTTTGTAGCATCCTAAACTCAATTTCAAAATTGGCATTTGGAAACACTTATCCACAAAATACCTCATTCCTTTCTTAAAAGGTCGACATCCTATATGAACTTTTTTCATCTTAAAAATAATCAAAAAAAGAAAAGAAAGCTAAAATAAGGACACTGACACTCCCAATTCGCCAGATTCTTTAAAAATCAATCATGGAATCAAAGCTAAGATCAGATAGACACCGATAATGCTGATACATAGTTTCATCTCTGGAAACACAAAAGCAATGGTACTGATTCAATCATGGAATTAAAGCTAAGATCATTGACACTGATAATGCTGATACATCTCTAGAGACACAAAAGCAATGGTACTGATTCAATCATGGAATCAAAGATAAGATCATTGACACTGACAATACTGATAACATAGTTCTTCTCTAGAAAGTAGAAACACAAAAACAATGGTAATGATACGTCCAACACACCATTCTTCTCCAAAAAATAAATGTATAAAATTGAGTAAAATTTTAATGACTAATAAAAATTGGAATCAAAGCAACAAGTATAATGACAGTGATATTATTCTTCTCAAAACAAAAAAAAAGAAAAAAAAGAAAGAGAAACAAACCTGCAATCATGCAATCGAAAATGGATCTCCGAGTAAAACTATCTCCTCTTGGTTGAAGGCAAAATTGGGAGCCAAGGAAAAGCCCAAGGGCGGGAGAGGAGACATTAGAGCACCGCCCACCCGAGCAATCAATGGCGCTGCAACTCTTTGATTCGGCGCACTGGTCGAGCAAAACCCCTCGAAAATCACCACGAATGGCTGATCTCTTAGCTCCGGCGAAAGAGAAGAGATCGGACCTCTTAGCTTTTCTCACATGTGACTGCCATAGCCGGATCTCAAAGGAGTTTTTGGGGTGAAAACCAGTGGGATAAGGAACTCCAACGTCTTTTTGGTCCCAAGGGTTTCTCTCAATTAATAAACGAGTAACATTTTTCATGGCAGGCATATGAAGGAAGCTTCCACCCCAGTCTTCATCCTTGGATCGCCTGAAATCCCAAGTAATTCGACCAAGCATCATGAAATGATCAGAACCCAATTTCCTTTTCCAAAATATCTGGTTTTCTAACCAGTTTAAAAGCAAATTGCTATGGTGGTCTCTCTCATCGGCTGAGTAATTGGACCATAGGTATTTTCCAACTGCTAAACCTCCATAGAAGGGGACGAAGAAAGCAGAGGCTGACTCTGGTTCAAGGGTTCGACACGGATGGCCGAGCATTCGAGCATGGAATATGAGCTCTGATGCGAATTGGTCGGTTTCAAACCATGAACCCTCGAGCTCAAATGGGACCAAGTGGGCTAACCCACTGGCATGGCGGCCGAACCCACCATTCTCTAACATCTTACATCGAGAGCCCCAAGGGCTCAGAGTCTCACAATTCTTGACAAGATCATGGTTAAATATTGGGGGCAAATCGTACACATATACGGTACTGGAATCGCAGACTTTGGCTGGAAATTTGATTGGAAAAGCTGGGTTTCCCGGTGATGGAATGGTTGGGTATTCATGGATTTGCAGAGATGGATTTTCAGGGGATAGAAAGGATGGGTTTTGAAGTTCAGGAGCCGATAAAGATGCTTTTTCATGAGACAGAACAGATGGGTTTTTCTCAGGCGAGAGAAGAGAAGGATTTTTTCCAAAGGAGGGAAGATAAGAGCTTTCAAGCGAGAGAATAGACGGTCTTTCACGGACGGGAAAAGGTGGGATTTGAGGTATTGGGGGCTCCTGATTTTCTGATGTTCCGGCAATAATTCCGGTGACTGGAGTTGGGTTTTCTTCATTCAGAGTCCCGCGGGCAGATAATTGAGTTTTTCCGGCAACGATTCCGGCTGCCGGAGAAGGGTGAGATGGGAATTTAATCAAATGTGAGCTTCGAATCAAGAGGAGGAACACAAGTTGCAGAGAAAAAATGGCGAAAATAAGCCACCGACCAGGGTGACTGGACATGTAGAGATAGAGAGAGAAGACAGCGCTTTTTACTTGGTCTGGGTACTTTGGTCTCTTGAGGAACTGATGTTCCCCGTCCATGGCGGCTCTGGCATACGAAATCGCCGGAAATTCGGTATCACTCAAATTTCCGGCCATAATCAGTTCTCAGGTCATTTCCGGCAATAGTTCCGGCAAAATACCGGTTCCAGAGCCGGTTTTTCAGGAGTGAGAAACAATGGAGCTAGGATTTCTGGTTCTTAAAGGGGATGAGAATAGCCGGAAAATTTCTCCGCGAAATTTACCGGCGCTCTTAGCCCACGCCCTCCGATGCGTGCGCCCTCATTGAATTCAACATTTAAACCCTAATACCACTAGATTACAACACGTGTGACGAATCGCATGGCTTATCACTAGCAACCGACACTCGGTGGTGCCTAAGAAAGACACGTGTCGGTCAGGGGAAACGGTTTCCTGTATCGTCTATGTACCGTTAGGACTCGTTGAGATTCCTGCACACGTGTTTGTACTGTATACCGTTGATTATAGCAAAATTTGCGGTTCAGATTTCTCCGGTCAATACGTTCCCCTCTCTCTAGTGCATGTTCACGTCAATCGGCAGCGCGGCCGGCGAAAAGGCAACCCGAAGGAGGAAAACTGTTCCATGCATTGGGGGCCGCATTTCTACGTTTGCGTCCCTGCAGGTATAAAGCATCGATCTTAATGATGATGTAAATGGGTGGTTTATTTAAAAACATTGAAACTAATGGCTCAAATGTTTTCTTCATAAATTTATTATTTTTAATTTTTAAATTTTATTTACTTTTACATATTCATGTTCTCCATGTTAAAGATTTATGTGTTCTTAAAAATCCTGTCCAAAATTCCATCTTAAAAATATAATTTTACTAGACGATTCATTTCTACATGGACTCATAAAAACCATTATGTATGAGAGTACTCATGTCTATACAAGGCCTCGACCTTAAACTAGCGAAGTACAGGCACCTCTAGGTCAGAGGCCCTCGCCTTTTGACTGGTGTTTATTGATCAAAAGTGAAGTAGCGGCACCTCAAAACTTCTCCAAATTGGAGAACCATTGTATCAATCATCTTGACCATGGGATGTACAAATAGAAAAAAAAAGAAAGAATTTGAAGTATTTTAGTACACAACTTATCTGTCTATTTGTATGATTTTAAAGTTTTTATAGACCTCATTAAGTATTATTTTTAAAATTTTATAACTAAGAATACAAATAGATTTTCAAATCATCAAAAAGTTTCGACACCCAAACTATATCTCCAAATGAATTTCGAGATGCACCTTACTTTTGTAATATGAAGAAGGCACCTTATAAAAACCTCACCCTTGTTTTTGCCCTTTGCTTTTTCTTTTTTCCTCGTAAATGTGGATAATGACCCTTTGAATTTGTTTGCCCAAGGAGGTGTGTTATTAGCTCGATGCATACGACATTAAAAGCCACCCGAAAATGCAAATAATATATGTTTTCTGTGTGAATAGTGCTGATAATATACGTGATTAGTTGGGATCAATATCTATTTTTTCGTTTAAAGTACTTTTTTTTTTTTGAAGTATTCCATATTCATAATTGTTGGGGTTGATATTATCGTTTTGATGATTTTCTTGTTCCTAAAGAGCAACTTTTGGTAAGATCTGAGTTATGGCTTTAAAGTGTAGGGATCTCGTGAACCCCTTACTTGTAGAAACAGGAATCTTAAATACCGGAGTTCCATCTAAGATCGTGTATTCAATCGGTCAAATGAAAAGTAGATGAATACAATTATAAATCGAATGCGATAAATAAAGCAAACATAAAAAGCACACCACAGCACGAGTGCAAAAAATAAAGCAAACATAAAAAACACACCACAGCAACACACGATTTACGTGGTTCACCTCATAAGGCTACATCCACAACTCAGCAACTAAAAATCCACTATCACAATGAATATTACAGTTTTGAGTTACAAGAGATAATACCTATATCTAAACATCGGTAAAAAACCATCACCGATCTTCCCTTCAAACCCACTCTCCAAACCAAGTAACACCGCCGATCAACGTCCTCTTTTCCACCGCAATACCGCTACTGGAAATATAACCTTGAGAGCAATATTGAGATTTTCTCTCTTTAAAAGTAGAAGTTAACCAACCAAAAACTCATGGGAATACCACCCCTTTTTCAGAAGTCATGTATCTCTCTTGGAGACCATCTCCATATTGGAAATCCATTCCCATAATCCCTAAATGGGTGACCCTCAAAGGACGGGTATTATGCCATCTTTTTTTCTCTAATAAAAATATCACTTTCTTGCTTCTCAAAAAAGTTAATTTTATATTTCTCATAATACCCTAATCTTTAGAAAAAAATATGGGTGTAGTGATTTGGCTATCATCAAACCTAACATAAGGAGTGGCGTTTTACTCTGACCTCTTTCGTTGGTTAAGGTGAAGTCCTTTTGTAGGATCTTAGCTTTGTAAAGCCGTTCATCAAATTTCAGTAGACAATAAAAATTTTTAATTAGAAAAATTTGTAAAAAGATCATTTCAACCTTGAATCATAGATATAAAGAGAAAATATATTTCAAACACTAAAAATAACGTATTTACAGTACTTTTTCCAAACTAGCTATTCCAAGAATCCACAATCCACCATATCATTTTTTAAGGAGCATCAAACTTCATAATCAAAGGCCAAAATAGGTTCTCAAGCACTAAGAGTTACCCGTGCCAAAAGTGCATTTTCATTTTCCAATGGGATTTTTTGGTGCAATTTTGCCTTTTTGCCTTAAAGCCTAGGGCATATGCCAGCTAAACCAAAAAAATGGGTAAGTGCTGTTTATCTTTAGAAAAGTTTACGGGGAGTCTCGGATTCATAAGTCCACTTACATTTTCATTTGATTTAGGGTGTAAATTACACCCTAAATGATTAAAAATATAGTTTTTAGGCTTGAAACAATCAAGATATATATTTAAAATGACATGATTGGAAGTAGTAAGAAAAGATATAAAAACTTATGGCCTCACTGAAGGTATGACTCTTCATAGAGCAGAATGATGCACTAGGATTCGTGTAGCCTACCTCAATTAGTTGGGATGATGATGATGAAAAAAGATTTAGATCTGATGATCTATGAAGAAGTGCAAAAATAATTTAATTTTTAAAATTTAAAAATTTTATTATTTTCATTAATGATCACCAAGGTTGATATTATAGCCCTCACTAACATGAATGATGGAGGGAGGATACATGTATAGCCTTACCTTTATAATTTCCCATTAATTATTGTTGTCTATTTTTGTTTTTCACAAATAATTATTTGCTGGCTTTTTTTTCTTTTTTCTTTCTTTGACGGTTATCCATTTCACTATTAATTGTCTTTTTTCGAGGGCGCGTATGATACAAACAACCAACGTGTTTGCCATCAATGAACCTTATTCGTTATTTTTGGTTTTTTCCTAAGTTTTAGGTCACAGATCATGTGCGTTTTCCTTGTCCTGTTTTGATCCGAAATTTCAACGAAAAGCTCGAAACAAAATGCAAATAGTTCCCTAAATTTCGGTGCGGAATACGAAATTCAGATGGAGTTTTGACAACCAATTACAACTGTGCATGAGTTTTAAATAGGGTCCGGACGATGAGTGGCTTTCTCATTTGTACTTCATATTTGATTAGTTTTTAGTTTCTTTTGAATATTGATCGATGTTTGAAAGAAGGGTTAGGCTTTGAAAAATCTAATTAGAGCCAAGAGATTGTTTTCATGCCGAAATATCATCAAATTTATCATCTCGACATCAAGATGCATGGATATGAGAAAAAAATGGATTTCAAATTTTGAAAATAGTGCATCTTGTAAAACATTATTAGACTGTCAATTTTCAAGATTTTCATAAATTTGCCCGATTTACACTATTTTTTAAGCTTTTAATTTTATAACTAAAGATAAAAATATAATTTAATACTAACATAAAACTTTCCAGTACTGAAAGCATATTTCTCAACATTATTTGAAGGTGAGCTCAAATTTGATTGTTTGGAGCCTCGGCTTTATAACCGAGGTGCACCATTAAAATCCTTCGAAAAATGTTGTTTTGATGTTGAAAAATATCCAATTGCTTATTTGGATAACTAGACATTTAGATATGGAGAAAAAAAAAAAGATTTCAAGTTTTAAAATGGTACATCTTGCAACAAATTATCTGGACTGTCTACTTTCAAGATTTTCATGTGTTTATAGATCTGCTTTTTAATTATTTTTAAAATTTAAAATTTTATAATTAAAGATAAAAATAGACTACCACACCATCCTAAGAATTTTCGAAATCAAAATTACATATCATGTCAAAGTTTGGGTTGTTCTTAAATTTGGTTGTTTAAGGTAGCAACCTTATGCACACCACACCTACGTTTGAATCTTAAGCCCAAATTATGAATAGATTCTAAAACAAGAACGGAAAGGCTTTACGATAAAAAGCAAATATGCGAGTTTAAGATTATCCTTGATAAAACCCCCTTAGAAAGTGCAATTTTTGTATTGAAAAGTTAACTGATCATCTCAATCTCGACAATGTGGATCTAAACAAGCTCTTCATACAATGTCTTCTTAACACACTATCTAAAAAGTTCAAGCTTCGCAAACCTATCAGAATTGCATATTTTTTAGAACTTGAAATTTCATAATCAGAAGAAAAAATAGATTGACTGTCATAGAAGTTTCTAATACTGAAATTGCATTTTCCACAAGGTTTTGAGATGTAGGTTTGCTTTTAATCATAAAGCCTGATCCTCACACTAACAAAACTCTTTAGTCAAACAAGGCTTGGCCATCCTCAAACTGTTGAATGGAGACACAAGGATTATTAAGAATTGTTTAAGAGAAAATTTTCGTTAATTCCAAGTGGAATGACGTTTTACAGCAAGGCTTGGACAGCTTTCAAAGGGTCGGTTATGGAAATGAATCAGCATTGCTTCCCTACCCAAGAAACACAAAAAGGAAGTTTGAGAAGAGTTGACAATGGTGAAGTCTTTGTAACATTCAACGAAAGTAGGTTCGAACATAAAGGAGACATAGGGGTGGAAACATGTAAAGTCAGGCCGGGTCAAGTCCGGGGTTCGATCCGACCTGTCGGGTTCGATTTTTGGACCTGGATCCAGTCTACCCCTTGGGTCGGGTAATGGTCCATTGCCACCCCTAATTAGAGATACAAAGTGAAAATGGAATCCATACAAAACCATGAAACATTTGTTAGGCATGGCATTCTAAAATGATCCTTTCTAAAGAAAAGCCCAAAAAAAATTTAGTAATTAAATATATGAAATATTACTTCCCCAGAATTAGGTGCCCAACTATGAGGTTTTATTGAAGGGCTACTTGCCATCCAATTCAAGTAAACCGCTTTACAAACCTGCTCAAGGAATGTCAAGGGAACGACAGATTGGCAGTAGGGGGCTGGGTCATTGGGCCAGGTTTGGGTTTTAGAACAGTGTTGCCCGCCAGGGTTTAGGCATACATGCTCGGCTCAATCAATTCTTAGGTTAGGCTTGGCCTGGGGCCAACCTTGGCCTACAGGAGTATGGCCTTATATTTTCTAAAAGTATTGCATATTATGAGACAGTTTATCATTATTATGAGATTGTTTATCATTATTACAAGAAAGTCACAATTATTCTTAACCATTAGATATTAAATTTGATGGTTATGATATGTCACGAAGTTCAAAAAAAAAAATTTGAACTTTGCGTTTAGTAAATGATACATGGTAACTAACAACGACTAAGAGAACCCTGCATCCCCCTTCAAGTACCTAGCTGAGGAATATTTTGGCACTGGATTTAAGAATGAAAGGAGACTGTCATGTTTTGATAGACCTCTTAAGGGATCAGGATCGGGACCGAATCCTGCTCAAAGATATGTATGGTAGGCCCAGTTAGGACCGCCCCAAAAATTAAATTTCAGGCTTTGCATGGGTTCTGCTTGAAATCTGGCCTATGAGGCCCAACCCTAAGAAATCCGGGGGACCAAGGTAGGGTTAGGCCTTTTATAAATGCATGAAAATCTTGATTTAAAAGCTTATAAAAAAGTTCTGATAGGCCCCAAGCCAAGTTGGGGCAGGCCCGAAAATGCTACAGGTCCACCAAAGCCTGGCCTAAACTCACCTGATCTGGGCCTGGGCTTGGGCTTGGGCTTGGCTCGAATGCCAAGAGTCCCGCTGGCCCGTTAATATGGGATCGAAATTATTAGAAAAGAGAAAAACTCTTGAGACTTAGCCTCATTCGCAGAGGGGAGAAGGATGCTTCAATTATTTTAGAGGCATGTTGTCCTACATGAACATCGAAAGGAACTGGCTTTGGCTCTTCCGCAAGCACCGCAGCAATGTGGTCCCCATTTGCTTATATCCTACAACAATAGACCACCTTATTATTGGAACAATTGGTGTAAAGGAAGAGGGTGCGTCAGGACAACTGTACATATCTTTTGAGTGTATAATATCAGTACTTCTTTTTTTTTTGTATATTTTATTTGAGAAATGATCCTATAAGACCTTCATCCACCCATGTGTGTAAGACCTCAAAGGATCACCATTAAATTTAGCACGGATCTATAGAAAAGTCAAGTCCCACTCTCATATGTTTTCTAGAGATGGGTACCAACTTTAATGGTGATCCTTTGAGGTCCTACACAGATGGATGGGAGAGGGTCCTATAGGATTATTACTCATTTTATTTTACAGCTCTCTCTTTGTACCAATTTTTTAGAGGCATTCATCTGTTTGAAAAAAAAAGAAAAAAATATAAAGCCAGTTGTACGAAGTGCACAATCGTATCAGTGCTCGTAAGATGGGATTGTGTAGTTTGATAGGAGAAGTTACAATCACTTTTGGCTATCAAATGTCTATTAATTAGGGATCACAAAGTTAAAGTCAATTTTGGACATTAAGCCTTATAAGCGGCAAAACCTATACGGCATGGTTTTATGTCAAACAGTTAAAGTGATTATGACATTTTTATACAAATAATAAATAGTCTTATTTTATACTTTTCATATTAAAGGCATGAATTTATAAGACATTGTAATTATTTTCTGATGGACTAGCCTACAATTGCACCCCTTTTGAATCAATGGCAACATAAATTGCTCAGGATGGCGATGGACATTGTTAATTTAGCACCCAATCCCATCATTTCCTGAACCTCTAGCAATGATCAAACCATTTAAGCATGGTTTAGTTTTATTAATTTTTATGAAGGTGATGACATTATCCTTAAGGCTAGCAGTATGCCGTGCAGACCCAATTTGGCCTGATCGGTTCTGCCCTGAAAAACTATGGCCTGGGCTACAAAATGTAACCTAAAACAAAATTATGCATCTCACCCATGCACAGCCCGGCCTTCCCCTCAGGCGTGGTGGCTCGGCCCTGGCTGGACTGCAAACAAAATCAATATTATACATCAGCAAACAAAATCAATAGTATGCATCTAACAACCTGACCTTGCTCTAACAGCTAGGAGTAGTGAAATTTTCTATTTAAGATTTTCCAAAGATTTTGTCATTTCATCATCTTAAAATACCATCCAGTGATATTTAAATGAAAATGCAATATTTCCTTTTGAAAGATCGAAGAGAGAGAGAGAGAGCTCTCGTTAAGCCAACATACAAAGGCTATACACCCAAAGATCACAAACACCCAAAGCACTCATGTACATGGAGTTTCTTTTCTTTGTACAAAGTCCAAGAAAATATATCCTGGACTCCTGAAAATGTAAATGGCTGGTTGATTTAAATGCATATAAATGTATTAAGAGATAGAATAATCATCAAGCCTTACCTCAAGAATAACATTAAATATTCAAGGAAAAATAAATTAGCAATTATATTATTAAAATAAATGTAAGGAGAGATAAATGAAAAATAAAATAAATTATTAATACAATTTTAATATACTTATCTAATATTACATGTGTGTTAGGTTTATGTGGCCTTTAAAGGTCTTGGGAGAGCTTGTATAAGCATTGTATACAGTGAAACATATACTCAGTGGAAGTGTGCTCCTCGTGTGGACCATACTCAACGAATGCGATTTGTCGATACTCGGGCTAGGCTCGACATGTTAGGCCAGCCAAGTTGGGAAAACCAAAGTACCTGGGCATAAAGATAAAACCGAAAAAAGTTTAGTGGGTTAGCCCTTTATGATGTCAATGTATGCTTTAATAAGAGCCAAAGGACTGTGTGATCCTTGAGTGTGATAAATAACCTTTAGAGCGTGTATGATAAGTTGAAGTTTCTGAAAGTGGGAGTTAAATGCCCCACTTCCATGTTTGATATTACTATGTAGAAGCTGTAAACTGGAATGGTGACCTTCAATGCAACTTTTTTTTAGTGTTTGGAAGACCGTTTTTCCATCAAAAAGGATGAAAGAGCAGTCTTCCATAATTTGTGGGGGAGAAGTCTTTTAGAATTTGTGGGAGAGTCCCTTCCACTCCTAAAAACTCAATGTGTCAAACACACCCGTAGAGACATGGTTAAAACCTCATTGTATCATCACATTGCATGTGCATAGATAGTCGCATCTAAATAGCGATCCATTATTTGAGGGTGAAGTGTTTACATTTGTGAGAGATTACCCCCATGTACTATTGAGTCGTAGTTGCATCATGATTTGGGGGACCATGGTTTTGTCTCTAGGAGAGAACCTAAAATTTACATACTAGGATTGCGTCCCTTAGCCTATTGACTGACTTTGGTGGTCCAATCATGAGCCCTGCCAGTGGATTATGGGTCATGAAAACTATTAGGTCAATTTAAGAAAACTAGGAGGATCGTGATCCGCAGTTGAAGGTGGAGTGCTCCAATACATTGATAAATTTTTAGACCTAGACGGATCCGATTCTCATCAAAATTAATTAATTTTATATCATATAATTTTTAAAATATTTATTTAAATTTTTGTGAATCTTCAATTTTTTTATTTTTGAAATTTGAATTTATAAAATAAGAGTAAATCAATTTTTAATGTTTTAAATAATCAAAGATAAATAAAAGCTTATTTCTAAAAGGAAAGTTTTCTATGTTCCCTCTACAACATAGAAGTTTTATGTTCCCCCTTATCCAACCATCCATTTTTTAATGGAGGGCTAAGCTTGCCCCAATCACAATGTCACATCTCTACACTGTTTTATTTTTAATTTTTTTCTATAAATTATTTTAATACCAAATTTTGGACGTCCATTCCTATATTAAACTTACACAAACGAAAAGTATAAAACAAATATTTTCAATAAAATAAAATGACCAAAATACCCTTGAAAGTTTTAAGGGGTATTTTGGTCATTATTTTTTATCAAAAAATTATTGTTAATAGTTTTTATAGGTGAACCCCAATGAGAAGATGGCACATACCAAATTTTATGGTCAAAAAATTGTATTAAAAAAACTAAAAATAAAATACTTTGAGACGTCGGATCTAAGATCAAACGGTGAGTGGCTCTCTTGATAAAAAATGGACGACTGGATGGTAGGGGGAACATAGAAAGCTTTCCCATTTCTAAAAATCATTTTAATTCATAAAATTTGGAGAGGGTCCATGGGACCACTAAGTCCACTATTGTGATGTGTGTGGGGCCAACATAAGGCCTTATATGTGGCACACCCCACTTAGTGCGAATACTTTTTTATTTTCTAATCTTGTGAATCAAGGCAATCAATTAAATTAAAAATTTATGGAAAATGTTATCTAGAGATAAGGTTTTAGCACTTTATTTGAATCTTGACGGTGGATTTAACGAATGCATGTCTCAAATCTCTCACCCTATAAGTCTATTTAGATCGCCAATCAAGATTTAACCCTATCAACTTTGATTTAAATTTTTGGGGATTCAATTTCTCCCTCTAAAATATTTACATCTCTCGTCCACTCGTCTCTGTCACAACAAAGAGCCTATCTCCCCCTCTCTCTCTCTCTCTTGGAGACATGTGAGCCTAGATGGAAAAAAGCCTAGCTCTGTTTCTCATGAGCCTTAGAAGACAAATTAATTGAGAGCAGGGTCCGGTGAGCAAAAGAATCCACCATTGAAGAAACTACTTAGAGCTTGAATGGCTTCGAATAAGGTCTCTTCCTCTCTGTGCTTTCTTTCTCTAGGTTTGAGGAACTCTAAAAATCGAGGACACACCTTTCTCTAGCCATGTAGAACGCCTCCACTCCTTTCTCTCTCTAGATTTTGGGAATAGGGGGCGTGTAAGGTTATCAGGACGGGAAATATAATGGTTCTTGAAACAAAGAATGGGCAACCATCAATCAATGGAACTTGTTGCCTTTCGAGTGGCAGTGTCGTGCATGTTTTTTTTCTTTCTTTTTTTTTTCTCTTTCATGTGGTTTCACACGTCGCGCATGGTGCCATGCGTCAGTTCTGTTTCCCCTTCTGTTTGTGCATCTCTATCTCTCGACGAGATTTGTAGACGGCGCTGCTCATCTCCATCCGCATATATATCCTCGACGTCTCAACGAAGAACACAGGTAACGAAGCTTGAGCTTTAGATGTTTATGCTGTTTTGTTTGCTATACTACTTGTTAAGATGCTGATTTTTGTTTTATTTACCATGCGATGGCTACCAAAGGGTAGTCGATTGGGAAGAGCTCTGGCTTTTTATTTACCATGCGATGTTCTACTTGTTTAGATGCTGATTTTTGTTTGTTCTCTTGTTTTGGCAGATGAAAACGCTTCCAGGGAAATTGGAGAATTGGATCATCACAAACTGCTCGAGATTTTGTTTCAATGGAAAGTAGATGAAGAATAGGTGTTTAGGATTTTCAAATGGTGGGTAAAATGGTAGAAGACCAAAAGTGGATAAAATGGTAGAAGACCAAAAGTTGCTAGATGCAGTTATTGAGAAGGGTCCGGTTCTTAATCTTGTAATAAATAATTATTTCAAACATGTAAAAAAAAAAAATCTCTATATTCAGTTTTTAAGTTTAATATCTCAATAGACCCAAAGTTTCAAAATGCCATAAAAATTTTAAGTTTTATATCTTTTAACCCCATAAGCTAACTTTATCACCTTTAAACCTATTTTTTTTGCTCCAAATAAATAGAAGAAAGATATATCCTTTCTAAACACCATCTTTTCTCTCTTCATGCGATTTTTTCCTAAATCTCTCTCTACCTAGTTTCTCACTCTTTATCCCTTGTATATCTCACTCACTCTCTCCCCCGTTAGAGAAACAAAGAGGGTGAATGATAGAGAGAAAAAATA
The DNA here is from genome assembly GCF_054954075.1 of Amborella trichopoda. Classification (NCBI taxonomy): domain Eukaryota; kingdom Viridiplantae; phylum Streptophyta; class Magnoliopsida; order Amborellales; family Amborellaceae; genus Amborella; species Amborella trichopoda. The sequence goes on along the minus strand of NC_142344.1, from coordinate 54,288,330 downwards.
GGAGAGAATATATCATCTATAGAGATGAAGGGTTTAGAATGAACATGTTTTTTTTATATTTGTTAGGGCTAAAAAAATAGTTAAAAAACGAGTAAAGTTAGTCAAGGGGTTAGAGATATGAGAAAGGTTTCTATCCTTCCCCTACAGCATCGAAGTTATATCCTCCCCTTACCATCCAGCCGTCCAAGTTTGATCAAGAGTGTCACTCATAGTTTGATCTTAGATCCGATGTCTCAAACTATTTTATTTTTAGTTTTTTTTATACAAATTGTATGAGAATAAAATTTGATATGTGCCATCTTTTTATTAGGGCGCACCTATAAAAAAAAATTAAAAATAATTTTTCAATAAAATATAATGACCAAAATACCCTTTAAAATTTTTAGGGGTATTTTGATCATTTTATTTTATTAAAAATATTTTTTTATATATCTTTTTTGCTTGTGCGAGTTTAATAGAGGAATGGACGTCCAAAATTTGGCGTCAAAATAGTCTATAGAATAATTAAAAATAAAATAGTGTAGAGACGTGACATTGTGATTGGGGCAATCTTGGCCTCCATTCAGAATGGACGGTTGGATGAGAGGGAGGATAGAACTTCTATGTTGTAGGGGAAGCAAAGAAAGCTTACCCAAGAGATATATTTTGAATCTTTGGGTCTATTAAGATATGAAACCCGAAAATAAGAGATACGACGGTACTTTAAAAAAAAAAAAAACATATCAAGATATTGTAAAATCTAAATATATAAAATGCAAGGGAGTGACTTTATTCAATTTTTAAAAAATTTAAATATGTAAATCATGTTTTTGTCGAACATACCCTAAATGTCAAAATATCATAGTTATGAGCATTTAGAATTTTATTGTGAACATTTCGAAAATTAATCATAAATAATTTTTAAAACATGAAAGTTTTGCTAAACGATAATCCCAAATTTTATATTTGAAATACTCTTAGGAAAAGGAACATATAATATTAATATAATTTTAAAACATTACAAATTCAAAATTACAAACATAAGACATTTTTCAGCTTAGGCCAAAGATTTTATATATAATATATGAAAATAATAAAAATTTGAAAAATAAACAATTCAAAAAATTAAAATAATAGTAATATAAGACATTTTCAGGTTTACCCAAAGATTCCAAATTAGACTGAAGCAGACCGAATAACATAATTTATTAAAAAAAGAAAAGAAGATTTTGTGATTCTGCCGAAGAGGCCGAAGCTTTAGTTGAAGAGGCTGAATCAAACCCAAGCAGGTCGAAGCAGCTCGAAGTAGGCCAAAGCTGATGCACCTGAGCTGAGCTCAACTTTGGTGTAGGCCGAAAATCTGAAAATTTCGGACTCTTCGACCTAAGCGAAGCGAATTTGATAACATTGCATAAAAATTAAAAGTTGAGAGAATTGAGCTATAAGAGCTAAACAAAAATATAGGGAGTGGAGAGATAAAGCCAAAAAAATAGAAAGTTATAAAATCTTTAATCCTAACAAATGGTATCCAGTAATCCTATTAGGTGCCCTAAATTTATGGTCACTTAGCTTACATTCTTTCTAGGAATAGGATCACTATTTATTTTTGGGACATGTGTCCACCCCTTAACTGTGGCTTAATAATGTAGTATAGATACACCTCTTGGGCCTCCCGATTTTGTTTCTAATAGCTAGGCGTAATTGTAACTTTTGTGTATCAAAGATAAAATTCTTATTAAATTAATTAAACTAATTGGATTATTGTTTATTCAGAATTTTCCATTAAGGATGAGGTTTGTATAAGATGTTAACTTAAATAATCACGGTAAGGTGCACCACAAAATCTCATTAAAAGATGTATTTTTTGTATTGAAACTCGTATGATGGCTTAAAAATCTATTTTTCACCCCTAATATGAAATTGAAAGCCCCAAAAATGGTGTAGATCTAACATATCTATAAACACTCTAAAATCTTGACAGCGGACGGTCTAGATAATGTGTTACAAGATGTATTATTTTTTAATACATGAAATTCATTTCTTCTTTCATATTTATGCATATCGAGATCGAGCTGATCAATTGGACAGATTTCAAGTGTTGGAACAATCTTTCCCAATGGATTTTTGAAGTGCATCTTGCTTATACAATATGACACCTTATATACTTTTTCCTTCCATTAATTTGTTTAAATTAGAAGAACTTGCAATATTTCCAGTTTAAAATTGATCCAATACTACGACATTCGACTTGTGGAGAGAGAGACGATTCACCTCTCGATAAGTCAATCTACAAAGACTCCATGCACAAACATCACAAACACATGAAGCACCCAAATTTAAAAGGGATTGTATACAATGAGACTGGTTACGCTTGATATAAAGGGGTCATAATTACTTACAATCATCATATGTGAAATTTGATAGTTTGGACATGTCATAAAGTTCAAGAATATTTCTTTTGAAGTTTGAGCTTGATCAATTAAATAAATACAATCATGTAATTTCACATCTAATGGTCAAGATTAATTGTGACCCCCTTGTACCAAGATAATTTATCTTATTATATACTTTTCTAATTTAAAATATGGTCATAAAACATTCATGTCTCTGCATAAAGTTTAAATTTTTTTTTCTTGAACTTCAAAATGGGTCAATGATACAGATCTAGCCTCTCCATTTGGCAACGAATGGCTAGGACGGTTCGTGACCTTTGTGTGCCAAAGATAACACTTATTAAGTCTAATTATATGCTTTTTCTTTTCTTTTCTTTTTTTCCTATTTAGGACTTTCCGTGGATGGTGTTATTTCTTCATCCTAAACCACGGTTGTATAAAAGTGATGTAAATTACAAAAAATTGCAGTGTTTCGATTTGGAAACTGATCGAATACTTTTGCAACTCTGAAAATTGATATACACTGTTTTTAGAGTTTGAAATCCTTTCTTTTTCCCAACCATAATTGTCGAGGCCAAGATGATCCATTTGAAAGTTTTATGACACCAAAAGTACAATTTTCCATGAGTTTTGAGGTGAGGTATTACTTATTTTGATAGCAGTGCAGCCCTACTCAAGTGTTTTCCTATATATAAAGGCAAAAGTTTATATAGAGCCGAGGCTCTCAACCATCAAATTAGAGCCTACCTCAAAACTTTCACTAGAAGATGTTCTTTTGATGCTCAAATATCTTTAAATTGATCATCTCGACATCAAGATGCAAGGACATGAGAAAAAAATGGATTTCAAGTTTTGGAAATAGTGTATTTTGTAATACATTTTGGATCGTCAATTTTCAAGATTTTCGAGTTTTCATAGATCTATCGATCTACACTATTTTTTAAACTTTAAAATTTATAAATAAAGATGAAAATATGTTTTAAGGCTATCACGATGATTTTCAGTATTGAAACCACATTTCTCGACACTATTTGAAAATAGGCTCTAATTTGATTGTTTAGAGCCTAGGCACTATACAAACCACACCCATATATAAATGCTTAATAGAACTTCTAATGACCTGTGATATTATAAGAGTACAAACAACATCAATTGTAGAAACGAGGAAGACAAGAGTTGGTGGAATTCAAGCAAGAAAAGGAGAACAACTTTGAATCCACAAATAAGTTGTTTTTGATCGATAAACCCTCATACCTACAAAATATGATAATGAAAAAGAATTTGATAATCTTTTTATTTCTTAAGAAGTAGAGGCCCTACATTATCTCCAGTAGCTTTGTTGTGCTTTACATGGCTTCCATCACACAAAGGAAACGTCCCTGACCTCCAGCACCTAGAGAGCGATGAATACTTAAAAGAGTGATCTCTATCAAAAAGTAACAAGTGCCTACGGATCTCAAATCATTTATTTTTGGTACAAGGATGTAAAATTTGATAGCTTGATTGCATCACAGAGTTCGAAAAAAAAAAGAAAAAAGAACTATGAGCTTAATCAATGAGATAAATGCAACAACCTAATTTCACATGCAATGTTCTAAAGTTAATTGTTACCACCTTATATGAAAGGTAAATGGTCTCATTATATACTTTTTTTATATATAAATGTACTTCCATCTATCATGATTTGTGAATTTTTTTTAAGAAATACATTCAATGAGACCATTTACTTTTAATGCAAGGATATCACAATCATTATAAACCTTTAGATGTAACATGAGTGGATGAAGATGTGTAGTTAATTGGGTATAAGGTTTAAAATAAATTTTTTGAATATTGTGACACACTTCAATATATAGAATTGTACATCCAATGGCCAAAAATGATTGTAGTCTCCTTGAACCAAAAGTAAATGATATCATAGTATGCAATCCCTTTTTTTTTCTTTTTTTTTTTATAATTCGATTTTTAATTTTTTTTTCTAAATTATTTCAAGCTATAAATGAAAGGGAAAAGTCTGTATAGATTCTTCCATATTCTGTCTTTATAATAGTCTTCTAATTTTTTTTATTCAGGATTATGCCCATACAATTTTATTAACCGTTATTATGTGATGGTCCAAAAATATGCGGAGGTCCTTGTCCCAATTTTTTATTTTATAAGTTTGGCCCCGGTTCGACTTTTAAATTAACCATATGTAAAATTTATTTTAAAAATTTTATGGCCCCTTTAAACTTTCAAAACATGAGGTCTAAAATACAGTATGATGTTATAAACATTAGACAACCTTAAACCTTTAGAAAATGAGGTCTATAATGCACTCCAATGTTATAAACATTAGACAACCTTAAACTTTCAGAAAAGGAGGTCTAAATGCAATCCGATATTTACCTTAAACCTTAAAAAAAACTGACCAAGGGCAAACCTTTAAATATCAAACCACCTTAAATCAAGTGGTCCGATGATTAAAAAATAAGAGAGAATCAAATTTGTCTAAAAATTATTTTAAAAAAAATTGAGGGGCTCATCCTTCTAAATAGTAAGGGCTTTTTGTCATAATGTTCAAAATAATGGTATGGACACAAATTTTCATTTTATTTAAAATTCCTTTCTTAATTAAATATTTATGTTAGTTCCTTTTTTTATCAATGATCCAATGTAACCGTTGTATTATAGTATAATGCAACGACATTTCTAAAAAACTATGTTTGTGATATTTGTATGACTACAAATTTTACACTCTCTCTCTTTATCTCAATAATCAATCCCTCCAAAAAAAATTCAATTTGAACCTTAGATATGATCAAAATGAATCCCATCCAAAAACGAATCTAGACCTTTCATTTTGTAAATTTCAATATCTTAGCCTTTATAAACTCAAAATTATTTTTTTCTTTTTTAACATTGTTCATCTAATAATAATAAAGCCATCTAAAAAAATTAGAAATGAAAAAATCTTTCTAAACCTAGATCTAAGCATCTCATCAAAATAAACGTTCTATATTAATTGGGCTAAAATAATACTTTCGTGTTTTCAATTTTTTTTATTTTTTTTGTGATTGTTCATCAGAATGAAAGGAGTATATATTTCAAACTTTGAATTAAACTAATGCCCATAAAATAATTTTTTAAAGTTGTTGCAACAGATTACTATACGCGTGAAATCATTGCCCGTCATTTTTAGCCATGTACACCACTTGAGCGAGTCAGATGAACTCCATGGAGTTACTCGGCAAAGGTAAGCGCCGAGTCAACATGCCCTTACACAGAGGGAGAGAGAGAGAGAAGTACCTGCAATAAGCAGTTAATGGGTTGGAGAGTTCAGAGACTTGGACCGAGTCCACTACTTTTTGCTCAGTCTTCCTGATTTCAGGATTGATGGCTTCAGCTCTCACACTTACATAGGAGGAGGAAGGCTTTGTTTTGATACATGATGATCTAAACCTTCTTTCCACCTCCATTTTTGGCCTGTACAAGAAACCTGCACCAACTAGAGCCATGGAGGAAGCCATTTTAGAAGCCCCCTCTCTCTCTAACTCGCTCTTCTTAGAAGCCCTTTCTCTCTCTAAACTCTCTCATCTGTGTGAACTTTACGTTCTGTTTGGAATGGGTTGGTGGGTGATCGTCGTGTGGAGGACATGCGCCTTCCAACATGTGGTGAGTAGATTGTGAACGTTGAGTTAACACGTGGCAATTTCCCTGATGTTTTAACTTTGCACTAACTTTTCTTTTTAAAAAAATTATAGATATCCCTCCGAATATACTTTCATGCACGGTTAACTCTAATGCTATTTATCTTTTCATCAACCTCTTGGCAAAAAAACATACCTTTTCTTAGAACAAAATATTCCCATTTAACCACCTCTTGGCAAAAAAACATACCTTTTTTTAGAACAAAATATTCCCATTTAACCATGCTTTAGTCCATTTTAAAATTAGCTAGACTAAAATATAGTATATAGAATGCAGGTTTAATAATGATAAAAACTATAATGAAATAGTTAAAATTGACATTCAATAAATACAAAAATAGCTCACTTCCGATATTTTAGGTTGATAATTTAAGAAAATTGAGATATTAAGGAAGATGCCGCACATGAAATTAGAACTGGGTAGGACGAAGTGGATATGCACGGTTGAAATTTTATGTGATCGTTGCATACCAATTACTGAAAGAGCAAATTTTATAGAACAATTGCGAAACCATCCTTACTTTAAGAGGGGGAATGTTAGGAGGTCAAAAAACAACATATCTATATAATGAGGGTAATGAAGATGAACATGTTGAGATGGATTAGTGGCAATATAAGAAGGGATAAAATTTAAAATGAATACATTTAGAAAAAATTAAGTGTGATATCAATAGACGATAAGATAAAAAAAAGTAAACTTAGGTGGGCTGATCATGTGTGGTGCAGATCAATACAACACCTGTTGGGAGTGCGAGATAATTTAAGTAGAAGGCTTAAAAGAGCAAGGAGTATGCCCAATAGAGCAGCATAGCATACCATTATTTGTGTAGTTGACTGCAATTAATTGGAAAAAAGCTTTGATGATAATGAAATCAATGCTCCCATCCATTTAGTTTTTTTATATCTGGTTTTAAATTTTTAGAGAGTTTCATTTTCATCATCATTATCATAGCCTTTACTCAATTAATTGGGTCGGCTACACGAATCCTGAACCACCAATATGCTCTATTAAATGTTGTATCTTCAATGAAACCATAAGTCTTTATATCTTTTCGAACTACTTCCAAACACAATTTTTTGGTCTTGCCCCGTGCCCTTTTAAGTCTTTCCATTTGAATTAACTTGCACTTCTTAATATATGTTGTATTTGGTCAGTGTCGCACAAGGCCAGCCCACCTAAATCTACTTTCTATTTAAAAACTTCAAAATTGAGACAACTTGAAATTTGAGATAGTATCTCTCTCTAAAAAAATTGAAATTTTTTTTCTATTTAAAATTTGATATTTGAGCTAGTTTTCTCTCTCAAAAATTTTAGAATTTGAGATAAGTTCCTTTTTTAAAATTTTTAGATAGTTTCTCTCTCTAAAATTCTTAATTTCAAGTTTTTAGAAATAGAAACTATTTTAAATACATGCAGGTACTTTGGGGGTATAATTTCTCTCTCTAAACTTTTAAAATTTGAGATAATTTTTCACTTAAAATTTTTTAGATAGTTTCTCTCTCTAAAATTCCTAATTTCAAGTGTTTAGAAAGAAAAATTATCTTAAATACATGTAGGTACTTAGGGGATAAATGCAAAAATGAATAGTTTTAGACTTAGTGATGTAGCTTAAAAAGTAATAAAGGGTGGCATACCTAGATAGTTTAGTCCTCTAAAATTCCTAATTTCAAGTTTTTAGAAAGAAAAATTATCTTAAATACATGTAGGTACTTTGGGGATAAATGCAAAAATGAATAGTTTTAGACTTAGTGATGTAGCTTAAAAAGTAATAAAGGGTGGCATACCTAGAAAGTTTAGTCCAAAAAGGTATCTATAATTTTTTTCTTTTTGAATATTAACTTAGCAATATTGAGGGAAAATAAAAAATCACCAAAAGTTTAAGTATTTCATGGGAGCTCATGCATTCACTATTTGCCAAGAGTGTTATGTACTCCATTCAAGCATATCATATATTGCAAGGCTATTTTTTCTTTTTCAAAAACATTTATGGGACTCTAAATTTTAGTTGCGTATAACTTAGATATCAACTACCCAACTCAAAATTTCTAAGTTTTTAAGAATTCTTTTATTTATTTTTTCAAAATGGTGTTTTTAAAGTGGATCTAAATTTATTTAGATCAAGAAAATATACTCCTAAGTAAGCTTTTTGCCTGAGGGAATCAGCTTCACAATGTCCTCATATAGGAGTGTCTAGGACTATATTGTGCAAGCTCCAGCCTTAATGTAATTTTTATATGTTTTAAAAAGGAACACCTTTTGCCATATCTTAAAAATCTATTTTTGAGATGACTTTTTTATTTAATTTTTAAGGACATGTAATCTCTAATATGGAGATCATGAATATGAAAAAATAAATAAATTTTATAAATTAAAAATAATAATTCTATTAAAAAAACATTTCGACCCTTTGTTTCAATTGTTTTTAGATGGACCACCTATTTGCATCCATCTTTAAGATGGATGCTTTATACTTTGGACCCTGTAGAAATGTGGTCCAGCCCGAACAATATTAGCTGGAAGCTTGTGGTCCGGCCCGAATAATATTAGCTGGAAGCTTCTTGTCTTTGCGGGAGATGGTTATTTTAACCGGATTATGATCTGATTTGTCTAATAAATTGACCTTGTTGACCCCAAAAGCTCATATGTGGTAGGAAATCGAGTGTATCTAGCCATAAATTGCTTTTATTTGCATCAAAGTTATTTTTTTTTTTTTTGCTTAAATTTTTATATTTTGCCTCAAAAACAGATTACCAAATTGGAAATTAAAAAATTTGAAAATATACAATGGGGCCTCATTGTAATAGAACCGGCCAAAACCGAATATAACCAGCCCGAACCGGCCAGTTTGGTGATGAAAAAATAAAAAAACAGTGGATGCAGTTTTTGTCAATCTATGGGAGAAACCCTTAGTTCTATCAAAGAACTAGCAAGATCCGACTAGTTCCCAATATTGTAGATCTATTTATTTGTGAGAGTTATATTTTTTCTTTCGTTATATTAAATCAAAATGTCCAAAACTATTATACATTTCCTTTGAGTAAGAGATATCTATTTTATTACAATGCTTTGCATTTTAAATATCATTTTGATTATATAATGAATGCAATAAATATCAAACATTTCGACGTGAGACAAATTCTCAATTTCTATGTATTTTAATAAAATAATAAAAAATATAATACAATACTACTGATTTTATAAAAAAAGATATTTAAAATTGAGTATTGATACTATGAGACCATCCCACACTCATATGAGTGTGACCCAAATGATCACTATTAAATTTGACATAAATTTTTAAAAAAGTTATAAATAAACCCATTCACCAAAATCTCAAGCTCATCTGATAACTTTTCTAGAGATTTATGTTAAAATTTAATGATAATATTTTAGGGCCCTACTCTTATAGGTGTGTAAAGGTCTTGTATTATCAATACTCTTTTAAAAATTTCAATATATTTTTTTCAAAATTTAATGTCGCACCTTATTGATTCGGCAGATCCTCCAATCACGACCGTCGATCCACCTATCCAACCCAATTTTCACGATGTGCGATCTGGGTCACCGAACCGTTTTTTAAACCCTCGCTCCAAACTGTAAACCCTAGAAAGAGAGAAATCATTTTCAGTTATACAGGGACCTGTTTGCCGAACTCCATTTGTCTTCGCCAGTTCCCTCTCTCTGTCTCTCTCTCACTGAGTGAAAGAAACATGGCCCTCAAGAGAAAGCCTTCGTCTTCTTCCTCTGAAAGTTCTTCTTCCTCTTCGGAACAGGACGATAAATCGCAATATGAGCGTAAGCCCGCAGTCCGTCCCCCAGAATCCCCTACCTCTGAAAGCGAGGAATCTGAGGAAGGAGGAGAAGAAGAAACTGTCCGAAAATCGGACGAAGAAGGGGACGAAGATGATAATGAAGAAGAATCAGAATCCGAGGGTGAGAAGGTGAAGCCACCCACTAAAGGCAGGTCCTCCACCATCCGCTCCTCCATCAAAGACAAAGACAAAGGGAACCCTGATAACCCACCCACGTCTCACTCAGCCAAGCCTCTGAGCTCGAAGGCCATGGACACTCCGTTGCTCACTGATTCCCCTAAGTCCAGGCCCACCGAGCTGATGAACAGCCCGCCTCCTCCCTTGAAACGCTCTGAACCCGCGAAATCTAGACAGGATGAGAGCAAAGATCCCAAAAAACGGAAGCTCTCGGAGGTGAATGCTGAGGGAGGTGGGAAGCAGATTTTTCAGAGGATTTGGAAAGTTGGTGAGGAGATTGATCTTCTCAAAGGGTTCCTCGACTATTCGAAGAAGCACCCGAAAGGCCGTCAAGACCATGCCGCCATCTATGAGTTTGTTCAGAAGTGGCTCAACAGTGAGAGTAATAAATCTCAGTCTCAGGTTGTGGAGAAGCTCAGGAGGGTCAGGAAGAAGTTCAAGACCACTTTTGCAAGGGAGGAAGCAGGAAAAGAGGTTAATTTCAAGACCCCAGAGGAGCAGGACGCATACGAGCTCTCCAAGAAGATCTGGGGGGATGAAAATAGTAAAGAGGAAGCTGAATTTGAAGAGAATGACTCCCAAAAACCTAAACCCAGTCCTGTTTCAAATGCAAAGAGGAGACTCCTTTCTAAGGCAAAGGCGGTCAAGAAGGAGAATGTCCAGAACCATGTGGTGGGTGGTGAAGTACCCGAGCTGAAGGATCCAGGTTCGACATTGGTTAGTGAGTGGATTCAGAGTGGGCCGAGTCCCCATAACCCTGGGTTTGTGCCAGGGTTTGGTGGGCTAGGGTTTGTTGGGGGTGAGGGGCTTGCGAAGAGGGTATTGGGGTCGATGGAGAAATCAAAGGTGCAGATGTTGGAGGAGAAGTGGGGAAGGCAGCAGATGTTGGAGATGGATGTCTACTTGAAGAGAGTGGAACTGGTGCATGAGCAAACAAAGTTAATGGTGGAAACCCTCAAGTCGATGGATACATAGGTTTACTTATAGATGGAAAGGTTGGTTTATAGTTTTTATAATTAATTTGTGATTTGTTGTTGGACTTGCTTTCTTTCCTTATTTTTTCTTTTTGGTTTTATGATTTTGGTCAAACAGGGTTGGTTAATCCTTACATTTGGTTTATCTCCTTCCTCTTGTTGTCATTGTGTGTGGTGCTATGATATCTTTCTGTTATGCATGATTGAGGTTAGTTTATAATTTTTATAATGAATTTGTGATTTGTTGTTGGACTGGCTTTCTTCTGTTTTTTTCCTTATTCGTTTTATGATTTTGGTCAATCAGGGTTGGTTTATCCTTACATTTGGTTTATCTCCTTCCTCTTGTTGTCATCGTGTGTGGTGCTATGATATCTTTCTGTTATGCATGATTGATTTCTCCATTTTGATTGATGTTGATGTCCCCTATGTTTTACAATTTACAAGTTGTCTTGTTATAATTTAATCTTCTTACATCCTTCTGTACTCGTAGAATTTACAATTTACGAGAAGACCCCATTTTCCTTTTCTCCTATAATTCATTATCTGGTTTAAGTTTGTTAAACCGACTTCTTCTGCTTCCTTTTCTTCCCCAGATTTCTCCTTCTCGTGTTCTTACTTCCTTCTGTACTCTGAGCACCCAGTTTGTGGATGCCTCTTAACTATTTAAAATTTAATGTATTTTACTTATTATTTTATAAAGTCAACCCTTTCTCAAAAAAAAGAAAAGATCTTCTTATGTCTTTGGAGAAAAAAATGAATCAGTAGATCCAAATCAATTGGTGGTTGTCGTATGTTTGTATTTTCAGAGTAAATGTAATGAATTATGTTATGTATGTAAAGATGATTCGTGAAGTTATTGAGTGGATAATATTAAGGAGATGTCAGGTTACTCCTGTTGGTGGATGGGTGCGTTGAGTACGTGTCATTTCTACATACTTAACTATTAATACTTCATAGCTAAGTGGTTCAGCTCATAGCTAGCGGGAGCGGGAGCGTCGGAGCGATGTCTGCTCAAAGCTCTAGAGCTCGAGGAGCGAGTTCCGGTGAGGGTAAAAGTAGCAGATCGAGATCCCGTATGAACAAGGAGTGCAGTCCCAATACATCGGGATCGAGATCCCTATTTAACGGGAATGATTTCCATGTTAAATGGGATCGTGTTCCCATATTCATTAGGATCATGCTCCCATCGACAGCAGGATCGCGCCCCCATCTAAGAATGACCGTGTTCCTATTTGGAAAGGATCGATTTCCATTCAAGGAAGGATCGCGTTCTGTGCATGATTAGTCCACACTCCCATCGCAGAACTCCCTTTTTATAAAAATTTGGCTTAAAATATAATTATTTTATTTTAAAAATTAATTTCATTTAAGAAGTTTCTTTGAGGATGTTTCGGGAAAATAGGGATGGAGTTCCGGAAATGTAGGGATCGCGCTCCAAAAACTTTGGGAGCGAGGATCTAATTTATTCAAGAACGAGATCCTAAAATTTAAGGAACTCGTTCCGTGCAGTATCGGGAGCGAGCTTTGTTGTGAACGGGATCGAGAATCCTAAAAATAGGAGCAAGCTCCCAAAAAGTAGGGAACGAGTTCCGATCGAGATCTCGGCTACGGAGCGCCGGAGCTGGGTTCTGGAGCGGGAGCGTCACCCTAGTTGGGCGCTTCCAGTAACTATGGTTCAGCTTCCTTCTCGGTTCTGAGTTGAAGTATAGCATTGTAGTGGAGTAGCATTACACTACTCCATGAAGAAAGTAACTTGTTTTCTCAGGATTTCATTATGTGCACACAATTGAAGTCAGATTCTTTTTTTTTTTTCAAATAAATAGTGAAATTGGTATTCAAGATTTGGTTCTATTATTCATGTGATCAATTTGGATCTTACTATGGGGCTTTAAATACAAATTTGGTTAAGATGTAGTACTTTCTTTGCTTGTATTGCAACTTTCCAATTCAGCATCCAATCCGGTTCGAGAAAACAAATGGCACAATGAAGTGTAGTTATGATGTTCAATGTGGATCACATTTGTACCTGTTATTTACTGTTGAATACCAAGGATTTAGCTTCTCGGCCATAGTCATTTTATTTTAGTAATTCTAACAATAGACTGAGAAAGACGAATGTAATTTTTCTTGTTGTCAGCTCTAAAGATATTTTCTAGATCAGGACTGCTTGCTTCCATGATTTGTGATCTTGTAATTTGCTCATTACAACAACCTTCTTGAATATTGTTGGTTCGCTTTTTTGGAATACAATTTTGGTTAAGATGTATCACTTGCTTTGTTTGTATTGCAACTTTCCAATTCAGCATCCAATCTGGTTCGAGAAAACAACTGGCACAATGAAGTGTAGTTATGATGTTCAATGTGGATCACATTTCTACGTGTTATTTACTGTTGAGTACCAAGGATTTAGCTTCTCGGCCATAGTCATTTTATTTTAGTATTCTAACAGTAGACTGAGAAAGATGAATGTAATTTTTCTTGTTGTTAGCTCTAAAGATTTTCTAGATCAGGACTGCTTGCTTCCATGATTTGTGATCTTTTAATTTGCTCATGGCAACAACCTTCTTGAATATTGTTGGAATTTGGTTCGCTTTTTTGGTCCTTTAGTTGAGAAAAGTAATTATGCCGTCAGAGAAGGAAACTTATAATATGGCTAAATTAGCTAAAAGATAAAGTGAAAAACTTGTATACCTCCAAACACAGAATTCACAGCTCTATGGTTGTAATTCCATGTAGTAGGTTATTTTGTAGCTCATCTCACTGGATACCAGGCTTAGTGCTTTCTTTGAATAATACTTCTACATGTATTGATACAGCCCATTATCAAAATGAGCAGTATCGAAATGACTGAATATCCCCATGTTGGGTTTTTTTCGATGTAATCAATTTTATTGAAGCGAAGAGAACTGTAGTAGACCTCTAGGATACAATTTAAAAAGACAACAAGAGTCAAAGAGATTTCAAGGAAACACATAAAGGTCAAGAACGGCATTTTTTATTTAAATGGTAACTGTTTTTTTATTGCATATTAAGAACTGATCCACAAGTATAAGCAGTTCTTCTACAAAATTGAGTCTATGTATATCAGACTCTACTACTACAAAAATGAGGCTTTACACCTGGAGTTTACAAAAGTGAGATGAATGTTCTAAGGCCTTCTGGGTATATGTGCAAAAACCTGGTGCTCGTGAGATTTTGTTTTGCTACCCCCACCCCCTAGCGAGCTATCCACCTCGACATTTGACACTCTCCATGCATGTTGTAGGGTGTTTTAGGGTCACTTGCAAGTGCTGACTACAGGCCAAAGTTCATGAAATCTGACATCCCAACCTTTTATAAGCCTAAAAAACCCTAAAATTAATTTTATAAGCCTATGAAACCCTAAAATTAATTTTATAAGCCTATGATATCCTAAAATTAACTTGAAACCAATTATACATTTAAGGCTCTAAAATACCCCTAAATAATGTAAATTTTCAGAAATACCCATGTGAACAGTAATACATGAATAAATACACATGAGCAATAACATGAAAAGTACCTGTGAACAGTTACTATGAATTAACCAGTGAACAATACCTAAAAATATAAAAACACCCTAGAATCCTTAAAAAACTTAAAAATGTTAGAAATAAAGCCTAAAACTAAAATTAAAATATACATCCTTTGAAGTTACGAATATTAAAAGTAAGAATAATTCTGCCTTCTATCATTGATGTAGAGAACTTGAGAAATAATAAAATCAACAAGAAATCAGCAAGAAATTTCAGCCAAACGCATGCAATTTTGAGGAAGCCCTGAGGTTTTCTCGCCACCTAGTCTCAAGCCTTAGGTTTCTTTTCTCTCTTGTTCAGTAGAAGTTTGTTTTTATCTAAAAAAGGTGACGTGATTCCCCCTCGAGCCATCCACGTCCCACTTAAATAGTATCTATTTAATGTTTTGGACAATATTTGTCCATACAATGAAAATTGTGACTAAGAGGTCCTAACTTAAGTATAACTTGAAATTAGCAAACTTTAATTAAAAAGTCTATAACTAGTCCAACAATGAACTAAATAAAAACAAAATCTAAATTAGCCTAAAAAACTACTAAAAAAAACTATTCAAACAATTACTTGCTTTTTTTGTTCCTCATGGATCCTCCAAATATGAGCAAGAATTGGGAGGAATATTTATTAAAAAAAAAGAAACAATTAGGAGGAATCTGTCACTCCCAAAGAAGATACTTGTGCCTTCTTGGGCTACACTTTTCCAACTAAGATGAAGATTTCTTGGGCTGAACAGAAGCAACCATTCCTCAGGCGCACTTGGGCTGCATGCATGTAATGGGCTAGAGTAAACATTGCTGTTCACCCCTGGTAGTCCCTGAAGATGCCACTACTCCGTGCAGGCCCCAAGTTAGCTCAGGAGCAGCTGTCAAAATTTGACCTACTACCCCTCTTTAGCCTTGCTTGCTATGTTCTCCCCTTGATTTTCTAAATCCACCACCGAATAACCCCATAATCCTTTCCGCTTCTAGCCCAAGAAATTATGGTACCTCTCAGATTTTCTATCAGAGTTCTTACCTGGAGCTTGGTCTTTGAACCCCCTTTTATTTTCCTATATCGAACCGCACCTCTAACACCATCATTCCTCATAGGGTCAACGCTCTCTTTGGCAGGGCTGGAGGGTGGCTGAACCCATATAAGGCCAAACAAATTCAAAGGCCATATTGTGGCAGCATCATGGCAGTGTAAGAATAGGTAGCTAGCTGTTCTGCATTAGCCTTGCACATAATACAAATATTTGGGATAGACACCTTGCTCAATCAATTGTTCTACCATCAAAATCCTTTTGTGAAACTTTCAATCAGGTTAATATGCCTACAACTTGGGTGTCCTGGACATCCCATACCCTGCGTGTAACACCACGTGAGGATCCTATACATGGATTTAACTGTGAAGTCACACTTAAGAGTCAGGTTTCCAAATTAACTCTTCTGGTTTGTCTGGCCTGTAGAAGAAGCTTTGTATTTTCTCCCAAGGACAAGGCTGAGCGCAAAAGATATAGGAGCCAATTCGCACAAGGTGTGGATCGCTGATCTCCTATGAGAGTTTTGCCACATATCCTGAAGTAGGCAACTCACACACTACCCACCGAATAACATATAGCAAATTCCCTTCCCAAGTAAGATGGATGTTTTGGAGGAGTTGATTGGTCTGCTATTAAAGTTGATGGTAAGTGCTCTAGCCTTCACTACATAGGAATTTAGATCCTGACGTTGGCCAGAGAAAGGACCTCACCGAGATCCCTAGGCAAACCCTTAAAATTCCCTTAAAGCTCTTCGGACTGTAATTACTCCACCAAAACCTGCGAAATCGAAGCTTAAGATATCTTAAGGGAGCTGGCCACCACCTCGAGTACAGGCAAGGAAGAGGAGCTTGTACCCATCTGAGCAACCTCCAATATTAAAGTGCTACTGAATTCTGATTGAGACAGCAACCAAAAAATGACTGAGTTGCTAACATTCTGCAGCATTGAAGATGCCCTTGAGATGGTACCTCCAGATATGTGGTTTTTATCCTCTTACTGAATGCCCAAAGTACAGTTACGAGAGCCCACCTTCAATGATTTTGCCGCTTCTCAGCTGGCCTAAAGAGCAGCCATTGACATTCCCCCAGTGGGTACTTTACTATTTGGAAAATTATTTTTAATCTTTCCCTCCAAAACAGAACTAATGTTAATCGTAATATAATATGCATGATAGTAAATATAATAATGTTAATCGTAATATAATAAGCCAAAACAGAACTAATGTTAATCGTAATATAATAAGCCAAAGGTTAGGACCACTTACAGCCCACCCCTCCCCGGACCCTGCTTAGGCGGGACCAGCACCAGTTTAGGACCCTTTATTTGTTATTCATGCTTGAACATATGGTGGACTCAGACGATGCATTGCCTAAGTGATTGCTTCATATTCGAAGTATAGGTTGTGCTTGGTTATTGGTAACCTCTCGCGAGGTATGTTTATTCATGCAGTGCACCGTGCCAGGCCCAGTGGCGCCACCTATAATTCTTTTGAAGAGATTTAGGTTGAGCAAGGACATGGCATACAAAAGGGAAGATGCATCCAAAATCTTTTGAGGAACAATTCAGAGAATATTTTATTGGATAACTTCTGGCTCTGTGATAATAGTTGATCTAATTTGATTGTGACATCAGAGTATGGTTGGAGAATATGTATCGCAGTTGTTAGTGGGGAGGGATTTGGTTAGATTTTACCCTTAGAAAATGAAGATCAAAATTACATACGTATTTTTCCTTCTCAGCTTAACTTCCATTGATGACTTTTTTGCATGGTTCTTGGACTCGGCCGAGGAGTCCCGAGTCAATGGTAAAAGTTACTTTTTACCTCATGAATGAACAGGACTCGGTGGATGGAATGTTAGAGGCTTCTTATCATAATCGTTGAAACTCGCCCAAGAATGCCGATTTTGCAGATAAAGCTTGGTTTTCTAAATATGGAAAGTTTCAACTGAAAAATGGAAATTTTGGTCTGATTTTGATGAATTATTGGAACTTTTGTGTTTTATCAACAATCTAATCTTTATGATACAGTTTGGATATAAAAATCCAAATTGAACAATATCTCATCACGAAATTTATGGGTTTTTAGGCTTATTTGAGCGGGAAATAGAAAATCTGCCAATCTTCTCTATTTTCTCTTATTTCTCCACCAA
Organism: Amborella trichopoda; assembly: GCF_054954075.1. NCBI lineage: Eukaryota > Viridiplantae > Streptophyta > Magnoliopsida > Amborellales > Amborellaceae > Amborella > Amborella trichopoda. The sequence goes on along the minus strand of NC_142344.1, from coordinate 54,270,583 downwards.
ATTAATTGATTATTGGCTTTTTTTTCAATCTATTGAAATTATCTACCAAATCCATCTGCTGATTCACAAATTTATCAAGTTCAATTACCATAATTTTTTCGTTTTAAGGTTATTTGTGCCATTTTTTTTCTTGCCAAACCTCTACTTTTTATGAGAAATTATTGTTGAGAAATTAGAGATAAATAATATATTTTGCAATTTTTTGACAGTTTATCGGTATTATTCCTTTGATGCACGAAATCAATTGATATTAAAGCAAAAAGCACATGAATCTATATAGGGATTTTGAAGATGATTTTAAAAGCTTCAAAACAAACTAAAAATCAAAAAAAATTGTTGACTAATTAGAGGGAGAATAAATTTGGTGATTTTTTTGATAGACTATCGATATTACCTCTTTCAATCACGAAATCAGTCAATAATGACCAAAAAAAACCATGGATTTGCATAGGGCTTCTTAAGCCTATTTTAAAAGCTTCAAAACAAATAAAAAATCATCCAATTTGGTTTAGAAATCAGCAACAACGTAGATAAATTTGGCAGAATAAAAAAAACAAAATCGCATGAAGAGCCCTCAAACTGAAAAATTATGGTGATTGAACTTGGTATATGAACTTGGTATATGTGTGATTCAGCACATGGCTTTTACATACAATTTCAATATATTGAAAACAAGTTAATACTCAATCAATTTGATGGAGAAATCAGTGAGAATACATAAGATTTGACGGATTGATTGCGCAAAGAACCCTAAAAACCCATAATTTTTGTGATGAAATTTTGTTCGATTTGGGTTTTTATGAACCCAAATCGTATTCATGTTCGAGTTCATGTTCGAGTTTTAGTGATTTTGGTCCAAGTCTTCTAATATTCCACCGAGTCAATGTTTGTTGATGGGGTCAAAGTCTTCTAATATTCCACCGAGTCTTGTTCGTTCATGGAGTTGAAAGTAACTTGTACCATTGACACCGGACTCCTCAGCCTCGGCAATAAGGCGAGGTCGAGTCGAGTTGACTGAATCTAAGAACCATGACCATCACCATGTGTTGAGTTTAACTGTGCAGAATGGCAAGATTTTCTACTATGACTTCATTCTACTTGACCACCAGCTTATTGTGCGGAATTCAAGATACTTAAGTTTGACATGCATTTCACTGTTGTCTTTCATTTTCGTGGTTTTTTTTTTGGTTCATGGATGACTAAACAATTATGATTCTCGGATAGATCAGGTTGTCCGATATAAGTGACATCATCTGGTTTAATTCCTTTGGTTCTCATATTCAAGGCCTTCCTCACCATGGCCATGAATTGCAGGCCCAAAATCATCACATTCCAAGTGATCAAATTCTTCTCCGGCATCTCATCAAAGAGCCTCCTCGCTTAATCGAGTATTCAGTTCTTCATCGAGTATTCAGTTCGGTCCAACCAATTCTCAATCCAAATTGACTGGTTCTAATCCAGATGGGTCTCTCTTCTATTTAGTGACACCTGGTTTGTACTAGTTGTTGTTTCCCTAAAATTTACTCTTTTTTTGTTATAAGAGCTTGTTTGGGTTGTCAGAGCCTACTTTGTTTTCACTGATATCACTAATCACTAATTCATTTGACAAGAAAACCGCTTTTAATAACTTCACTTTCATAGCCCAAAAAAAAATCAGTTTTGGATGGCATCAAGTTTACAACTCACCAAAAACCCCTTGCTTTTACTAGAAACCAGGTCTCGGCTAAACTTCTTCTCTCCTAGAGCAAAAAAAGACGAAGGGCAAATATTTTTTGCTCATGTGGGAGTATATTGTTCATTTACTCCCTCCTACAAAACCTCATATAGGATTAATTTTAGAATATCAAATATTGGGAATATAATACTTCAACCCATAAACTAACCTCAATAAAAAAGTAAATAAATAAATAATCCTAATTACCTCCTGTATGCACTTGAAAAAAAAATAATGTCTCAAGATTTCAAGATTTGAACAGAGACTCTTTATTTTCAAAACTTATTTTCGCTCTTGAGTTTTGAACGTGTATCCTATGAACCCTAGGAAGTGTGCTATACATTTACTCCATCAGACAACACTAACTTGGGAGTTTTTTTTTAAAAAAAAATTTTTTTGGTATCCATCTAATTGTGATTATTTTCAAAGAAAAAGATTTGGGTTTTGAGTTCATAAATCTAGATTATTCCCTCAAAAACTTGGATGGTGTCAATACCATGTTGGGAAGCCCCTGTTTTTTTAGGTACATAGAGAGTGAGTCAAATTTATTTATTTATTTTTCGTTTGAGTTTGTTTGTTGGGTTTTAGAGATCACATCCAAAAAATTTCCACTCGATGCTTAATCAGGGGAAGAAAAAAAAAGGGATCGGTTTATATAGAGCCGAGGCTCTAAACAATTAAAGTGGAGCACACCTTCAAATAGAGTCAAAAAATGTGATTTCAATACTGAAAATATTTGTGATAGCCTTAAAATATATTTTCATATCTAATTATAACATTTAAAGCCTTAAAAATAGTGTAGATCGAGCATATCTATGAAAACTTGAAAATCTTGAAAATTGACGGTCAAAAAATATATTATAAAATGCACTATTTCTAAAAACTTGAAATCCATTTTTTTCTCATGTCCATGCATCTTGATATTGAGATGATAAATTTAAGGATATTTGGGCATTAAAAAAAATATCTTCTAGTGAAATTTTTGATGTGTTCTTTAATTTGATTGTTTAGAGCCTTGACTCTATATAATTTTTTCCCAAAAAAAAAAAAAAGAATTTTCCTTTGTCTATTTCCAATATTCATTAGAAGGCTGTCCGAATGGAAAAAAAGGCCAATGCAATTTCCTTCTCCATTGATAAAGTGCTATCATATAAACATTTCCTTTTGGGTAATTCAACAATAGATTTTAAACTTAGAACAATAGTATTCCAGTCATGAATGACTAACCTTTCCCATGATTAAACAAGCTATCATCATAAGAGTTTTTTTTTGCAATTGTTAGGAGTTGGCTGCATGAATTTTGATCCATCATTTTACTCTATCAAGAGTCATAATCTTAGTAAGGTCATAAATCCATATATATTTTCTCACTACTTCCAATTATACCATTTTGGGTCTACCTATTGTCTTTTTCTAATCTTTTATTTGAAAAAAAAATTTATATAATAAAATGTATAATTACAAATGCGCCTCAAAAATTTATGGGGAAAAGTTGTTTCAATGGACTTATATAGCACAAAGAGGTCACAGCCTTTTGTCCATCAAATTTCAAAAGAAATGGATATAAATGTACTTGTGACTCCCAAGGTCGTACCTTGGGGATGCTAAAAAATTATTGTTTTCGAATATGTTCAGAAGATACAGGGACCTCCTTACGGTCATTTCATAGCATGATTAAAAGTGGGCGTTTGCTTTTTATTGGAGGAAGGCATTTAGAGAAACAAACGGTGAAGATAGAGAGAGATTGCAGAGCTTTTGTTTTTACGCAGTTTCTTACTGGTAAATTTTGTGGGGTTTCCAGTGTTAATAAAAAGGAATCAAGCAGCTTCCTTATTTCCCCTTAATCTCTCTCTTACTTTTTCTCTTTACCTTATTTCTCTTACTTTCTCTCTCTATCTGTGATCATGTTTTCCTATGGCCCTGGGTGGAAGCGAAGGGAATTTTGTTTTCAATTAGGGTTGTAGTTGGTGGACTTGTAAGAGAGTGAGAGAGCACTCAAAGAGAGGCATAGCGAGGAGGAAAGCTGGGGCCATGGGGTTTCACCGTTTGGGATGAAATGAATTAGGGATAAGGGATTTAAGGTGTTATGTTGCATTCTGATTAACAAAAGGTAATGGAGGGAGAGAATGAAGGTCGCATTGATGGTTCTAAAGTACGTGGTGATGCTGTGGTTTCTAAAGTAGGTGGATTATTGTCGAGGGCGAACTTTCCAATGGTGGGCTCTTTCTCTCTGCCATCTAATGATATCTCTTAGGCCTCTTCGATTGGGCTAGAAGAAGCTGGGGTTTGTCTTTTGCCTAGAAGGTAAAAATCATGGCAGATAACGAAGTCATTTTCTTCCTTTATTCTAAAGAGGATGCAATTCAGGAGCTACACAATTGTTTCATCCGTGTTAGAGATAGACTTTTGTCTCTTGATCTATGGAAACCGGCTTCCCATCTGTCTTATTTACGGAAGGAAAGTTTTTGGATCAGGTTGTCAGGTATTCCCTTTCATGCTTGGTCCATGCCGACTTTTCGTAAGTTGGCTAACAAGTGTGGTGAGTTTTGTGATATTGATAAAACTACGTTTAATGGAGGTGATTTGCACTTTGTTCATATCCGTATTTGGAAATTGTGTGGGGCTTCCATTCCTAAGTCTTTGAGGCTTCAAGTAAGCCAAGAGTCCTTTTTAATTTCGGTATTGCAAGAGTCGAAAGTTAAGGGTATTGGACTTCCTGGTGCACAGAGGATTGTACCTAAGTCGTCACTGGATGGACTTCCTTGCGCACAGACGGGTGAACCTAAGTTGTTGCAGGATGAGGTAGGTTGGCAGAAAGTTGTTCGTCATCGTGATGCTACACCTGCTCGGCCTAAGCCAGGTGGCACTCCCATGTCAGTGATTAATTCCCGAGTTTCCAGGACATGAAAGAGGGAGTTTCAAAATTTAAAAATTCAAAAAAGATGGATACCGGTGGGCCATTTTGCGAATTATGAGGCAAGATCTACGTCGAACGTTTAAGAATATATTGAAGGACCACTTGCGGTTTCGAATGCTGCGAGTCCACCAAAGCCGTTAGACTCGCATGCTCCATATGAAGTCGAAAAGGTGGGAGGCATATCTCAAGGATTTACGCCATGAGATTCGACGGCTGCGATGACGGCAGAGGTCCATGTGTCGGCCTGTACTTTCCCTCCGCAAGCATGTGAGATGCTGGAGTCGTCTTCTCCAAGCTTCCGAAGGTTTCCTCATTAGCGATAACTACTTTCTTGTTAAGGGCCAAGACTCTTGCCACTTTTCTCTCAGTCGCTGGTGCCGACTTTTCTTCGTCGGTTGCCCTTCAGCACGTACATGTTGTGCTTGGAATCATGTATCCCCTCTGACATTGTCGTGCAACAAGGAAGAACTGCCCCTCTATAAGGCTAGCCTTTGATCCACTCAACATTAATCCTTTGGCTCTGGTCGTGGTGAACAAGAAGGTTGACCCTATTGTGGTGATGAAAGAGGGAGACATGGAGATTCCCCCCATTGTTGGATTAGAAGACGAAGGAGGGGTGGAGGAACTTGTGCTCGCAACGGTGGAAGCTGAAGCGATTGCGCCGTTGTCTATGATTCATTCTGAAGAGCAGCCACAGCTCCTCCACCTGACAACTGAGCATGTTGGGAATCCGGCTCCAGTGTCAGTTAGGCCCTCTTCTACTTTACTCCATTGTGAGAAGAAGGTGGGTGCTATTGTTCAGGATAGCGGAATGGATTTCGATGTGCCCATTGGGGTTGTCTTCAAGGACATAGTGGCGAAACTTAGAGCTGAGGATCAAGGAAGGAAAGCTGATGATGATGATGGGAAGATGGTTCGTGATGAAGCAGGGAAGAAGGACGCAGTTGTTGGTGAGAAGTCTCTGTCGAAGGAGGTGGCTAAGAAAAAGAAAAAAGGTAAGAGCCTGATGAAAAGCACTAGATCATCAGCTCGACTGTTGGCTCGGGGGTATCGTCCGGGTGTTGCTCCAGGAATTGTCATCCACGACGAACATGCCGTTGATTTTAGTCCCTCTCCTTCTTCGTCATCATCCCTGGATGCTGCTTTTGATGAGGCTATAGAGGATATGCTATTGGAGCCAGAGAGTTTATTCGGCTCCAGAAGGGATGGTTCTGGCTCTTCCCTTTCTAATGCTAGTACTGTCTTGGAATGTTAGAGGCTTGGGCGACCTCAGGCGTAAAAAATATGTTCTTTTTCTGGTAGGTAAGTATAAACCCACTGTGCTTCTTCTTCAGGAAGCTAAACTTATGCGTTCTAATTTATCTGGGGCTCGAGAGGTTTGAGGTCCTGGAGCTTTAGATTTCGTGGTCTTGGATTCTGTTGGGGCCTCTGAGGGTGTGTGGATCAGGTGGGATCCTTCAGTCTTACTGTCTTTTACTTTGGTGAAAAAAGAAAACTTTTGCTTGTTGGTTTTGTGGGTCCAGAGGCGGATTTTTAGTGCGGGCTGATGAATGTTTACGGCCCTCATCCTATTGCCCAAAAAGAAATGTTCATTTCTGATATGTCTGATGTTATTTCTTAGTTTCAATATCCTATTTGTATCGGTGGGGGATTTTAACTTCACTAGCTGGCCTTAAGAGAGTTCAAATGGGGGGATGATTACTGTTGCCATGCGTCTTTTTAATCTCTTTATAGAATCTCATGCTTTGGTTAATCTTCCCATTTCAGGCTCGAATTTTGCTTGGACTAATGGAAGTGTTGTAAATTTGTCTACGTCAAAGATTGACAGATTCTTGGTGTCTGGGGAACGGTCTGAATTGTCCCCTTTAGCCTTTGTCAAAGGCCTCCTTAGACTCTCCTTTGACCATATTCCTCTTTTGCTATCTTCTAAAGTCTGGTCGGGGGCTCCCAAACCTTTCAGGCTTCAAATTGGATGGCTTTAGGAAAAGGAAGTGGTTCAGATAATCAGAAGTATCTGGGAGAATTCAATCTCCTTTGGCTCTTTAGACTTCCAAATTCATAAAAAGCTATTGACCATCAAACATAAACTATTGGATTGGAAAAGAGTTAAATGTTCCTTTATAAAAAAGAAGATTGGCGAGGTATTGAAATGCATAAAAAAGACATGAACATATGCAACAGTCGGGGGTTTGGTCTGAGGAGTTGGCTATGGCGCGAAACTTTAAAGTGAATGAACTTCAGGAGCTTGGAAGGGTGGAAGAGGTGTATTGGAGACAAATCTATGGTTAAGTGGTTGAAGGAGGGTGACTTGAACACCAAATTCTTTCACGCCATTGCTAACGCTCGAAGGCACCAGAATGACGTTTTTGGTCTCACTATTCAGGGACGAAGGGCATATCACAAGCTATCATCAGCCATTTCCAAAAGGCCTTCTCTTCAGAAGTCCAAGTTCTGCCTAGGCTAAGTAGGGTGGGATTTAAAGTCCTCCCATCTAATTTGATTCCTATATTGGATAAGGATGTCTCCTTAGAAGAGTTAAAAAAAACATTTTTTGCCCTCCCGAGTAACAAGGCCCTTCGTCCTAATGGGTTTCCTTTAATCTTTTTCCAAAAATTCTGGAATTTGGTTAGTGGCGAGCTCCTGAAAATGACTAGAGGTTTTCTTAGGAGTGGGCATATGTTTAAGGGTGTGAATTCCACCTTCATTGCCTTAATCCCCAAAAAGTCAATTATTGCCCAATTGGAAGACATTAGACCCATTAATCAGTTGACGAGCTTATACAAAATAGTAGCGAAGGTTTTGGCTGAGCAATTGCAAGTGGTTCTTTCTTTCATTATCTCTGGTCCCCAGTCGGCTTTCATAAGGATAGGTTGATTTCAGACAGTGTCTTCATTGCGCAAGAATGTATCCAGTCACAAATAAGTAGTGGGAATCCTGGAGTGGTGATCAAACTAGATATGAAAAAGGCATATGATAGGGTGGAATGGAGTATTTTATTAGAAATTATGAAAAACATAGGTTTTAGCGATAGATGGAGACAGTGGATCTTTGGTCGCTTATCTTCAACCCACTTCTCTATTATGTATAAGAGAAGTCGGATTGGGTTTTTCAAGGCTACTCGGGGTCTTCGCCAAGGTGACCCTCTCTCTCATTTGTGATAAATTCATTGGCACGGGTTTTATGCTATAAGGTAGAGAAGTTCCCAATCATGTATATGGGTATGCCTATCTCGGATGGCCGCCTTTCATTTGCTGGTTGGGACAAAATTCTTCAATGTGTTCAAGAAAACTAGATTTATGGAAGTTTAAATATCTCTCTTTTGGAGGTAGGATTACTCTAATTAGTGCATGGTTGTTTAACTTACCTATTTAGCAGATGTCAATCCTACAAATCCCTTCTTCGGTAGCAAAGAAGATCGAAATGATGATGAGGAATTTTTTGTGGGGATCCTCTGTGGAAACGAAAAAATTCCATCTTCTTCGATGGGATAGAGTTTACACACCCAGAAAGGAGGGTGGTCTTGGGATTAGGAAAATCGTTACATTGAACCAAGCCTTGCTTTGTAAATGGCGATGGAGAAGTTTAACTTGCAAATATCACCTTTGGTACCAGGTTATTGTGTCGAAGTATGAAGTTGATAAGTTTGGAATGTGGGTGGGTACCAAAAGGGGGGACAGGGGTATGTCTCCAACTTGGAGGTCGATTCAGAACTGTAAAGCTTTGTTACATAGAGGCATTTGGTGGTCTATTGGTAATGACAATAATATTTCCTTTTGGCATCATAAATGGGTTGGGGATGCTCCATTAAAATTGGCATTTCCTAATATTTTCCAGAGAGTGGCTAACCCCAACGCTATAGTTTTTTATTGTTATCAGCATCGAGCTGGCCAAGTTTTGTGGAATATTGAGCTCCCTAATAATAGGATCTCTGATGCACTTTTTTTTTAGCTTTCCGGTCTGCTAAGATTATTGGATGAGGTTTATATCTCTCTAAATGTTATAAATGAGGTTGTGTGGGAGATTGATAAGGATGGAGAATTTTCGGTGAAGTCAATATACCAGCTACTTTTCCATGATCGGTGGCAGTGGTCGAGACTTGAACTGGCCATCATTTGGAGGTGGCCCTTACCTCTAAAGGTGCAAGAGCTTTATATGGTTGGCTATTCAAAATAAGGTGCTGACAGTTGATAATCTTATCAAGAGGGGGAAAATATTGCCAAATATATGTCCAATGTGTAAGGAGAATGGGGAATCTGGAGATCATATTTTTCTTCATTGTTCTTTACCTTTCGCATTTGGAGAAGGTTCTTTGCCTTGCTTGGGTTTGCGATGGTGATGCCGCCAAGTGTTGAAGGTATTTTGCATAATTTGACGATTGATTTGTCTCGGACGGGTGCTGTCATTTGGCAAATCACTAGAGGTATAATGTAACAATCCTAAAATTTCAAAAAAAAAAGGGGGGAAATGATGCTTTAAGGTGATGGTCTGATTGAGTATGATGGTCCTTGGGGACCATCACTATTTTCAAAACTTTTGCTTTGGATTAACTTTTGCTTTGCCTTTACTTTTTTTCCTTTGCATGCTTTTGCCTCCTGCTGCTTGCAGCTGGCAGCGTCCTTTAGCGGACGTGGTTTTCGTACGATAAAAGTCTGTTTTTAACGCGACACCTCAGGTATGAGGTAGAGCGTAATAAAACAATATAATAATACGTTATAAGAATTTAAATAGGGGATGTGAGCACTCCCACCCTAAAACAAAATTTTGAGATCTCTCTCTCTGGTCGAAACATAGTGAACTTCTCTCTCGAACCGAATTTTTTATCGGAAGCTCCCTCTCAAATAATTGTGGGTAAGTGACATCGTCTTTCTGAAAAATAGTCTATTTTTAATAAATAGTGATATTTCCGTCTAGGATCTTTATTTTATCAGTTTTATGTGTAAGTGACCTCATTGTCTCGAAAAATAATCCATTCTTTTTAAAAATAAAATGAAATAATTATTTCTGCTTATTAGCATGAATTTTAGGCGTGATAAATTTTATGCGCACGTGACCTCATTATCTTGAAAAATAATCTTTTTAATAAAAATTGTGATATTTTATCTATGTTAGAAATTTTAAATGCTGTAAATTAGAAAAATAAATTTATTTATTTTTCTTGTCTATTGTTAGAAATAAATATTTCTGCTTTTAGTAAAATTGTGATATTTCTTTCTACTGTTTTGAATATTTAGACATTGTAAAATTCATGTGCAAATGATTGCCTTATTATTTAAAAATTGACATTTTTGCAATTGATTATAGTATTGTTGTGAAATGTTTATTTGTGAATTGATATTCCAAAAATTGTGATAATTTCGTATTCTTGAATTTTTATAAGAGTTTTTCTATACATACTAAATTGGCAATTATGCTAGAATGCCTTTACAAACTGCTACCTTTCTAAATTTGAGCCCAAAATATTTGATTGGTTATTTTTGAAATGTTATAGAGAGTGACTGTTATTAATGGTTTAAGTGAAATTCATATTAATGATTTCAGTGATATGTTGAGTACATGATATTGCTGCTTTCGAATGTTTAAAGAGATTTAGAAATAATTTAAGTATGCAAGTGGACTCATCCGGTTCGCCGGTGAGGTATAAGTGGACCTATCTGGGACGCCGGTAGGGATTAAGTGGATTCATCCAGTACGCCGGTGAGGTATAAGTGGACCTGCAGGGATTAAGTGGATTTATCTGGGACGCCGATAGGAATTAAGTGGACCCATCAGGACGCTGATGGGGTATATAGGTGACCTACTTGGGACGCCAGTAGGGTATTTTGTGAAATCCTTTGAATTATGTACTGCCGTTAAAAGTGTTATAAGCATTTCAATTACTCGGATTATACTTAATTATGCATTTATTGAAAGTGAAACTGTTGATGCATTTCTGTTAATAGATCTCATTTTGGAAAATATTAATATCTTTCAATCATGATTATTTTTAGGATTATGATGATCACTTACTGAGTAGCCAAACTCATCAAACTATGGTAAACATTTTTTCAGGATAACTACGGATTCATTTTGAGTGCTAGTCAAGATCAACCTTGGAAGATACTGTTGTTGTGCTAGCTTTCTTTATTTACTATGTAAGACCTCGCCACTGTAAATTTGTCCTATCAATAGATGTATATATGTTTTGTCCGTCACATCTCAGGAATAATAGTATTGTAAATTCTTGGGGTGTGACATATAATTTTATAGGAAATATGGAAAGAGAGAAATAGAAGAGTGTTTGATGGGATAAGTTTGCTATTTGAGATCCTTTGGGAGAAGATTCTACATGCCATTTGGCTATATCTTTCGATTTCTAAATTTGGTCAAAATATCTTGGAGGTGGATGTCAGGAGTAATTTAAAGTTGTTGTTCCAGTTGGACTTTCTGAAGTGCAGACCGAAAGGTAGGTGGGTGGGTCCAATTGTTGGGGTTTTTAAGTTAAACTTTGATGGCAATTCTTTAGGAAACTCGGGTCTTGCGGGATTTGGTGTTCTCAGAGATTGGCCAGGGACTGTTATATTGTCGTATGCTGGTCCTCTAGGGGTGCGTACTGCTAATTATGCCAAACTATTTGCTCTGTTCTTTGGCCTTCGTATCTTTATGGATAGAAAATTGAGGAGTTTTTGTGTCTTTGAAGGTGACTCATTGAACGTCATCAAATGGTGTACGGGGGAGCAGAAGTTGCCTTGAGGGATCAAATCACTGCTTTTTCAAATTTTAGACCTTTCTCATCCCTTTTCCTTTTAATTTGTACATGTCTATAGGGATGCGAATGTATTGGTTGATTCCCTTGCTAAAGGGGTTTCCCTCGTTTCTGAGACTATTGTCTCTGCCTTTGTAATATTCTTTTAGTTGAATAAAATAGTAGAATTTCTATCAAAAAAAAAAAAAAAGTTGTATTAATGTTGGAAAACCCTCTAATAAGAATAAGAATAAAAAAAAAAAAAGATTTTGAGTTCTAGAAATAGTGCATTTTGCAATATGTTATCTAGACCGTCCATTTTCAAGATTTTCATATGCTTATAGGTCTACTTGATTTTAACTACTTTTGAAGTTTAAAATTTTATAATTAGATATGATAATAGATTTTCATATATTCTAATAATATTTTACACCAAAACTACATGTTATGATAAAATTTGGTGGTGCGCCTTACTTGGATTGTTTAATGTTGTAACTTTATAGAGAAACCACATGCTTAAACCAACTCCCACCTCACAACAGGTAATACTGAGTGTGTGTCGTACGTACCCAGTCGATCTAAATATATTTTCTCTCATCTTATCGCTTATTGAAACCACATCTAAATTCTCTCATAATTAAACAAATAATAAACCAAATTATTTGGAATTTAAATGGGTTTTAACTCATATAATTTATTTATTTTTACTCATGTTAAAATTTGAAGTCTTCGAATTACTTTTTTTTTTATTTTGGAATTGCATGCAATGAGACTATTTATTTTTTATACATAGAGGTCATATTTAGTTAGAACCATCCGATCCGACGTAAAATTTGAAAGCCTAGATTTTAAGTGCGTCACAAAATTCAAAAAATAAAATTTTATATTTTAAAAATGATCGATAAAATAAATACAACCATCAATACATCCAATGGTAAATAGACATATTCTCCACGAAAGTATAAAACCCTTGGGGTGATGTCGGTGCTCAATAAATGCTCACCATTCCTCCATCCATGACAATTCCTTTTTTTAGTAAAAACGTGGGCAGTCACAACAATCCACGTTTGTACTCGTAACAATGTACTCTTGCCTAAAGAGGAAAGAGATGGAACGTCACCGACATTTTGGATCGGACGGTCCAAGTGAAGAACCTCAGCTTTCAACGGCGGGATGAACGCTGATTTTCTAGAAAGAGGAAAATACAAGGTGTTTGATTGCTCGGTCCGAGCCCTGAGTACTCGCCACCCAGGCAAACTGCTCGGTTACTTCCACTTGGGTATCCCACTACTAAGGATATGAAAAAATAAATAAACATTTTAGGAAGGTTTTTGGGGCATAAAATATTTTTTGATATTTTTTAATTATTTTAAAAATACCTCTGTCACAATTTTATTCTTTAAAATCTATTTTGCTACTTTTTTTTAACCTCATTTTGACTTTTTTTGTAATCTTACTTTAAACATACATTTTCTGTTTTTTTTTATTTTTTTATTATTTTTTAACCTTTTTGTGCTAATACATCACTCGACCTAGGTAAGGCCGAGTTAAGCTAAGTACTCGGATCAGACATGGACTAAGTACTCGCGCCGAGTAGTGGTTTCGATCATTGGAATAAGCATGACGTTTGTTAGAAGATATTACAAATTTACAATCCTACATAGAGAACACAATCCAAATAGCCCCTTAATAGTGAATCATTTTTTTATCTTGATCGAGAGAAATTTTCATGACCAGACATATACGTGTAATGTATATGTCCTCGAGGTTTATAGCCTTCGATTGTCATTTGTTTTAGAGTGAACCAAGATCAATGCCGATAAACATAAAAATCTCATCAACTGGTATTAGCATTATTTATTAACCTTTACACTATTTGGTTGAAAGTAAGCTAAGAACAATTTCATAGGCTGGGAAGAGTAATATTTGTTAAGTTATAATTATTGTATTATCGTCGACTAACTCTTATCCATTCAATCAAGATCAAATAAATGTTGTATGTCTCTTAACACACTTAAACTGTCTTGGGAAACATAAAGAGTGATGGTACCAGCCCGTGACATTGTTCTCGACTTGTTCAAATTGTAAAACACCTCAAAGCCAAATGAAGCAGCCAAAAATGGCAAGATAGATCCTAATGAAGTCCGAAAGTGCTCTACTGTTGCCTAAGTTTAATTGGTTAGCGCTTGATGATTTGCAACGTTACATCCTAAGCTCAATTCCTATCAAAGGGTCATCTCCCCACTAACTCACCCAAAAAAAAAAAAAAAGCAAAAATCATATTAAAGAATGGGGTTGAAGTCAAAATGGTAAAACAATAGGTGACTCGGTTTTCCATTCCTACCAACATCGACCCTTTTGTAAAAAAAAATAATCCAGACAGCACCATAGACGCCCACCGACCAAGCAGCAAGCGTTAAAAACGGATTCATGCAAAAACTAAACTCATTCAAGACTCATATATGCAGTTGAGATGATTTCAAGGGGAAATTGGTATGCAGCCTTTATGTCTAGCCTTTACAATTCCCATCTAGCCATCATTTTCACATAAAAACATGGGAATAGGAAGAACATTTCTACTTATTCATGGAATGGCGAACATTTGGCATTAATAGCTATTTTTTTCAAGAAGTTTCAATAATTTTAATTTTTTTTTTAATGAGCAAGTATTTTTATCATCATTGTGAAAGCCTTTTTTCAACTAAATGATGTCGGCTATACGAATTCAAGTCCGCCATTGAACTCTTAATGTCATACTCTCAATGAGTTCATAAGTGACCAAGTACTTCTATAGACAACCAAAATAATGCAAATGTTGTACCTATTTTAAAGCACATTGATCCATATTGGGAATTGCCAATTTAGATAGAAAATCAGTATTGACAAAACTAGTCTGGGAAGGCATCAGTGCCAACATCCCCCAAAGTTATATATATATATATATATTAAAGGGTGAGGTTTATATAAGATGCCCCGCCTCATACTATACAAGTAAAACGCACCTCTAAATTTTACCAGAAGATGTAGTTCTCGTATCAGAGACCTTAAGATGGATGACTTGAAAATCCATGTCCAAATCAAATGGTGAAATTTAAAATTCTAAAAATAGTGTTTAACGAGACAATTTGTAAATATTTGAAAATCTTGAAAATAAACTGTTCAGATAGCTTGTTACAAGATTCACTATTTTTATAATTTAAAAATTCATTTTTTTTTTATATACACATATCTCGAAATCAAGATGATTAGTTGGAAAGTTTTCTATCTTCAAAACACTTACTAGATTTTTGAAGTGCACTTTAGTTCTATAATATAAGTTATTCTATAGTATAAACTCTTTTATTTTTTCAATCTTATCTAATATATTCTTAGGTATCCTAAACCTCCCTATGAACTCCTATTTTATTTTTTTCTTTAAAAAGAAAAAAAAAAAACTCCTATTTTACCTTTTACTTTTTAATATTTTTCGGTACGAATCCGACTAGCCAAAATATATCCACCCCACCAATCTGAATTTTAAACGGCTACCCAACTTTTTGGGCAAGCATTTGGGTACACAATTTTCAAGTAAGTCAAGAAATATTTTCCATTCCACCACCCAAAATAAAGGTGGCGATAGTATTAAAACCCAAGCACATATACATGGGTGGATGACAAAAAGCATATACGTGGGTGGATGACAAAAAGGCGAGTGGCCGTTCCATTCCTTGGAATCAATAAGCCGCGAGGTTAATGACTTACAGCAAGATATGCTCCACCCACTCGACTCTCAAAAGCGAGACCCTACTTGCCTCCGCCGATGCCCCGCGGATCGGATCGGATAGGATCGGATCAGATTTTAGATGGAGAGAGAGGAGGGCCCCTAGATATCAGAGAGAGAGAGAGAAAGAGAGGCTCCCAATTTGAGATAGAGAGAGTGAGCCCCAATTTTAGAGTGAGAGGGCTCAAAGTTTAGTTTATTTGAGTAATTTATATATGGATATAAAAAAATATAAATGAATCAATTTTGGGTAAAAATTATACGGTCACTTGTATTTTTTATTTTTTTAAAATTACCTTTCGTTTTCAAGATACCATCCTCAAATCGCTTTTCAATTTTATTTTATTTTATATTTTATTAGTAGGACCCTAGTTTGAGGGAGGTGAAACCCAATCGAAAAAACGATCTGAAATCCTCATACCACCTTATTTCTTAACAAACAAATGAGCTAATATAGTATGAGAATGCCAATCTCGAACCGCACTATATAAGATAAGGCGGCTAATCTCAGACGGCCTTGAAGAGCACTAATAAGAGGCAGTTGATGAATAAGTAGCTCCTATACCCTCCGAATGCTCAACAAAGGCTGTCTCAGCAGTTAGAGGATGCAAACCTAAGACTAATTTGAAGAGTCGTAAAATAAACGGTCGGATGATCTACTATGGAACCGACTAAACTATACCCCAAACATTAGGGCACATCCGTTTGGTAGAAAAAAAACTCAAAAACAAACATTATTTTATATTTTGAATATTTTTTAACCCAAAATTAACTTATTTTATATTTTAAATATTGCCGGAACCTCCAGGTAATTTTAACCCAAAATGAACTTTTTTTAATTTTTTAATTTTTTAATTTTTGGTGTCCCTACGTAATTTACTCTTAGTTTTTAGAGAAAAAGAGACGAGAGAGAGTGGCTCCGTTTTTAGAGGGAGAAAGGCCCCAGGGTTTAGAGAGAGAAAGAGAGGCCCAACCCTTTTTTTCTCTCACATCCAGCCATTAAAAGCAAGCCTGAGCGCCTTCCCAACTTCCAAACCAAACAGAAACATCGCACATGGCCTCCTGTCAGGACCTGCCCCTCACGCCAAAGGCCAAAAGGCACACCTTACAGTTACAACAATTTAAACTAAGCTCTCGGTCCTCAGCTTAAGCCTAACCAAAATCACATAGAAACAAAACCCATGAACTAAAACACAAGAAATCGAATGCTAACAGTGTAAAAATGGTGATAATGTCTCTTCTTCCTCTGGTGAGACAAAACCAGAGCCACAACACTAAAACCCATGAACAAAAACTCAAGAATTCGAACGCTAACAATGTAAAAATGGTGATAATGTCTCTTCTTCCCCTGGTGAAGCAAACCAGAGCCACAACACTAAAAACCAGTGGCGGACATACATCCATGGAATACAAGTACATAAATAACCAAAATCAGCCATTACAGCCCCCACTCAAAAACCCCAACATGAAAATTACACACAGAGAACCAAAATGGAGAGTAACAAAAGGGACTCAAAAACATGAGAGAGAGGAGAGAGAATAAGTAATGAAACTCATGAACACAAATGAAACCACCCGAAGAGAGAAAACCAAGCTCGAAAAACCACCCAACTACAACAACAATAGTAAGAAGCAAGCAAAAGATCCGAAAACCAGAGCAGCAGCCGTACAGAGTGGCCTCGCTTTGTCCCCAGAAGAAGCCCCCTTCGAGTCTGCGGATTCGGCAGGCGCCTCCGAAGGTGAGGCTTCGGACCCGGCAGCCATTGGAGCTGGAGGTGATGCTGCAGCCGGCGCAGGCACCTCTGCAACTGGGCTCGGTGCCTCAGCCACTGGGCTTGGGGCCGGCGCACTGACCGGGACGGGACTTGGGGCTGAAGCCGGCGCGTGTGGGAAAAGTTCTTCGGGCAATAGCACATTGTCTACCGTCAGGATGCAGAGCGGGGCGTCGTCCAGAACCGTGCTCGCTATTCTCGACTTGTCGACCCCAGTGTCGAGCGTCACCTCGTCGCCGGAAGTGGCAACTCGGAAGGCAAACTTCCGCACGCCGCTGGCAAGGGTCGAGACGGGGCCGGTAGCGGCCTTTAGGGCACCCGGGGGGCTGTAGCTGGGAAGCGCATGGTACTCAAGCAGAGACACGAGCTGCGCAACCCGCATGCCGGCGGTATCCGGCACTTCGGGCTTCTTGAAGGCCTCATCGTTGGGAGCTAAAATGGTTAGGCCCTTATCCATGGCGTCCTGATAATTCTTGAGAACCCCTGAGCTAGCGAGAAGAGAGGCGAAGATTTTACACCCCGCCTTTTCTAGGGTTGCAGTCAGATTAACCTGAGAGACCGAAGGTGCCGGAGCCGAGAGCAACCCAGGCGCAATAATGGGCGCACTGATCTCCATTACTGATATGTTGTACGGCACTTGCTTCACACTCTTTGTGTAAGTCGAATCCAGTGGCGAACCAGGGGCGGCAGAGCCGAACCCGACCTTGCCGCCCTTGAGATCGGTGATGTTGACGAAGCCGAGGTTCCCCTTGGCATCGCCGGTGGTCTGGTAGAGGGTGGTGGAGAGCATTGAGCCGTCGGTGATGGAGTGGAGCTTCTGGTTGTCGAAGTAGTCGAGGACGACCAGGAGAGAGAGAACGTTCTTGACGACAGAGAGCGGGTGCTTCGCGAGGGCCGACATGGCAGCATTGTTGAGGACGAAGACTGTTAGGGTTTGGCGAGTGTTGATCTCGTCGCAGAGCTTGGTCTGGGTGAGGTAGGAGTTGTAGAGAGAGTAATCAGGAAAGGCGGAGAGCATCTCTGTGATGTTGTGGGCGGAGGAGAGAGAGGCGGAGGTGGCGATGAGAGAGAGGAGGAGGACGAGGAGAGGAGGTTTGATGGCCATTTTCTGGGTGTTTCTCGCTCTAGCTTTGGAAGTGGGGAGCTCAAGTGGCAGTGAGGGAGCACAAAATCTAGAGAGAGAGAGAAGGGAAGGCAAAACTTAGGGGGTGAGTTTATTATATGGGAGTAGAGGTGTACCTGACCCGGGTTAGGGTTACTGCGTCGGAAAGGAAACCATGGTTAGTGCTAGAGAATTTGGAACCGAACCATTTTTAGAGAGAGAAAGTGTCTTTCGGGTCTTACTGTGTTCTTGAGAGAGAGAGTTTGAAGTTCAAGATGGTAAACCGATCATAGGATCCTGTTTCACAATAATCGTTTTGGATTGACGAAGCACTTATCGTTGTTTTACCGTACCAAAAAAAATTGCAAACTGTTCAAAAAAATATATATAAAATAATAAATTAGTCAAAAATCAAAAAATAATCGATAAATTAATATTTTTTCTGTAGCAAAGTTATATTATAACAAATCGTTGGTTCTTTTTTATACCGAGATGATTTTTTATATATCGACAAAATCCGTATGGGATGACTGGTTTTCGTGTCGGATGACACAATTTCATATTTAATTATTTTGTGAAGTTACGAGGCAAGGAGAGAGAAAAAAACGGGGAGCAAGAGAGGCTGAGGTTGGGGAAGAGAGAGAAAGAATAACGGGAAGAAAGAGAAAATAAGGTTATATCATAAATGGGAGTAAGTAGCACTATCACTTCACCGGCCTTGAGCTTGATGAGTTTAGAGAGAGAAAGTAAAGTGATCTTAGAGAGAAAACTCAAGCTGGAAGCTCATGTAATGTGAGTTGAGAAATAATTATAAGAAAAGAAACATGAAAACGAATGGGAAAAGGAAAAGCGTAAAAGAAGAGAAGGGGAAAAGCTAGGGGCTCAAATGGGCACTGGCTGGCTGGAATTGAAAAGGTCCAAGTGCTTCTCGATCTTTCCAACGTGAAAAGAGACCAAAGTGACGAAATTGCCCAAAAATATTATTTTAAAAAAAATACCATCATCATAGTGTTTTTATCATTTGGGATGGGTTTATTATTTTGTTTCATCAAAAGTCGTACCCTCAAATGACTTCATAAGTTGTTATATATGTGCTCGCTATTTTTAATTATATCATTTTGAGCTTATTTTATGGTTTTTTTTTTAGCTTTCTACTCGAATCAACACACACCTTCTAAACTGGGTTTATGTTGCATATATCCAGCCTACTTAAATCTATTTTATCTCATCTTATCATCTATTGGAACCAAACGTAAGTTTTTTTAAGTCTATTTATTTCGAAAAAATATGAAAAACATAAAAAAAAGTTTACAGATATTTTTTTGTACCTTGCTCTAAGTTATGTATCTGTCCATTATGAATTATTCAAATTGCAACCTTCCAACATAATAAGCTGCAGATAATTAGTAGCAACCAATCACCATGAGGAGGATGACTGAGTTTGGATAACAATTCATATATT
Organism: Amborella trichopoda; assembly: GCF_054954075.1. Classification (NCBI taxonomy): domain Eukaryota; kingdom Viridiplantae; phylum Streptophyta; class Magnoliopsida; order Amborellales; family Amborellaceae; genus Amborella; species Amborella trichopoda. The sequence goes on along the minus strand of NC_142344.1, from coordinate 54,251,135 downwards.
AGTTCACATTTCAATAAAGTACGGACGCCGTTAGACAAGGTGTAAATTTAAACAATAAAAGTAAGGTTTATGACCTCTAGAGATATAGTTTTCATAAATTCCAATTATGTTATCTTGAAAATTTAGTTTTATATCTAGTCATGAAATTTTAAATTTAGAGTTAACAAATTAGTGTAGATCGAACAAATCTGTAAATACTTGAAGCTTTTGAAAATAGATAATCTAGATAGTGTACTACTTCCCTTGGGAGCATTGTTTATTTCTTTTCCCTCGGTAATTCTACTTGGGAGGATTTCTCCAACATGAAATTTTTGTAGCTACCTTAGGCTCACTCAATGATTATTCTCAAAACAAAAAACCAAAAAAATTGAAATTAGAGTTTTTTAACACTTAGATCTTACTTTCTAAAAATTAAACGGTTTCCATTCAATCTTGAGACGTTATGTATTTTCAAGCGCTTGAAGTGTGCAATTAGGAAATTATTGTTATCAACGTTGAAAGTATGTATTAAAGAGGTTACATCCCAAAACTTTAGGGTCCTAAAACTAATCCCGGGTGGGGTTTCACCCGAGGGATTAAATGAACAGTATACTCACCATGGAGTAGAAACATCGTTTGACCGTTCTAGATGAACATTTCAAAAGCGTGACTCGGAGAATAAGCAGGAACCATGGTCAAAGATTTGATTGGTCCCCTCGGTTCTCCCCATCTTTCTATCCCAATTTTGAAAAGGATAATCGTTTCATGCGGGCTGGACCGCATGACTATATATTTGGTCCGAAAAAAGTGTAAAGTATCCACCTTTAAGGATGGATGCAAGTAGGTGTTCTATCTAAAAATAATAAAAATTAATAGATCAAAATATTTTTTTACTATAATTATTAGAGTAATGATCCTATGAGACCTCTCACACCTATGCGTGTAGAATTCCAATTGATCAATTATTAAATTTGACACAGATCTCTAGAAAAACTATAATTAAGTGTAGGTTTTGACTTTTTTAGAGATCTGTGTCAAATTTAATAGTGATCCATTAAAATCTTACACACACACATATGGGTGTGGGAGGGTATCACGAGGTTATTTCCCTAATTATTATTTGTAGTTTTTAAAATTTACTTATCTTTTATATTTATGATCCCCCATGTCCTTAAAAATTAAATCCAAAATTCATCTAAAAAATAGATTTATTACTAGGCCCGTAGTTGTATATATGTGGGCTTGGCCGCATAGAAACCGGTCGGTTTGGGTTGACTCCAATCCAGACCCAGCACTAGTTCGAGTTAGGTTGGTTTTTACCATGTTTGACTTAAATTTATGTTGATAATAAGCATATAAACATAAATTTAACATATGTATATAATTTATGTTTATATGTTTATTATTATTAATAAATATTTATACTAATGGGAAAGCTTTCTATGTTCCTCTATAACATAGAAGATCCTCCCCTTTATCCAACCATCCATTTCTTAATGAAGGGCTAAGATTGCCCCAATCACAATGTCACGTCTCTACTCTATTTTATTTTTAATTTTTTTCTATAGACTATTTTGACATCAAAATTTGGATATCCATTCCTCTATTAAACTCACACTAATGAAAAATATATAAAAAAATATATATATTTTCAATAAAATAAAATGACCTTTGAAAGTTTCAAAGGGTATTTTGGTCATTGTTTTTTTATGAAAAAGTTATTTTAATATTTTTTATGGGTGAGCCCTAATGAGAAGATGGCACGTACCAAATTTTATTTCAGAAAAAATTGTATTAAAAAATCTAAAAATAAAATACTTTGAGACGTCGGATCTAAGATCAAACGGTGAGTGGCTCTCTTGATAAAAAATGGACGGTTGGATGGTAGAGGGAGGATAGAACTTCTTTGTTGTAGGGAAAACATAAAAAGCTTTCTCTATACTAATATACATCGAGTTAAGTCGGTTTGGGTGACTCCAATCGAGATCCAATCTGACAAGATTTAAGTTTGATCCAAACCCAAACATGACCCAGGTCAATCAAAGTCAAGTGAATCATACTGGACCCGTTTGGGTCAACCCGATCCAATTCCCACCCAGATTAAAATGCAACAAATCCATGCGTTCCATGTGTCTATGACTATTCAACAAGTCACTGCTCCGCGTGTGGTTTGGTCACGACACACTGTCTATCTTGCTAGTGGGCTCTTAGTTATTATTTGAACTGGCTGTCATCTCATATAGTCATTATTGGGAATTCTCAATTTATTGCACATGAAATTATATTTTGGATCATTTCATATCATTTTTACTCTTTTCTTCTTCGTGAAAATATCATTAACTTTTTAAAATCACCTCAAAAAGTCAATGGGTGGTTTGCTCAAAGTGTTTGTGATTTTATTGTACAAAAAAATAGATGGTGTCTAAATATACAATCCTAAAGTAAAAACAAATTACCAGTGCTCCAATTCTGTAGCTCTCAATATATAAAGGTATTTTGATAATTTAAGTCACTTAAGCCAAATAATATGAACAACCCTACTTGTTCCCAGTTCCACACCCACACATGTTTTTCATTAAACAAGGAAATGTTTTAGATTTGGAACATAGAGCAAGTATATGCATTTTGGTAATCTAACCCCACTTATCTAAAAAGTATATTTGAATGAAAAAGGTTTAATATATTTGTAAATCATATGAGTATGGGTATTTAAGCCACTAGGCTCAAGTAACTTAAGTGACTATATTATCTACTGAGCTTCACTTGTTCAGGGTTCAAAACCTCATAATAGAGTGGGTTTGGGTTTATAAAGTTGGCACTTAAATGAAGTAATCGTTAAAAAGTGACCACTTCATACATAAATATATAGAAAATTGTTTCATGTGGGATGGACCGCATGACTACATACGCGTTCCAAAAACGTGTAAAGCATCCATCTTAAAGATGGATCCAAGTGGGTGTTCTATCTAAAAACAATGTAAACTAACAGTCCAAATGTTTTTTTATTAGAATTATTATTTCTAATTTTAAAATTTTATTTATTTTTTCATATTTATGATCTCCATGTTAGAGATTACATATCAATTAAGTCCAAAAATCCATCCCAAAAATATATTTATTAATAGGCCCGCATTTCTATATGTACGGGCTTGGCTGCATAGAAACCGGGTCTTAAATATATTAGTTTATTTAAACTCTCATTGATTTTTAAGATGGTTTGATGCATTTTTCATATTCTCTACAAAACCTCCCTCAAATCACTAAAATAAAAAAGAATACTTGGTAAAATACTTATAAATAAACCCAGGTCAGTAAAATGGTCAAATAAAAACCATATAATCAATAATTTTACCAATGAAGTTGTTGAAAATTATCTCGTTTATGTATTTCCTCAAGTTTGCTGTCTTAAAAAAAAAAATCACGTGATCTATTTTTGCGACCCTCAAGAAGTGTGGGTGTTTTGGTAACTCACTTATTACTTAGTCAAATAATGTAAATAAAGTAAGGGTGCGGTTTGTATAGAGCCTAAGGTCTAAACAATCAAATTAGAGCCTACCTTCAAATAGTATCGAGAAATGTGGCTTCATTATTGAAAATCTCTGTGATAGCTTTAAAATATATTTTTATATTTATTTATAAAATTTAAAGCTTCAAAAATAGTGTAGATTGATAGATTTATGAAATCTTGAAAATATTGAAAATTGAAGGTCCAAAATTGCGTTACAACATAGATTTTGTTTTTTTTTCATGTCCATGCATCTTGATGTCGAGATGATCAATTTGACGATATTTGAGCATCAAAACAACATTTTCTAATGAAATTTTTGAGGTAGGCTCAATTTTGATTCTTTAGAGCCTCGGCTCTATATAAACTTTTCCCCATAAAGTAATAAACTATATTTGTTTGGAGTTACATACCCAAAAACATGTTTTTCATTAAAGATTATTATGGATTTGGACCTCAGAACAAGTGTATGCATTTTGGTAATTTAACCCACACTTGGGTCACCTGGATCTAAAAATGTGCCTACTTTTGTCAATTCCACATTCCAAGCTAGAAGAGATTTTTGAATAAAATATATTTACTGTGTTTAAAACCTAAATAAGCCAATCCTCCGAACTTTATCCGGACTTACACTTTTGGCATGGAAAATTTTTAAGATGGCTCCAAAGTCTATTTTATCGTTAATTATATAATTTTAGACTACAACAACAGCTAAAATCAAGTGTATCTATAATTTTCAAAAAAATTTAAAATAAATGGTCATATTCTCTCTTCTCTAATTTTAAAGAATCTAAAAAATAGACAATCCAGATACTCTCTCTCTCTCCACAAATCCATACATCCTAACAATGCAATAGGTAATTAGATGGTTTTCCAATGTCAAATAGCCATTTCCAATTGATTTATGAGATGCACTTTAATTTTACAATAAAAGATATCAGTCTTATATAATTGTTTGCTAAAATAATTGTTAAAAAGTGACTACTCTATAGATACATTAGTTTATGAAAAATTGTTTCATGCGGGCTAGACCGCATTTCTACATATGCGGTCCTGAAAGTGTAAAGCATCCACCTTAAAGACGGATGCAATTAGGTGTTCCATCTAAAAACAATGGAAACTAAAGGTACATTTGGTTCCTGCGTAAATATTTTTTGAAAAATATTTACATATGTAAATTGTGTTTCACACGTTTGGTTCATTCCAAATGCATATGCAAATATCTTATCATGGTAAAATATTTTACCATGAAAAGGCCAAAACATGATAAAATGAAACCACACCCCTTGAGCAATGGAAATATTCCATGGGGAATTTTTGCACACCAAAGCTTATGAAATCCAATTTATATTATATTTATTATATACAATATGTATATTATATAGAAAATATTTAAACATATATATATATATATATATATATATATATATATATATTCATATTATATTATATATATAATATAATATAATATAATATAATATAATATAATATATTATTTTATGTTATATATAGGAAATATTTATATTTATGTTATTGATATATATCTTATTATATATAATATATATTCCTAGCATTATCTATAATATATAATATTTATATTATAAAATATATTAATTTAATATTATAATATATATAATATAAGAAATATTATATTTTTTATATTATATATTAGCATTATTATTATAATAATAAATAAATATATAATATACAATATATCGTTTATAATAGATATATTTATTATATTACATATTCAAGGTTTTGTGTAAATATTTTCACACCAACCAAGCGTTACAAACATATAAAATTGTTTACGGAGTGCTTTTTAAATGTGCTACCAAACATTGTAAAAAGAATGCACATGTAAATATTTCTCGGGAAATATTTACGCGTGAACCAAACATACCCTAAAGGTCCAATTGTTTTTTTACTAGAATTATTATTTTTAATTTTTAAATTTTTTTTATTTATTCATATTCGTGATTTCCACGTTAAAAATTACATGTCCTTAAAAATTAAATATTATAATCCATTTCAAAAATAGATTTATTAAGAAGCCCGCATTTCTTAATTTATTTGAACAGTTTAATGATTTTTAAGGTGGTTTGATCATTTTGGGACATTTTCTGCATTCTCTATCGAACCTCCATCAACCACCAAAATAAAAAATGCATAAAAGATCAGGAAAATACTCCTAAATATACCAATGGTCAGTAGAATACTCATAAATAAAAACCATAGGAGACGAGGGAGAGTGCGATGGTTCACCCTCCCTTGAACCTGACCCATTCTTTATTTGGCCAAACAATTACATGTTCCCGCTGGAGCACATCCTACAACCTCTCCATGCCTATTCAAGGAGCTTTGGGGGTTCGATTTTGATAAGTAACATCCTCAATCAAGCAATTAATTTTAAAATGGAAAAATATATATAGAGCCGAGGCTCTAAACAATCAAATTAGAACCTACCTCAAAATTTTTACTAGAGATTGTTTTAATGTCCAAATATCCTCAAATTGATCATCTCGACATCAAGATGCATGGACATGAGAAAAAATAGAGTTCAAGTTTTGAAAATTGTGTATATTGTAATGTATTTTGGGACAGTCAATTTTCAAGATTTTCAAGTTTTCATAAATCTGTCGATCTACACTACTTTTGAAGTTTTGCACTTTATAAATAAAAATGAAAATATATTTAAGGCTATCACAAAGTTTTCTAGTGTTGAAACCACATTTCTCGAAGCTATTTGAAAGTAGGCTATAATTTGAATGTTTAGAGCCTAGTCTCTATACAAACTACACCCATTTTAAAAACCGATGAACTACTCAATATTTTACCCATTTGTAGCAATTTCAACTCTTGATCATGTGCTTTTTAAAGATGGATGATGGGTGTTTTGAAATTAAATCAAAATTAGAGTAGAATGTTAAATAGTTGATCTTTTATGGGTCATCATCATCATCATCCGAATCTTATCCCTACTATTTGGGTTGGCTGCATGAATCTTATTCCATTATTCATAGGTTCAGGATTCATGAAAAGATGCATCAAAGTTTTATGTTGGTCAGTAAAAGTATTATTGAGATCCTAATGCTCATATCCGACATTACTATCGTGAGGCTAATTAGGAAATTGATTGTTTAGCCAAAGGGGAAGTTAACTGCTCCACTTTGGTAGTTAATTTTTTTCCGGTGATTCTTTGTCCCCTTGTATAACTTGTAATTTTTGATGCTATTAACGGAAGGTTTGTGTTAAAGTTAAAAAAAAAAAACAGTATTTTCGAGATCCTGAATTGAATGGTAGGGATTTAACCACTCCAAATTTGGGTCTACCCTTATAAAAGGACACATTTCAAGGATTGAACAAGACCATCCAAATTTAGAGAAATCTTAACGTTTAAAAACTCAAAATTCACAAAGACCGTCTAAATACAAAGAGAGGTCTAAATATTTAAGAACTCAAAATCTACATCTTATTTTTTTGAATAATCACATGAGTTTCACATGGGAAGAATGTCGCTAGTATTTCTTTCACCTGAAGGAGCTAGTGCACCATGAACCCGCAGGAATATGGTCTTAAAAGTAAAAAAAGCCAAGAGATTTCATGCTCCCCGAGGGAGTGCATTGTCCATTTACTATCTTGGCTTGGGAGTACATTGTCCATTTACTATCTTGTGTAACAATCGATTTATGATAAAATCTTAGGGATGTAACATCGCTAACCCCTACACTAATCTCATTAAAAAATAAAAACAAAAAAAATTCCAAAACACACTCTCACATTTGAAAAAATATGTCTTCTCAAGACTGAATTGAGAGCATCCAATTTTTGTGGGTGCGATCTAAGTATTAAAAAAATCAAAATTCAAATTTTATATTTTAAAAATAATCATCTAGTGATTCTTAGCTCCCAAAATGTGATACTTAAAAAAAAAAAACTGTTTCATGCGAGCTAGACCACATTTACACAACAAGCGGTCCTAAGGTATAAAGCATCCATTTTAAAAAGGAAAAAGTTTATACAAGGATGCAACCTTATAATGTAGAAATACAGATGTATCTCAAAAATCCATCGAAAAAGGTAGTTTTAATATTGAAAAACGTTATGATTGATCATCTCGACATCGAGATGTATGACCATGAAAAATAAAAAGATTTTAAGTCCGAGAAATAGTGCATTTTACAACATATTATCTACACCGTCTATTTTCAAGATTTTCATATGTTTTATGGATCTACTTGATTTTAACCATTTTTAAAATTTAAAATTTATAATTAGATATAAAAATAGATTTTGAGATAATCCTAAGAACATTTTATATCAAAATTATATACCATGATAAAATTTGAATGTGCACCTTACCTCTACAATTACGGATGCATCAGTATGCCAACTGCACCCTTTTAAAAGTGGATGCAAATAGGTCCAAATTTTTTTTTAATAGAATTAATTTTTTAATTTTAAAAATTTTATTTATTTATTCATGATGTCCATGTCAGAGATTATATGTCCTTAAAAATTAAGTCCACCAATCCATCTCAAAAATAGATATTTAAGAGGCAACTCATTTATACTCATGGAAGCCGTGTCCTCCAAACAGTCCAAGAAAGTGGGTTTTATATCAGCAGGATTATATAAACAGTATGATCCCGCGGCAGCATAGTTTATACAACGTGGTTACCCTTAACGAAATTTATGGCTCTCACTGCACTCTATGTGGTTCCCCCCTGATTTCCTTTGAAGAAACGACAAAGCCTCGTGTAGCTGCAGATCCCTGCGCAAGGGAAAAATAATATAAAAAAAGGAAAAATAATTTTGAAATCGAGTTCTCCCAATTAATTTGAAATGATTTTTTGCTCTTTCTCAGGGGAGAATATGCCCTATATCTCAACAAATTTTTAAGTTGGGATTTTCAAGCTAGTTTTTTGCTGGAGCCTTACAATGGTGAAGAAGTGGATCGCCGTGATATTTGTTGCCATGGCGATTCTTCCGGCCTGCATTGCCGGAATATCTGATAAAGATATCAGGGAAAAGTTCTACGGGAACTTGAGTTTTCAGGCGACGCCTCCAGATCCAGGAGAAGGGAGCATCGCAAAGATGTTTGATCGGGTTTTGGAGAATGAGTTTTCAGAGCAGGATCAACCAGAGGGTTGGGCTCTCTTTTCACTCATTTCTTGCTTCGTGTTCCTTGTAGTTTTTTCGAATATTTTTTGCTTTTCATGGAATTCTGGTGTTTTGGATCTGTTGATTTGTGTTCAATTTCAGTCCTCTTTCTCGTAGATTTCACTATGATTGAACAATTGATATGCACATGAAGACCTTTAAGTGGTTCTTCCCCAAAAAAATGAAGAATTTATAGTGGAATTGATATTTTTGCATTCTGGAGAATTAATTCATTGCTATTTTATACTTGCTCTGCCATTCTGCTATGCCCTTACTTTTCCAGTAATTTGGTATGGGAACCTCATTTCTATCTTGCTAAAAAAGTTTGTCGGCTCTGGTTGCTGCTCATTTTGTGTAACTGTTTGATAACAATATATGATCACTGGTATTTGATTCATATTTGGGTGGGGAGTGCTATATTAAGTTTGCATTTTAATATCGTTTGTATTTAGTGGTTGTTTCTTTATGGCAGGATCTGATGGGAGTAGCTTTAATAGCACTGTAGCAGATCAACAGGTCGGCTTGATTTTGTCTTTTTTGATAGAACATTTCATTTTCCATGATTAGAATAAAGTACTTTGGCTAATTATCTTGTCTGTTACCTCTTTGGAGAAATAGGCAGTATCCCAGAAACTGAAGCTAATGTTCATACAACTTATTAAATGTTCAAATATTAAAATAATGTGATTCTTAATGTGTTTTTTCCCTTTCTATGGAATGCCGATAATTTGTCATGTACGCTTCTTGTTATTCATAGTTCTCTCGTATAGGGTGCTTAAGGTTTTGCAATGGTATCATGGAAGACTCTCTTGTGTGTATTTGTACCTCCGTTGAATATGTTATGCTTGAATATGAGTTTATAACACTTCTCATAGCATAGACCTATGATGCATACATGTAAATATAGTGGGCAAAGATACTGGATGCATAGATTGACTCGGCTTTTGAAACAAATTAAAGACACAAATGTGGGTATGGGTGTCCTATCTGGCGTGTTGAAACCATAGGACATGCTACGATACGGGCATGATAAACATAATCAATTTAGGAAGCTAAAACATATACAGATCAAACTTAGAAAAGGATTTGTTGTAGCCTTACATTCAAAGTTTAGAATAAATAAACTTACACTCAAAGTTTAAGAAATTGAATGTGTAAGTCAAAGGGATCTCTGTGTTGGCAACCAGATTGGTTAGAATTGGTGATCTAGAAAATATTAAAAAATAAAAATAACATAAAAATTGAAATTGGGATGGGCTGGGGATTTATGTAGGACCTAAGAAGACATTAGATAAGCTTTAGAAAAAGCAAAAAAAAGAAAATATAAATGGAGGGGTTTTAGGGGGAAATGGGCCATACCATCCCAAAACCAGTTTGATCCTGACCGGTTTGTCATCTGGATTGACGATCCGGATCAAGAATCACCAGGTTTTGAAACATTGATCTCAACAAACTCAAAGTAACAAGCAGGATATGGCTGAATTGCATCCCCACCGTATCCTGCCATGTCTATTGCACAACTGGTATCAAAGTGCATCTACACTGATACCTTAGGCAAGCAGAATTATAGAGGTATCCCTTCATCATTGCTTAGACATTGTGATATGAGATTTGACTAGGACTGTTGCCCTATATTCATTAGTGGATTCTTCTTAATTATACAAGTGCTATGCTATTTGAGTGTAATTGCCACAACCCAATTCATAAATCCTTTTTTTCTTTTTTTTGATAAACAATTCATAAATCCTTTACTCTATTGAAATCATAGGAGGCCTTGTTATGACGTTTCCCACTTTGATGAGGGTTCTTATAGCACTTAAGACACTTAACTACTTTGGTGTTTGGAGTACATGGTGGAAAGTAAACTATATTTTTCCAAGCTAGACACTGAATATATTCATTTTGAAGGAGAGAGACTTCTGTTTTGAAGTTTAGATCATCGTTGGCAAAGCCCCATGATATATCGTAATGTGACTTGAATTTTTGTGTTTTAAAGAAGTGTGTTTCTTGATGAAGTTTTTGTGACAGAAACCCTAGCACAATAAATGGATGTAGATAGTCACAATTGATGAACTTGGAGTTGTCTTACATCTACCAATTACAGCACATCTTACCAGTTTATTTCAGTATTTTTGAGCTTTATTGTGTGATTTGGGCTGTGGTTAACATTAATGGATGTATTACAGTTACCATTGAGAATTGAAACATGGCTGATCAAAAGTTCATGCATAATTGCTTTTTCTGTTTACTTTTCTGTATAAATTGATGTTGCTGAAAGCAGTTTTGACATGAACAGTTTGGAATCTGCCTTTGCATGCTGGTGATTTTCTATTTTTATTTGCAACTGTTGAATTTCTACTGTTAATACTTACAGGGCGTATTGGAGACTGTTGCAAGAGTTACTCATGAGAAGTCCAAGAAAAATGATACTCAAGAAGCAAAGTAAGTTAATAAACTAGATTTATCCATGAAGCTAACTTTGGAATGTCATTCTATGTAATGGAGTTTTGTCCATATCTTGTTCATTTAACATTGTAGTATTCTTTCTCATAGTGGCACTAGATCATTCCAGTTGCAAGATGTCTTTGCCCTGGACAACGAGGGGTCTGATGATATGCCGACGTTGATAGATAAAAAGGTACATTTGAGAAAAATGTGTAGTATTAATAACCTTAATGAAAGCAATTTGAATAGATGATATGTTCCCTGTTTAATTTCCTTTCTTGTGTCTTCTGTTACTTTCCAACTTTTGTGCCTCGCATCTGGGCAGGACAATGTATTCATAATGTCCAATCGAAAATCAAAGTATCCTGTGCTTCAAGTGGACGTAAGGTAGGGGTGCTCCAACTTTTTAATGGTTTAGTTTGAGAATTTACAATGTAGGCAATTAGACACAGTAGTGCTTTGGTTTTTTTTTAACATATTTTATCGTGTCTTACTTACTTTATACATGCGAATCATGCTTTCAATCTTCCATATTGAGTTCCTTGCAGGTTAATTTCAGACCTAGTGGTTGTAATTGTTTCTGCTACAGTTGGTGGAATTACCTTGGCCTGCTTGGGGCAACCAGTTAGTATTCTTTTGTTGTAACTCCTCGTAGAGATTCATGAAATATTCAGTTTTTACAGACTTCATGAGTCTGTCCTTCTGTCCTTAAATTTCATTAATAACCTTCTGTTTAGTGCAGGTTATTACGGGTTATCTCCTTGCAGGTTCCCTCATAGGTCCGGGGGGCTTGAGTTTCATTAGTGAAATAGTACAGGCAAGTTGCAACTGTTTATGGAGTTATTAGAAGATAATATATTTTAATTTCATCAGGATGAGAGTAGTGCTTTGTTCTATATGGTTTCCTCTTCTCTACCGAGGCTGGCTAAAGTTGCTTTTTTTTTTTCTCTTTTTTTTTTTCTTTTTGTTCATATGTTGCCCATCACCAAGGTTTTGGCACCATAGTTACCATGAAATGGATCGTACACTCAACTATGCTTATTTTTGCTCTCTTTCATTTCGTACCTTTTCTAATATAATATTAATGTTTGATTTAACAGCTTGAGCTGAGGACTCAGCCCCTTGCTGAGTCGAGTAACTCGGGCAAGTCTGAGTTGACTTGCCCAAGTCCTGCCTTAGCCTGAAAATAGGCCCAAAAATATTTTACAAGATAGGAAAAGTGAAATACCTGAATAATAATTACAAATTATAAAAAAATATGCTAAATCAAAAGATGTGTATAAAACATTGAATAAAAAAAATGGTGTTATTGGCTTGAAAAAATAGAAAATATGAAAAAAAATTAAAATAAAAAATGAAATAAATCATAAAAAAACATAAGAGTATAAACAAAAGGACTTACAAATCAATTATAATAGGTTTAGTAAAAAATAATCAATTTCATACATTTCAATTCAAAAAAAGGAAACATGCCCAAAATTTTGACGCATATCCCCCTCGCCCCCCCCGGATCTTTGAACATAGTGTGAATTGATGCCTCGAACCATTGTTAATGCTTCATCACACAACTCCAATCGAAAACCTGATACTAGCTCTGGTTTCCGAGTTTAGATACTATTGAAAAATTCAGATGAATAGTAATCTAAATTTGAAATATCTCTAGTGCTTTCTTTTTTAAAAATGAAGCCTGGGATTGAAGCAAGAACACAAAAATAGGCATAGGAATCAAACTTGATCAAAAGTCAACCAGCAATTGCTAAGAAATTGTCACTTTTCAAAATCGAGAAAAAACCTTGGCCAAAATTTTCCATCTCAAAGTCCATCACCATATCAAATGTTTCTACCATATAGTTAGGCTACAATCATTTTAAGGACTCAATTTCAGTGCAAGTTGCGAACCTGGGCTCAAATCGAAGAAAGCAAAGGAAAAATGGGGACAAATTTTCGACCTCCCTTCTAAACTGTGACTTGTACAGTACTCAGGCGAGTACTTTAGCTGCTCGCCTGAGTACTGTAAAAACTTGGGCAAGTCATCCCGAGTTTGTATAGTTTGTACAGTTCTTAGGCAATTCTGTATAGTACATGCCAGAGTACTATATGTACCCTGTTCTTGACTAAGCAATAACTCTCCCGTGTCTTGAGTCGACTTGGGCAATATTTGAAGCACTATTTTAAACCTCTATGGCAGTGTCAAGTTAGGGGAGATCTATTGCTCTCAACATCAGTTCACAATCAAGTAACTGCAGTGTTTTTATTCGAAAATGTTCCCCTTTGGGACCTTTGCATGATATTCTCATCAGAGTCATACCGGTTGCATGAGTGTTTTCTGTTATTTTCAATTTCCTGGATATAAGTATCTTATTTTCAATTAAATGACTTGTTCCCTGGAAATCTCAATGGTTATTGATGCAATATTTTGGTAAAATGGGCTTCTCACCATTTGAAAAGTAGGTGCATTACACTTTCTTTGAGCTTTCCTTTTGCAACTTCTGCGCTGATAGTGAAGCCCCATTAGGTGGTTAAATGAGCATAAGCACACCAGATCACTTTCAAAATTTTCTAAGTTAAGCTAGCTTTACAAAAAGAGTTGTTGGATCCTCCTGGAAAAGCCATTGTGTGGTATCCATAGTTGCAATTTAGAGATTGACTTTAGAACCAGTAGCACCATATACTTCTATTTTGCTTTAATCAGTATAAGTAGCATTGAATATATATTTTTCTGGCTATATCAATGCCCGAGCTTATAAGAACCGGCTGAGTCAACTTGGGCTTGGCCGAGTTACTCGAACTTGGCACCTTACGGGGCTGAGTTCTGGATACAAACTCAGACGTATGAAAAAAAAAATGAAAATTTTTAATTTTTAATGAATCAATGTATAACTATGTTTATATAAACTTTGATTTTTTTGATGATGATGTTTGAGTTTTTCTTATCATATGCTGTATTTTTCCATTTCCTGTTTTTTTTTCCCTAAATTGTTTCCAGCTATAAATCATTTTTTTTTTCCAAAACTAATCTTTTACATTTTTTCCTCTTTTTTAAACGTTTGATGTGGCTTATAGTTTAGTTTGCTTTTTACTAAACTAATCTTTTACATTTTTTTCCTCTTTTTTAGACTTTTGATGTGGTTTATAGTTTAGCTTGCTTTTTACTGGTTTTTTTTATTTTTAACATTTTTTTATTTCAAATTTTTATCCCTTTGGGACTTGGACTCGCCCCCGAGTTACTCGGCTCCTGCGGGGGCCAAGCCTCGAGCCCGAGCTGAGTTCTTTCACACTGTATTTGCCAGATAAGTGCTGCAACTTTTCTGATGGCAACATCATCTTTGATTTTTGTTGAAATTTAAACTTACAGCAGAAGGGCAAATGTTTATATTTATGGAACCTTTGTAAACTCTTTTCTTTTGATGGGTAGAACCTAGATAGACTATTGGTCTGTCTCCCATATTTGGATAGACATATCTCAGTAATTAAATATCTTCACTGTGCAATGTATTATTGCTCACATTGGTCTTCATGTTGCATACAGGTTGAGACTGTGGCACAGTTTGGTGTGGTCTTTCTCCTTTTCGCTTTAGGCCTTGAATTCTCTTTGCCTAAGGTATCTTTCACCAACTATAGACAACTATTATGCGTATTCAGCATCTTACAGTACTTAATTTTCACCATATTATGTGCTTTGAAACATCTGTTATGCTTTTTGTGTTTGTAATTGCTCTTACTGTGGTAGCCCTCTTCTGGTATAGTTAAGAGCTGTTGGGGCTGTTGCTGTTCTTGGTGGGTTACTTCAGATTGTCATTTTTATGTGCCTGTGTGGCATAACTGCCTTGGTAATTCCTCAAATTTAGTCACTATATATTCCACATTCTTGTTCTTTGTTTTTCTCATTATTGAGGAATGCATTATAAGCAGGAGGTTTTCTCTAACTGAGGTTAATCTTGTTGCATGCAGTTATGTGGTGCAAATTTGTCTGAGGGCATATTTGTTGGTACATTTTTATCAATGTCATCAACTGCCGTGGTAATATGTCTAGGTTTTTTTTTTTTCCTCAAAACTTTTTCAGTTTTCATGGTTGAGTTTTCTCACTAATGATTTAAGTGACCATTTCTAGGTGCTGAAATTTTTGGTGGAACGCAGTAGTTCTAATGTAATTCATGGCCAAATCACAATAGGAACTCTTATTCTGCAGGTATTGTTTGCAGATGTTTATCTGAATATAGTGTATGGCTGTTTTCTCTTTGAGGATATTTTGTATTAAAATACACAACAATCTCGAAAACTTTTGTATAACCTCAGGCTTTTTTGGCATTAACTGTTTTCTCTACATAATTCTCAGGATTGTGCTGTTGGATTGCTATTTGCTTTGCTCCCAGTTCTGGGTGGCAATAGTGGAATTTTTCAAGGAGTTATGTCTATGGCGAAGTTGTAAGTGATTTAGAATTTGTTCACAGGTTGCATATTCATCCATTCTGCGATTGGATACTTATTCATGCTTTTGTATCCATATTTGTTGTTATGTTTTTATCATAATGATATTTATTCTTGTTATGTTTATTTTTCTATTTTTTTACTTGTCTTGGTCCACGATTATCATGGAGTTATATCCTATGGAGTATATCCTTACATGTAGTTGGGATGTGGTCATTCATTTATGTCAAACACTACCTTGGTCACATAGCCAATATTTTGGTGCAAAGAGTGTCAACTTTTTTTCTTCCATTAGCCAACTTAGATGAGAGGTCTTTTTACTCCAAAAATATAAAAAAGAACAAATGATAACCAGTCATATGATTGCTCATAAATAAAGTTCTCATCTATGTCAGTTCTGCAAAAATCTGTAGGGAGTGCATGGTGTTTCATGAGCTTTTATGTTTCAAAGAACATATGGTATGAATATAGGGGATTCCTCTGCATACCTTTTCCAGAATGTGCTGACATGTCAGGAAGAAGCAGGATATACAAACCAGCTCACATATAAAATGTTTGTGGTAGACTTTTTGGGTAATTTGGATTGTGACCACTTTGGTTGTGGACTCATTTGTATCTGCATTGACTCTGTCCCCCTCCAAAGATCCCACTTATGTGATGGCCATTTTAATGCTTAGTTTCATGTGACTTGATAAATCTTGTAAGATCACTAATATCATGTGATATGTAATGGGCATTGTAATGCTTAGTCTCATTTTTTTGCAGAAATCTTGTGCCCCTATTAAGCAATGCTTACTTTGTTTTTTATGTTTGACATGGCAGTATGATCAGACGGTATATAACTTTACCTGATTCTGTTTCATATCCTGCAGGTTGCTGGTTTTGTCCCTGTTCTTAATGGCTACATCTATTTTGTCTTGGTCTTTTGTTCCTCGGTTCTTGAAGTTAATGATCCAGCTTTCCTCGCAAGTGAGTGATGCTGTGTCATTTAATGTTGGTATTTGCTTGATTAGTGTTTTTTTCTTGGTTATATATGGAAAAAAACGAAATACCTTTGCGATATATATATATATATATATATATATATATTGATGTGCTCCATATCCTGCTAGTCTAGTTGGAAGATTAACTGTGTTACCTGTCTGGTCATTTGTAGACAAATGAACTTTATCAGCTGGCATCTGTGGCTTTCTGCTTATTGGTAGCTTGGGTAAGTGATAAAATGCTGTCTTTTTTCCATATATCAAGGTTGAACATGATGTTGCAGTTATGCAATGCGCTGTGTATTTCTATATAATGGACTGTTTATTTCTGTATATTGGTTACTTATATGTTACTCTTATTATGTACATCGTATCGATATTTGTATTATATAGATTACAATGTGTATAAAATCTCTATGCTATAGACATGGTTGTAAGCTATAATGCATATGTGGTATCTAAAATATGCAGTCTCGATGTGCGCGTGCACATACATACAGGGAGCATGTGCGAGTGCTTGTTTGCTTGTTTTCATGTGTTTTGGCTACAGTAATGTACTGAAGAAATTTATCTTCTTCAAGTCAAATTTCTTATAGTCCATGGCTATAAAAATATTGAATGAATGTTCCCTTGTTTAGCTATTCTGCTTCATGATATATAGTATTGTTTTTATGCTTCCAGTGCAGTGATAAATTGGGGCTGAGTCTTGAACTTGGTTCATTTGTTGCTGGGGTTATGATATCTAACACTGATTTTGCTCAACATACACTAGATCAGGTATGCTCTTCTTTCTGATATTGTTCTTCAATGATCACACAGGCAATTGTGGTCCTTTTTCTCCTTGGTGTGATAAACTTGGGATCCTACCTTAGTAGGCTAGTTTGGAGCCCATATGCCATGAGCATTAAGCCCAGAAGCTAAACCTAGTCAGATATGCATTCTTGGAGCCACTTCAATTAAACTACATGTTCAGGATTTTTTTGGGTTTATACATGTTAAGAATTGAAGATTGAGAGACACAAACTTCCATAAGGAAACTAACTCAAATGATCGATTAAGCTATAGTTATAATCAATAATAACATATATATAACAGAATGTTCAGGCATTCTTATAAGAGAATTCCAAGTGTGCAAGATAAGAGATCCAATGGAAAAGTACATTTTGACATTTGCAATGGAGAAGTTCTCTTTTGACATTCTGGGGGATGCAAGCTAGGAAGCCAAGTTGTGTGGTTCAAGTTATGGGGAGAGCTAATTTACTTTTAGGGGAGTCCTTTCCTCTCACATGACCCTTTATTGTTTGTTTTCCACAATTTTTGTTATCCCTCATGAACGCATCTTCTAAGTCCATATTCTCCTTTTCCTTTGTTATTTTTTATGTTTCTTCTCATTAATGAAATTGTCAATTATTAAATGAAAAGAGTTCTCAAAGTAAAGACATATGCTACATAATGTGAACATAATAGAGCAGATTGAATCATGGGAACTTAGGCTATTTGATGTGGATAGGAATTTGGCTGATTCAAAGTTTTAGTGTTATAAGTTCTTGCAAATTTCATTATTGAATTTTGCATTGATCTCTTCTGCATTCAAGCAATGTGTGTGTGGCTTAGGGGCTGCTATCCCGTGGCAATTTTTTCTCTTTACGATAAATTGAAGCACCTCAGTTTTTTGGGCTGCAGGTGGGTGTGGGGGGTGGTTTTTCGAGCTGAGGGTTATTTATTTTACAATGGATGAGCAGAGATACAAATTTGTTGCTTATCATATGTTACTTTTCATTTTAATTTATTTTCAGGTGGAGCCAATTCGAAACCTATTTGCGGCTCTCTTTCTAGCCAGTATTGGAATGCTCATACATGTCCAGTTCTTATGGAGTCATGTAGATATATTGCTAGCATCTGTGATTCTTGTTGTGGTTATAAAGACAATTGTGATTGCATTGGTGATCAAGGGGTTTGGATACAACATCCGGACATCATTTCTTGTCAGTATTTCCCTCGTCCTCTCATTGGCACTGTGGAACTTCCATTTAGTTGGTGACTCATATTATTCTGATGGCTTTCATGTTTTCTCTCTAGGTGGGACTATCACTTGCTCAAATTGGAGAGTTTGCATTTGTTCTTTTAAGCCGCGCCTCAAATCTGCATCTTATTGAGGTGCTCTCTCTCTCTCTCTTTGTTGGTGTGTGTGCGCATGTGCATGCACTTACTTGTGTAAGATCATATATTGGATATTTCTGGACAACTATGCAACTGGTCACTCTTGAGCAGTGTTGCTACTCTAATTGGCATGATTTGATGATTCTATTGCAATCTTAATTGGTTAGCAACTTTATGATCCACCATTAAGTTAGTACATTGGTATTTGTATTTCAGGGGAAAATGTATCTTCTACTTTTGGGAACTACAGCACTCAGCCTGGTAATCTTGCTGTGATATTCCACTTAAGAGCAATATCCCTGCAATTTCTTCTACTGTCCTTCCATATTATCTGATGCATTTTGTTGTGGTGCAGGTAACTACTCCACTCATGTTTAAGTTGATCCCAGCGGTCATGCACCTCGGAATTCTAATGCATTGGTTCCCTGCAGAGAGTGCTCAAAATGAGGTGAATGCTTATCTTCCTAGATTTTTTCCTCACTAGGGCTCAATCCTGTAACTTTAAACCCCTAAGTTGAAGTTCGAATGGAACACTGAAACTAGGGAAGGAAACAGAGAGAGAGAGAGTTGTGCTATCATAGAAAATGGTACATGATTGACATCATTATTTCAAAAAGCAATCTGCCCAGTACCTAGGTGGGCTGGGGGGCCTGGGCTGACTAACTAGGCCAGCAGTCCCTAGGTGCCTGGGTAGACCCGCCTAGGTGTAAAAATATCCGTGAGGCATTTTTGGTGTTTTTAGTTTGGATTATAAAAAATACCTCTTTTTATACAAAATTTGAACCTAAAACTAGATTCCTAAAAACCCCTTGCCCCTTTTGAACCTAGGCCCCTCAAGGATCTTGGGCGCCCGCCTAGGCACCCAGCATATTTGGAAACATTGATTAACATGCTAACCAATAATGGGCATGCGCATCTCTATGTGTGTGTTAGAGAGAGAAAGTGTGCCTGTGTGTGTGGGAGAGAGAGTTCTTTGGTATCAGAGAAAATGGATGTTTGAAGTGGGAGTAAGTTGTGGTGTCAATGAAAATGGACATGCATTATTAACACGCTAACCAATAACGCGAGTGCCTGTGTGTGTGTAGAAAGAGAAGGATGTGCTGCGTATATTCCCTAGAGTCGAAGATATCTGAGATGGGATTTCCGTGCTGCCGATGACTGCAGGAGAGAGCAGCCATGCTTGAAGCCCACAATAGGTTGCTGTGAGGACCAAAGAATTCGACACAAGCCACTCTCGATCTGATTGTATGCAGAAAAATTATGTATGCACTTTATGAACTCAAAATGCTTGCGGACAATGGATTCAATCTGCTCTCCGATCGAATGAGCTATGAGCTGCGGATCCAAAATCAAACATTCTTTTGAGGGACAAACAATTTTTAGCTCTGAAGCATCCTTGGAGGCTAGTCCCATCTTTGTGGATTGTAATTATCAGGCCATTAATGAGTTCGTGACCAAATATCGAGCTAATAGCTGCCTCCCCTGTACATATTACTACGGGTTTTGATTGTTGATTTGTATAACTCGGGTTCTCTTTGGCAGCTTTTGTTTTTCTTTTTCTTTTTGGAGATTCAATTGATTGTAACTTAGAGAGATGATGTTTTGTGTTGGCAAAGCTTAACGAATTAAATTTCAGTGGAATACTTGAAGCTCGTGAGATGTTAGCCCTTTACTTGGTGAAAATGTTCAATTTTGAGCACTTCGTGAGTGTTTTAGACTTCCGGCTCGCCCAAGGACTGGGACACTACCCCAAGTGAGCCTTGGTGAGCTCTTAAGTCGCCTTGCAGAGTATTGTCTTTGGAAAAATTTGGGTGGTTTGTGGATATCTTGATTTCTTTGTATACTCTATTTTGGTGTACCATTTCTGAACAGATTTAGAGTTTTAAAAAGTTTTTGGCAGCATTATATCTTCGACCCCTGGACCAGTTAAATTTTTTGAGATTATTTTTTTGCTCAAACAAAATTTAGAAAGACACCTCCACTTTTTTGAAACCGTCATCTCTTGTAAACCTCTCACTCTCACTCTCTCGACTCTCTTTTAATCATCTGTCTATCTCCCTCTCTCCTCTTGTATCAATCCCCCACCCTCTCCCTCCCACTCTCTCACCTCTCTCCCCCAACCCCTCTCCCTCAGTCTCTCATTTGTCTCCCTCAAATCCTCTCCCTTTCGGTTGCCTCTCTCTGCCAACCCCTCTCACAGTCTCTTGTCTCTCTCCCCCTAACCTTATTTTTCTCACCTCTCATCTCTCTTCCCGAAACCCTCTCCCTCTCACTCTCTTGGCTCTGTCCCCCAAACCCCTATCTTTTCCTTTTCAGATGATGACACGTATTAAATTTCATATTCATATAATTTATAAATAAAAGTAAAATACATTGATGCGTCGGATCTAGATCAAACTACTCACTTGATCTCCATTAGATGGCTGGATTGGGAGGCAAGCATGTAGCTTATATACCGTACGGTAACTATAAAAGCTTTTCCCAAATATAAAGCTTTTTAGCAGACACAATCTAGATGCTTTCAAATATATATCAACAGTTTGAATTTTATGATTTGGTTCATCTGTGCACTTTTGATGCGAAAAGGACTACATTCTTTTGAAGGATATCGGTTGGACCTTTAAAGAGGATAGATTAGGGTAGAGCCTCGGGTAATTTGAGTTCGGCTCATCAGAAACTGGCAAAATGCTGATTCCGAAATACTTGAGCCAATCTGATTTCGACTAGCAGGGTTTTTGAACACTGCTTTGTGAATAGGAAAAAATACATATAAGGTTGCAACTTTAAACTGTAAAATTAAGGTCCACCTCAAAAATACATCAGAAAAGGTTGTTTTGATGTTGGACAACCTTCTAATTGATTATTTCGACATCAAAATGTAGGGAAAATAAAAAGATTTCGAGTCCCAAAAGTACTACATCTTGCTACACATTTTCTCGACCATCCGTTTTCAAGATTTTCATGTGTTTATAGATGTACTTGACTTGAACCATTTTTTTTGAGATTGCAGTTTTATAATTAGAGATGAAAATAAATTCTGAAGTAATTCTAAAAAAATTTTACACCAAAATTATATCTTATGACAAAATTTAGAGATGCGTCATACTTTGATTGTTTAAAGTTGCAACCTTATGCAAACCACACCCTTATGAATAAGGATTGTGCTCTGATACCACTTGTTGTACGGGGAAGCTCTAAACCCGATGGGTTAATATTTTGGTAAATAAAGTATGAGAAATAAAATATGAAACACATGCAACAATGATACAACCCGATGGGTTAATATTTTGGTAAATAAAATATGAGAAATAAAACATGAAACACATACAACAATGACACAAAGATTTACGTTGTTCACTCCAAAAGGGGTACATCCACGAGCAAGACAAACTAAAATCCACTATACCAATGAAAGTTACATCAAAGATTTTGGAACAAATGTCGACAAAAACCTAAATCGAGCAAACCCTTTTAAACCTGCTCTCCCAAACGGGACCATGCTGATCTCTCATCTCTATTCCATAAGATACCACTCTTTAAGAAGAGAACAACTTTGAGAGCAAACAAGATTTTATCTTAAGGGAAACAACCCAAAATCTCCATGAGAACCGTTTCTCTACAAGAAACCAACCTCTCACTTTGTATGAGTCTTCAAGAGGCATCATTAATATTTCTCTGATCATCAATGTTTCTCTTCATAGACAGCTCTCTTTTCTAAGAGGAAATTGTATCTCATGCATAATAGGTTATATCTCATGTGAACCACTATTCCCATATGGTGACCCCAATAGGGCATACATTCTCCTCTAAAAATATCCTATTATATAGAAACAAGAGACTCACCAAAAAATCTTCATTCTAATCCAAATATAATTTATCTCAATAACCAACTCCTAAATAATATCTAATTGGTTAATAGTAAACCCATATAATAACGAAATATCTCAATCCCACATAATATCGGAATATCTCAATCTCATATAATATAGATTAATATCAG
The DNA here is from genome assembly GCF_054954075.1 of Amborella trichopoda. Taxonomy (NCBI): domain Eukaryota; kingdom Viridiplantae; phylum Streptophyta; class Magnoliopsida; order Amborellales; family Amborellaceae; genus Amborella; species Amborella trichopoda. The sequence continues at coordinate 54,228,472 of NC_142344.1, read as the reverse complement.
TCAATCCCACAAAATATGTGATTTCTTTATGTGGGTGATTTTGGATAGCACTAAATCCAACAATAACCCCATAAAAGCAGGTATTTCAAATTAAGGCACTGAGTTAATTTGTCGACAATTGTGTTGTGCAACACTAATAAGGTTTATTATATCCCTTATTACCCACTTGGAGCATTAAATGCGACTGTGTGCTCCATGTGAGTGATGTCACACTCCATGTGGATAATGGCATACCTCTTCTAATGATAAAAAATACTCTCACTAAAAAAATGCTCTATGTACAAAACAAGGGTATAAGAGTGTCCAAAATTTGTTGAGTACAATAATAAATAATTTCATAGTGTAAGAACCCTAACAAAACCCATATATATATATATATATATATATATGGGTAATCTAAACTTCACAACCCTTCAAATTATAAAGGTTCAAGATAGAGAGAGTTGTGATCGGTGGATTTAATAATCTTGTAGTGTATTTTTTAAAAAAAGTTACTTTTGTAGGGCAATTTTGTAAATATTACTACAAGACAAATGGTACTTTTGTCATTCATGAGGGATAAAGTTAAAATTTAGCTAAAAGACAAAGGTACTCTACAAATAAAGTTTCAAGACACTAACTTCCAAAATGACATTCTATTTTTGTGAAAATTTCAAATTTGTCATTGCTTAATGATAAAATTACCTATTTAAATAAGTTTTTAATAAAAACATAATCATTGTTGATAAATACACCCATCACTTTATATTTTGAGAGGTTGTTAATTTTAGACAAACCCACAAAAGTAACTTCTTTTAAATAATAGAATACAATATTAAGAAATCCACCATTCACAACTCTCTCTATCTTGAACCTTTGTAATTTGAAGGGTTGTGAAGTTAAGATTATCCCTATATATATATATATATATATATATATATATATATATATATATATATATATATATATATATATATATATATATATGGAAAAAGTTTATATAGAGCCGAAGCTCTAAACAATCAAATCTGACCGTACCTCAAAATTTTAACTAAAAGAGGTTGTTTTGATACTCAAATATCTTCAAATCGATCATCTCAACATCAAGATGCATGGACATGAAAAAAAAATGGATCTCAAGATTTGGAAATAGTGTATTTTGTAACACAGTTTTGGACCGTCAATTTCCAAGATTTTGTAAATTTTCATAGTTCTGCTCAATCTACACTATTTTTGAAGCTTTAAACTTTATAAATAAGTAGGAAAATATATTTTAAGGCTATCATAAAGATTTCCAATATTGAAACAATATTACTCAACACTATTTGAAGGTAAGCTCTAATTTGATTGTTTAGAGCCTAGGCTCTATACAAACCGCACCCATATATATATATATATATATATATATAGTTTCTATGAAGGTTTGAACTCAAAATCTCGTCTAGAAACTATTTCGGTCATAGAAAACCCCTAAGATAGCTCTAAAATCTATTTCTGCCACCAATATTGAAATCTGTAGCTTAAAAAGCAGTACAGATCTCGCAAATTTATAAACACTTGGAAATGGACAATCTAGATAATGTATTATAATATACATTATTTCTAAAACTTGAAATTCTTTTTTTTGTCCATATTCATAATGGTCAAAGTCAAGGTCAAACTAAATCAATTTGAAGGTTTTCAAATGTCAAAACTATAGTTATTGATGAGATTTAAATTGGGGCTTTACTTCTTTTTTCTATGAGGACTAGGCCCATTTTAATTTTTTTCCTTTTTTTTTTCTCACAAAAAGAATGCCATGCATATTGTTTATCAAGTGGAGAGACCCTGAGGAAAAGGACTTCTTGTTTCTAAAGGTGAATCTATCGGAATTGATTTACCCCTTAATGAGTACTCCCAATCTAGTTGGTATTGGTTAGGGGGATGCAAAAATAGTACTCAAAGGTCCTTTAATCTTTTTGGCATCTATTGTTCTCCCTCGAATATTTCCCTTCCTAAAAAGTAATTGTTTGAGAAGTTTCAATTGGTTGCAATGAAGTTCTAGATCCACATACTCCACAACATCGAGTTGGTAAAAAGAACCAATTACAATGCAATTATGTATATTGGAAGAAAAAATCATGGAGCCTTCGAAGGAGGAGGACGTAAATTATCGTCTTTAGGGAGTATAGTTTACTTCTACTCCCTCAGACAAAAAAGTCTTAAGATAATTTTTTTAATCTTAAAATTTGAGAACCACTTAAAAATTACTAAATAATTACTCCCAAAAAAAAAAAAGATTTTTTTTTATACTCAAATCTCCTTATCTTAAAATTGAACTCTCCCTATTCAATCTCAAAATATTATTTTTTTCAAGTATATAGCTAGTACAATTAGGAATTTTTTCAATTGAAGTTAATTTATGGGTTGAAGAGATAACATTCTCAAAATTTAAGATCTTAAAATTAGTATTAGGTGAGATTTTACTCAAAGGAGTAAATAAATATATATTATGATTAAAATATAGTATCTTTTAGCTTGACTTTGAGCACATGTAGAGAGAGAAAGAGGAGAAAGAGTACAAAAGTAAGAGCGAGAGAGGAAGTAGCACCGCCCTAAGGTAAATGAAGGAGCACGATGCGTAGAGTACAACTCTCACAAGTTGCACCAATTGGTGAGATAGAATTCCTTTTTTTTTTTGTTGGGTGGATAGGTTCCCCACATTAATGTATTGGATTGTTGGATTTTCAATCAGGGTACTAAAAAATAATTAAAAAAGAAGAAGAGAATTTGGGTTTTTTAGAGGTTAAAAAAACATTAGATAAGCTTAAATACAATGAAAAAATATATAAATAGTGGGTTCTAGAGGGATGGAATTGAGCCGATATCGATATATTTCTGAACTGGTTTGGCACTTATCGATTTTTTATCAAAATCGGTAATTCCTAATCCCGATCCAATCTAGTGGGTTTTAAAACACTGATGGCCCGTAATAACAATGTTAAGAAAGAAGGAAAACAAGTTGTTTTGCCTCATGGAGGAGGTTAAAAGAGAAAAAAGATTATTTCCCTCTTAAAGAGGCTGGCAATGGGCCGGGCCTATCAGACCAAGACAAATAAAATATAAAAAATAAAAAATAAAAAAATAAAACGAATGTCAGGATTAATTGAACTAGACTGGTCCTTGCCTTGGCCGGGCCAAGCCCTACTTAGTTCAGCTTTGCCCTCAAGCCCTAATGGCTTGGCCCTCAAGCCACATTTTGTGGGTCAAACCCTAGTTTTTTAGGGTTGGGCACATTTTGTGGGTCAAACCCTAGTTTTTTAGGGTTGGACAGCCCAAGTCATACCAAGCCAGGGGCCCGTTGCCACTTCTACTCTCAAGAGAGAGTGATCATGTTCACGATAATAACTCTGTTTATAAGTTGTTTGATGGGATTAAAAATTGCTTATTCGAATTGTAATCAATAAATATCCGGGGACCGATTCTCTTACATAACCACCAGCCCAAATTGAACAAAATTATTCAATTCCAAAAAGGCTTTGTCCACTCTTATCCAACAAATTGGTTTCATCGTATTATCATCTAAATCTTATTCCAACTATTTGCAGTCGGTTATACGAATCATGTTATGCCATTCTATTCAATCCAACAAATTAACAACCCTTTTAAAAATTCAATTTTTACAAATTATTTTTTATTTTCTAATATTTCAACTATTTATTTACTTTTGACCCATTCAATATTTCAGTAATTTTCATCATTATTTATTTTTGCCGTCCAAAAAAAAGGTCGAGAGTGAGAGATAAAGAAGGGGTGTGGAGACTAGAGTGAGAGAGAAAGAGGGGTGTTTCCCTTCAATCAAAAGGGACAAAAGAAATAGAAAAGAGTATATTTTTTATTTGGTTGCCTCTCCCTAGTGTACTTACCCCTCTCTCTCTTACTCTTTCTCTCTTTAAAAGTGATAGCCCCTCTCTCTCTCTTACTATTTCTCTCTCTAAAAGTGATAGCCCCTCTCTCTCTCTTACGCTTTCTCTCTCTAAAAGTGATAGCCCCTCTCTCTCACTCTTTCTCTAAAAGTAATAGCCCCTCTCTCTCTTACTCTTTCTCTCTCTAAAAGTAGTAGCGCCTCTTTCTCTCTTACTCTATCTCTCTCTAAAAGTGATAGCCCCTCTCTCTCTTACTCTTACTCTTACTCTTACTCTTACTCTTTCTCTCTCTAAAAGTGATAGCATGTACCTTGAGTGTGTGACAAGAAAAGTAAATGTCAGGGGAGAATCACATGCCTTGTTTGCCAACCACAAACTCCAACCCTAACCCCAACACGCCCATGTGTGCTGGGCCGCAATATCTATGAATATATATTTCTTAACCACTCTACAAATTCAAACCTCCTATCTCTTATTATAAATGAAGGAAAATGTTTTGCACCTTTAAAATGTAGAATTAAGGTGTTACTCAAAAGTCCATTTAAACGTATTATTTTGATGTTGAAAAATCCTCTAATTGAGATATATAAATATGAAAAAAAAAAAAAAAATTGAGTCCCAAAAAATAACATATTTTGCAATAAATTATTTGGATAGTCCATTTTCAAGATTTTCATGTATTTATAGATTTACTTGATTAGAACTATTTTCTTATTTTAAAATTTTATAATTAGAGATAGTAATTGATTCTTAAGCCATCTTAAGAATTCTTGACACCAAAATTGTATCTTATAATAAAATTTGAAACTGTGCTTTAATTTGATTGTTTAAGGTTGCAACCTTATGCAAACCACACCAATAAATGAAAGTTAAAATTACTATTCATAAAAGGGATCAATGAATTTTGAGCCTCAGAAATAGATCTAGTGGTATTTATATTTTATAAATTTGCAAGGAGAGTGATTTCATGTCACCTTGATGAAACCACGCCTCTAGAAAAGTATGTTTGTAGTATTTGTATGACCTAAAAAGTGTGTGTGCCCTCTCTTCGTGCCAATAATCGATCCTTAAAAAAGTAAAATTCAATGTGCACCTTATATGTGGTAAAATTAAGTCCCTCTCCAACAGTGAATCTAGCCCATCTATTTAATGAAGATCTAGGCCTTTTTTAACTCAAAATTTTTTTTTTTTATTTTTTTACATTGTTCATCTAATCACAACTAAACAAATTTTGGGAATAGAAAAGATCCATCCAAAGCCTAAATCTAAACATCTTGCCAAAATCCACAATCTATATTAATTGGACGAAAAAGACACTTTATGTGGTGTCTTTTCAAATTTTGCCTTTTTGTGACGGTTGATTTTGCCTTTTTGTGACGGTTGATTTAAAATTTTAGGGAGTTAAAAATCTAGAATTTTAGGGAGTTAAAATCTCAACCATAATGATATTATAAATTTTTTTAAAAAAAGGATAAATTTTTTTGATATAATTTTAACACCATAAATTATAAATTTCTTTGGCAACACCATTTTTTAACATCTATCTACAAGATGAATAGCTACTCAATGTATCGATGTAATTGAAGAAGTGTGTTCATAAACTATTTTACATTACATTTATCTTTTCCTTTAATGGGTGTGGTTTTTGCAACCTTAAACAATCAAATTAAGTTGCACGTCCAAACTTTGTCACCAGATGCAATTTGGTGTCGAAAGTTCTTAAGATGATGCAAGAATCTATTTTTTTTTAATTATAAAATTTTAAGCTTCAAAAGTGGTTCAAATCAAGTCGAACATGAAAATCTTGAAAATAAACGGTCCAACTAATGTGTCACAAGATGAAGTATTTTTAAAGATTTGAAATCTCTTTTTTTTCTTTTATATCATTGTTTTTCAACATCAAAACAGCCTTTCCAAAATATTTTAGAGATGCATCTTAATTCTACATTTTAAATTGTCCATCTTATATAAACTTTTTTTCTTCTTTCTTTTTTTTCCGTTGTATCTATTAGGTGTGGACAATAGCAAAGCTATAGGCCAAACCGGGCCCACAAGGATTAGGGCTAGGCCTAGGTGAGGCCTAGATTAACTCCAAGGCCTGGTCTATTACAAACCTGTGGGCCCAAGCAGTGACCAAACCGTTGGTCCGTCTATTAGACTCGACCCTAGGCCATGTCGGGTTTGGACGTATCAAACAATTATCCTAAACTTTGAAGGAAGGGCAACTTCTTTGTTTTTTTTCTCCTCTTCCATTATTATTTACACCTGCAGATTAATCTGGTACAACGGGATAGTGTAGGCCGTCAGATTCTTCGGAAAAGATCTGGATCGTTAAAAATGGAGCAAAAGCCGCCGCTTTTACTGTGCATGAATGACATGACGTGGACCTTGTGGATAAAAGGTGTTGTGACAGACACCTGTCACGTGGGCTCCACCCCACTGTAAGAGAAAATTCACCGTGGGCCGAAACTTCTGCGAAAATTTCGCGTGATTCGATCTCGATCTGCAGTTCCATTGGTACAAACAGGAGAGTAACGAGTGATGCATTTCGTATGATCACGGGTATATGTACTGTTCGATGTCGACAGTGACGGCTCTGATCAAAGGTAGTGTGCCATGGCATGTGACGGACATAAAAGAACGTGCGTATGGACGAAATTACCATAACTGAAGAGACAACTCACTTTTTTCCGTACGGATATGGGGTGAGGTCGGTGAACCGCCGGTAACACCACATAATTTTATACGTATTTACTAGTAGCACACCCCCATAATTCAATTGCAACTTGCAAGGAACAGTTGACAGTATACCCCATAGCTCATTTGGAAGTAATGGCTTTTATTGCTTGACATTTTTGGTAGTAGCACATTTGTACCTCAGTTGCAAGTTGTTGCTTGTATTTTTACTTATAATTTCAGAAACTACTATCTAATTCAAAAAATATGGGTAGGGGCATGTCATCCTTTGTTAAATTATTTCCCAAAAATAAAATAAAAAAACTCACCTTTTGATTCAAAAAAAAAGAAAGAGAAAATTACACATATACAATTACACATATATCAATTATTTTAAGTGTTATGACAATTTCACCTAAATTTTTTCATTATTACTACTCTGTCCATTTTTATATGTTATTGTGACATTTTGATTATATTTTTAAAAGTTGACCAAATTGCCTTTTTTAGATTTAAATGATCCGAAATTTATTTTTCCATGAACTAATAATGATTGAATTTTTTGAATATTCAAAATCGTAAAATTTTTATTTTTTGGACTTCAAAAAATAAAAAATCTTCGGATGAAACTTAACCAATAAGATGTGTAAAATCACTCCACAAATATTTTAGGGGAAGTATAAAATGAGACTGTTTATCTCTGGTACAAGGTGGTCGTATTAATCTTGACCAATGGATGTGAAATTGGGTGGCTGCAATTATTCCATTGACTAAGTTCAAACTTCAAAATAAATTTTTCCAACTTTATGACACATCCAAGCTATTAAATTTCTCATCGGATGGTTGAAAGTAATTGTGATCACCTTGTATCAAAAATAAATGGTCTCATTGTATACAATCTCAATATTTTATATTATCAACTAATATAAAAAAAAAAAACATTAGCACAAAATTTTTCAAACGTTCACTCTTTTAAGAAATCAACAATTTACTCTAGTCAAAATTGTGAAAACTCAATGTTTGCTCTTTTCAAGATCGTCTACATGCTATTTCGGAGCTTTAAGGCCCGAAATAGTTTACAGACATTGAAGGTCCAAAATTGCTTTTATTTCAGATCCTAAAGATCCAAAAATAGGGACATTTCAAACTTTGAAAGTCGATTTGTTTGTTTTTTTTTTTTTGGATCCTAAGATTTGATAATAGGGCAATTTCAGATCGTAAACTTCTGATTTATTTTATTTTATTTTGAATATGGAAGATCCAAAAATAAGGTAACTTTGAAAATTAATTTCAGGGCTCCTAAAAATGGGTATACATGTAATATCCAAAATTTTGAATGTAACAAGTGAAAATTTTAGGTAAAATTGTAATAATGCTTAAAATAACATACATAGGTGTAATTTTCCTAAAAAAAAAGAAGAAGAAAGACACCTTACGGTATCCTTCAAATCTATTATTTTGTTTGGTGAGGTTGGTCAAAATTGCCTACCTTATACCATACACAATTAAAGCGCACCTCTAAATTTTATTGAAAGATGTAGTTTCGATGTTATAAACTTTAGAATAACTTGAAAATTCTTGTTCATCTCTAATTATAAAATTTAAAATTATAAAAATGAAGCATATTGAAGTACATCTAAAAATACATGAAAATCTTGATAACAGTCGGTCGAGATAATTTGTAAGAATATGCACTATTTTTAGAATTTAAATTTGTATTTGTTATTCTATCCATAAATTTTGAAGTCCAGATAATCAATTAAACTTTTTTCCAACTTCGAAACATTTTTTTCCATTTGATTTTTTATATGTACCTTACTTTAACGGTATAAAGTTTTTGCCTTATATAAACTTTTTTCTTTTTCATTAGGATGGACCGGTATTTTAAAATACACCGATCCAGATTTGAAATCAGCAATCTGAATTGCAAATCGGCTGATACAAAATCGGTCGGCTCCAGTTCCAAGATGGGATGGTACTGATATGCAATGGATCTTTTTTTATGGCTTGAAATCGATATTTTTACTTCTAGGATCCTTGAGTTGGGACTTCCAATATATGCTATCCCCTCGCACATGTTTAGGTGCATTTTGCATGCATAAAATTCTAATGCAAAAAGATATTCTACTCCCTCAAGAGTATATTGTCCATTTACTCCCTTGGGGAAAACCCCACCTATGATTAGTTTTAGGATCCCAATTTTGGGGATATAACCTCTTTAGTGCATAGATTAATCTCAATAAAAATAATTCCTAATTTCACCCTATAAGCAGTTGAAACATAATAATGTCTCACGATTGAATAGAACCCGTCCAATTTTAAGAGGTTGGGATCTAAGTGTTAGAAAACTCAAATTTAAGAATTTCCTTTTTTGAGAATAATTATCTAATGATTCTTAAGTGGTTACCAAAATTTCAGAAAAAAAATCTCCCACGTAGATCATTTGACTAAACGAGCATAAGTAAACTATGCTGCTGATGGAACATAGTATACACGCTAAATTCTCATTCGTTCCTAAAATTGAAGAAAGCATTACTATGACTTAACATATTCTATGAACGATTTGACATTTTGAGAGAAACTAGGTCCTAAGCAATAATTTCAATAAATGAAATGTACTCTTCTTCGCAATCACTGTTCCAACGATCTATTAAATGATGATAAACCCAATAGTCATGGTTATTACTATGATATTAATGGACCTTGGTATATTTTTACTCGGAATTAACTAATGGGTGTGGTTTGTATAAGGCTGAGGCCCTAACCAGTCAAAATAAGGCTCACCTTTAAATAGTGCCAAAACATATTTTTTCAGTTAAAAAATCTTTGTGATGGGTTGAAATATTATTTTCATCTCTAATTATAGAATTTAAAAATTAAAAATAGTATTGATTGAGCAACTATTTGAACACTTGAAAATTGACAGTCTAAATAATACATTACAAGATGCACTATTTTCAAAACTTGAAATCTATTTTTTCTCCTGTCCACAATTTTACGTCTTAAGATTGAGATGATTGAATCGAGGGTTTTTAAACATCGAAACAAACTTTTCTAGTTGATTGAATTGAAGGTTTTGCAGCATCAAAACAAACTTGAATAGTGGAGATCAAACATATCTATTGACATTTGTAATCTTGAAAAGTTGACGGTCTAGATAATACATTATAAGATGCACTATTTTCAGGCATTGAAATCTATTTTTTTTCCTGTTTATAGATTTTAAGGTCGAAATGATATAATTGAAGGCTTTTAAGCATCGAAACAACCTTTTTCTAATGAATTTTTGAGGTGCTCTTTAATTTGATTGTTTAGCGCTACAATCATATATAAATTATTTCCCTATAAAAATGAGCCAAAACCCTAAAATTAAAAAAAATATCTTAAAAGTTAAAAATTTAAATACTAAAAATTAATTTTAAACCACTAGATATGGCCTTGCAAAATCTCAACCTTTACAAGGGTACTTAAGGGTGGCAATTGGTCAATCCGGACTCATACCCCATCTTTTGATTTAAAATTTGGATCCATATCCTCGAGATGGGGTCCAACCTACAGATCTCGAGTTTGGTCTTGTCCATTGCCAGTCCTATGGTTACTTGTCCTTTTTCTATTTGTTTATTTATTTATTTATTATAACTTCCTTATTAAAAAAAGTTTGTCTCTAAAATGACACAAGAAGATGACGAAAAGTCATGTACATCGGAATAAACCATCACCTCACATCTCACCGCACTTACTTCTTAATTAATTCGCACGGCCCGTACCCTATAACACCATTGCCTGAGCCTCCGTTTCACTTACCATTTTAAACTTTAAAATCTATTTCCAAAGCATTAGCTCCAATTCCCTAAGTACTGGGCCTAAGCTTTGCTCACTAAATAATCAATTAAAGGACCTCTGAGCCACAGGGTTTGCAGGTGCAGGTGCAGGTGCAGTAGTATTGCAGGCGTCAACTGATCCTTAAACCTACTTTCCCTTCCCTTGGCGATGGCCACCCAGGAGCACCATTCCCACCCAAGTAGGCTCACCCACTTCGAGCTCGACGCACCCGCTTCCAAGGTCCCTCGCACCAACTGTAACTTCTCTCTCTCTCTCTCTCTCTCTCTCTCTGTTGAGAGATGTAACATAGGTGTGATGGCATGGTTCTCTCTCTAGATTTGAGTAATTTACAACGGAGTTAGACGGGTCTCATGAGTTTCTCTCTCCTCCTGGTGATATGGTTTCTCTCTCTATCTCGAACATATGGCAATATAGGATTTCTTCTTGTGTAGATTGGTTTATTGATAATGAACATGGTGATTTGGGTTTCTTTGTGTCTGTTTTGGAGATGGAGTCATGGTCCTCTCTCTCTCTCTAACTGAATAGTTTATCTCTCTTTGTAGTAATGTGCTTGTGGGCTTTGTGGTGGTGTTATGGGTTTTGCAGGTGGAGGAGAAGAGGAGACTGTTAGGCTGGGGCATGGGCTTGGGCTTGGGCTTGGGCTTGGACTTGGAACAGGTCGGTATTGCTTCACGTTTTTGCAGCTTCAGGAGCTGGAGCAGCAGGCCCTCATATTCAAGTATATGAACGCCGGTTTACCAGTTCCTCTTCAGCTTGTTTTCCCCATCTGGAAGAGCATCGTGGGTTCACCAAAAGCAATTTATTGTCCCCCCATCTGTAATGCCTCTCTCTCTCTACACTTGTTGTGAATTTCTGATCTCTCTCTACGCTTTATACTGCAATTTCTTTTCTTTCTCTGCCATTGAAGCTCCTGGGATGTGCTATAAGCTCTCCTTTCTCTGTTTCGACTTCGTGGTTTGTAATCTCCCTCTCCACTCTCACTCGTACTTCCTGGACTATGGTCTCTTAGGCCCGCCCTGGCCCGACCCTACTCCCCAGGCCTAGCTACCCTTTGGAGTCGGCCTAAGCTCCATCTGGCTCAGACCAGCTTGGCTCGGCAATAGTCAAACTCAACCAGTCAGAGCCCAATCGGGCACTAGCAGATCCAGTTTTTGGTCGTCCTGACATGTATTTAAAAAACAAGTTAAAAAAAAGTAAATAAATCTTAAAAAGTAAGGATGCCGTTTGTATGAGCTTAGGATCTAAACAATCGAATTAGAGCGTACCATCGAATGGTGTCAAAAAATGTGGTTTTAAATATTAAAAATCTTCATGATAGCCTTAAAGTACATTTTCATATTAGTTTTCAAAATTTAACGCTTCAAATATGATGTAAATGACATATTTATGAAAATCTTGAAATTTGACAGTCCACAAATGTGTTACAAAATACATTCTTTCCAGAACTTAGCAGTCCATTTTCTCTTATGTCCATGCTTCTTGATGTTGAGATGATCAATTTGAAGATATTTGAGCATCAGAACAACCTCTTCTAGTGAAATTTTTGAGGTAGGCTCAAGTTGATTGTTTAGAGCCTCGGCTCTATATAAACTTTTCCCAAAACGTAAAGGATTGTTTTGCACCAGAATCGTTTGGTGCTTTGCCGGAGCTATGAAGCATCCAAGATGGATGCAAATAGATGATTCATTTAAAAACAAGTGTAATTAATTGTCTAAATTTTTTTTAATATAGTTATTATTTTTAGTTTTTTTCCACATCCATGATCTTCATGTTAAAGATTATATATTTTCTAAAAATTAAGATCAAATTATATTTAAAATATATATTTATTGCCAAACCCGCATTTCTACAATATGCGGGCTGGTCGCATAAAAACCGTGTCCTTGTTTGTAATGTGTTTTTGAATTTTTATTATTATTTTGATAAAGATTGAAAATTGTTTTGGCAATAGAAAATTGTTTCATGCATACCCATATCTACAATATTATGTGGTCCAGAAGTATAAAGCATCCATTCATCTAAAAAAAGTGTAACTAAGGGTTCAAATGTTTTTTTAATATAATTATTATTTCTAATTTTTTATTTTTTTTTCATATTCATGATTTTCATGCTAAATATTATATATTCTCCAAAAATTAAAATCAAATTATATTTAAAAAATATATTTATTGTCAAGCCCTCATTTCTACAATATTCAGGCTGGCTACATAGAAACCTTGTCCTTTGCCAATTGATACTTATTTTAAAGTTTTCCCTTATTTTATGAAAAAATTTAAAAAATACCCCTCTGTAGTGTGCACAATTCAAGTTTTTAAAATATTTTTCACTACTTTTGACCATTATTTAGACGTGCTTTGTTCAATCATGTTTTAACATTTTTTGTAATTTTTTTTTTGTCTGTTTAAAACTTCTTATGCTTCAATATATTTTAACTTTTTTAACATTTTATCTTATGCACGGCCCTGGCCTGGCCCTTGGGCCACATTTTGTGGCCCTGGTCCTGGGCTTTTAAGCTTGCCGAGCCACCCGTCACATTGTCAACCCTAGCCCACTCTCTGAACTTTCATATTTCCATAAATCTCTCCTTACACAACCATGTAACCTCTCTTCTCCCCATCTTTTTATGCCCTCTAATGTCTCTCTTACCAGTCTTTTTGTGTATGTATGTGAACAGTTGGTGGTGGGCTGTGCTTTGAGTATCGTAATAGGATGAACCCAGAGCCCGAACCTGGGCGGTGCAGGCGCACAGACGGCAAGAAGTGGCGGTGCTCCCGCGATGTGGTCCCGGACCACAAGTACTGCGACCGCCACATTCACAGAGGACGTTCAAGAAAGCCTGTGGAACACCAAACCATCAACAATACCCTAACCCTAAGCACCCAGGAAGGAACCCAGTTCCAGGCCCAGAGTCAGCCCACTGAACCCATGAAGGGCTCGGGCCATCGCCTCTCTTTCTCTTTTGGTCCTGTGGCCCCTACTGGAACTCAGGCGGTGTCAGAAAACAGCAATGGTGGCGCCAGCAAGGTCGATTCATGTGGCATTTAGCTTGGTTTTAGAGGGAGAGATTGGGATTGAGTTTCTTGTTCTTGACAGGGATGTTATACCCAAAAAGAATGTGTATGTTATAATATGTCCTTCATCTTTTTCTCCTTTTGTGAAAGTGAAGAAAGTGGAATTTCCTATGGAAATGGTATCATGAATTGTGTTGGTTTATTATGAAGGGTTTGGATGGTCCTTCTTGTGAAGCAGGGAAGGCAGCTCGGTCATAATAAGTTAGGGCCTAACTATGTATCGGGTCGGGTTGGGTCAGGGTGCAGACATGAAAAAGTGATGGGAAAATATCGTACAGATCCCTAATTTCTCATTTTATGTCACGGTAAACTCTCTTTTTATTTTTTTTCCTAGCGGCGTAAAAAATCTTCGAGTATTTCACCGTACTCTCTCATCTCTTCTCTCTCATATTTATTCACTTTTGGCCACAAAAACTAGCTTTAACAAATTGTTTTATTTTATGTCAATTCAAAAGCTTTTTTAACCCTATTTTACGATTTTTAAAAAAACTTTTGGATTGAGATGGAATAAAATAATTTTTTGGGCCTAGTTTTTGTAGCCAAAGTGAATAAATGTGAGAAAGTAGAGATATGAGAAGAAGGTGGAATATTTGAGGGTTTTTTTATATCACTTGAAAGAAAAATAGAAAGAGGGTTTACCGTAAAATACGATGGGGAATTAGGGGTCTGTACGATATTTTTCCAAAAATGATATTGGACTCCGACACGACCATACATGAATTCATTAGACCCAGTCTTGGACCCAAAAATATAATGTGGTACCTGGATCTGGACCAGACTACAAATTTATAATATCTATGCATTTTACTATATTTATATGGAAAAGTATACAATGAAACTATTTATCTTTGGTACAAGGTGGTCACAATTAATCTTGACCATTGGATGTAAAATTGTGTGGTTACATTTATTGTAGTGACCAAGACCCGATCGGATCTAAACCCGGACCCAGACCCTAGTAGTGTTCAGGTCCAAGATTTGGACGTAGACTTGACCCACCAGGTCCAATTTTTGGACCCATAATCGGGCTCGAATCAAGCCTTACACTTGAGTCTTGCCATCCATGGTCAGGTTCAAATCCAGGTCTAGGTCCCTTAACACCTCTAGACTTGACCATCTTTTTTTATTTTTTCCTTTGTTTTTGGCCCGGCCCAGCTCTAACATAGCCTAAGCTGGGCTTGGGCTGGCTCTGTGAGAATGAAGCTGGCCCGGTGTGGGCTGGCCTGTCTAGATCCTTATTGCGAATTGCGAATCACAACAAGGGTAATAATCTCATGAATGTTTGGTCATACACTTGAGAAAGGTTGGGGGGTCGCCCTAGAAGCCCTGTTGCCTGGGTCTAAACACCTTGTACGCGCATCTCCACATTCTAGTTGAAAGAGCTATTTTCTTTTTATTTTTTTATTTTTAGAAATGTCCATAATTTTATTTCTACTCCTAATTATGAAATTTAAGGTTTTAGTAGCTCATATTGAGTACATCTATAAATAATTGAAAATATTGAAAATAGATTATCTACATAATGTGTTTCATGATATATTATTTTTAAGAATTAAATCAGTTTTTTCTTCTTATATCCAAGCATCTCAAGATCATGATGATCAACAAGGCTTTTCAGTGCTGAAACAGTGTTGGAAACCCTTCGGAAGAGATTTTTGGGTCTTATTAACTTTAGTAATTTAGTTATATAAGGCTAACAAATCATGCAAAATTTTCATTTGAACTAATCTCACTTGATTACTTTGATATTATTTTAACTAGTCATTTTTTTATCAAATTTTAAATAGGCCATCAAAGAATACATGATCACATGTCACTAGTTTTTAGATGTGTGAAATACTAAATAATAATTAAAATTTAATAAAACAGCATCCAAAAAAATATGAAGGGAAATTTGAAAATACACCAAAGGAATTCACTATTTAACATTTTACTCATCTATTTTGATTGAATTTCAAAATGCCCATCCAAAGTCACACAAGACTTTGAGTTGAAATAGTGATAAAAGGGTAAAATATTAAAGCCAAAAGAGATTATCCTCCCATAGGAGGTAAAACCTCTTGGGTTTAGGTGGCATTTGAAATCCTTATGAGAATTTGTACGAGCCTTTTATATAGTGAAACATAAATTCGATAGGAGTGTGGTCCTCTTGTAGACCATACTAGGCAAATGTGATTTGCCAATAATCGGACTAAGCTCGAAGTGTTAGGCCAACCGAGTTGGAAAAACCGAAGGTACTTGGGTGTAAAGATATAACCGATGAGGGTTTAGTGAGTTAGCTCTTGATTTGGTCGGAATATGCCCGGATGAGAGCCGAAGGACTGTGTGACTCTTGTGTGTAATGATTGACCTTTAAAAGCAGAGCTAAAACCTCATCGTAGTATCATGAGCTCCTGCATTGAGCTATCGGTCATGGGAACTGCTAGGTCGGTTTAAAAAGCTAATGTGGATCGTAGTCCACAGTTGAAGGTGGAGTGCTCCAGTGTATTGATGATGATGATTTCTCGACCTTTACGGATATGGTTTCCATCAAAATTCATTTTTTTAATTAATTTTATGTTATATGATTTTTAGAATAATTATTTGAATTTTTGTGATTCTCTTGATATTTTATTTTTATCATTTGGATTTATAAAATAAAAGAAATCAATTTTTAATGTTTTAAATAATCAAAGATAAATAAAAACTTATTTCTAAAAATCATTTTATTCATAAATATTTGTGAGGGGCCATAGGGGCCCACCAAGCTCACTATTGTGATGTGTGTGGGGCCCACATAAGGGCCCATGGGTGGCACACCCCACTTAGTGAGGGTTCTATTTTACTTACTAATTTTGCAAATCAAGGCAATCAATTAAATTAAAAAACTAATGGAAGTTGTTTTGTAGAGATTTTGATTGAAACAAGAATGAAATGTTTTGTGATTTAAAGAAAATTGACTATTCAAATATTATGTAAATAAGGAAAGAATATCTATAAAAGCTAAACTATGTGTAATATTTTTTTTATTTAAATATTTGATGAGAATCGTTTAGGAAATAGATGATAAGGTTTTTAGCACATTCATTTGAATCTTGATGGTGGATCAAAAGATTTGATGGCTCATATCTCTTGCCCCACAAGTCTCCATAGATCGACATGTTAAGATTTGATCATACCATTGTTCGCAAAACCACTTGATCTAACCACCCAGTTAGATCAGAACCGGTCAGTGGCCGGTTTCGGTTTTGGGCGGTTAGGGTGATCAACCGGTATTTTAAATTTTTTTTTAAAAAAAATGTATATAAATTTTAAAAAATAAGGAATTTGATTTTAATGTAATTTTAAATATTCTTTACATTATGGTAAATATTAAAAAAAAATTTGGTCGCTAATATTCACTTTTATATTTTCCCATCTTTTTTAGAAAGTTTTAAAAATAGCCCTTGGAAAATATAAAATGTGTTAAATTTTTTTTTTTTCATTAATTTTCAACTTCATTTGAATGTGTTTTGTTTTAATCATTCTTTATATACTTTTCATATCTTAGTGGTTTTTTATTTTTTTTGTATTTTTTTTCAATACTTTTTTGACCGCCCAGGACTTGCGAGGTTAGAGCAGTTGAATCAGCCGGTTTATCGATTAAGCCAGTTAAACTGCTTTCAAACCCATGTCCGGTTAACCGTTTCGATTCAATTTTGCGAACACTGGATCATACGAATTATAGCAAACCTTAAGATACAAAAGAATCTATAAAAATGGACTCTCCCCCTTACCAAAATCTCTACACCTCCTCTCTCCTCTCTTTAAGAGTTATATTTGATTTCAAAATGGGGCACGCCTCAAGCAGTAGCTCTCTCTTTCTCTCTCAAGTTGGTAATGTCAAGGGGCACGCCCAAGCTATCTTTTCTCTATATCTCTTGTGGGTTCTAAATTGCACAACCTAACTTGGGTTTGATTCTTAATTTGTGGAGCATCCCCTAGTTAGTAAATCTCCCACTCTCTTTTTTATTTCTATTTCCCATCTCTCTAAAGATCAAGTCAAGATGGCTTGAGCAAGACTAAGGTCTTGAGGTCTTAGGTAGTTCATTATAGATCAAGATCCATATGCCATTGAGTGAGTTTTTGTCATAGCAGGAGAATCAAGAAAAAGATCATAAATCCCAAGTACCATAAAAAAGAGGAGACTCAGCATGGGGTATATTAAGTCCAATTGAGGAATATCCGGCAATTTTACTTCTTTAAAATTTTTTTTTGTGTTGAGCTCTTTTATTCCTATAAAGCAATGAGTTAATGTTTTAATTTAAGGAGTTGTATTTAATAGTGGTAGCGAGCGACAACCATGTTTCTTTTCTTTTATTTATTTGTTTCAAGAGTTATTCGTTTGTAATTGGACATTGCGAGTGGTCTTGCCGGTGTAAAAATAAAAAAATTAAGGAAATTTTGAATTTATATACACTGTGCTTAATCACATAGTCCAACTTTCAAAACCTCACTTAGAGCTAATTTTAAAACTACAATTTTTGGGGATGCAGCATCTTCAACCCATAGATTAACCTCAATAAAAAAAAATTATGAAATGTTCCCTCGATGCACTTGAAAAATAATAATCTCTCGAGACTGAATAGAGACTATCCAATTTTTAAATGGTAAGATCTAAGTGTTAAAAAACTCAAATTTCAATATCTTTTATAATTATCATCTAATAATTCTTAAGTGATTCCCAAAATTTTAAATTGAAAAAAATCTTCCCAAGTAGGTCTTATGACTGAGGGAGTTCATGTAAACAATGCTCCCTTAGGAGCATAATACAAGCGCTCAATGTGAATAGAGGAAAGTGAGATGTATTTTGATAAATTTTACTAAAATGTTATTTCTATTTAATTTTTAAAAACCCTCTAAAGGAGTGCAGTTGGCATACTGATGCATCCGTAAGAGAGGTAAGGTACACCTTCAAATTTTATCATGGTATATAATTTTGATGTAATTTTTATTAGGATTATCTCAAAATCTATTTTTATATCTAATGATAAAGTTTTAAATTTTAAAAATGATTAAAATCAAATAGATTTATAAACATATGAAAATCTTGAAAATGGACGGTATAGATAATGTGCTGTAAAATGCACTATTTTTGAGACTTAAAATCTTTTATTTTTCATAGTCATACATCTCGATGTTGAGATGATCAATCAAAGGGTTTTTCAACATTAAAACTACCTTTTCAGATGGATTTTTGAGGGGCATCCGTAGTTCTACATTATAAGGTAGCATCTTGTATAAACTTTTTTTGTAATCATGAGTTAAGACAATTTGATATTCTATGTGAGTTTTAATAAAATAGGTAAAATGTTAAATAATTGGTATTTTTAATACATTTCGATAAACTTCATGTTGAATGGCTGATCACTTGATCTCATGAGTTGGTATGATAAGTCACACCAAAAGGAAAAGTTAATGTGTCACATTTGGAGTTATTTTGCAAAATTTCTGGAAATAAAATTTTCGAATTCTCTCATGGTAGTACTCAAATTTAAAGAAATCAGCCATATTTATTTCCCATCATAACGTTGAGTTGTTGACTTAACAACTTGCTTAAGTGAGGATAGATAATATTTTTTCTCGATTAAATCAAGGTACAAAATGTTAGCTAAATGGATACCGAATGCCTAATTGGTATCCTAAGATGACAATCAGTCCAAGCCGCTTGATGTAAAATCGGATTGTTGGGGTTTGTCATTTCTAGCAAGTCTGGAGAAAATTTTGACTGGATTTTAGCGAAGCCAAACGGTACACCAGAGTTACCTCGTTTGACATTTTAATAGCTAGGAGGAGTGATTGTAATTTTTTTTTTATTAAAATAAATAATCTTATTATGTACTTTTTGAGCTTGGTTGTTTTTAAAAGGAGATAATTTTGAAGGTAGTATGCTTTACTATTGTGATTTTGTATTGTTGTTTAGGAAATATGTACAATGAGACACTTTTATTTATGAAATAGGGGCCCACAAATATCATTGACCGATAGATTTGAAATCGGGCCGTTGATGTTGCTTCATTCTTTGGGCGCAAAATCGAAAATAAAATTTCTTAAATGTTGTGATATAATTTCATCAATTGGATTTTAAACTACCCACATGATAATTTATTTATTTTTTTAATATTGTACCCTTTTGCAACTAGAAATATATACAATAAAGGATTTAATCTTTTATAAGGAGTTCATAATCATTTATGCCTGTTAGATGTGAAATTAAAAGGCTGAGAATGTACCAATGACCAAGCTCAATTTATGAAAAAAATTTCTTGAACTTTGTGACATACTCTAAACCAGGGTTTTAAAAAACGTCGAGTCGTACCGGACTAGCTCGGTTCGACTCGGGAATCGCCCGAGGACGTGCCGGTTCTGCACATAAAACGGTAATCGCCGTGTCCAGAGAGAACCGGGCGATTCCCAATAGTAGACTCGCGATTCTATCCGAGTCAGACCGAGTCACCCGGAAGAAAACGGGCTGCATAGTGTTCTTCACGGGATTTCGATTTTTTTTGTCATTTTGTGATCGATTTTCAACGTTTTCAGCCTTATGAACGAATCATATAGGTTTGAATTCAAATTTCGAATCATTTTCACTCAATAAAATGAATTAAAACCACTTTTTTAATCAACAAATTTAGATCGCAGAGTGAGTTTTAGCGTTTCCGCCATTTCAGTGATTTCAATCGAAATAAAGCTTCATTTTTTGTAAAATTTCAGGCTGAGTGATTGTAAGCGTGTTGGTCAGAATTTTGTATTCATAATTTGTGATTATCTTGGAGGAATACATATCAATTTTGAGTTTGAAGGCATGGATGCACGAAAAACAGGTAAAAAGTCTGTTTTTTATTTTTTTTTCCGCCATGCGATCAAATCTAGTCAACATTTTACAAATCATGTATTAAATTTATAGGGTTTTAATTTTTTGTAGTGTTGTTTATCATTAGATATATTCAATTTGATTATATTTTTTCAATTTCAGTTGGATTTTATAGAAAATAAGAGTGATGTCTGTTAAAAAAAAAGTGGACTGTTTTTTTTTTTCCGCCATTTTCACAATTTCAGTAAATATTTTGCAAAGAATATGTTAAATTTATAGGGTTTTGATTCGTTTTAGTGTTGTTTATCATCTCATGTATTCAATTTTATCTGATTTATTTAATTTGAGATTGATTTTTGAGATTGAATGACTGATGTCTGTGAAGAACTACTTTTTTTTTTTTTTTTTTCC
Organism: Amborella trichopoda; assembly: GCF_054954075.1. NCBI lineage: Eukaryota > Viridiplantae > Streptophyta > Magnoliopsida > Amborellales > Amborellaceae > Amborella > Amborella trichopoda. The sequence goes on along the minus strand of NC_142344.1, from coordinate 54,207,755 downwards.
TCAATTCAATCGATTTTATTTAATATTTTGATAATAATGTGTTAATATTATAGGGCTTTGATTCCTTATAGTGTTGTTTATCAAAACATGTATTAAATTTGATATAATTTATTCGATTTGAGGTGGATTTTTGAGTTGGAATGACTGATGTTAGGTTGGTTTGTGAAGAACTGGGGTTTTTTTTTTTTCATGATCAATTTTTTTGAGAAATCGTGATTTTTGGAAAAAATGTTTTTGATTATCATGAGGAATTAAACAATATTTTTAATTTTTATTGTTAAATTTCTAGTTCAAAAAATTACATGTTGATAGATTATTTATGCAAAAACATACATGTTATTATATTTTTAATGCAAAACTGTATTTTTTAATTTGTTGTTAATGCAAAAAAATACATGCTATTAAACTGTATTATATTTTTAATATAGTTTTGCATTAAAAAAGTATTTTTAATTTTTTAAATTTTTAATACAAAAAATACATGTTGTTAAACTGTATTATCATGAGGAATTAAAGTGAATATCATTGTAAAAAAATCGTGGCATGTTGTTATATTTTTAATGCGAAACTGTACTTTTTAATTTGTTGTTAATGCAAAAAAATACATTAACAAATACATGTTGTTAAACTGTATTATATTTTTAATGCAGTTTTGCTTTAAAAAAGTTTTTTTAATTTTTTAAAATTTTAATGCAAAAAATACATGTTGTTAAACTGTATTATCATGAGGAATTAAAGTGAATATCATTGTAAAATATCATGTATGATAATTATATTAGCTTGCAATTATCAATTTTATTATTAAATTTTTAATGCAAAAAATTTATGTTCTTGATAATTGAGTTGTAGGCATGTTTGGAGCTTGCTTTTTTTATTATATTCTCTTGCATATTTGTAATTGAGATGTATGAATATTTGGCATGTGTGATTTATACAGACTTTTTTTTTTTCTATAATGTTGCATAAATATAATTTTTTTCTTAGTAGGAACTAATTCATATTTGTCGAAATGAAGATTTGTGACAAGTCCATATGTATTGGCATTGTGAATTACTATACCATTGTAAATATTTTTTTAATTGATACTATATCAATGTAAATTTATTGTTCTTTATGTAGCGACTGATATAGGCTATTTTTATCTATAATATTGCATAAATAAATTATTTTTCCCAGTAGGAATTAAAATATTTTTGTCAATAGAAGTATTTTGCATTAACTAACAAATATAACTTCATGAACTACCCCTACATAATATCACTTCACATGGTGATTATTTTTCATGTTCAACTGTCAGGTTAATTTTTAACCTTCTACATTTTAAAGTTGAACCATGGAAAGATCTGCAGAAGACCCTGCATGGCAACATGGGGTCAGACTTGATCCCAACAAAAAACACAAAATTATTTGTAATTACTACCAAAGAGTGATAAGTAGTGGGGTACATAGGTTCAAGCAACACTTAGTAAGGGTTAAGGGAGATGTTTCTGCGTGCAATAGTATCCTTAATAATGTAAAAAAGCAGATGACGACATTTCTCAATGCTACCAAAGGAAAAAAAAATGCAAAGCAGATGATGGATGATGAGATAGCTAGTTTATATATTCCATTAAATGGGAATGATCTAAAAGAGCAATATAAAAATGACTTGGAGATGGCCACAAGAATGAGTTTACATGAAACATACCAGAGGGAACGCGGGTTTAGAATGCCTGGTGGTTACGACATGGGCATGCATGGTGGGCCTAGCTCAGACATGCATGGCAGGCCCTACTCGAGCATATATGGCGGGCCCAACTCAAATATGTATGGAGGGGTTGGTGGCAATATGTATCAAGAAGAATCAGACGTTGAAGAAATTGTTTATAGGTTACCTAGGAGTGCTAGTATTGTAGGCTATGATCGTATAGACCTATTTCTTTGAGAGAAATGGGTCTATAACACTCTAAGAAAAAAGAGATAGTTAAAGGGATAATCAGGCCCGCCATAACCCGCTTTGCGACCAATTACACATGTTGGGGATAATATGTTGGCGAGATATGTTGGTAAATAGTTCTACGATAAAGGGATACCCTTTGATGCAGCCAATAACCCATATTTTCCACTTATGGTCAGTGCAATCCAGAGAGCCGGGCACGGGGTAAAACCCCCGACGGTATATGAGCTCAGTGGGCCAATATTAGATGAAGAGGTGGAGGAAATTATAAAGTGGATTGAAGAATATAAACAGAGTTGACTAAGGACAGGCATTACTCTCATGAGTGATGGTTGGTTGAATAAAGTTAGCAAAAAAGAGTTTTTAAACTTCTTGACCTATTCCCCAAAAGGTACAGCTTTTTTGTCTAACAAAGACGTATCATGGACGAAGAAGGATGCAAACTTCTACGTACGACTATATGACAGATAGTGGAGGAGGTGAGAGATAAGCATATAGTCCAATTTATTACGGACAATGCGCGTGCATGTATTTCTGCGGGTAGCAAGTTGATGGATAAGAAGAAGCATCTAGTATAGACCCCGTGTGCTGCACACAGCATCAATCTTATGTTAGAGGAGATCGGTGAGATCAAAATTGTGAAGGAGACTCTAGAGGAAGCAAGGTTCGTGTCGAGATTTATATACAACCACTCTAAAATTTTATTTCTGTTTAGATAACACTCTAAGAAAAAAGAGATAATCAGGCCTGCCATAACCCGCTTTGCGACCAATTATTTAGCTGTGGACTCCATTCGAGAATCTGAAGGTGCATTAAAGATATTGTTTACCTGTGAAGAGTGGTTAAATGATCGCCCCGGTATAAAAGTGGACGGCATAGTCTCAAATAGGAGGTTTTGGTCTTGATGTTCCAGTGTCGTAGAGGCCACTGCCCCTTTGGTCATGGTGTTAAGAATGGTGGATGCTGACAAGAAAGCTACCATGGGCATCATTTATGAATGTATCGAGAGGGCGAAATCAGCTATTGGGGAGAAGTGTAGTTTTGTTAGCAAAGTGATAGAGATTATAGAAAGAAGGTGGAACACCAAATTTGGACGTCCAATTCATTATGCTGGTAAATATATATTTATATCATTAGAATGTTTCATTTTAAATCATTTTTATATTAAATTGTGAATGACATTTTTCTATCTATATATTTTCTAGGTTATTATTTCAACCCAAAAGTTTTCTATTTGACAACTGAACATCCCTACAAGATTATGGAAGTGATCAGATACATTATTGCAAAGTTGGAGAGAAGCCATCGAAACTAAGTAGCAACAATACAAGAGGTATTATTTAATGTTTGGGTAAGAACTTCATTGAGTTGTTATATTTGTGAGGAATAATGCATTAAAACGAAATATATTTGTTTTATCTTGCTATGTATAGGGATGTTATAGGATCCTTTGGAACTCGACTTGCCAGGAATTCTCGAACTAAGATGGATCCAGGTTATCCCCTAGCTAATATTTTGTTCATTCATATATTTAATCTTATGAATTGTTCTTGTCCTTATAATGTTTTTTGCATTTTAATCCAGCTGAATGGTGGGAGATATATGGTACTGATGCACCTCACCTAAAGAGGATATCAATCAAGGTGCTCTCCTAGACATGTTCTGTTACTGGATGTGAGCGCAACTAGAGTACGTTCCAATGGTTGCACACTACTTGGAGGAATCGACTCGCTTCGGAGAAGCTTCATAAGCTAGTTTACGTTCATTACAACTTAAACCTCCGAGAGCGACAAATAAGAATGAAACGTTAAGACTATAGGCCGATAGACTTAGACACAATATTTGTCACACACACAGCAGACCAATGGGTAGTAGAAGAGGAGGAGCCAGTGTTGCACAATAGAGCATTCACTGAGGCTATCGGTGAGGAAGATCTTGAAGAAGGTGATGAGCAGCATGAAAGAGGAAGTAGCTAGCCAACGTATCCACAATTCGTCGAAGATGTTGGTGATATTGTACCTAATGAGGGAGAGTGGGAAGGGGGTCTAAGGAAAAATGAGAGAGATGATGATTCTGAGGCCACCCTTTCCCAACCATATTATTCACATACCGAGTCCCAACAACAACAGGGTAGGGATGAGCACGGCAGTATAGGTGAGCATGAAGGATGGACAAGCTTCGAGGATTTTGGATTGGAAACACAACAGAATACTAACACTCAGGGATTTGGGTATAGTCAAACGCCTGCTAATATCGATGATTCGTTTTTTGATTGAATCAATGAATTGTCAAACGAATTCAATCAATGGCACCAGCGTGACCAATAAAAAGAACAACGTCGTCTGTCATTTTATTTTTAGATCATATGTTACTAATTGTATGCTTTATTGTAATCTATGCATGTTGATATACTTATTCCATGATAATTATATGTTTATCCTTTTGTGTGATGTAAATTAAATGGTAAATAGTAGTTCATGCAGGGAAAGAACGTATCAATATTTGCATATTCATTCAAAGAAATGAAAAATTTTAATGGAGCACCCTCATTTCTTATTGAATTCCTAAAAAACAATATTTATAATGAATTTTAATAATTTTTTCAGATTTTTTTGAAGCTTTAATCTGACCGATTCAGCCGATTACCGATCCGGATCGATTTTTGAGGTGCCCGATCCGGGTCACCGATCCGCTTTTTAAACCATTGCTCTAAACAATTGGATTTGACATGGATAGGATTAGTTGTGATCTTTTTGTTTCAAAGATAAATAATATTATAGTATATAGTTCCTTACAACTAATCCATGTGACCATGTATTTTTTTATGGGTATTTTAAAATTAAAGAAAAACCTTTAGTAAAATGTTAAATAGTTCATATCTTATAGTTAATTGAATAAATTCCCTTAGAATATTGAAGTGATTCAATGGGATCAATAAAGAGTACTCGACAGAGTTGAGGGACAAAAGAACTTCGCAATGGACAAGAAACGATCAAACACGGCAATTGGCAATAAACAATTAATGGGGAAGGAATCATTAATTGCAAATATAGACTCTTAGTATGTAAATTGCACCACTCAATCATCGTATGATACTGTGAAATATGTTGGCCAGATCATTAAATGATTTTTATTTTTAATTCTCAAAAGAATAAATTTGAATTTTAAGTTTGTTATTTAACACTTCGATCTCACCATTAAAAAAGTAGACGGATTCTATTCAATCTTGAGACATTTTTTTCAAGGAAAAAATTTATATAAGGTTGCAATCTTTAATGTAGAGCAACGGATGCACCTAAAAAATCCATCGGAAAATGTAGTTTTATTGTTGAATAACCCTTTGATTGATCATCTCGACATCGAGATGTATCACCATGAAAAATAAAAAGATTTTAAATCTCAGAAATAGTGCATTTTACAACATATTATCTACACCGTCCATTTTCATGATTTTTATATGTTTATAGATCTACTTGATTTTAACCATTTTTTAAATTTAAAATTTTATAATTAGATATAAAAATAAATTTTGAGATAATCCTAAGAATATTTTCCATTAAAAAATGATAAAATTTGAAGGCGCACCTTACGTCTACAGCTACGGATGCATCCGTATGCCTGCTGCACCCTTTTTTCAACTACATGGAGGTTGCATCTAAGAAATTTCTTTTATTGAGGTTAACACTATACGTTGAAGAGGTTACATCCTCAAATTTTGAGGTCCTAAAATTAATCCTAAAAGTGGTTTGACCTGAGGAAGTAAATGTATAGTATACTATTGTAGAAGCATAATTTCATTTGGGGGATTAAAAAAAATGGGCGAGTTTAACTTGAGGTGAAGTAAGGCCCATTTTTAAATTATATATAATGAGATCATTTTCCTTTGATATAAGGTGATCACAATTGCCCACAACCATCTAATGTAAAAATTGATAATTTAGATGTGTCATAGAGTTCGAGAATTTTTTTTTTTGAAATTTGAGCTTAGTCCATGGAATACATGCACCCACTCAATGTTACATCGAGCGATCAAGATTAATTGTGATCATCATTTACTAAAAGAAAATGGTCTTATTTTATATTTTTCTCAGTTTTAATGTGAAAAATTATGATAGAGTAAAAATCTATTTCCACCCCTAATTATAAAATTTAATTTTTTTAAAAATATATAGACCAAGAATATCTATAAATACTTAAAAATCTTAAAATTAGATTACCTAGATAACCCGTTACAAAACGTACTATATTTAGAATTTAAATATATATATATATATATATATATATATATATATATATATATATATATATATATATATATATATATATATATATATATATATATATATATAGATAGATATATGTCGAGTCGTGATGATCAAGGGTCTTCCAACATTGCAACACTCTTTTTTGTTGGATTTTAAGGCGTGCCTTACTTGCAAACTATAAGGGTGATACCCTATATAGATTTTTTTTCTTATGATATAGTTGAATTGTTAAATTGTAGGTAATTTGATAAGTTTTCCTAAAGTTAATTATGTGCTCTATTATTGTAGATTAGAATGTCCATTTACGCCCCCGAGTAAAATCTCACCATAGATTTTATTTCAGGATATCAAATTTTGCATATGTAAATTCTTCAACCATAGATTAACCTAAACGATTTTTATTTTTATTTGAATTGTACCTTCTATGCTCTTGAAAAAATAATGTCCCGAAATTGAATAGAGACCGTCAAATGTTTAAAGGATAACATCTTAAGTGTTAGAGAACTTATTTTTAATTTTTTAAAAATAATTATCTAGTAATTTTTAAAATAATTATTTTAATTTACTGGCCACATAGTGGAAGTAAACGATACTTCCCCGAGTGGAAGAAATAAACAATGCTCCCGAGGGAGCATAGTATACGTTCTCATTAATCATTCTTAACAGGACTATAAAACGAGCTTATCGACTTCTCCCCGTTGTCAGTTTTGGGCGGGAGTCATGGCGGGCAAGCTGGATTCCAAGCCCTCTTCCTCTGTGTTCCATCTCCCTTCGAATTTCTTTCATGCTTTTCGCCTGGTTCTTGACCTAGAAGATGACGATCAAAGCAGGCCATCACCATCAGACTCGAGCCATGGCTTGCCCGGCCATGTGCCAGAGGCCTCTGTATCAGGGCTAGGGTTATGGTTAGGGTTAGGGTTAGGGTTAGAGAGTAATGGAAAGCAGGGGATGAGGAGATGGTCCTGTAACACCTGCAAGTCTGAATTCGAGTCCCTCGAAGAGCAGCGATCACATTTTAAGTCTGATATCCATCGATTCAACGTATGTTGGCCTCCTTTCTCTGTGCCTTATCTTGAGAACTAATTCCTTTATGGATTCAATGAATATTTGTTTGTGTATGTGTATTATTGATTAATTTATTATATTGTGGTTTCTTGACTATTGAGTTCAACTACCTGTGCATATTTCCTGTTAAGTTTGGTTGTACTGTATGGTTCTCTTCATAATTAAAATATATGGCTTGATTGTTTAGAATTCACACATTGCGTCAATTCACATCATTTATTCATTTTAAGATTGATACTTAAACATTTGGATTTTTGGGGGCGAGGTTTATTAGTACTCTGCACAATTGGATTCGGTGGGTCGATCAAAATCTTGAAGGAGATAATTACTGCTGTCGTTAGAACATATATTTCGTCTGCTGCCTTCCGAAATGGAAAAAAATTGAACGTTGAAATTGAATATCTGGAACCCAGATTAGAACTTACTGACAAATTGTGATCTATTAATGTTACTACTGGAGTGAAAGTAAAAAATAACAAAAATGATGCATTTTCTAAACCATGTATAAACTACATCAAGATACGAAATGAATTCATCTCATGTAAAATGAAGGTTGGCAGAATAATTTAGTAAAAGCCACTATTTCATGTGAATGTTAAAATGTGGTCGTGTGGAACTTGTTTCATGGGAAGTGTGTCTTGAATTATAATCTGATCGTGTTTTCCGTATTTTTCGGTAGTGCATTTTGACTATGGTTCACCTAAACCTTTTGAAACTGTTGACATTGGATTAAGAGTAAAAGAGATTACATAATACAAAAGCACACACTTCTTGGCTAGAGGCCAAGAAAGATGATGTGCAAACCACAAAAAAGAGAAAACTATCACCTAAATTCACCATGCATTTCTCCCATGGCTAAATACCATTTTTTCTGCAACTAAATAACCATTACGTTACTAGAAGAAGTTTCTCTTTCACATGTTCTCACAACGAATTCGTGAACAAAGGAGATTTTCAATACATTACAAAAGACTTGGGTCTTAGGAGGTTCAAATTAATGGATACAAGTAAGTAGATAACACCAAAAAGATTTCTTAACGAGAAGCAAGGGCATTAAAATTAGTGAGTGTTGACTATAGAGACTTAATTTTAAACACCACAGCCCGAGAACATCCTGTATGGTGCCTCACTTCGGCCTACTTGGACTCTTGGTTGAAGCAAAGTGAAGATGATACACTAGTGCCTAATTTAAAAGCATATGGAAAGGTTTGGACCTGTTGGAGGTTGCTATCCCTTTCTCATTTGGTTATAATGATTTTTACATGATTGTTATAGGTAGTCAAAATCTCTTTCAGATTTGGAGTTCTGCCTTTTGTTTAAATGCAGTAATGTTTGGGATGCTTACTTGCTATATCCAGTTGCTTTTTTATTTTTTGGTTATTTGAGATAATTTGCTTGCCAGTGAAATGGTGGGTTCCAATTGTGTTCATCTTTTAAAAGCTTGTGTTCTCGATTTAGTGATGTTGTTTCTGTACAAAATCGTGGTGACTCTTGGTTTCCATTCTTAGGTTAAGTTAAGCTTGGCTGGGAAAAGCACGGTCAAGGAAGAAGATTTTGATGAGTTAGTTGGGGACTCTATGTCTAGAGATTATGAAGTTTCTAGTATATCTGGTTCAGAAGATGAGGGCGACAAGGAGCCTTCGCCAAATGCTGGTACCTTCGATGGCTTAGGGAAAGGCGAAAGAACTAAGCAAAGAATTTTCACTATTCTGAATTCTGGAAAAACGATTTCTATTTGGAAATGTTTGCTTTTGGGAGACCATGAAGATCTTTCATATGAGAAAAATAAATCTATTTCCCCAGAAAATGTTTGGTGTGCCAAATCTTTGGGTGAAGATGAGTTAATTAATAAATTGCAACATTTGGTATGTGAACCTCGCAATAAGACACATTTGAGGATTGTGCTGCTTGCAAGTGGTGGCCACTTCGCTGGTTGCGTTTTTGATGGGGATTCTATTGTAGCTCATAAGACATTTCATAGGTGAGAAGAAAGTGCTGTCTTCTTAGCTTTGCTAATCAATAAACTTTGCTACGCATTTGCAATCACATTGATTTCACGATTGTTCCTTGATAGGTGTTTCTAATATGTTTATATTATTGTTGGCTGTTGATAATGTTCTTATTTTTCTGTATGGAATTGGTCCCAATTTAACAACATTTTGTGAGTAACGCCCATTACTCATTGTAGTGTCCTTTGATGACAGTTGATTTGATGGTAATGTGGACATGAAATAAAACATCTATATGAAAATAGTGGATGTTTTATTTGGAATAAAACATCTAACTTAAGTCTAAGAAGACTGTTGTGAGGCTGTTATTTTCAAAATAGAATAATATTTTAAAATGGAAAAGTATTTCAAAAATAGAATGGTAATATTTTTTTTCCCTTTCCCATGGTTTTCTGCTCTACCAGAATTTTTATGCAGTGGTAACAAGTTGACCCTACCTTGATGACGTTGATTTCCGTTATGAAACATCCATATGGAGATGGTTGTGAACATATCACCTACTTATTTTATTTTGTAACCTAAGTTAAGGATTAACTATTTCTGGTTTCTTTGTTTATTTTGTGACCTGTGTTATTGTTATTTTGATTGAGGTCCTGTATGTTTCCTTTTAGCAAACCATATAGTGCTCCGCAACCATTCTCTCTCTTTGGTTTTGAGCTCTAAACATTTGCCTTTACTGCCTCTTAAGGGTGTTCATCATGTTCTATTAGTTAGTATCTGCATGTTTCTATGGTGTTTCCTTTTCAATAATATGTTTTTCTTTTTTCTTTGCTTTTTGAGATTGGTTCGCAAGTTTGTTGCAAGCTATACTTCTTTAGGAATATAAACAAGACAAAGTATTGCTTCCTCTTCAATTATTGTTTCTCTTTAATGTTGCGCCTAAGGTATGTAGTGAGGGCAAAATCTGGCAAAAAGCAGTCATCTAAAGATGGCACTGGTAAAGCTTCCAAATCTGCTGGAGCGTCTCTTCGCCGATATAATGAACTTGCATTGAAGAAGGTGAGTTTTTATATTCTAGATAAATTTTTTTTTTCGAACTGCAACTAATTTAGCTGGTGTTATGTTGGGCATTCTATGGCCTTAGAATGAATAGTCATTGACTATCTCTAGTGTTCTGGTAGTTTATGTCTCCAATGGGATCTACAGTTGTAGTGCAAAATACTTCGACTTCATTTTCTTCGTGGTGGATTTTTAATCCTTTCGTTCTTTATTCATATTTCTTTTGGAAATTAACAAGACAGTGACCATTCAACATATTTTACTTACATATCCAATTAAATTTGATATTTTAAATACCGAATTGGGTGAAAGAAAAAGGTCTGGTCAAGGGGATAAATTTGGAAATCTAAGTTTCTGAAACAACTGCATGACGAATGCAGGTGTTCCAAGCACTGTTTAGATACATTCCTTTTTTTTCCCTTTATTCTCCTATCTATTTACCTTTGAAATATCAAACCTTTTGTTAACAACTGTCTTCCTAATTTCATGTCACAGGAAGTTCAAGAGCTACTTGCTTCTTGGAAGCCTTACTTTGATGCATCAGTGTGCATTTTTGTTCATGCTCCTTCAAATAATCGTCAGCTGCTTTATGATGGTGAAAACTCAATTTTTGTTATCTTTGAGCACCTTATAAGGAGTGTACCAGTCACAGTCCGAAGGCCCACATTGAAAGAAGCTCGACGTGTTTATAGTCAATTGACACATATAATTTATGTAACAGAAGATCAGCGGGCAGAAAATGATACCAAGGAGAAGGAATCAACTGAAGAAAAAACTGTATCATGCGAGAAAATATCTGGGCATACGGAAAATACTGGTAATTGTGAAGCGCCAATTGATATCAAATATTTGGAGGGGTCCACTTCGGTCAAAAATCAAGTCGTGGACACCTCGATTTCAAACAATGTGAGCAATGGGGAACCAGAGTTAACACCCCTGCATGAGGCAGCAAGCTCTGGCAATGTACAAAAAACCCTAGAGCTTCTTGAACTAGGATGTGACCCATGTATTAGAGATTCAAGAGGGAGAACACCATATATGATGGCCGCAGATAAAGAAGTAAGGAACAATTTCAGAAGATTTATGGCTTTGAACCTTGATAAATGGGACTGGCATGCGGCCAATGTGCCTAGTCCACTGACTAAGGAAATGGAGGAATCTCAAGAAGCTAAACAGGTGAATTTTTTTAGCTTCTTTTCAACCCATCAAAAAATGGGGAAATGTATGAGCTTGTTTTCTAATTTCTGGACCTATACAGCTGAAAAATTTAATGGGCTAAACTTATTCTGCGTTTTGAACTTCATCTTTAGATCATTTTTCATCCTGAGTTACTTGAGTATCTTTGCTTCGCATTCCGCTTCTTATATAATGTTTACTTGTGATCCTCACATAGATGAATTGGTGGTTGGTCCATAGCTTTGAGTACATAATATGTAACTGTCACAAAATGAATGTGCAGGCAGAGAAAGATGCCAAGAGGAAAGCTAGATCCAAGGAATTGAAAAAGCTACGAAAAGCTAAAGAGAAAGCTCAGGTCGGTTTTTCTTCATGTTATTACTCAGTTTCTCAAGTACCTTATATGATATGCTGAGTCACGTTCCCTCCATCTACTTCTTTTTTGTTATATGATGAACATCATGGTAATTTCCTCATAAGCTATAGAATACAAGGGTGTTTGTGCTTATGTGTTTGCTGTGAGTTGATTTAGGCTGTTTTCTGGTTATATCAACCTTGAGTTTGTAGATGGGTAATTTCTCTGCCACTTGAATTGTTCTGCTACATAGGTCACTTATAGTTACAAGAACGTTGCGTAGTTTCTACCTCCTAGCCCTCAGCATATCAAGTTCATCGTGCTCATGGTAAAACTTTCAACATATTTAGTGGCTAATGTTGCCTGGAGCATTCACAGCTGGAAACGTCATCCGAGGGCTTCCTCATTTTTTTAGTGCTGAAACTCATCTGCTACAAGGTAGGTCTGTGTACATGTGTGTGTGCGTGTAAAGAGAAGAATAACATATCTTTTAGAGGGGTAGGCTTCGTCATCATCATTAGAGCCTTTTCCCAACTATTTGGGGTCGGTTATATAAATCTTGGTTTGCCATTATGTTCTATCAAGGCCATACACTCAATGAGGCCATAAGTCCCTATATCTTTTTTTAGTACTTCTAATCATGCCTTTTTGGGCCCATGTCTTGCTCTTTTCTAGCGTTCCACATGAACTAACTCGCACTTGTTAGGAGGTGCTGTACTGGGTCTGCGTTGCACATAACCAGCCCATTTAAATCTATTTTCTCTCATCGTATCGCCCATTAGAGCCCCACCTAAATTATTTCGAATGTATTTAATTCGAATTGTATCCTTTCTTGTCTTATTGCTCATCCATCGCAACTACACATCCTATGGGTATGTTGCTTCTTGACCGCCCAATATTCCATCATATAAAGTAAAGTTGGTCTCACAGTTGTCCTATAAAACTTGCTTTTTAGCTTCATTGGTATGCGGCGATCACATAAAATTCCGGTTGTACATCTCTACTTCACTCATACAACTCTAATTTTATGTGCGACATCTTCTCCAAACTCTTCATTTTCCTGGATTATCAACCCAAGATATCGAAAGTGCGCTCTTTTTGGTATTTTCTGACCGTCAATCTTAACTAGTTCTTCATCTCTACTCCTATTATTACTAAACTTGCATTCTATATACTGTTTTAGTCCGGCTACTTTTAAAACCTTTAGTGGGGTAAAGCTTGAAAGGTAGTAATAGTAGAGTGCAATTAACATGGCCTTGATTTTATGGGCATTAGTCATGGAGCTAGTGGTCAAGGTTAGGGGACCTTATGAATAAGTGGGGAACCATTGTGTTTTGAAGCAACTCACTAGAAGGTCTGTGTGACCTATCAAAGTGCTCCAGTATGGCATCTCAAACTTAAACTACAACGGTAGCTTATTCGAGTTGGAGCTCAGGGCTCAATGATATGTTGAGGGCAATGAACAATGAATTTGCAAGATAGAAAATGGTAGCAGGTTCACTAGAGTCACATTCACAGATGTAATATAAATACAAATACTATACAAATATTCAAATTCATATTCCATATTCATTTATAAGAAATAAGAGTTTACTGAACATTCAAAATAAATATGTTGAATATTTTCATTAACAATTAATTATTGATTAATAGAAAATCAATTTAGAATCTAAATAATTAAAATATAAAAAAGATAAATAATTTTACTTATCTACTAATATACTAAATTCTATTATACTAAATTAAAATAGTAATAATTTAAATAATAATCTGGAGTTACGACGGAAGCTTCGGCCCATATTGGTCATGGTTTGAGAATGGGAGTTGAACTCTATGAGATCTAATCTCCCGTTGTTCCTCAGTAGCATAGTGGTAGAGCGGTCGGCTAAAAAATAATAATAATAATAATTTTAATTGAAAGTACCAATTTAATCATAATATGAAATGTGTAGAAGGGTTGAACATATGTAAATATATACTAGGGATCCTTAATCATATATCAAATGTGTAAATAGATACTATGGATCCCCTACTTTGATATACAGTAATGCAATATCTTGTCAACATTTCAAAATAAAATAATAAACAAAAGAAAAAATAGAGGCACATTCTAATTTAATTATGTTTTTTTATAAGATAATCTTTTGTTATAAGATAATCTTTTTGTCCCCCTTTTTTTCTTGCTAGCCTGCCAATTGTAATTATCTTTCCAAGCAGCTGCTTGTTGACTTCAGCTTATTGTTCATTTACATTCCCAATGCTTCAACCAACATGGTGCTTCTATTTGTCTATTGATGTTCTTTCTCCTTATGTTCTTTCTCCTTCTTTGATATATTGTATCCCTAGGAAAAATTATACATAAAAGTTTCCTTTTGATATTCTGAATCCATGCACCTTGCTATACACTTTACATTTATACATGAGGTTCGATTGTGCAGGCTCAGGCCCCATCAGCAGCCCCTCCACAGATTTCGACTGTTTCTGATGGTCATATGGTTGTTTCCATGCCGCAACATAAAGGGGTAAATGCACTCGTTTCTAGTAGTGGGGCAAAGTTGTCGCAAGAGGTTAGTGCAATATTTGTATTAATAAGAAGTTATCTTTACATTCTTGTTCAGAAAGAGCATGCAACTGCCAAGAGTGATATTTGGGAAAATTTTGGATACATTTAGAGAAGGCATCAACCGATGACATATTATTCAGCAAACTGGGGTTCAAATTTCTTTTGGTGGAGATCTAGGTTGTTGCCATTTAAACATGGAAGAAGTTTATATAGGGGTGGGGCCCTAAACAATCAAATTAAGGCACACCTAAAAAATTCACTAAAACAGGTTGTTTTGATACCCAAAAATCCTTAAATCGATCCTCTCGACCTCGAGATGTATAAACATGAGAAAAAATAGGTTTGAAGTATTGGAAATACTACATCTTGTAATGTGTTTTCTAGAATGTCAATTTTCATTTTAGACTATTTTTGAAGCCTTCAATTTTACAATTAGATGTGAAAATAAATTTTCAGGCCATTATAAAGATTTCTAGTACTGAAATAGCATCTTTCAATACTATTTCAAGGTGCGCCTTACTTTGATTGTTTAGGGCCTCAGGCCTTATACAAAAACTACACCCTTTAAACATTCAGTCATATCCTGGGAACATCCATGGTCATCCACATCATGGTTTTAGCTTGAATTTGCCAGTATTGCTGCCCAAGATATTCAGTTCTAAAGCTGTTTTTTAAAACTTGGACAGTATTTCGTTCTATAATTACCTTTTAGGCATAATATTTTGTTCTATAATTATTGAGCTACATTTTGGGTAAGCAGGAAGAACTAAAGAGGGAGAGGGAAATAGAAAGAGAAAAGAGGGCAGCCGCAGCTGAGAAGAGGATCGCTGCTCAAAAGGGTGCTCTTGTAACCAGCTCAACTGCTATTCCAGATAGCAGCTTGGGAGCCAAAGGTATGATGAGTGATGAAAAATGTTCATGTTGCATGGCTTCCTTAGCTGGAAAAATCCCATTCCATAGGTACAATTACAAATATTGTAGTTGCTCTTGCATGCATGTGCATAGAGAAATCTTAGAGGATGGATAGCCATCCCTCATTCATTTTCACCATCTAATGTACCTCTCTCTCTCTCTCTCTCTCTCTCTCTATCTCTCTCTCTCTCTCTCTCTCTAGTTTAGTTCCTGCTAAGTTTTTTGGTTCAAGTTTAATGAATATTGTTGCACAAAAATGAATAAACATTTATGATCGTATATGATGTTAAGATGTATATGCCATTAATTAAAGTTGTTTAGTAGGCTTGCAAGCTTAAACAATCCAATAAAGAGCTCATCCAAAGATGTAATTTTGGTGCTGAAAATTTAAATAATGACCTGAAAAGCTACTTAACATCTAATTATGAAATTTTAATTGGAAAAATGGTACAGATTAGTTAGATCTACATGGATGGTCAAGATAATGTATTATAAGACATACCATTTTTTATACTTTAAAATTTTATTTTTATTTTGTCTCTCCTGAGGGTTTTGCACCATCGAAACAACTTTTTTTATGGATTTTTTTATGCGTGCCTTCTTTCTACAATTTAAGGATGCAACCTTATTTAAACTTTTCCTTAATTACAGTTAGGCACCAAGGTAATTGTGGCTCGCTATGTAAAAGTAATTAATTTGTTCTCCACATAGCACGACCTAGTAATTTGAAAATCCTTGTGTGGAACACTAATACGACTCTTGACTTTGCACAATTAAGGAAGGGTGACGTTTGTATGAGGTCTAAACCTTATACTATTCAAGCAAGGTGCGCTTTAAAATGATGCTGAAAGGTATAGTTGAAGTGTTGGAAATTCTTGCGATGGCATGAAAATTTATTTCATCTCTAATTATGAAGTTTAAAGCTCTAAAAATGATGTAGATTAAGTATTTTGAAAACGGATGATCTAGATAATATGTTACTAGATGCATTATTTTCGTGCCTCAAAATCTTTTGTTTTTTTTTTAATTTCATATTATGATCTTCTATAAAGAGTTATCCAAGAATCAGTCGAATGCTTCCGCAACTTTGCCTAAATCCTTGCAGGAATTGATTTCTGAAGTTCAACTCCTTGATTTCCAAATCCGTGGAGGAATTAATTTGGTTGAGTTTTGAGTTAACTAATCAGACCAAGTTTTTTTATACAAAAGTGTCAACCTTGCCCCTGAAAACCCCTCAAAAAAAGTTGCCTCGATACCGGAAAACCCTCTAGTTATTGATCTTGACTTCGAGACATGGGGTTTAAGGTAGGGTTGAGAATGGGTCGGATTGGGTTCAGATCCTTTGGGATTTGGATTATGAAATTATATATAATATTTTAATAACCGGGTCGGATCTAGATTGAAACGCCAATATTTAGATACGATCCAAGTTACTATTTGGACCCAATTTTTTGCTTCGGATCCGACTCCTCGGATTCAATCTTGGATCCATACCCAAATCTGGATAAGGTCTAAAATTCAGGTTTTGAATCCAAACCGGGCAAAATTCTCAGCCTTAGTGGGTTTTCCTTTTTGGTGCATTAATGCATGCCAAAAAATTCAGGCAATGTCACCATTGTCACTAGTGAAAAACTAGAGAGCTCTCACGGCTATATTTTTTGGTTGTGGCTTAAATAAGGTTGCAACATTAAACAATCAACTTAAGGTGTAGCTCCAAACTTTGTCATGAAATGCAATTTTGGTGTTGAAAATTCGTAGGATGGTGTGAATGTTTTTTTAATTTTTATATCTAATCATAAAATTTTAAACTCCAAAAATAATTCAAATCTAGTAGGTCTACATAAACACATGAAAATTTTGAAAATAGACGGTCTAGATGATATATTGCAAGATGTACTATTTTTAGGACTTAAAATCTTTTTTTTTTTTCTATATCTATGCATCTCGAGTTGACCACTTGGATATTTTTCTAACATCAAAACAATATTTTTTGATGGATTTTAGAGGTGCACCTTAATTCTATATTTAAGGTGCCAACCGTATATAAGATTTTTCCTTATTTTTTTCTTCTAAAAATTCGTAGAAAAAGTTGGGCCTTTGTGATTCCCAATCTCACGACATTTCCACTAGAATCTACCTGATTGATGCTAATCTGGGCCATTTTTTTTTTTTTTTTTTGCATTAAGCTTCCTTCTCACTTATGGCTGATTATGGCTGATTGGTAGTAGTCTCTTCTCACTCTCTATCACCCTCAAACACACCAAAATACTATCTATACACACGCAATAAAAATACTACTGTAACAAATTAATCTCCATCGATGTGGTTTATTGAAGGTGTCAATCTTAAACAATCAAAGTACGACGTATTCCCAAATTCTACCGGTTTCAATGTTGGTAATTTTATGATGACCTAAAATTCTACTTCCACTCCTAGTTACAAAATTTAAATCTTCAAAAACGGTGTAAATTGAACAAATTTATAAATACTTGAAAATTTTGAATATAGATAGTCTAAATTGTGGCGTATTGAATCTATAATCCCCGACAAATTGATTTTTGGTAAACAAAGAGCAAGAAAAAATATAACATAAATAATGTATTACAAGATGATTAAAAGTGTTTTTTTTTTTATATTAATATATCTCGAGGTGAAGATGATCAAATTAAGGTCTTTCGACATCAGAACAACTTTCTACTGTGGGGGTTTTTAAAATGAACTTTACTTCTATTGCCTTATATAATATAATAAACCTTTTTAAATGACAATAAGCATGAAAAGAAGTTGATTCAATGTCGCTTTCTCTTTTCATTTGATAGAGCAACTAGCTTTACGAATCGTAAGATTGTTAGTTGGATTCACATTCATTGATGTTGTAATAAATGTAAAAAAGGGTGAGAAAATCGTAAGATTGTTGGTTAGATTCATATTCATTAATGTCGTAATAAAAGTAAAAAAGCCTGAGAAGATTAAATAAGGGCTTGTTAATTGGTTAGACAGTTTAACAGTTCTGACTCTTTTGAAAATGAAATACAACCATGTTTAAAGCAGGGACTCTTAGAAAAAGAAAAAAAAAAAAAGAGCTCTATTTAATAAGAAAAAGTTTATATAAGGTTTACTGTACAAGGTACATCTAAAAAACCCATTAGTTAAGGTTGTTCTTATGGTGGAAAACCCTCAAATTAGTCGTCCCGACATAGAGATTCATACACATGGACAAAAAAAAAAAAAAGGGCATATCTAGTCTTAAAAATAGTTCATTTTCTAATGTATTATATGGACCATCCATTTTCAAGATTTTCATATGTCTATAGATATGCTTGATCGTCATCATTTCTGGAACTTTAAATTTTATAATTGAGGAAATCAATAGATTTTCATATCTTTGAGGAACCAAATTACATTTTCGACACAATTTTGAGGTGCACCTTACTTCAATAGTATAAGGTTGACACCCTATACAAACCTCCCCTAATTAATAATATGAATATGAGATGCTTTCCTTTCTCTCTCTCTAACAGTGTCTCTGATATCGAAATTCGATCAGTTCATTTTTTTCCTTTTACCTTGGTGTCTACCGTTTCTATTTGAATTCTTTGGCTCACGCATTTTTATGTCGTTTCTTCCTCTCCATCTATTGATGCTCCCTTGGGAGCATAGTCTATGTGGGATATTTTTTCTCAATCTAAAATTTTGGGAACTATCTAGAATCAATTGATGATTATGATTGAAAGTAAACATTTGAAATTTGAGTTTTCTAACATTTAGATCTCACCATCTAAGAATTGGACGATCTCTACTCAATTTTGAGATTATTTTTTTCAATTGCATAGAAGGTGAAATTATTATAAAAAAAAAAAATTATCGAGGATAATCTATGAATTGAAGATGTGACATCTCCAAAATTTGGGGTCCTAAAATTAATATTAGATGAGGTTTTATCTGAGGGAGTATATGAACAATATACTTCGGTGGAAGTTAAAATAGATTGTTTTAGATCCACGACTGTTAAGCTATATGTGACTGCGATGTTGGAATTGCATTTTATCTAGAGATTTGAGATGCAATTTTATAAAGTTGCAACGCTATAAAATACTGTCCCTATATTAGTAGTGACTTTTTCAGGGAAATGGATAGATTAAGGACAAGGCTTTGTGATAAAAACTAAGTTTGCACCTGAAATCTCATCCAATTGATCATTTTAGCCTACAAAAAATGATTTTAAACCTTAAATTTAGTATATCTTATAACATATTAGTGTATCTTATATACCATATTAGTGTTTCAAAAAAAATTTGACAAGATATTAGTGTTTCAAATTTCATCGGTCTTGATTGGATATCATCAATCCAGCTTGAAAAGCAACAAAGAACAATCTAATTTCTAGTCGAAACTAAAAACCGTTCCGATTCATATAGACTGTCGCCCAGTTTCATGAGAAAACCTGATAATTTGGACTAGAAGAGAAGGGCAGCAACCACACAATAGTGAGAGAACTGAGAGAGAAATAGGGGTGGCAATGGACCTGGACTCGGTCTAGCTAGGGGTCTAAAAGTTAGATCCGATGGGTCGGGTCCGATAATATTTTTAATATATTTAAATATAGTTAAATACATGAGTAATTATCCTATGAGATCCTTTCACACCCATATGTGTAGAACTTCAAAGAATCACCATTAAATTATCACTAGGATGTAGGACTTGACTTTTCTAAATATTTGTGCCAAATTTAATAGTGAACCTTTGGAGTACTACACACATAAGTGTAAGAAAGTGATCATTACTCCTAATACATAGATATTATAACTTTTGATTTGGGTCCAATCATGTCTGGGTTCCACGCTGTATTTTCAAGTCCAGATTTAGGTCTGGTAAATTCAGATCGAGCTGGTTTCGGGTCTGATATCATTTTTTGAGTCCAAGCCCCGAACCAACCCTACATGTTGCCACCCCCTAGAGAGAAAGAGGTGCATGCCCCATGACATGCAAGAGAGATGAAAAAGAAACCCTAAAAGATGACCCTGAAAAATGACATTGTTGAGGACCATACAAAAGGGCCGAACCAAATATAGAACACCAGAATTTCGTTTTCTATAGAGGTGACATGGGCCACGGGCTCACAATTAGGTCTTTTTGTTTTCTTTATTCTCTACAATTGATGTAATTAATTAATTGCCCTACTAAAAGACCATATGCCGACATAATTCAAAGTTTTGGACCTCAGGAATCTAATAATTCGTCGCCTTCCAGCTTTCCTGTCGATCCAACGGTCATGGTCTCTTCATCGTCTACCGATCTAGTCCCGATCCGTCCGATCAGATCGAGATAGGCATCATTTATTGACCAATGAATTGCCTCTTCACATTCTCTCTCTATGATCTCCGATTAATCACTTGTCTAATTCTGTCTCCTATTTTTCTCTCTCTAACCGTCCGACCAAATCTCTCTCTCTCTAACCAATCGCTTCTCACATTCTCTCTCATGATCTCCGATTCATTCAGCACTTCCCTCTCTCTTTCTCATCTCTCTTCTCTCTCTCTCTCTCTCTCTCTCTCATATTATTAAGTATTAACAAAACCTTCCCATCCCTCCCAATCCAAAGCGCAGGTTTGTTTATTTTAGGGTTTTTAGAGAGAGAAGAAATGGCGAATGTAGAGAGAGAAGAAATGGCGAATGTAGAGAGAGAATAAGTAGGAGACGAACACTACAGAGTCTCTTCGGGCCTTTCTTCCTGCGAAAGGAGCCCTGTTTTTGCAGGACAGGATTAGGGTTTGACGACGAGGATCCAATGGCCAACGTATAGAGAGAATAAAAATATAAGATAAGTTAAGGAGTCGTTAACTTTGATTTTCCATTGAGAAACCAGCATTTGCAGGCCGGATCTAGGGTTTTCAGAAGCAGATGCCGCATTAGAGAGAGAACAGGGTATGCTAAAAGAGGCGAAGGTTCTTTGTGCTTTGCAGCTGCGGAAACGTGGATTTGCAAGTTTGACCTGGGGCTTTCACTGGATCGTTGATGAACGTGGGGGGAAACAGAGTAAAGAGCAGAAATCCTTGGAGCACGGGAGAAACAGAGTAACTCTATCTCGTTATCAGAAGCTCCAGATTTGCAGGTGAGATATCTCTTTTAACCCTAAAATTTCATGTTTGATATTTCTCTGGCATCCAAAGCGCTTAGAATTGTAGTCCCGATCTAGGATTTGCTGTGTACTGTGGATGCCTATGGTGGACACTGACTAGCAACAGTAAAGAAGAAGACAAGTAGATAGGCATTTGTAAAGAGAAGAAAAGCACAACGTCTTCCAGAATACTAGAAACCCTAGATTTTCAGTTCTCAATCGAGCTCTGCTTCAGAATCCATGGCGGATATAGAGAGAGAATAACAAAAATAGAGCCTTCACAGGGCTTCATCGAGGAGCAACAGAAATCTCAGATTCCCCTTCCTAAACCAGTTAAAAAGGCCCAATATTCATAGCTCCAAGCTGTTAAAACCTAAATTAACAGGCCCTAAAGGCTCTGTAATCCCAGTTTCGGACCTCCTACATCCCAAACCCTATTTCCTCAGTTCATTAACAAACGACTGCATCAATGACAGAAGGCCATGGCTGGACAACGCGACGAGGAAGCAACCCTAAACTCGAAGAAGCCATAGACATTCCCCCGACACCAACTGGTGACATCAAATATGGAGCCAGTTTCCCTGCAACTCAAGACCTAACCACTGGTTTGATCATTGCTTCATGGTATGCTTCGAACATAGGAGTCCTCCTCCTCAACAAATACCTTCTAAGCTTCTATGGCTTTCGATATCCCATCTTCTTAACCATGCTACATATGGTCGCCTGCTCTGTCTATAGCTCCATAGCCATTCACTGGCTCGCGATTGTCCCCCCTCAAAACTTAGTTTCTCGACGCCAATTCCTCAAAATTTTTGCGCTCTCTCTCATATTCTGCTTCTCTGTAGTTTGTGGGAACACATCGCTTCGGTATTTACCTGTCTCTTTTAACCAGGCAATTGGGGCCACTACCCCATTTTTCACTGCTGTTTTTGCGTTCATTATCACTTGTAAAAGAGAGTCACCTGGTGTTTATCTAGCTCTGTTACCTGTGGTTTTAGGCATCGTTGTAGCAAGCAATAGTGAGCCCCTTTTCCATCTGTTTGGATTCATTGTTTGCCTTGGCTCCACAGCTGGTCGAGCTTTGAAATCAGTGGTTCAAGGCCTATTGCTCACCTCTGAGGCTGAAAAATTACACTCTATGAATTTGCTCTTGTATATGGCTCCAATGGCTGCTTTGTTATTGCTTCCGTTCTCTCTCTTTGTAGAGGGAGATGTAGCGAGTGTAGCTTTGGCAAAAGCAAGGGTTGATCCCATGATTGTAGTTCTTTTGTTGGGCAATATGACTGTTGCTTATCTTGTGAATTTGACGAATTTTTTGGTAACAAAGCATACAAGTGCGCTTACTTTGCAAGTTCTTGGTAATGCAAAGGCAGCAGTAGCAGCTGTGGTTTCGGTGTTGATTTTTAGGAACCCAGTTACCGTGATGGGAATGACAGGTTTTGCAGTGACAATCATGGGTGTGGTTCTTTACAGTGAAGCAAAGAAGAGGTCGAAGGTTCCACATTAGGTGGTTAGTGAGAGACGATGGGGGAGAAATGAATGGGTTATTGAGTTTTTCTGATATTGAGAAATGGTTAAAAGGGTTGTTCAGATTTTGGATGGATTAGCAAGTGCGGATTTGGAAGAATTAGATGTTGGGTTACCAATCAAAAATTAAAAAAAACCGGGAAGGAAAGAAAGAAAGAACTGGAGGCTGAGTCCTTTGGCATGAGCATCTCTCTCTCTCCCTCTCTCTCTCTCTATCTCTCTCTCAATGAGGAGAGAGAAAGAGTGGGTTGTTACAGGTTTCGGATGAATTGGAAGCTCTGATTTGTTGGGTTTGGCACGAGCATATTGGCAGCGTTTTTTTTCGATTCTTTGGATTTGTTGAAGTAATCTCTCTCTCTCTGTAATTGATTTCCTGCTACTGTAATTGAATTTTTTGTTTGAAAATTCTTTGGAGGAGAATTTTTTGTTTAATGGGGAGGAAGAGGAGAAAGAGAAAGAATTTAGTATAAACTTGGCTGTAAAGCCATTGGCGGATAACCCTTCTTCTAGATGTGGCCCTGATCGTAAGCTGGCTTGGGGCCCACTTTGGCCTTTAAATTGTGTCTATCTGGTTCTTTTTTTCGGTGTTCTTATTCTAAATGACAAAAGGTATTTGTTAGCTGTTATTCTTTTTCAATTTTTTGATCTGGTTTTTGGCTTCTCCTTCACGAGTTTCAACCTATTCTTCTTATAAAAAATTTAGGAGGTAAGCTTTTCAATTTGTGATCCTTTTGTTATTTTGCTTTGCTATTACCTTCATTGATGCAGTGACGGCCATCTATACTATGAACCAAATTATGACCTTGGTTTCCTTCTTTTAGAAAACCGAAAATAAAATGGTTGCAAACTGATGTGTCTTAAGAGTTTTAAGTTTATGGATAGATATAAAGTTTCAAAATGGGTGGTGTAAGAGTGTCAAGAAATAGATAAAAAGTTTCAAAAAAAAAAAAAAAATGTCTTTGGGACTCGCCCCAAGCCATCCAATTGGACATATCTAATGATTGGAAATGATTAGGACCTTATGTACAAAAGATAATTGGCCTCTTTATTGACTTTCCCTTTATACATTATTTTTCCTTTTTTTATCTGTCCCATTTCTTGATATTTTACATCATTGTGGTAGTATGGCATGTGGCTGGAAAATGGGTTCTCTTCTTTATTTCTATGAGATGAACATTAGAGCCATAAGAAGAATAAATGTTGCCAGAGATATATGCACAAATTAGAAGAATAATGTTGCCAGATATATATGCACAAATTTTCAAATTAAGGTGTACCTCCAAATTTTGTCATAAATGTAATTTTTGTGTCAAGAATTTTTAGGGTGGCTTGAGATTCTACTTTCATCTCTCATTATAAAATCTTAAACTTCAAAAATAGTAACAATGAAGTAGTTATGTGGACACTTGAAAATCTAAAAAATGGACGGTCCAGATAATATGTTGCGAGATATACTATTTTCACGACTCAAATCTTTTTTTCTTTTTATATTCATACATCTAGATGTCGAGACGATCAATTAGAGGGTTTCCCAACATTGAAACAACATTTTATGATAGGTTCTTGAGGTGAAAGTTAATTATACATTTTAAGGTTGCAACTTTATATAAACTTTTTCATTTTAAAAAGCTAACATCTATTGTGTTGTTTCAAGAGCAAATTGGGCATTCGCTCCTTTCAACAAGAGAGCTATTTAAGTGGATTTTTTTGGATCTCGAATTATTGGGGTTTGTTTAATCTCGAGTTTACTGGGTTGCACATTAGAATTGCCTTTCAAGTATTTTCAATAAAAGTAATTTGGAATTTAACACTTTGATCTAATCGTTCAGTTTCTTGATAGACACTTTTGTTTGTTTTTTTTGTTCTCTCCTTATCTGAGGTTGGTCACTACCTTGAGGAAGTTACATTCTCAATAGTGAGGGTGTTGAAAATAATCACATTCTTAATATTGAGGGTCCTAAAAATATTCCTAGACAGGGTCCGCAGGAAGAGAATGAGAGCATATAAGAAGTATGCTAGATGGAACACTCAAAACTTGTTCGAATGTATCTCTATAAGGTGTCAATCTTACACTATGGAAGTAAGGTGTACCTCATTCAAAACTTCTTAAAATGTATTTAAGGAATACCTTTATAAGGTGTCAATCTTATACTATGGAAGTAAGGTGTACTTAAAAAATTATCTTGGAGAGAGTTTTTTTGTTGTTGGGAAACCTTTTAATCGATCATCTTAACCTCGAGATCAATGGATATAAAGAAAAAAGAATTTCAAGTGCTAAAAATAATGTATATTGTAACATGTTAATTAATTTGTTATCACCATCAAAGCTTTATCCCAATGATTTGGGGCTGTCTACGTGAATCATGTTTTTCAATTCTTTTATTTTAAAGATTCATGATAAGATGTGGTAAAGTTATTATGTTAGCTGCTTACTTAGCGCAACCCAGTTCTTTTACCTTGGGATAGGTTAAGGGAAGCTTAAGGTCATCTTCTTTATTAAACCAATATTGTAACATGTTAATTAGATCGTTTAGTTTCAAGATTTTCATGTGTTTATAGATATGTTTGATGTAGATTATTTTTAAAATTTAAAATTTTGACTGGGAATGAAAATAGATTTTCAAGCTATCATGAACTTTTTAATGGATACCTATTTTCCAAGGCTTATAGCAAAATGGAAATTGTTTGTCCCCTTTGTCTTAAACAACCTTAAGAGGAGAAACGCTATTGAGCACTTCAGTTTGGACTTTAAATCAAGAAAACAATTTAGTGCAGGAAAGGCTTTTCTTGCTTCCATGCATGCGTACCCTTCTTACTTCACCTGATGTAGGAGTTTAAACCATTTTGAAACTTTTTCAAATCCATTTCACTCTCAAATCCATGAATTTCAAACTCGAAAAACAATCCAAGATTTTGAAACTCTAAAATAGTGTAGACTTAATGGCCTATAAAGAATTTGAAATAAATGGTTGAAACAATGACACAAGATGAATAATTGAAATTTCTTTTCGAATTCATGGTTGTGGTGGTTTTTTCTCTCTGTTTTTCTTTTTTTTTATTTAGTAGTGGGAGTAAAATTTTTTATCTATTGTATGAATATAACTCAAGACATTATATTGTGGCGGCCCCTCTCCAAGACCACATATTTGTTTTGAGTCCTCAATACTTCTGGAAGTTAGATTTTAAAAGGCTTGATGCGTGCCTTTAGAAATGCAATGCAACCTCCCCTAAAAACTATTACTTTTTAACAATTCAGTGAAGAAAAATAAAAAAGTATATTACGTTGGCACTTTAAGTTGCTACATTCCAACAGCATCGGCCCAACCATCAGATGTTAAAAGGGTGGCTTGTGTTGTTCTTGCACTCATAGTCAATTTGGACTCATTATAGGACACTCTTAAGCGCTAGAATAGCATGTTTTTTGTTCCAACTTAAGGGTTGATCACTGGGCCTCTAGGTGCAAAATGAATGCCTTGTTGATTGACGAATTAAGGGACCCATGGGAGAGAGAGGGGTGTGTGTGCCAACTTTTTGGATTTAAGTGGCCTTTAAAGGCCATAAGAAAGCTTTTATAAGCATTTTATATAGTGAAATATGAATCTGAGGGGAGTGTAGTCCTCTTGTGGATCATATTAGGCAAATGTTATTTGTTGATACTCGGATTGAGCTTGACGTGCTAGGTCAGTCGGGTTGGAAAAACCCAAAATACTTGGGCTTAGAGTTAAAACTGATGAGGGTTCTTTGGGTAGTCCTCGATGAGGTTAGAGTTATGCCCGGATGAGTGATTCGATGGACTATGTGGCACTTGTGTGTGATAGTTGGCCTTTAGAGACATAGCTAAAACCTCATAATAGTACCATCACATGGCATGTACATCGATAGACGTATTGAGATTATAATCCACCATTGAGGGTGAAGCGTATACATTTGAGAAAGACTACCCCTATGCACCATGGAGCTGCAGTTGCATCATGGTTTAGAAGACCATGGATTTGTCCCTAGGGGAGAATCTAAAATTTATAAACGAATTACGTCCCCTAGGCTATTCGCTAACTTTGGACTTTGGGGGATTACGTCCCCTAGGCTATTGGCTGACTTTGGGGGATTATGTCCCCTAGGCTATGGGCTGACTTTGGTGGCTCAATCATGAACCCCTACAGTAGACTGTAGGTCATGGGAACTGCTTGGTCAGTTTGAAAAAGCTAGTGTGGATTGTTGTTTATAGTTGAAGGTAGAGTGCTCTGGTATATTGATAATTCCTAGACCTATACGGATCCGATTCCCATTAAAATCAATTAGTTTTAATTAATTTTATATTATATAATTTTTAGAATGATTATTTGAATTTTTGTGATTCTCTTGATATTTTATATTTGTCAAGAGAAAATCAATTTTCATTGTTTTAAATAAACTAAAAAAAATAAATTATTTTTGCAAAATTCTAAAAATCAAATTTAATATTTTCTAAGAATATGTGGGACCCTCCTTAAGATATGGGGCCCATTTCATTATACATTGAAGATTGGGTGGGGCCCAAGAGGGGCACCTAGGGTGGCATGCACCACCCATAGGGAGCTTCTAGTTACTAAATATTGTAAGGAAGCCCCATGCTAGTTAGGTTTCCTTTTTAGCGTGAAGCCTCCTTACATAACGAATCAAATAAATTAAATTTAGTATGTCTTATATATCAAGATATTTTGATTGAATAAATAAGAAATAAATATTCATTAAAAGAAAATGTATAATTAATATTTTCTTTATTTGAATATTTGATGGGAATATATTTAGGACATGGATGATAAAGTTCTAACACTTTCCTTTAAATCTTGATGGTGAATCTAAAGAATAAATAGCTCACATCTCTCACTTCATAAGTATCCTTACATCAATGGTCTAGATTTGATCTCACTAAAAAATGACAAACCCTAAAGCATACAAAATATATAATTAGAGGCTCTCCCCCCTCATATTTCTCTACAGCTCTCCTCTTCTCTCTTCTCTCTCTAAAGGGTTCTCTCTTTAGGGGCCACGCCCCACCTTGGGTTTTCTCTTTCTAATTCGTTCAAAAAAAGGGGAGCCATACCCAAGATAGCTATTTCTCTCTCTTGGCAGGTTCTAAAAAGGGGGGCACGACCCAAGTAAGAGATTCTCTCTCTCTCTCTCTCTCTCTCTCTCTCTCTCTCTCTCTCTCTCTTTGGTGACTTGAAAGGGGGCATGCCCACTACGGGAATTATCTTTCTCTCTTGATTAGTTTTTTCTCTCTCTCATTGAAAGGGGGCATGCCCCACTATAGGAATTATCTTTCTCTCTTGATTAGTTTTCCCTCTCTCTCATAAGAAGGGTAGAAAGGGGGTCACCCCTCACCAAGGAGATATTTCTCCCTCATCTCTCAAAGATCAAACCAATGCGGTTTGAGGAAACTAGGCATTGAGGCCTTAACAATTTAGTTCTAGATTGAGATTCATATGTCTAAAAAGACCGATCATTGATCCCGAGCACAATTGGAAGGAAGAGACTCGATGTGAGGTGTATTCAGCCCGATTTAGGTAATCTCCGACAAGTTTACTTAATTAAATCTTATTTTTTTATTGTGTTTTTCTATTCCTATAAAGCATCGTGTCAAGTTTTGTTTATTGAATATATGAGTTGCATTTAAAATGGTAGCAAGTGAGAACCGTTTTATTTATTTGTTTATTTCAAGAGTGATTTATTTGTAATTTGACATTGTAAGTGATATTACCGGTATAAGAAAAGAAAAATTTTAAAATATATATACACCATACTTTATCACATAGTCCATCTTTCAAACTCTACTCCTTATGCCAAATTCTATGAAAATATAGAATAGGTGTCGAGCTAAATTTATGTAAAAGTATATAAAGATACTATTTGTCCTTACCCCTATCTAAATTCCACGTACACGTACCCCTTTGACTTGAGTACCAAGTCCTTCCCCCTTGACTAGGTTTTCAGTATCTAACTGGATAAAATAATTCAAATCAAAATTAACTCTCGAGTCCTACGCAGAGAAAATAGAGAGCTAATTCATTTATCCTCAAAAACATATACAACATTAAAATTTTAAATAATTCATATAAAATAGTAATATTTCTCCTCGCCACCTACCTACCCAAGTAACTCATATAACATAATAATATTTCCCTTCGCCACCTACATACTAACACAACAAATTCCAATCTCATGCTCCCCATGTTGCTCCCTTCATCCCTATATGCATCCTCTATATACCCTAGGATACAACAATTAAAATTCAAATATCCCAACCAGATAGATATACAAACCACATATATTAAGAATTAAAATATCAAAATTGATTTGGTGTAAATCATAATCCTATATTGTATCATCTGAGGGGGATCCTTGAAAATGGCTGGTATAGGAATGGCTCAAGGAGGCGATAGGGATGGAGATGATGATGATGGTTGGGATAGGAAGAATGTGGGGATCTAACTGTCCCTATATCTTCTGCTGAAGTAGGAAGGTATCCTTGAGACTCTTAAGAGATCTTCTATGATGATGGTTGGTTCCTTTACATCACCATCTAATGATCCTTTTGGTCTTGGAAACTGGACTAAGAAGGCTTGGAACCTGTCATGCGAACCGGTGGTCAGAAAGGTGGAGGATAATCATTGTGTTTTCATCTTAGCCTCATTTGATGGTGTTAGGAAATCGGTGCATATTCTGATGCGATGAGTGAGGTAAGATCCATCATAATTTGGAGTCTTATGCTTCATTCTTCTTTGATTCAAAAAGAACTTTGTTGGATTAGATTTTATGGTATCCCATTGCATGATTGGAATTTTAGTGTGTTTCATAAACTTAGGAATATGTGTGGGGAGTTTGTTAGTGTGGATTGGGTGGTACTGAATAGTGGTGACATGTCTTATGATCAGGTGAGGATTAAAAAGAATTCATTTTCACCAAACCCAAATTGTATAAGATTATCTGCTCAAGGTGATGATTTCTCGATTCGAGTACAGATGTAGGGTCTGAAGTGTGCCATTAGACCTGTTGAGAAGTTGTGAGAAGTGGTTGGGAATGAGCAACGGGATGCGAGTGGTGTTGATCTTGAGTGATAGATAGTTAGGAATAAAGGTTTGAAAGATGCTAAAGGAAAGGCGGCTGCGAGAGATGGTCCAGTGTAAAGGTTAAAGACAACAATAGAGGGTGTTTCTCAAAGAAGCAATAGCCGTACACTTGGGGTGTGTGCCTATGCTCAACATTATGGAAAGATGCCTTATCCTTTGACTTCAAAATTCAAAATGATATGGATTCCTAAAGAGGGGCAAAAAAATACAGTTAACAGTTTTGCAAATTTGAATAAGATTGACAACTTACCTAATCAAGGTCGTAAGGTGGGGATCATTGGTCAAAGTAGAAATCACAGTATTAATAATATGGAGATTTGTGGGAAAGGAAAGAATGATAATTATTTGAAAAATTCTAAGATAGATAGCAATCAAATCACATGAGGTGAGGAGATACGAATAGGGGATTTGATTGTACCTATCAAGACAATCACTATTGGATAAAGTGTTCACCCATTGGCTGTGAAAGGTGGTTTGGATCTTTTCATAGGCCCTACTTTAAAAAAATGGGGATTGCTATCACGGTGTTAAGGAGCTAGTACCAGTTGCAAGCCTAAAAGGACTTAATGGAGTAGGTAGTGAACAAGAGTTCTTCCTTGAAGATATCCTTCCAATCATTTTCTTCTTATTCAGGCTACATAACGACCTTGTCACTGCAATCTCAGCTGCGTGATGGGACAACAAGGATGTTAGGTATTTGCCCTTTTGCAGAGCTTCTCATAGAAGGGTGGAGAGGGGAATGAGAATTCCAACAGAGGAACAAGGGCTTCCGATTGTGCTAGTTGATGAAGCTGAGGTGGTCGATGTTGCGTCTATTCAGGTGTTACCAGTTGCTGAATGATTCACGATCTCTTCAGGGTTTGAGAATAGTGATTCGGAAGTTGAGATTGAGCCTTCGTTTATGATGGTCTTGGATTTGGAAGATTATGTTATTGGTGTTGTGGGAAAGAATGTTGGTATACAAGGCGTTGCTGATGGGGTTGGGGAGGTTATAGGTGGTCTAAGAGAGGGGTTGGGTGCTCCACATGAGAATGTGTTTGCTGCAGCTGATCTTTAGGAAGAGTTGCAAGGGAACATGCTAGAAGAAGGTGATGATCAGAGGGAAGAAAGTGTTATTGTTGAAGGCGAGGAAGTTAGGGAGAGATCAAGGGTTCTAGTGGCAAGAGATGGTGAGGAGTCAAGGAGATGAAAGTAGGGTTTTTGAAGACAAACCCGAAGACATTGCGGAGACGTGTAATGATATTTAGATCGGATTCAATGTACCAATCACTCAGGTGCTGTAAGAAATCAAAGAAAGAGTTAAGGTGTGTAAGAGGAATAGGAAGCATGTACCTTCTTCTGCTAGGACTGGCTCTAACAAAGATTTGGGTGATGGACTGGTTAGTGTTGGTTGTGTGCAGGCAAACCCGACTAGATCTTCCTTGCGTTTAGCAGGCAGACGTTTGAATTAGTTTAAGATTTATGTCAATATTGGTTTAGACAAAGGTATCTTTATTGGCTATGAGAGAGGTAAAGTCATAATGGCTATTGAAGATTCAGTACCTCTTCATCCAGCTCGGATGATGCCCCTGCCTTGGCCAGGAATGGCTCTTCCTCTCGTTTTAATGAATGTTATTAGTTAGCATGCTCGTGGGCTGGGAGAAGCGACGCGGAAGCGTGAAGTTTTATGAATGGTCAGGTCTTTAAAGCCTGAAGTTTTGTTGTTGCAGGAAACAAAGTTGCCAAGCTCAACAATTAAACCAGTTAGAGAGGTCTGGGGTTTATGGTCGATGGCCTTTGTAGGTGTTGACTCAATAGGGGCGTATGGTGGTCTGTGGTCTTTATGGGACCCTATTTGTTTTAACCTTATTGATTCTTCTATGGCTGATAGGTTTTGTGTAGTAGTTCTGGAGGGGGTTTTAGATGGATGTGTGGTAATGTATGTGGTTCAAACTCTAATGTGCTGAAAGAGAACTTTTTGAATGCTTTATCTAATGTTATTGAAGCTGTTAATTTGCCTTTTTATACTAGGAGAGACTTTAATATGATAAGGTGGCCCGCTAAAATATCATCTCATACTTTCGTTAATCAATCTATGAGAATATTTAATGACTTTATTTTGAAGCATCAACTCATTCATTTTTCAATTAATAGGGTGCATTATACCTGGTCAAATAATAGCATTGATAATCTTATTCAAAGTAAGATTGATCGATTCTTGGTTTCTAATGAGTGGAAGCAATATTTTC
Organism: Amborella trichopoda; assembly: GCF_054954075.1. Lineage (NCBI taxonomy): Eukaryota > Viridiplantae > Streptophyta > Magnoliopsida > Amborellales > Amborellaceae > Amborella > Amborella trichopoda. The sequence continues at coordinate 54,175,493 of NC_142344.1, read as the reverse complement.
CTTTGGCCCGTGTTGTGTCTTTCACAAAGCTATCTTCAGATCAATGTTTTGTTGTGGTTATATACGGACAATTATTAGCTTGGACCAAAACCATTCTGATTAGATCTAGTTTGGCTGGAAGAGAGGGACGTGGTTGACTTAATCACACATACATGGCAAAACCCAATTATTATGGGTCGATATGGTTATCGGGTGCATTAAAAATTGATTAGTATTAACCATAAGTTAATCCAATGGAAAAAAGAAACTAAGTTTCAAATCAGACATAAGCTTGATGAGATTATGCTTAATTTGGATGTAGTTGAAAATCAAATTCAGAAGGGGGGATTTTATCTAACGATCTTCGTGAGGAGAACACTAGTCTACTCAATTCTTTACATCAGACTTTGAGAGTAAAAGATATTTACTGGAGGCAGCGTTCTAGGGTGAAGTGGTTGAGAGAAAGGGGTTTGAATACTAAGTATTTTCATGCCATTGTAAATTCTAGGAGGAGATAAAATGATATCTCAAGAATCTATTTCGAGGGGGTTATGGAATGGGATAGATTGGCATGAGAAATGAAGTTTGTTAGTCATTTTCAACAGCTTTTTTCAAAAGACTTGGCTCTTACCCCTACTTTGCATGGGCTGAATTTTACTAGGTTGACATTGAAGGAAGCAAGTTCGTTGGACGGTGGGCCACTGAAGAAGAGGTTAAGCATGGTGTTTTTTTTTGCTTGGGGATAAAGCCCCAGGACCTGATCGTTTTCCTCTTTAGGTTTTTTCAGAATTTTTGGGGTTTAGTGAAGAAGAACTTGCTGATGATGGTTATGAGTTTTTATCGAGAGGGGTTTTGAGCAAAACAATAAACTCAAGGTGCTATTGCCCAAAAAAGGTTATATCGGATATTCGCCCTCTCGGTTTGTTAACTAGTTTTTATAAGATAATTGTAAAGTTATTGGCACAGAGACTTCAAAGGGTGTTGAATAAAGTCATTATGGATCCTCAATTGGCTTTCATTCATGGTGGATAATTACCGATGTGGTCCTTATTGCTCAAGAATGTATTCATCCCATAAGCCTTAGGGGTGAGCCAAGAGGTTTGTTAAAACTTGATTTGGAGAAGGCCTATGATCGAGTGGACTGAGATGTGCTTTTGGAAATTCTTAGGTGTATGGGGATAAATAGTGTCAGTGGATTAGTGGTTGTTTATCAAGTACTCACTTCTCTATTGTAGTGGAAGATCGATGGATGGTGAGAGTGCTCCTTAGAAGGATATTTTAAAAGAAAAATATGGTAAGGACAAGGATAATTTGTGGTTGGGTAGCAATACTAGTCATAAATCTCAATCCATGGTATGGAAATGCATATTTCGAAATAGAAGATTTATGATTAGCTATTATAGATGGGTGGTGAGTGATGGATCGCAGGTTCCTTTTTAGCATGGTAAGTGGATAAGAGACACCCTTGAGGTATTCTTTCCCTTTGATTTTTAATACATCATCTAATCTCATGGCTAAAGTGAATGAGGTGTTTTGTAGGGAAAAAGGGATTTGGGATGTTAATTACCTTTATAATAGAGTTTTTGATGAGTTTATTACGCAGATAGCAGGGCCGTTAAGCATATTGAAAAATGTGAAACTGTTCCAAGGTTTTGAGGATGAGTTGGTATGGGAGGTTGAAAATGATGGGGTGTTCTCTGTGAAATCTGCCTATAATCGTTTGTTTCATAATAGGATTAGGTGGAATAGGTGCTCTTTGTGCAAAATATGGTCTTGGAATATCCCACAAGAAGGTAATGAATTTCTTTGGGTTTTTATTTCAAGGGAAGACTTTGACAGCTGATAAGCTTATGTGAATAGGTAGGATCTTCATAAACATTTGTGTGCTTCGTAAGGAGAGTGATGACTATGAGGACCATTTATTTTTACATTGTCCTTTTACTTATGATATTTGGTGTTGGTTCTTTAATAAATTAGGTATTGTTGAGTCATTGCATCAAAGTCATATTCCATTCATTTAGCAAATGTCTGTTGATGGGCTGCCTACGGTGGGGAGTTTGATTTTTCCAAATTGGTAGGGCTGTTGTGCTCTGAGAAATTTGGCTAGAAAGAAATAGACGAGTTTTTGAGAGGGTGGTATTGGAGGGTGATACGGTTAAAAAGAGAATACAACATGCTTTACGGAGTTAGTTCTCGATTACTAAGGAAGGTTACGGGGTGTCTAAGGTTGATATGGAAGTGAATGTTAGTAACCTTGTGATGCAAAGGGTGGTGAAGGTGAGACATAAAGGGCGATGGATAGATCCAAGATGGACACTATTGAGATGAATTGTGATGGATGGTCGTTTGGTAACCAGGGTCCAGCCGGTGTGAGGGGAGTAGTAAGAAATCATCTTGATAAGTGTATTTTTTGCTTTGCAAGTCCATGTGGAATTAGAACGGCCAATGAAGCAGAGTTGTTAGCAATATTACAAAGGCTGAAAAAATCATCATTGAGCGAGGTATCCAAAGCCCCTGTGTGATTGAGTGTGATTATTTGAATATTATCAATTGGTGTACCTATATGTCTAGAGCACCGTAGAAGCTGATTTCGGAGTGGATAGAGATTTTAGATATGACTCGAAACATGAATGTTACTTTCAACCATGTCTACAGAGAAGGTAATGATGTAGCGGATTCTTTGGCTAAGAAAATAGTTTTTTTTTTTGTAAGCTTTAGTTATTTTAGATGTTGTTATTATCTGATTTCATTGTACCATTCTTGGATTAATAAAATTATTGAATATAGTCAAAAAAATATATAGAGAAAATTATCTTGTATATGTTCACCACCACTGAAGTGAGTTCATGCACTAATAAGAACTCACTCTATTTAATATTCTTTCGAATTTATTTTCTCTAAGGGTTAAATAATAATAGAAAAGAGAAATTAATAATTTTGAGATATACAGGTTACAAACCCTCAATTGAAATGAGGAGCGGGCTCCTCAACTCAGCCCGGCCCGAGTAAAAACAAGAAGGGCTTGGTCCACATACTACGGCCTAAAAGTCGAACTAACACTGGTGCTTGCGGCCGAAAGGCCGAACTATAGCTGGTGCTTGCCCAATATGGCAAGACTCTCTTTTTTTTTCTTCTTTATTCTTTATTTATTTCTTATTTATTGTTGGTCGGACTTGGTCCTAACAAGGCTAGGTTTGGCTTAAGTCTGCTTATGAGGACAAGGGGGAGTCATAGGTTGCTCGGCCCAAGCCCATGTTGCCACTATAGAGGGAGGTAAATTCGTAGAGTTGTTTAGAAAATCCTTGGAAGGAGCCAAATAAGTAGAGGCAATACGGATGAGATTGTATCAAGATATTGGAGGGGAGAGAATAATAACGAGAGAATCATAAAATGGTCAAGAAATAATTAATTTGTGGACTAAACAAAATAATTACAAGGAGGAGAAGAGACTCTTTCTGTACTCTTCACCCAAAAAGAGGACTCAAATGGATTCATTCAACTTAAAACAACGCATAAAAACCGGACCAAAAAATGATAAAAACAGAGAGAGAGAGAGAGAGAGAGAGAGAACAATCACATGCCTTGATGTTGCAGACGCCGAATATATGATCCTTCCCCCTGATCGGGTTTTTTGAATCTAACTAGATAAAATAATTCAAATCAGAATTGACTCTCAATTCTGACACAGAGAAAATCGAGAGTTAATTCTTTATGCAAAAAAATATTTACAAATTTAAAATTATAAATAATTCATGTAAAATAATTATATTTTCCATCTCCACCTACCTACCCAACACAACAAATCCCAACCTCATGCTCCCCATGCTGCTCCCTCCATCCCTAGCAACATCCTCAATAAACCCTAGGATACAACAATAAAAATACAAATATCCCAACTACATAGATACACAAATTTACATATTTAAATATTAAAATATCAAAATCGATTTGGTGCATGAATGTTATAGAGAAAATTATCCTATATGTCCATCACCACTAAAGTGAGTTTGTGCACTAATAAGAACTTGTACTATTTAATATTCTGTCGTATTTATTTTCTAAAAGGAGAAATAATAATGTAAACAAAAAATTTAGAATTTTGAGAAATACAAGTAATTACAAACCCTCAATTGAAAGGAGGAAGAAGAGCGGGCTCCTCGGATCGGCTCGGCCCTTAAAAAAAAGAAGGGCATGGACCACATCTTGTGGCCTAAGGGCCGAACTAGGGCTGGTGCTTTCCATATTTGGCCTGGCTCTCTTTTTTTTCTCGTTTATTACGTTTATTTGGCTCGGCTCGGTCCGGCTGTACAAAAAAGGCTTGGGCCACATATTATGGCCTAAGGGTTGAATTGGGGCAAGTGCTTGTCCTGTTTGACCCGACTCTCATTTTTTTCTTGTTTATTCTATTTATTTCTTCATTTGTTGGCCAGGCCTGGTCCTAACAGGACTAGAAGTAGCTTAGGTCTCGCTTATGTGGACAAGGGCCTGGCCTAGATCTATGGGTTGCTCGACTGAGGCCCCATAGCTCTAGGCCATGCTCGTGTTGCCACCATAAAGGGAGAGAAAATCATAGAGTTGTTTAGAAAAACCTTGGAATGAGTAAAATAAGTGGAGAGCAGTAGGGATGAGATCGTAACAAGATATTGTAGGAGCGGAGAGAATAATAAGGAAAGAACCATAAATTCTCAATAAGTCCTTAATTTATGGACTAAACAAAATCATTACAGAGAGGGTGAGAGACTCATTCCGTATTCTTCACCCAAAAGGAGGACTCAATGAACTCACTCAACTTAAAACAACATACTGAAAAATGGTAAAAAAAAATAGAGAGAGAGAGAGAGAGAGAATAATCACATGCGTTGATCTTGTAGACACCGAATATATGATTTGAAACTTTGTACAACTAAAATCTCTTTTTCCTTTACATAACAAGCTCATCCACCCAATCTAGATCCAGAAAACTCATGTTTTCGAGCGATTTCTCGCTTTCCTCCGCTATTGGATTCTGCTCAAATGAGGCACAGGTAAAGTTGCAGAGAGAGGAGGTGAAGAAGAGGAAATTAAGCTCTATGGAAAACTAAACCACCCATAACCATTTTGCCCAGAGAATTCCATGACTTCAAGAGACTTGCGAAGTTCTGCAATCATCTTAGTCCTCTGAAGATTCAGAGGAATACCCTTTGGTACCGACTTCTAGTAGAGGGACAAAGGTGAAATCCCGTCGGGGCCTGTCCCTACAGGGGAGAGTTGTGGAGAGTGAGAAGGTGATTGTGGCAGCAATAACAGAGAGAGTTGAAGTTGGCGACGAAGCTACGGACTTGCATACAAGTTTCACATCATCAGAAAAAGAAACGCTTGAATTGCAAGAGAGACAAGGACATCTTCTAAAGAGAGTGTCCATTGAAATGGCAGCAACAAATATTACTTGTGTTTGGGGGCAGGACATGGAGATGGGCAGGGGTATGGGCGAAGAAACAGACACGTCGGGTTTAGGAGTGCCCGTCCTTACAGGGCTGTGTCCGGTAGCGAGTCGGTCGCAACCATCACTCAAAGACACCATGTACGAACCTGCATTCGTCCCCATGCCTGCAATCGCTCCACTTGCAGAAGTCAGGGCACATAACGCCCGAGTAATGAAAGCGTATCAGGTCCCAGCAACGAGCCTTCTCACTAGGGTGAGGAAAATGGCAGTCAGTCCTTTCATGACTTCGGCCACGAGCGCACTTCTTCACCTTGAAATCAAACATACGGAATGCATCAGAAGCATACGGATCCATGAAATCCTCGTCATCATAGTAAGATGGAATGAAAAAATGTGAATTGCATTCATGGAGTACTCTCATCTCTCCCATCTCTCATCTTGTGTTGGGGCTAAGGTTTAAGGTGTAGTAAAAGATACTCTATTTTTCTCAACTTGGTAATCAAGGGGGTTCACTTATGTTTGAGTTTTATGATTGAAAAGAGGTTCATGTTCCATTGGTTTGGCTTGGTCTAAACTTTCTTTCTCGCACCATCGGAAGGTGGTGACTCGGTGTGAGGGGTAAGAAGCCCGGTTGAGGTAATCTCCGGCACCCTCTTTTGTTTCATTCATATTTATTTATTGTGTCTCTTATTCTCTAGCATAGGTTGTGTCTTTTCTTTGTTATTGAAAGAAAGGTTTTGAATAGCTTTAAGTTCTTGAGATCCTAGTTGTATTCTTTTCTTTATTTTATTTGAAATTGTTTTATTGTAAAAAAGCTACTTGTAAGTGATCTAAGCTGCAAAGAAAAAGAATAAATAATACATATATATACTTTGGCTAGATCACACAAGTCCTTCTTTCAAAAACTATTTCTGCCTTTGGGCGGACGACTACCTTAGTCCACTCCCCAAATTTGGGGGGCCTTGGGGACATTGATTTTTCAAAGCATTACAAACATGTCCTCTTGGCATGGGGTGATGAAAACTAAAAAAGGACCTTGAAAATGAATTTCTTGGACTTGTTAAGTGCATGCCATCTATTTCATGGGTTTCTATATCTAGTTTTTTAATAAATCAAAATTAATTTTTATTTTCTTTTAAATAAATGATGATGCGGCAAACTGCAAAATTTGGGCAAATGACTACATTACTCCACTCTCCCATTTTTTACGGTTGATTTCATGGGCTGCTTCATCCAGTCCTTTAAGACATTGAAATTAATTTTTTTATTTTCCTTTTAAATTATTTATCTAATGATGAAGAGGCAACCTGCAAAATTTGGAATAACACAAATGGATTGTATACAATGAGACCATTTACGTTTGGTACAGAGATGTCACAATTATTTATAACCATTTGATGTGAAATCTGATATTTTGGATATATCGCAAATTTTGTGAAAATTTCTCTTTGAGTATGATCAATGAAATAAATGCAGCTACCCAATTTCACATCCAATGGTCAAGATTAATTGTGACCTCCTTATACCAAAGGTAAATGAATTCATTATATACTTTCCCTGAATAGGAACAAATTCCCCTCGAATCTTGATCAAAACTATTTTTCTCCTAAAATGAAGAAGCTGTATACACTATATTTTCTCTCACATAAAAAAGAAAAAGACATTTTTGTGATTTTTTTAAATTTATTTCATCATCTTCGTGGCCCATACCAAAAAGGATATGTGTGCTACATTTTGACAAAACAGACTCAAGGGGCGCTGGATATTATTCCGATCCACTTTGTATAGACTAAGGGACGTATGTTATCGGAGGTTTTTTGTAGAACTTGGATCCCCCCTGGCCAAAAGTTTCACCAAAACAATCACGCCCTTAATATTTTCCCAAAACCAGAGTTCAACTGAGTAACTTAGACTTGCCATGTATCCTTGAGTTGGGTGTCCAACTTGGAAATTATAATTTTTTTTTAGAAAAAGAAATCAATTTGGAACATGTTTTTTTTATATGCAAAGATTAGAGAGAATTTTGGCCATGAATATTTATTTTTACATTTTTACATCTTTTTTAGACTATTTCGAAAATACCCCTAGTTACAAATTGATTTTTTAAATTCTACTTTCTTTTTTTTTTACTGCTTTTTAACCTCATGTAGATGTATTTTAGAATTCACATTATTTGGCTTGATAGTACTCAGCTTGACTTGGGCCGAGTACTCGGCTAGGTCCTGAGCCACTTACATGGCCCAAGTCGTGCAATCGAACACTACCTACAAAGACTTTGAGTTGTAATTGCACCAACTTGAGATGAAGACATTGCAATGCAGTCGCTAATGCGCCTCATCAAGACAACCAAAATAGTTGGAATGAGAACAACTTCTCCTTTTATCTTATTGCCAAAAGATTGTTTACTCCCAGATGAGTATATTGTCTATTTACTCGTTTCGATAAAACTTATTCTAGGAATATCTTTTTGACCTCAAATTTTTGGGAATAAGATCTCTAGAATCCAGCAATTAACCTCAAAGAAAAAAAAAATCCCACTCACTTCATGCCTGAAAAAAATCATTCCAACTGGAACCGTCTAATTTTTATAAAGGGAATGATCTAGATGTTTGTGAAATCAAAATATAAAGTTTTTTTTTTGAAAATAATCATTTATTTAAAGGATCCCAAAATTTCAAATAACCAAAATAAAAAATAAAAAATCTCAAGTTAGTGTTTGGCCGAAGGGAGCAGTAATGCACTCATCCTAGATCACTTGGATCATTTGAGTTGGAAAAACTTGAAGAGAAACTATGTGGAAATTATAAACCTGCACTTATTTTTTGGTACAATATTTTTTTTATTTTTATCTATATTCATATTAGGAAGGTGGTTCATTGAATATGTTACTTTCTTTAATAATACATAGTTTTGTATCCTCTATAAATTGGGGTTTTTGTTCACATCTTTAATAAGCACTGAAATACATCTTCCACGGGGCTTAAGGCCCCAAATATACAAAAATATATTTTCTAACATAGTATCAAAGAGTCATAGACTCCTCAACTTCAAATTCACACTTTAAATTTGAACTCGTAGCCTCTTTGCGCAACCTATCTGATCGATGCCACAGATTTGTTCCAAAATTTTCATATTGTTTTCTCTTCAAATCAAAGCCTAGATTTACCCACCCAGTACTTTATTTGTTGTTTTTGTTTTCCTCACTAAATACCCAAGTTCGTTGTTCGTTAATTTGCATCACCCGTCAATTTGCATTCTCAATGCCGAAAGCATCCCGCTTCCAAAACTGCCTCTATGTAAATGTCATGTATGCAAAACCTATTTGTCCACTTTTGCACCCGAACCGCATAAGCCCACACCCTTGCTCCAACCTATTAATCCTACTTTTGGCGGTGCAAAAACCTTTGATCTTTTTAGCTACAGCAACTCTCTGTTGCAAAAGTTCTTGCGACAATTGGAGGAAGAAAGAGGGGAAGGGGGTATTTTAGTAATGAGAGGGTTTGACGTGAAGTAGGGCTGAGAGGAAAGATGTCTATGACGTGATGGGTGATCCCATATGTCAGGTTCACTCTCTTGTTCATCTTTCAGTTGAGTCGTGTTTCGACTCTCTAATCTGAGTTTTTTTTATAAGTCGTGTTTTGACTCAATTGTTATTCAGCAAGTCATGTTTTGACTCTCTGATATGTTTCTCTGCTGAGTTGTGTTTCAACTCTTCGATCTGTTTTAAATCTTACTGTTCTCAACTCCAAATCTAAGGTCCAATTATATATGTTGATTCAACATTGATTTATGCTGGCTCTTCCAAGTGCCTCCTATTTAATTATCGAACTTCTCGATCTTGTTTAATGATTGAGCTTTCTGATATTCAATCCTATTGGATGATGGAGTTTTACGTTATTCCATCATGTGTGATGCTCGAGTTATTTATCTCGTTACTCAATCCTATATGCTCCGGAGGCCTGTTGATTGTTGTTATGCGATACTCTTTTATTCGAGGTGTTGGTTTCTGATGATCGCTAATTTGCAGATGCTCAAGCTTCTTTAGTTCGTGCTTTGTTACTAAAACCTACCTTCAGTTGTCCAAACTCAAGTTGCTCTCTCTTAACTCATCTTGAGTTTGAGGGGGAGTGTGGAAATTATAGAAACCCACACTTATTTTTTTGTACAATATTTTCATTATTTTTATGTGCACCTATATTAAGAAAGTGATTCATTGCATATGTTATTTTCTTTAGTAGTACAAAGTTTTGTAACTCTATAAATTGAGGCTCTTGTTCCTATCTTGGATAAGCTCTGAAATGCATCTTCCATTTAGACATAAGACCCAAACATACAGAAATACAATTTCTAGAAAGTTTTATAGACTTTAAACCATTTAGTAGTTCCTCCATCTGCAACCAATGGATTGCTTATTTTCAAAATTTGTTTTGTGCTTAATGGACAGGCTAAATTGCTTACAATCCAACTCTAACAAAGGGATCACTTATGATTAAGGTTTGCTTTGTGTTTCTATGGATGGAAAACATTTATATAAGGGTGAGGCTCTAAACAATCAAATTAAGGCGCACCTCAAAAATTATTAGAAAAAGGTTGTTTCAATGCTAAAAAACCATCAATTAAATCATCCCGACCTGAATATGTATGGACATGAGAAAAAATAGATTTCAAGTCTTGGGAATAATGTGTCTTGTAATGTATGATCTAGACTGTCAGTTTTTTGGATTTTCAAGTGTTCATAGATGTACTCAATCTACATTATTTTTTAACTCTAGATTTTATAATTAGATATGAAAATAAATTTTGTGGCCATCATAAAGATTTATGATACTGAAACAACACATTTTGGCACTGTTTGAAGTTGAGCCCTATTTTGATTGTTTTGGGCCTCGGCCTTATATAAACCACACCCTTTATGGTTGATCTACTTTGTTTGCATCTAGGTACATAAAGGCAATTAATTCATCAAGTAATAGTTCTGCATGCAAGATCGAATATTGAAGATCCAAGATTTTCACACTGAATGGGTAGAAGGGTTTTATGTAACAAAAGGAATTGCAAATCCATGAGGCACAAGGGTCTGTTTGGTTGGACAACTTGCATCTAGATATTCCTGTTGTGCTACAAGGTCGTCTCAACACTAAAACAATAGGAGTTTGGAACATTCCTATAGTTGAAAACCACCACATTTTTGCTGGTCATTTACTGTAAAATCCCTTGTAATGAATCATCATCATCATAGTGTTTTCCTAACTATTTTAGGCCGGCCAAATCCCTTGCAAAGGATGCCAACCTTAAATCTTTAAAAACTTCATTTTCATTCAATGCTAGTATTGATGATAGTGTTTGACTTGTGGACCAACTTAACACACTGACCACCTTAACAAATTGGGGAAATCACGATCACTTTGTATACTTTTTCTTTTTTATGTGCCTAGAAGGAATAACATTTTATGAATGTTTTCTTTTTTATGTGCCTAGAAGGAATAACATTTTATGAATGAAGAGAGACTGTCTAAATTATTGGATGGTGAGAACTAGGCCTTTAAGAACTCAAAATTCGATGTCTTTCTTGTGAAAAATGTTAAATTGGCTATTCTAAAATGGGTCCTAGAACTTCGGATAAAAAAAATTCCATGATACAACTCTTCTAAGAATAAAAGGATTAGAGATAAATAATTTAAGAATTCTGAGCTTCTTACCTCTACATATTAGTTTTAAAAAATTAGACGAAAAAGGGTGCCAACTATAGAACTAAGGTCCACCTGAAAAATCTATCCAAAACGTTTGTTAAACTTTTATGGTGGCCAAAAAACTTGTTTTCTTTATTAATTATGAAATTTAGAAGTCCAAATGGTACAGATCAAGTAGATCTACAAGCACTCAAAAATCTTGGAATGGACAGTCTAGATAATATGCTACGAGATGTGCTATTTTTAGTATTTGAATTTTTTTTTAATATTTATGCATCTCAAGGCTAAGAGATTTTTGGACACCAGAATGACCTTTTCGAATGGATTTTGAGGTGCACCTTATTTCTACCATATAAGTTTGACACCTTATACAAACTTTTTCTATTAACAATGATATATATTTTTTCCATAGAACATGAATGAAATAATAACAAAATTCCTCTTTAAACATTGATCAGCAGAATTTTTACCTTGAAAGCATGTCGATGAGAATCATAAGATGGCCTTGCATTCCAAGTTTGTGGAGACTCCATGTTGTACACACATAAAATTTTGGGAAATGTTTATCCAAAAATACAATTTTGCCAAATTGACTGATGGAAATTGTATAATTTGTGGCCATAATTTATATTTTAAGTTTTACATTATAATAAACATGCTCTATACACCATTTTCTACATTCTTTTGCCAAACAGAATGATCCACAACTTTATATCATGAAAGCCCCAAATAACTCAACTTAACCGGTGCCTTGAAATTTAGACGCTTCAAATTTCACAACTAGGTATTGGGGGGGTGCTAGCACCACGGCCCAACCCCTTTCTTGAAACAAAAGCTTGTTTGTCTCAAGAAATTTTTTTATACGGATTAGGGAGTTAGCTTATTTGCAGGTGTTAGTGAGCGTTTTTTTATATAGACTGAGGAGTTTGCTTTTTTAAAGGTGTTAGCGGGTGGTGTCAATAAAATTGAAAAAACCACAACATGATAACTAAGAATGGAGGTGCTAGCACCAAGACTCAACCCCTTTCTTAAAACAAAAACTTGTTTGTGCCAAGAAAAGGTTTGAGGGTGCTAGTATATATCACGTCCACCGTGGGGTTCAAACTCACGACCACAAGGGAAAAAACCTTCCGCTCTACCAATTGAGCTAGATGCACTAATAAAATATTCAGACCATCATTTCATCCTTGCACATGGGCCATGCTAATCTTTTATATATCGTTCCAATTTTATCATAATTTTTTTTTTGGGAAAATAAAAAAGTGGTAAGTAGATACTAGACAATTCCTTGCATGTTAAGTTTTGCATGTACATTATTTTTCCCAATTTAAAATATACACATCAACATTCTCGTCGTGGTTTATTAAAGTGAATGTTAGCACTATTTATCAGCCCATGGTCCCGTGAAAAGTGTGTTTTGTCCTTGGCTTATATTTAATCCATTGTCTTTTATCTTCTATAGTTCTAAATAATATATTTATTTTATAACAAAGGCAAAAAGTGAAAAGTGGGGATGTTTGAACGTTGGACAAAAAGTGAATGACACCCTCCTAGGAGACATAGAAGTGCACATTTGAGAGATTAAAATAGTTAATTGGATTATTAAAGAATGATTAGGACCTTTGAGCTTCCATGCTTCTTTTTACCAAGTATCCATAATCCACGATCCATAATCCTTAATAAAGGAGTGTAGGAAATCAAGGTAACCATCATCAGTGGACTAATGTGCTCATGATTCAACTTGTAAGTAGAGAGAGAGCAGAAACTCAATCAGGATGACTCCAGTAGCTAAGACAACGATGAGAGCTTTGGTAGCAGGTACTACAATATGATGTGGGTATCAGAACATGACATTTAGAGTTTTATTTATGTTGAGATCAGAGTTAAAATTGAAAAAAAAAAAAAAAAAACACAAAAAAAAACACTTGAGTTTCAATTCCACAAGGGCATTTCCATTAAAGTTTTAAGGTGCTTACGTTCCATATGTCGCATTTATGTGAAAAATATTAATATCCTTTTACTCAATGATTAAGCTCTTTATAGAAAAAAAATTCCTTACAAGGAAAAAAATTGATGACTTCTTAGTAAGTACGTCGATTGATCGTAGTTCAGTTTGGGCTTAAATTGTGTTCTGAATAGTTGTTAAGGACATACAAACCTTCTATAATTTATATTATTTGAATTACATAAAATAAAAATTAGAGCAGTTATGTATAGATTATATGTAAATTCAATGTATGGGAACATTTAAAAAAGACGATTTTCGATCTAGATCACCTGTTTAGATGAGAATCGGTTATATATATATATATATATATATATATATATATATATATATATATATATGAACGAAAAAATGATCCTATATGACTCTTTCACACCCATGTGTGTAGGACCTCAAATGATCACCATTAAATTTGGTACGGATTTATAGAAAAGTCAAGTCCTACACCCATGTGATATATATATGAGAAAAGGATCCTATAGGACCCTCTCTCACCATATGTGTAGGACCTCAAATGATCACCATTAAATTTGGTACGGATCTATAGAAAAGTCAAGTCCTACACCCATGTGATACCTTTTTTAGAGATCCGGGCCAACTTTAATGGTGATCCTTTGGGGTCCTACACACATGGGTGTGAGAGGGTTTTATAGGATCATTATATAGATAGGAAGATATGAACCTAATGGCCCAGATTGAATTTGGGCCGATCTGACAATCACAGATGCCCGATAATATTTGAAGTTTAATTTTTTTTTCTACAAATCCAAATCACTTGAAATTTTAGATCTGTGTTTATAAAAAATAAATAAATATTCGAAAAATATCAAAAAAATATTTTATAGGAAAAAATTTTATGGGCCGATTTTGATTTATGTTTAATCCCCCCTCTATAACCCCATGACAAAAATTTATGGGCTCGAACTCACAACTACAAGGAAAAAATCCCCACTCTATAACCCCATTTTGATTTATTTTTAATATATTTTCTAGATTATCAATTTGGATTGATCCAAACCCATTCCGAATCACTATTCAATGATATGACACATAAATGTGACTGTGAGCAAAACGATCCACCCCACCGATCTAAGTTTTGAAAAACTACATGAAGAAAGGCCATTATACTATGGCCCAGACCAGATGACATATGGGTCGTAATCCAAGACCGGATCGGCATGGAACACCACCCAGGCACAAACCAGAACCGTTTACGACAGGCGGCTATCGGAGGAATGCACTGTGAAATCTGGATTGGGGTAGTGAAACCAGTTCGGTGCATTTAATTACGTACGGCGCGCTTTACACGATTGCTCATTAAAGTAACTATTATGTCGATGGTAGCCTTACTTGATTTTGAAAAGCTTGCACCCAACTTCGAAAGCAAGAAAAAGTGGACTTCTCAACTAATGAACCTTTAAAATGTTATTGAATTGTAAGAACCTTAAAAGAAAAGCCAACATGCTACATACTTGGTCCCACCCCGCTCCTCCTATCTTGGAAGAGAATCTAACAACACCATTTACCTTATTTCTTGTCGTTGATTGTGTAAGTTATAAGTTTAATAATTGGAACCCAAATTAGTTTAAATGTTATTGAATGTATCACCAAATCGACATTCGATTTTGTAGAGGGGGTGGTTTGTAGAGGTGAGAATTTACTTGTGGATTCGAAACCTAAATTTCATACCCTATCTAGATTTGGGTATGGATCCAAGATTTGGATCTAACGGGTTGGATCCAAATATTTAATTTGGATCTGAATAATAATATTTAGATTGGATTTAGGTAAGGTGGATCCGATTTGGATCAGGCCTAGTTATTAAAATATTTTATATTATTTTATATATGTACATATATGTTATATGGTATTTTTTTTATTGTATATTATTTTATAGATACAAAAGATTTCTTTTGGATCTGATAGGGTCCAAGTCTGGATCAGAATCCCATGTATACTTTACAGATTTAGATCCAGAATCGAATATTTTGGATCCACTTGAATTGATCCAAATCTGGATCCCAGTAGATCCGGACATGATTCGAGCCATTCTCAGCCCTAGTGGTTTCTTTAAGGTTGCAAACTTTTTTTTGTAGAAGCAAGATTACAAAATTTTATGTCATCTATTTTAGTTGACAGCAGTGTAGATTTGACACATTTTTTTAAGACAGTGTCAAAAAATGATAGATATTTTAAGATAGTGGTAAATTTACACCATCTTAATAAAATAGACGATGTGGATTACTACAACCTTATTTTGATAAGTAGGTTACATAAACTGTCTCCTTTTATAGATGGCAAGTGTTGAGGGAGCTGAAAAAGTCATGTACTTCCATTGGCAAATGACATGCTTAGGTAGAATATTTAATTGATAATTTGGGATCGAATTGCCATGTATGTGCTTCCAAGAAGAAGGGGATTTTAATTATATCAACATGTTAATCCAACCATCTAAAACTAGGACTATATGTGTGCCATGGGCTGATTACTTCTAGGCAGATCCAATGTAGCTAATGAAGTTGTTTTTCTTTTTTGTTTAGGTTGGTTGGTTGGATGCTGCTTATCAAATCCAAATTTAGGGTCTTAAATTATCGTGGGAAGGAACAAATGTACATTTTGGTCCAGCATGAGCGTATATATAAGTCATGAACTAGTTGGACTAGATTGAACCATGCCTATAGACAACAAACAAGAATGTTGTCGGCTAGTTAATTTAAGGGTTTGTCTATAAAAAAACCATTTACCTTTTGTACAATGAGGTAACAACTATTTCCATTTATTAGATGTCAATTTGGATGGCTTGCGGTGATTCGCGAAGTTCAATAATTCTAGAATTTTGTGTCTAATCAATGACACTCTTATAACTACCAATTTTGAAATCTAAGGGATACTAATGATTATGACCTTTTTGTATAAAAAATAAATGGTCTATTCATAAACAATCCTTTAAAGCAAACTGGTTCACTCTTTTGGGGACCCTGGACTGCCACAAACAAGTTAACCCTGAACTCCCACAAACAAGTTGCACTAAATCTAACCCTTTGAATACACTGTATATTGCACTTCGCCGTTGAGGCACTTAGGCTCGGGACGTCGTTGTTTCGAATCTCAAAATTAGGTCTTGACTCATGGGGTTCTAAGCCCGTCCCCTTAGTCTTATTTGGGTTTTCCCAAATCTAACTAAGAATGTCAATCGTCATAAATATTTCTAAAAAAATTGGATAATTGAGAATGATTCCGTGGTTTTTTAGCCCATAATTACTAGCCTTCTAATCCAGTCCGACTCGGCGAGTTCTGGCTTGTATAATAAGTCTTCGGAACACTAGCATATACTTAGATGAGAACACTAGGGACCACAACACATATATATGCTTCCATTTCCATTTCACCTAATGTATGCACACAAGAAGGAAAGCGTTCATTGCAAAGCCTGTATGGGGTACGAGGTACAAAGTTTGAAGACTTATCTAAGGCCAGTGGAGAGTGACCCCACCATGCTACAAGGACACTTAGATTATTTTATTTTATTTTTTATTTTTTAAGTTGAGAGGGGCCCCACTTGATTGAATGCATGCCACAAGGACACGTAGTTTTTTTTTTCTTGGAAAAATTACGAATATATCTATTATAGTTTACGTTATTGCAAAACTACCTGTTAGTTTTTATTATTACCTATATGTGAATTTTTTTCATATCATAACGAAAATAAAAAAAAAGAAGACAATTTTACCATTTTTTTGGTTGTTGAACAACCGAATTCAATGGATTTTCGGTTGTTCAACAACTAAAATCAAATCAAACCAATTTGAACCGAAATTTTTTTCGTAGGTACTCTTTATATTCTTTGAATTCTTGCTTTTTCAGTTGTCGAACAATCAAATTCAATGGATTTTCGGTTGTTCAACAACCGAAATCCTAAATAAACATAAGAAATAGTTTAAACCCTATGGTATAGAGAGAATGGATAAACATAGGAGAGAGAATAGATAAGAGTTTAAACCTACTCACGGTACATAAGAGAGATAATGGATAAACATAGAAGAGAATTTAAAGGATAAGGAAGAGTTTAAACCCATCTATAGAGAGAGAATGGATAAACATTTGGTGGGCGCTTCTATACCCTTTAAACTCTCCCCTATGTTTATCCATTATCTCTCTATTCCTTAGATTAGGTGGGTTTAAACTCTTTTTATGTTTATCCAATTCGTTTAAACTCTTCCTTATGTTTATCCATTCTCTTTTTATACCTTAGGGTTTAAACTCTTAATTATGTTTATCCATTCTCTCTCTACAATGACTTATCTACGTGGATAAACATCACGAATAGTTTAAAGGAAAATACGAGTAAAGCGTGGGTGAAAGAAAGGTATAGAGGATTTCGGCTGTCGAACAACAAAAAAAATCCATTGAATTCGGTTGTTTAACTATCGAAAAAGGGAAAATCTAAACAACCAAAAAAGGGAACATCGATAGAGAGAATAGGCAGCCTACCTAGAAAAAAAATTTGGTTCTTCAACAACTAAAAATTTTGAAATAATAGGCAGCATACCTATGAAAAAATCTGGTCAACAAAATTTTGAATTTTGGCTTTTTAAAAAACCGAAATTTGTCTGATTTTTGTGGTTAAACCACCGAAAATCCATTGAATTTGGTTATTGAACAACCAAAAAAGGGTAAAATTGTTTTTTTTTTTAAAAAAAATTCGTTATGACATGAAAAAATAGACAGATATATAATAACAAAAACTATTCGATTGTTTTGTAATAATACAAACTATAATAGATATATACGTAATTTTCTCTCTTTTTCTGTTTTTTTGTTAAATGAGTTTTGCAATGACATTTTTTAATTGCCCTACAGTTTCTAAGCCATATAATTTCCCAAAACGAAATGGAATAACCTTATTCATTGCTCGAGGAAAGCAACAAAACTATCCTCATTAACCCAACTTTTGGAAGAAGACAAAAAGTACCCTATTCACCAGGTAACAGCCAAAGAGAAATTTGTGCACATGGAAG
This sequence comes from Amborella trichopoda, assembly GCF_054954075.1. Lineage (NCBI taxonomy): Eukaryota > Viridiplantae > Streptophyta > Magnoliopsida > Amborellales > Amborellaceae > Amborella > Amborella trichopoda. The sequence goes on along the minus strand of NC_142344.1, from coordinate 54,157,379 downwards.
CACTTTCACAGTACTATCAAAAGACAAAGAAGAGCAAAACACTCACTATTTGTGGGATCTAACCATCTAAAAATGCTTTTCCTAACTGGAAGTCTAATATAGGTATTAATTGACTAACTGTTGTAAGCGTGTACCGTATCATTTTCTCATTACAACTCACAAGTTTAAAAAGGGCGCAGTTACACCATTTTTATAAGGGAAAAGTTCATATAGAGCTGAGGCTCTAAACAATCAAATTAGAGCCTACCTCAACAATTTCACTAGAGGAGGTCGCTTTGATGCCTAAATATCCCCAAATTGATCATCTCGATATCAAGTTGCATGGACATGAGAAAAAAATGGATTTCAAGTTTTGGAAATAGTGTATTTTTGTAACGCATTTATGGACTGTCAATTTTCAATATTTTCAAGTTTTCATAGATATGTCGACCAAAAGTATTTTTGAAGCTTTAAAGTTTATAAATAAAAATGAAAATATTTTTTTAAGGCTATTACAAATATTTCCAATATTGAAACCACATTTCTTGACACTATTTGGAGGTATGTTCTAATTTGATTGTTTAGAGCCCAGGCTCTATACAAACTGCACCTTTTTTTTATAATATCCTTGCAGGGAAAAAGCTTAAATAAGGTCCGAAAAAATTTACATAAGGTTGCAACCTTAAAATATAGAATTAAATATGCACCTCAAAAATCCATCCGAAAAAGTTGTTTAGTGTTGAAAAATCCTCTAATTGATCGTATCGACATCGGGATGTATGAATATGAAAGAAAATAAAAAATATTTTGAATCCCCGAAATAGTGCATCTTACAACATATTATCTAGACCATCCATTTTCAAGATTTTCATATGTTTGTAGATCTATTTGGTTTTAACTATTTCTAGAGTTTAAAATTTTATAATTAGATAAAAAAATAGATTTTTAGATATTCATGATAAATTTGTATACTAAAATAACATGTTATGATAAATTTTGGAGATGCAACTTAATTGGATTGTTATGAAAATAAACATGTTAGGTGCACCTTAAAAACTCAACATACAAGATTCTCCTGAGACTAATAATAAACCTTTTAGTTGATTATCTTTGACCTTGAGATATATGAATGTGAAAGAAAAAAATGATTTATAGTCTTAAAAATAGTGCCTATTGTAACACATTATCAAGATCTTGGTTTTCAAGATTTTTAAATGCTCATAGATCCACTCGATCCATACTATCGAAGCTTTAAATTTCATAATTAGATGTGAAAAACAAATACTGAGGTTATCACATGAATTGCTGATACTAATACATCATATTTCGACACCATTTGGAGGTAGGCCTTACTTTGATTGTTTATGACTGCAATCTTGTGCAAACCACACCTTATAAAGTATATTTGCTTGTAGGTGCTATTTATACAGGGTTTCATTATTATTTGTAGAAAGAAGGTTGTAATGCGTTGCACCATCTTATTTGGATGGTGCAAAATTGACATGTATTTTAACACTATCAAAATACGACACATTTTGATAATGTCTAATGCCGTCCAAATAAAAAGATTGTTGATTAATGCAGCCGTAGTACTACAAGTAAGGTTGCAATCTTATTCGAACTTTTCCCTTTTCACTCTTCTCTTACGCCGTATGTTATAACGTGTGTGTGTAGTATACTCCTGCCGTACCAAACTGTACATGTACTCCTTTAGGCATAAGAACCACATGAAAGGATCTTCTAGATCCGAAATTCTAGACTCCATTTTAGAATGACTATATGACCATATTAGAAAATAAAATTGAATTTTGAGCTCCAAAACACTTTGATCCGACTATCAAAAAATTAAACGTTCTCTATACAATGTTAAGATATTATTTATGGAGCCCTTTGACCTTTTTCTTGAGATTGGATGTGAGGCAATTACATTGGTCTTCTTAAATTAGTGCTAATGTGGTTTTACCCAGGGGTGTCAATCTTGAATATGCTCTCGAGGAAGCATATAAGCTTTTGGCATTGCTTAAATTAGTATATGGGACTACATCAATTGACTTATGGAAAAAGTTTATATAACGATGTAATAGTGGAACTACGGATGCACCTCAAATATCTATCGGACAAGGTAGTTTTAATATTGAAAAACCTTTTGATTGATCATCTTGACATTGAGATGTATGACCATGAAAAACAAAAAGATTTTAAGTCTAAAAAATAGTGCATTTTACAATATATTATCTATACCATCCATTTTCAAGATTTTCATATGTTTATAGATCTACTTGATTTTAATCATTTTTTAAATTTAAAATTTTATAATTAGATATAAAAATAGATTTTGAGATAATCCTAAAAACATTTTACATCAAAATTATATACTATGATAAAATTTGAAGGTGCACCTTACCTCTACAGCTACGGATGCATACGGACGTATTGCTATAGTATCATATTACACATTGTATATTTATGGCTGCAGTTATTTTATTGACCAAATTCAAAGTTTAAATTATTTTTTTTTTTAATTTTGTGACACATTCAAATTTCAACCTACTTGTATGAAAGGTAAATGGTGTCATTATATACAACCATCCCTTATTATAAACCTAACTAAAAAATTGAGCTTTTTGTTTCAGTACTATTTTATATTGTGTGTGCCAGTTATTTGCTTTATTAAATGCTGCCTCCCAAAAATGTGCTTTAATTTTTGTATACTATATAACCACCATCCTAGCTTTATTATATGCCCCAACCCTAAAAATATGATTAGTTTCCTCAATTTTAAAATGTACGGGTTGTTAAGTTGGGATGGTAGGAGAAAGAATGTTCCTTGGGACACGTACCGGTTAAATCGCTGCCTCTTTTGCTTCGTTTACCATACCGAAGTGGATTATTACCAGCATCGGGACTTGAGACACATTGTAAAGCACCACCCTTTGGACCATCAATCATTGCCTGCCCCTAAACGAAGTACTTTACAAATGGGGCATAAAAAAGACAATAAAAATAGAGATAGGGCACATTTGAGCTCGAGATGGGGCTCATTTGAGCTCGAGATGGGGCTCATTTCAGCTCTCTTGAATCTTGACATTTATATCTCATGCATTGTTTTTTACTTTTTTTTTTTTTTCAAGTATGGATCGGTTGAGTGGATCGGCCTTCAATTAGATCGGTACCGATAGATCGAATTTGTAATCCGACCTAAGGATGAGAAGGGGTCGAGATTGGGAGGGGTCTATGGTCCAAACTTGGTTTTGTTTGAGACCTAGTCAGATAAGCCTTGGCCATGTTTGAGACCTAGTCGGATAAGCCTTGGCCCTGGTTTGATTTGGGCAGGCCTAACAGATTCAAATAAGAAAAATAAAAAAACATAGTTTCATCCGAGCTAGCCCTATCGTAGTTTGGCTAAAGCTTGACCCTCGATCCATGTTTTATGACTTCGGCATTAGTATGTCAAATCCAGGGTAATTGGCCCCATTGTCAACCCTAATTCAACCAAACATGAAAAAAAAGAAAAAATGAAGAAGAAAAAAGAAGTATTATATAGATCCATTTTCTTCCTATATTGTATGGGTGGTGAATGAATTATCAAACAACATAATACACATTGATGGTAGTGCATGTTAGATAAAGTAGGGCTGCCTTCTAGTGTTTAAAAATCCTAAATTGGGCTTTGGATTCGTCAGTTGGTGAACCGTTTTGAGTCCATCGAATTAGGAAATAAATAAATAAATAAACAAGAATTTACGGACAGAGACCCAAAATAACCGCCTATTGTCTGATCTAGATTAGCCAATTATGATCTAATCTACCGCTTTCTAAAGCCTTGTTCCCATTCACTGTTAACTAGTGACTTAAAAATGGTAGGACTTGGAATCTCCCCACAATTCCTAGTTTGAGGAACTCATAATCACTAGATCCTTATGATTTTTAGTTTATTTTTTCCTTTTAAAAAAAAAACCTTGATCTTATGAGGAGTTGCCCAAGTTAGGTAGAGAGAAACAGAATAAGACCCTAATAGTTGGAGTACAGTTTTATTTTTGAAACATTGTTCTCAACAAAATTTTAAAAACACCATGGTTGATTCAGAATGGCCCGATTCTTATGGGGATAGTAGCCAAGCGTGTTCCAAGCCAAATGTCCTTCGAATCACCCGTATCTCCCTAATTTTTCACAAATTTCCAATTTTTTTTAGTAGAAATCACACGTTCAACTAGGACCTAGAGTTGGAGCCCAAGTCCAACTTTTAAAGAAAATTGTTTCATGTTGGTTGGACCGCATTTCTACACATGCGGTCCGGAAAGTTTAAAGTATCCATTTTAAAAATTGATGCAAGTAGGTGTTCCATCTAAACCAATGGAAACTATCTAAAACCAATAGAAACTAAAGGTCCAAATATTTTTTCACTAGAATTAATATTTTAAATTTTTAAATTTTATTTATTTTTGTCATATTCATGATCTCCATGTTAGAACTTCCATGTCCTTAAAAATTAAATCTTAAAATCCATCTAAAAAATAGATTTATTAAAAGGCCCGCATTTGTAGTATATAGGCTTGGCTGCATAGAAACCGGATCCACTTTTTAATCCATTAAAAATCATAGTTAAACAACACTAAATCCATGTCAAGATTTTGAAAATCACTAATTTGGATCAAGATCGACTGACTTGGACTGTGCTTTGTTGGTTGGGGGTCTGGGTTTATGAACCTGATTAATTCCCTGATTCCAGCAAGTGACCAATTCGGCCACCCAATCCAAGCTTTAAATATATTTTGTTTTAGACATCGGATAATCGAATGATTTGGATTGAAAACCCACTAATTGGAAAGGCAATATAGTGCTAGATTGAAATCCGGTTAATTGGAGGGGCAATGTAGGACGGGATTACAATTTATTGCCATTAACTTTGTTAGTAATCTAATTCATCCTGAATTTTTAGTATTTTGACACACTTCAAAACATAAACCGATTTTGGCCTAAAGATCTCGTAGCCATGTTTATCAAATCTTGAGTCGATTACTAGAAATGGCTTGTTATCCCTTTCATTTATTTATTGTTTAGTTACTAGAAGAAGGGGATTAAATAAATCCAGCGGCGTTTTTAAATGCCGAGTCAATGCGAAGGGGTGGGACAGCGTGGCCTGCAGGGAAGTGTGGGGCCCACAGAAGGTGGGGACCGCCCGAGAACCGGCTGTGGACTGCCGTTGACGGCTGTGATCCGGCGGGTTCACCGGTCGCTGCCGCCTGTACCAGCCTGCACACGTCATATCGATGTACCACGCGTCCTGGCCTTTATGAACTTTAGAGAGAAAGTAGAGAGAGAATAGAAAAGGATCGTTAGAGAGTAGAGAGAGAGAGTGATTGCCTCGACAAGCTTGCCCCTGAAAAGGGCAGCGTCGAGGAGTGTTTCTTGAAACGCGAGTAACAAAATGTTTATTGCCCTTCTTTATTTTCATAAATACCAGAAAGGGCCTCCTGTTACCCACCTCACTTCCACATTCCCATTCCCGTTCCCGTTGCCATTTTTAATTACATACCGCGCTACCTCATACCATCAAATTAATTTTAACTTTAAATTATTTATTTTTAACATTTTAGCGGGTCACGGCCCATCGAATTAATTTTAACTTTAAATTATTTATTTTTAACATTTTAGCGGATCACCGCTTTGGACCGATTCATATCCAATTCAGATCATCGATTCAACAATTTGACACCAATTTTGGGTGAATAATCCATCTACCCTATTGATCCAGCTTTTGATTTAATAAAGCAAAATGTGATGGATTGTGTGTTTGATTGATGATGTTGGATCGTACTGCCATGCATTTTGTAAAGGGTGCCGTTCATATAGAGCAGAGGCTCTAAATAATCAATTTAAAGCCTACCTTCAAATAGCATTGAAAAATATGGTTTTAATATTAAAAAGTTTTACGATAGCTTTAAATTATATGTTTATTTTTTGTTATAAAATTTAAAGTTTTAAAAATAATGTAGATCGAACAGATATTTGAATGTGGGCTCTAAATTAAGATTTTCCGTCAATTTTTAAGATTTTCAAGTTTTCATACATCTGCTTGATCTACATTATTTTTAAAGCTTTAAATTTTATAACTAAAAATCAAAATATTATTTAAAGTTATTTTTAAATTAAAATATAATTTAAAGCTATTTAAAAATCTTAAAAATTAAAGATAAAAAAATACGTTATAAGATGCATTATTTTCAAAACTTAAATTCCATTTTTTTTTTTTCATGTCTAAACATGGTTATGTGAGATCACCGAATGGATGAGATTTGAGAATCAAAACAACCTCCTCTTCCGGTAAAAGTTTTGAAGCAAGCTTTAATATGAAGCCCAATATAAAATTTTCCCTTTTGTATAAATGTTCAAATTATCTACGTGGGACCCAACTATATTAAGGCTTCCTTATAAAATGACAAATTTATAATGTTCCTTTGATGAATGAGGGGCAGAAGGGTCATTTAATGGAGCATGGTAATGTCCAACGGTCGTTAAGATGCTCGGATAGGGCTGTTTGAGTCATTTTCGAAATAGTTAATGCATCAGAGTTTAAATGTCTCTTCTGAGAGCGAAGAATTAGGCTTTTAGCGGCTCCCGAGGCATGTAATGTTTTAGAGAGAGAGAGAGAAAACAAGCGCAGGTTTGATAACCTCCTCTCTTACGTCTTTAAACACTGCAGCTTTTTACGACGCCTCTCTCTGCTCACTAATAAACCAACCAACTTTTCTTCCCCTGCATTTTCTCTCTCTAGACTCTTTTCTCTCTCTAAGCTTCCTTTTCTCTCTCTAAAATTTTATCTCTCTAGACTCCCTTCACTCTCTTGTTTTCTTTGTGAATTTTATAAGAAGAGAAAACCAAACTTTGATATTTTGTTTCCATTGTAATGTGACTCTTCCTTGCTGTGTTTGTAAAATGAAATTGGAATAGTTAACCGGACATGGATTTAGAAGGCAGTTTAATTGGGTAGACATATCAATTCAATTGTTTTAATCGGGCAAGTCCCTAGTGGTCACAATAGTGTTGAAAAAATAAAATAGATAAAAAAAAATCTATTGAAAAAAATATAAAGATTTATTAAAATAAAATATATTAAAATAAAATTAAAAATTAATGAAAAATAAATTTTAATAATTGATATTTTAATTAATGTGAGTTTTAACAACAAAAGAAAATTTTAATCTTTGTTATAATATAAACAATATTAAAAATGTATTATAAATCAAAATTTTTATTTTTAAAATTTATATAAATTTTTATTAATTTTTTTTAAAAAATACCGATCAACCACTAAATCCATCTAAAACCAAAAAACCAGACAGTTAACCGTTGGATTTTTTAACAATGCTCTCGTCACTAGAACACACCGACCTTTTCCTTATCATTAATTTTCTCTCTCTAGCCTCCCTCTCTCTCTAAAAGTTCTTATTCCCTTCAGTCTCTCTTGCTGTCAAATTGTTTCTTAAAAAACACACCCACCTCGCAATTTCTCTCTCCTAAGTCGAACGAACCCACTTCTTCGCAATCGATTATTTTCTCTCTCTAAATTCCCTCTCAAATTACCTCATTCATTGCGATTCTCTCACTTGCTGTTCCCTATTCTCTCTCCTCTGACACACACGGCACCACCTTTCCTTTCCTCCTCTCTCTCTCTCCGTAATCTCCTGCATTTTTTGGTTTCCCCTGCTTCGCTCGCCACTTCCTCTCTCTATATTCTTTTATTTTCTCTCTCTAACTTTTATCTCCTATTTTTTTCCTCCGCCTCCTCTTCCGGCCTATCGGGCAAAGGCGAGTGCGCTGCTCGTACGATCAGGCCATGGCATGGGGATGTGCGCACCGGCTGCGGCAGCGTCGCCGATACCGCCTCTGCCCAACTCCGGCGTACGGACAGTTTCGTGGCTTCGTCCGTACCTGGCGGACTCATAAACTCATCGTGCCCACTCTCTCTCTCTAACTTCCGACTCACGCCAAATGACACGCTGCTCTGCTCCTCCCTCTCTCTCTCTCTCTCTCTAGACTCAGAGCTTTGTTCCTCTCTCTAGCTCTGGCTCTCTCTCTAGACTCAGAGCTTTGTTTCTCTCTCTAGCTCTGGCTCTCTCTCTTCGCTCGATTTCTTGACTCGCTATGGCCGTAACACGTGTTCTTTCTCTGCCATTTCCTCTCTACTCTCTCTCTAGACTTTGGCTATGCTTCTCTTTAGCTCTGCTGCCTTTATTCTATCTACCTCTGCCTCCTCTCTTTCTCTCTCTAGCTCTGGTTCCTTCTCTCTTTTTCTCTCTAGCTCAAGCTCCATGACTATTAACCCATGGTTTCCTTCTTAAGCCACTGTTTAACGTTTAGTGCCTCTCTTGGTTCCTCTTCTCTCTCTCTATCTTTCTCTCTGTTTTGCAAGAGGAGGATATTTGATTGTTAAATCGTTTCTTCCTATCTCTGGTTAGTGTCTTAACACCTCTCTTTCTATCTCTTTCTCTCTCTTCCTTGCTTACATTGTCTTTTCGTACGCGCTCGTTCTCTCTTCTGTCTTTCTCTCTCTTGTTTCTACCACATTGTTACTTAGGGGATTTGCATAGTGTCATGGCGCGCTTGTTATGGAGAGAGAAGATGGAGGGTTTCACTGCAATGGTGGTGCTCTTAGTGTTTTTACAGGCTCTCTCTGCTCAATCAGACGAAGGTCTGAGCTCTCTCTCTCTATCTCTTCTCTCTTTTATTATATAATCTCTTTTCTTGCTGTGTTTTTTTTGGAGGAATCTGCTATTTTTGGGTAATGGGTTTAGAGAGAGAGAGAGTTGGCGGAGGTTTTTAAGGGCTGATGTTTCGAATTTGGTCGTGAGTTGCAGGGAGAGCTTTGCTATCTCTGAAAGCGTCTTTCAGCGATGTGGCCAACGTTCTTCTTGACTGGAATGAGGATTCCATTGATGACCATTGTTCATGGCGTGGGGTTTCTTGCGATAACGTTACATTCGACGTTGTTTCTCTGTATGTTCCATGTCCACTGCTCTTACTTCTGCTCTTACTCTGGTTTTGGGCTCTTCCCCAATGTGTTTACAGAGAGAGATTTTCTCTTATTGCTATCACTTTGATGAACGCAGGAATCTTTCGAATTTGAATTTGGGTGGGGAGATTGCACCATCAATCGGGGATTTGAGGAACTTGCAGTCAATGTATGTAAAAATTGCTTGTTTTTTGTTGAAATATATCTGATGCTGACATTGTTTATGTGGTCTATGAGTTTGGTTTCGTCTTTTACGGTTTTGATTTCTTTCTTTATAATGCAGTGATTTCAAAGGCAATCACTTAACCGGTCAGATTCCTGACGAAATCGGCAACTGTCAATCCCTCAAGCTGCTGTAAGTTTTATTTTCCTACATTTTTTATTTAATATTCAAGAAATGTTAGAGGCACTAGTTTACTTTTTCTGGCTTTTTATGTTAAAAAATGTTATCCTTATTTAGCAGCTCTAAAATATTGTATTTGTTTTTATTTCGGAACGAGCACAAAGTAGCACATCAAACGTTTCCCCTAACTATTTGCCAATAGAAGTTCCTGTGTCAAACTTCGGCGTAATTGCCAATTTTTGCATGTAATATCTCTTTCCTGAAAAGATTTGCTCCTTATTTGAAATTTTTTATTCTAAGAGAATCGTTACAGTAAGGTTTTTTATGATAATGGATTGATTGAATTTTTGGTTTGCTTGTGCAGGGACTTGTCATCGAACGCTCTTTATGGGGACATCCCATTCTCCATCTCCAAGTTGAAGCAGCTTGAAGAACTGTCGGTTTCTCTTCGCTTCTTTAGAAATCATTTCTCTAGTTGTTGGTTCATTTTCCATGATGCTTATAAGACTGCAGTTCAGTGTAGGAGATGCTGTTTATGCGGATTTGATTTTATACAATGCCTCTCTTTCATTGCAGAATTTTGAAAAACAACCAGTTAACTGGCCCAATACCTTCCACACTGTCGCAGATCCCAAATCTAAAGACATTGTAAGTGAACATTTCTGAGTATTAACTGCATTGTTTACTAGATTCCAACTGTAGCATTTATTTGTTCATGTCTATCTAGCCTCTATTAATGAAAATTAGTTCAATTTGGATCCATTTTACATTTTACTAAGTTCCCTATTGAGACCATTTAGATTAGGGCCTTACTCTATTGAATGGATATCTTGGAATCTAAGATGTGAAACTTGAACTTGTAGATGCATGTGTTTCTTCTAATGCTTCAGTATTTTGTTTCCATAAATTCGGTCTAGACAACTTTCAGGATGCCATTTTTACATTACTATTTTCCATGAAGGAGCTATAATCGTCTTGCAAAAATGGAGTCTGTTCATACAAATTAGTATTTTCAAACAACAAATCCACTCTTTTATGTTTGTTGTAATAATCTTGGCTTGTAGCTGCATGTTATGATTTTTGGTTTTCATTTTCTGGGAAAAACTATGATGGCCTTGTTTAATGTCATCTGTACAAGCAAATCTTGTGTTGCTTATTTAGGGATTTTAGTTCTTGCTTTGATGTGACATTGAGCTTCTTTGATTGCTTGATGGCATAAAGGGATCTAGCACAGAATCGGCTTATTGGGGATATACCGAGATTGATATATTGGAATGAAGTACTGCAATATCTGTGAGTGGTTTTGTCTCTCTTATGCGCCAATTTGTTCTTTGCTACTTTTGTAAACGTCTTTATTTTTTGTTCTTTGCCCTTATGGTACCTATTTTTTTTCAGGGGATTACGAAGCAATGTTTTGACAGGAACATTGTCTCCTGATATGTGCCAGTTAACAGGGCTGTGGTACTTGTAAGTGACTAAATTCTTGATGAATTATCTTTGCATTGTTTACTTTTCAGTTTGGGTTATGTATTTAATATTTTTGTTTAGCAGCCATCTTTGCAAATTAACGAACTAAATTTATTGTCATAGTTATCTGTGGTATGAATTATTTAGCTTTTCGATCTTCTCATTTGCATCACCCTGATTGGCTTGCAGTGATGTGAGGAGCAATAACCTGACTGGAACAATTCCGGACAGTATTGGGAACTGTACCAGCTTTGAAATATTGTATGCTGTTTGCTTAATCTATACATTTTACAGAACATATTTGAGTCAAGCCTGTAATTGTTTTTCTGATTCTTTACCCTGAACTGTGCTGTCCAGGGATGTTTCGTACAATCAATTAACTGGTGAAATTCCCTACAACATTGGCTTTCTTCAAGTAGCTACATTGTATGACTTCTTCATTGAACTATTACATATGTGTTTTTATCTTTCCTCTCTTGATATAATCGGGATGCTTAATGAATGATCAATGATTTTTCTATTGATGCTTTTAATTATGATGAGTTTAAAACCTAGCAAAAGTTTACCGTTCACTGATGGTCAGCATATGTTGACGTTGGTTTTGTTTTACAGGTCTCTTCAGGGAAACAGGTTAAGTGGAAAGATTCCTGAAGTGATTGGCCTCATGCAGGCTCTAGCTGTTCTGTGAGTATAGTCTGTAGCTGCATAGTTCTGGTGATAATTGTTGTCTAAGCATAATGTGCTGCAGTTCATTTTTTATAATGGGTTGAGTACATAGCTTTGTGTTTCGGAGCTCCTGCTGTCATCTATGGACATGTAATTCTAACATCACCTCCATTTGATTCAGGGATTTAAGTGAGAATGAATTGGTTGGAACAATCCCTCCAATCCTTGGCAATCTAAGTTACACTGGAAAATTGTAAGTTGCCTGAAGCTACTTTTTGGAAAGTATGTATCATTTGAAGTTATCTTTTGTGGCCTGCACTTATTGTTGCAGTAAGTTGGTTTCTTTTTCTCTTGTACAGGTATCTACACAGTAACAAACTTACCGGGCACATACCACCAGAGCTGGGGAATATGACAAAACTTAGCTATTTGTGGGGAACTGCTTACTTTTCGTTCTGTATTTTGGTCTTAGTTGGAACTGGATTTTTGTTTTATGGTTTATTTTTTTGTTTCCATGGACAGGCAATTGAATGATAATCAACTGGTTGGTGGGATTCCTCCAGAACTAGGGAAGCTTGAAGAGTTATTTGAGTTGTAAGATATGCAGAAATTTATCCTATTTGAGCTTTATAGTTTCCCAAGAAGTCTGCTTATTTAAGTCTCTTTGATGATGTAAATTTCAGACTAATTGTTTATAGAAATTGTCATATTTTGTTTTAGGAATCTTGCCAATAACTATTTGGAAGGACCCATACCTGAGAACATAAGCTCCTGCACAGCCCTAAATCAATTGTGAGTATCTCTTGCTTGGACGGTTGGACCACATTTAAGTTTTACGCTGAATTTTCACTTATGTGGAATTTTGTTTCAGCAATGTTCATGGAAATTCTTTGAATGGTACCATCCCTTCTAAGTTTGAGAACTTGGAATCCTTGACTTATCTGTAAGTACCACATCTCATTTCTTCATTTAATTATGTGCAGAGGCCAAGATATATGTGTAGGTATTTATATTACTTCATGCCCTCTGGATATTTTGAAAATTTATAGGTTGTGTTTCTTTGATGTCTTGGATTTCTATGGGCTATCTTTTGGTTAATTCTAAGCTGTGTTTTGTAGGAATCTCTCATCTAACAAATTCAAAGGAACAATTCCTGTAGAGCTGGGGCGCATTGTGAATCTTGATACCCTGTAAGTTGTTAATAGTTGTGATAAATATGGTTCCATTTGCATTTTTGTCTGTCCATCTAATTGTTGTGACTGTTGTTTTTTTATGATTTTGACATCAGGGATCTCTCTGACAATGACTTCTCTGGGTCAATTCCATCCTCTGTTGGTGATCTTGAGCACCTTCTTGAATTGTTAGTATTGTATTCATTTCTGATAGAGAAACTTGTTTATGTTAGGACGGACTATAGGACAATAACTTTTGCAAGAAAATGAAATAAAAGTAATTTGAAGGGCAATCAATTTTCTCAAACTGCTGCTTTAAGCATTTATATAAGGGCCAAGTAATTTGAGTTTATGGGCTAAGCATTTTTTTTTTTTAATGTACCATAGAAACTTGAGCAGGAACCGTCTTAATGGGTATGTGCCATCCGAGTTTGGGAATTTGAGAAGTGTTCAAGTCGTGTAAGAATGCCATTCATTGCTTTGTTTTCATCCATTCTTACAGTAGCTAGTTTTGTTTGTGTTTCAGTCTATACTCTTGTACAAATATTGCTACTAATTGCACCTTTACCTTTATGTTTTAGTGATCTTTCTTGCAACAAATTGGTGGGTGGGATTCCTCCAGAGCTTGGTCAGTTGCAGAATATTGGCTCTTTGTAAGCCCTTCTTCCAATGTGCCTATGAGTTTTGTTTTCTTGTTTTTTAACCTCTCTCTTTGTGGTGATTAGATAGAGCTCAGTGGTTTGTTTTCCTGGTTTTCTTCTAGGATTCTGAATAATAATCAACTGCATGGAGAAATACCTTCACAGTTGGCTAATTGCTTCAGCCTTAATACTTTGTGAGTGTTTGGGCTCCTCTATTTCTCTCTCTCATTCAGAATTATTGAGGTTCGATGGATTTCTTTCTTATTATTTTTTTATATTTTGTAGGAATCTCTCATATAATAACCTATCAGGGAGTGTACCAGATTTGAAGAATTTTTCGCAGTTTTCACCTGAAAGGTTTCTGATGAATTCATTGTATTTTGAAATTTTTTGTTATGCAGTAAGACCTGTATTGAGGTTCTCGTTTTTCTTTGTCTCCAGCTTCTTGGGAAACCCTTTGTTATGTGGCAACTGGTATGGATCTTTCTGTGAGGTTTACGGCCGAGATTCTAAAGGTGAGAAATTGACTACTTTGGAATCTTCACTGTAGTAGTCTACTGTGGTTTTGTACTGATTGTTCTCTGATTTTCAGTTGTGATTCCAAGAGCTGCTGTTGTTTGTATAACCTTGGGCTCCATCGCACTGCTAGTCATGGTTGTTGTTGCAATTTACCGGTCGATTCAGCCGAAGAATTTCACAAAAGGATCAAAGATAACCACCCAAGGCAAGTTTCAAGGTTAGGCATTGTATTTTATAGTATGCACTATGAACTATGGTATACTTGTAGTCTTTTGGGGTCATCAGCATTACTAGAGGAATTGATTGTTGGTGATTTTGCGTGAATGGATCCACTAGGGTTGTCATATCGTTTCCTAATTGAATTGTGATGTCTTCAATTAGACTATAAAAAATAATTGGTTCATGGTTTAATTGAGCTTTTAGAATTTTTGGTGGCTTTGCTTAAAGACCTGTGTTTGAACGATGGGCAATCCAGATCAGGATCTGTAGGAAACCTTCTTTCTGCCTCACTGAAACTGCGAATCGATCCATTTAAATGGACTAGCTTGGCTCCGTAGGTGGGTCTGTCAGGGTACTGAGTAATCTGGTTTGGCTAAATCGTAAACTTCCCATTCAGTTCAGTTTTTAAATATTTTTTAATTTTATATTGTTATAGAATGAAAATAGTATTTTAATATTCTCCCAATACTAATCCTTCTGGTTCACCTAGAAGAAAATCTACTAAATTGTACCATTTTGGTGTTGTTGCATTTGTTTTAGGTCCCCCTAAGCTTGTAATACTTCACATGGACATGGCTGTCTATACCTATGAAGACATAATGCGGTTTACTGAGAATTTGAGTGAGAAGTTCATTATTGGCTATGGGGCTAGCAGTACTGTTTACAAGTGCATGCTGAAGAACTCCAAGCCATTGGCCATAAAGAGAATTTACACTCAGTATCCTCATAACATTCGTGAGTTTGAGACCGAACTTGTAACCATTGGTAGCATCCGGCACAGGAACGTTGTCAGCTTGCATGCCTACTCTCTCTCCCCTCATGGCAATCTTCTCTTTTATGACTATATGGAAAATGGTTCTCTCTGGGATCTCCTTCACGGTATGTAATGGCAATTGATAATGTTTGCTCCCACTTTCTTTGTAAAGTCCCTGTTGGTTTCATTTGCATGAATGTGCTGTGTGTGTGTGTGTGTTGGAGGACCGCAAGTTAGTGGGCCATGGGAGGAGGGAATTTGAGCATGTTACATTTTTTTCTTTAGAGAAAGTGCCGAGGGTTAAACTTATCTCTTTGTGATGGTTTTTTTAATTCTGTGTTCAATGGTTTGAGTTATTTCAGGGCCCTCAAAGAAGGTGAAACTGGATTGGGATGCTCGGCTAAAGATAGCAGTAGGTGCTGCTCAGGGCCTTGCTTATCTCCACCATGACTGCAGCCCCAGGATAATTCACAGGGATGTGAAGACCTCCAATATACTTTTGGATGAGAACTTTGAAGCTCATCTCTCTGATTTTGGGATTGCAAAATGCATTTCTTCTGCAAAAACTCATGCCTCGACCTATGTGATGGGCACCATTGGTTATATTGATCCAGAATATGCTCGAACCTCAAGGCTGAATGAGAAGTCTGACATTTACAGCTTTGGGATTGTTCTTTTGGAGCTGCTTACTGGGAAGAAGGCTGTTGACAATGAGGCGAATCTGCACCAACTGGTTAGTATCGTTTTCTTTATTGCAAACAGAAATCCTCCTTGTTATAGTTGTTTTTCACCGTCTTCTAGTTGGGTTTTTCCTGAGATTTTCATTGGACTCTTTTGAAAATATTGGATTTGCTCAGGGAATTCCATTGAAAATCTCAGAGACGAATAGTTACAAGTTAAATGTAGCTTTTCAAAGGAGTTGGGAATATGTGAAAAAAGGACAAATAAATGAAACTTAATCTTATAAATTTCCTGTGATGATGATATTCTGATACACTTTTTTTTTTGTATATTATCCAGAGTTCAAATGGTTTTATTGTGAACTTAAATGTTGGATAGAGCGAAACTAGAAGAATACCAGAGTGTCATTGAATGTGTATATTTAAAAGATTTTCCTTCATTTTCAATCCACTCTTAGAAATTTGGTATATTTTTTGTTTCTTATTGATGCGGTCTATAATGCAGATCCTATCGAAAGCAGATGATAACACTGTAATGGAGTCCGTGGATTCAGAGGTATCTGTGACCTGCACCGACCATAATCTTTTAAGGAAGACCTTCCAACTTGCCCTGCTCTGCACCAAGTGCCAGCCGTCAGAGAGACCCACAATGCAAGAAGTCTCTCGAGTTCTTCTCTCCCTTCTTCCTCCTCCCCCTACCTCTACTACCAAGCCTTCCTCAACATCAAGCAGGCTCGTTATGACCTATAGCCAATACATAGATGAGTACTCTGATGTTAAAAAAGAAGCTGTAGCCGGGAATTTGACCCACAATAGCACGACTGACCCTCATTGGTTTGTGAGGTTTGGTGAAGTCATCTCTCAAAACACTCTTTGACCAATCCATAGAAACCGAATAGGGGTGGCTCACAGGTTTTGTTGAAGATATAGAGCTTTTGGCTATATAGGATCTGATGGGTAGAAATTTTTGGTTTTTATGTCGAAATTTTACCTGTTGCTTTAACGTGGGGGTCTCGGAGTGTCACGGGTGGCCTTAATCTGTTCTAATTTTGTAGAATTTACAGATGATTGAAACTCTAATGACTTTTGTTATTTTGGAGTACATGAAAGAAATTGAACTTGTTTGTAATGATCAAATACAAGAAAGAAAATTGTACTTGTCTGCGGATCAAGTACATGAAAGAAATTCTGCTTGTTTATGTTCTGAAAGAAATTCTGCTTGTTTATGTTGTTGGGTGTTGGGTATGGTGGTTGAATTTGGTTTTGTGAATGGTCTCTCGCTCATTTTGTTGTACATAATGCCTGAGGCAAGCTGTTTGAAAACCTGCAAGTTTTGCTCGAGAGAAGGGACATCGCAGATATGGAGGGTTATAATGGGGAAGGATATGGCAGATATGATGCAAGAGATTTTATGAAAGGGAAGTGCTTTTAATATGTGGCCCATCGACTGGCTTTGAGTGGAAGAAATTAAAGAAATTCCAACTCATTAACCCGTGAAGTGGGAACATTTCAGTCACCTACTCCGGGTTTCCTGCGCCACAAATGCTTGCCCTTCTCCATCACCCACTTCACGTGATCTGTTAGCCCCCCTTTAAATTGGCCATGAACATTGATTATTGCCCCTTTGCTTGCAAAGAAGTACATAGTACGTCTCGGGTTATTTTTATTTTTTATATCTAAAGATAAATAGAACAAAGTGGTGGATTAGGATTCGTATAGCCGAGCTGTGATGATGATAATGATATTTAAATCTCGTACCGAATTTTATTTGAGTGATATTGGGGTAGAATTGCCATTTACTCCTTTCGGCAAAGTACCACTTAGATTGAGGACTCCAAAATTCGAAATTTGGATGCTCTCAATAAATTAACCTCCAATAAAAAAAATCGGAGGTCTACCTTCCTTGCACTAGAAAAAAAGTGTCTTGAGATTGAATATAGACCATCCAAAATTTTATAGACCATCCAAAATTTTAGGTGGTGGGATTTAAGTATTAAAAAAACTCAAATTTCAATGAAATGGGGGGATTTGAGTACTAAAAACTTAAATTTTAAATTTTTTTTTTGACTATTCATATACTGTTTCCAAATTTTTCAAATTTAAAAAATCTTACCAAATAGGTCTTTTCACTAAAAGAGTAGAAGTATACTATGCTCTAGAGGGAGCATAGTATGCTGCTGAATATTAGTGCCTATTATTCTATTATTCCATTATTCTGGGATGAAGTTTCTATAAAGTATGTGCTTAATTAAAACAAAATAAATCCTCATCTCAAATTCTTGTCTGAAAGTACTTTCAACAATGAAAATTTTTATGATGGCTCAAAAATCAATTTCCAACGCTGACAATAAAATATGAAACTAAAAAAGTATTAAGATCTTGTGTAGATCTATTAACACTCTTTTTTTGGTGAAATACCTGATTTAGATAATTTCTTACAATATATACTATTTTTAGATCTTGAAATTCTAATTTTTTTTCACAACCATAACGTTCAAGCAAAGGAGTTCAAGCAAAGAAGCAAAAGTTTTCCAACACTTGATTACAATTTTCGATGAGCTTTTGAGGTGAGGCTTTTACTTATTTTGATAGGGCTGCAGCCCTATCAAACCATTTTCCATTTTTCTGAAAGGTCTTAAATAGTTGGGCCTGTGGCTTTATGATATTGGGTCGAATTGCACCTCAAAACCCCCTTGGAAATTGCGGTTCTGTTACCCGTATGGTTTTCTAGCCGACAGTTTTGAGGTGTGGCTTTATAAGCTGCAGGCCTACAAAATATTTTCCCCTCTTTGGAATCGTAAATGGCCAGAGCATATGATATGCTCCCAAGGGAACAAATTGTTCATCTGCTTCATTTACCCTGCAAGATTTTTGGGATCTGAAAATTTAGGATCTTTTCAATATCATTAGATAATTGTTTTTTTAAAAAAAGAAATTGGTTTTGAGCTCTTATAACTCTTAAACATGTGCCGATAATTGGGCGGCTCATAGAGTGTCTACTAAAATTATCGGAGTTAAGTCTCTAGGTAGTAGAGGATACATCCTCAAAATATGGGGTCCAAAAACAAGAGATCATCTACAAAGCGACTATCTACCTTTGGAAAAAGTTTATATAAGGTCGAAACCTTAAAATATAGAATTACAGAGGCACTTAAAATATACATTGAAGAATGTTGTTTTAATGTTAAAAGATCCTCTAATAGGTCATCTCAACATTTAGATGTATAAATATAAAAAAAAATTAAAAATTGAGTCTCATAAATAGTGTATCTTGCAACACATTATCTAGACCGTCCATTTTTAAAATTTTCACATGTTTATAGATCTACTTGATTTTAACCGCTTTTGAAGTTTTAAATTTTATAATTAGATATGAAAATAGATTTTCAGTTAATCCTAATAAATTTTTATATCAAAATTGCATGTTATGATAAAATTTGGAGGTACATCTTAATTGGATTGTTTAAGGTTGCAACCGTAAAGAAACCACACCTTTTACCTTTTGTATAAAGAGGTCACAACTATTCTCCATCATTATATATAAAATATGATGGCTTGAGGTGAGTCACAAAGTTTGATATATATATATATATATATATATATATATATATATATATATATATATGGGACGTTTAATCAATGACACTCTTACAACTACCCTTTTTGAAATATTGAAGACAATTATTGCGACCTCCTTGTACACAAAGTAAATGATCTTTTGTAGACAATCCCGTAAAAAATACCTCTAGCTTCATATTTGATCGATGGAGTAATCAATTAGATTGGTCTTGTGGAAGCATAAAATAATTTGGCGTTAGTGCCCATCCAAGCCTTTTTTTTTTTTTCTTTTTTTTTATGAGAATTTTTTGATAGGGAGCTTAATACAGAAAGGGTGCAGTTGGCATATGAATGCATCCGTAGCTACAGAGGTAAAGTGCACCGTCAAATTTTATCATGGTATATAATTTTGATGCAAAATGTTCTTAGGATTATCTCAAAATCTATTTTTATATCTAATTCTAAAATTTTAAATTTAAAAATGGTTAAAATCAAGTAGATCTATAAACATATGAAAATCTTGAAAATGGATGGTGTAGATAATATATTGTAAAATGCACTATTTCTGAGACTTAAGATCTTTTTATTTTTCATGGTCATACATCTCGATGTCGAGATGATCAATCTAAGGGCTTTTCAACATTAAAACTACCTTTTTCTATGGATTTTTGCAGTGCATCCGTAGTTCTACATTATAAGGTTTCATTCTTATATAAACTTTTTCTATAAGTAAAATATCACTTCAAAATAGTTCAAAAACCCTCAAATGGACAATCCGGACTTGACCATTATTATTATGAAAGAAAATTAGGATTTAAAACTCTAAAAATAGTGTATATTGTAACACATCATCTAGACCGTCCATTTTACCCTAAAAAGAAGTGCTTACTGATCCCTAAGAACAGTACCATTTTTTTAGCTTCAATTTTCATATTCACTGTTGGAATTGATTTTAAAATTATGACAATTTCCAATGGCCAAAGTACTTATTGGATTAAGATTCGTGAAGGGGCTCAACTTTGTTTTCATAAAGCCCCCCTATAAAAAGTGTATCCTTTCTTTTTTCTCTTTTAAAAAGGATCAAATTTTTGTAAGGTCTAGAATTTATGAAAACAATATCGAGCCTCACTGCAAATCCTCTAGACAACACTTGTAGCAATAGAAACATGCCATATAATGGTTTTAAAATCAATTTCCAATATCTGTAGACACTTATTTTAAAGCGACTGGACAGTATAGATAATTTGTTACACTACACTATTTTCAGAGCTTGAAACCTTAATGTTTTAGCAACCGTAATTTTCAAGCCAAGATGATCGATGTAAAGGTTTTCGAGAATTGAAAATTTTGATCAAGTGATGAGATGAGGCTATTTTGATAGAGCAAACCATTTTCCATTAAAAATTAGTTATAGCATTAGTATGTGAAGGGCTAGTTGAGGGATACCCACTCACAAGAACTCTACATGCCATGAACAGAAGGGGTAATTTTGTGATCAGCTAAAATTTAATGACTATTTTGCATCTCTTTTTTGAGGCCACTGTTCCCTTACTCGTGACTGAAAATCACCAGCCTCATATTACTTAATTTATATGTCCTCTGCAACTCTCACACTTCACTTTTCATGCAAAATCTCCATCATCACCAATTTTTAGAGAGAGAAAGAGAAATAATTTTTAGAGAGAGAGAGAGATGACCACAAAGCCGAGCCCTGGTAATGACGAGCCATTTGTAGATATCCATGAACTCTACACTGAAGAAGTAAGAGATAAGGAAATGAAGCCAGATAAATATTGCAGGATCCATAAAGACAAAGGTCAGCATCATATAGGCAAGAACCATCATCATCATCACAATGGCGTCAAATTCACCAGGCAAGTCTCTCTAGAAACCGGATTCTCTGTGTTCGGTAACTGCACGAATAAGGAAGAGAGGAGGAGTAAGCTTTTGACGAGAAGCGGGAACAGTTTTGGAGAGTTTCGGGGCGCTGCGAGAGTTACCGATGTGAGGAGAGGGGAATTCAACTTGTTTAGGACTAAAACCACACTCAGTAGGCAAAATTCTTTGCTTCCATTGAGAAAATTAGCGGAGCAAGATGTGCACCACCACCACCCACCGCTTCCACAGGCTGAAGAAGATGTTGATTTGGAAGTACCCGCCGGAAGGTACTTTGCGGCCCTGCAAGGGCCCGAGCTCGATGAAGTCAAGGTAATGAGAAGTTCTTTCATGGAGAGAGAGATAGACTCTTTAGGGGTCTGGGGAGCAAGAACCACTTTGAAATTGAGATCAAATGTTGGCAAATATTCCATCCATAAAATTCAGAGAAATACTATTAATGTAATTTAGGGACTGTTTGAATGACAAATTATATTATCAGTAGACTATCCTATCTAGAATTAATATACTCTAAGAAATATTATTTTGTTAGTTGTTTAATATATACCATTATAATATTTGGCAATTTTCATCAATTGTTAGCTATTTTTGGCTTAAAAAAGAACTGAATTTCAGTAAATTACTTCAGATAATTTTATGATAGACACTGCCAAATATTAAATAATTTATTATCAAAATTAATTTGATTGAAACAGATGATAAGTTTATTTAGCAGAAGAGTATATTATAATATTTTTATCGTGACAATAGCATGATACAAGATGCATGGGAGTCGTTTTTCCAATCAACTCCATCATACTCCACTATTGTTTAATGTTTACTCAATTGAATCTTATTCTTCCCTTTTTGATAATATATAATTTCTCGTCTTCTTAATTTTCCCATCATACTAATTATAAAAATGCATCCAAAAAATTCCTCATCCCTAAATTCTTGTCCTCTCAATTTTTCATATCTAATTCACACCCCTTACTTATATTTATTTTAAAAAAAATCCAAATTTCAATTTTCATAATATTGGATATAGAAATAACTCCTTCAAGCTCTTATCAACTAAATTCTTGTCCTCTTAGCAACGTCTCAAGATTTTCCTTTTCTAGTTCTGAACTCTTGTATCAATGTGTGCATATTTGCACGACCAAAACGTTGATAAGAGGCGTCAACCATTTTGTCTTTTTGAATTAAGGCGCACCTCAAAAAGCCCACAAGTTGTTTGGATGCTGAAAAACCCTGCGATTGATCATCTCGAGTTTGAGATACAATTGAAAATTAGAATTTCAAAATTTAAAATTAATATATCTTGTAACACATTATTTTGATTGTTTAACTTCAATGTTTTTAAATGTTTATAGATATGTTTGACCCGCACCACTTAAATTTCATAATTAAAGTTGGAAATAGATTTCCATTTGGGTTTCTGGCACTGGAATTGCGTCTTCCGAACAAAGTTTAGAGGTTCCATCTCATCTGATGATCGAGAAGTTTTACAGGATTCGGAGGACATACTCCTTCCAAAAGATGAGCTGTGGCCTTTCCTCCTCCGCTTCCCGATCGGTTGCTTCGGTATCTGTCTCGGTCTCGGTAGCCAAGCCATCTTGTGGAACACCCTCTCCACCAGCCCCGCCACCCGCTTCCTCCACATCCCCCCTTACCCCTCGCTCGCCCTCTGGCTTCTCGCCCTCATGACCCTCATCGTCGTCTCCTTCGCTTACATTCTCAAGTCGGCCTTTTACCTCGAAGCTGTACGCCGAGAATACTACCACCCGGTCCGAGGAAACTTCTTCTTCGCCCCGTGGATTGCTTCCATGTTCTTGGCCATTGCTGCACCGCCCCTCCTCACGCACGGTCCCCCTCACCCCGCCCTATGGTGCGTACTGATGACCCCAGTGTTTTTGCTCGAGGTTAAGGTGTACGGGCAGTGGCTCAGCGGAGGGAAGAGGAGACTGTGTATGGTTGCAAACCCCTCGTCTCATCTCTCGGTGGTCGGAAACTTCGTCGGGGCAATATTGGCTGCTAAGGTTGGGTGGGAGGAGGCCGGAAAGTTCTTTTGGGCAGTTGGGTTTGCACACTATTTGGTTGTGTTTGTGACTTTGTATCAGAGGTTGCCCACAAGCCATGTTTTGCCAAAGGAGTTGCACCCTGTATACTCCATGTTTATAACTGCACCAGGTGCAGCGAGTGTAGCATGGGAGGCCATCTATGGTGAGTTTGATGGGATGGCAAGAACCTGCTTTTTTGTGGCTTTGTTCTTGTATCTCACACTCGTCGTTCGCATCAACTTTTTCAGGGGATTCAGGTATCTTCTTCATTTTCTACGCCTTTCTTATAATTTTATAAATTTACAGCCATTTATGTACGGACACCTTTCTTGTCCGTATATCGTCATCGTGTTATTTTATTCATAAATTACGGGAGCACCTGGATTTTGTTTTGTTTTTTTTTTTATATCTATCCGACAATAACAATACCGGATAGAAAAAACAAATATCTTTAGTTTGACTCCTCCATCTGAATTACCCAAAACAAATATTTCGTGAGTAAGGTCTATTTTTAAGGCAGTACCCCTAGGAAAATGATGTTATGTGTACTTCTTTAACTCCATGTTTTTACAAATCCTATTTGATTGGTCAAATTGAGGTGGCACATGAGAAACATATAAAAAATAAACGGTGAATGCAAGTACTTTTATATATATATATATATATATATATATATGCAGGGATGGTATAAAATGAGGTCATTTATCGTTAAAATAAAGAGATCAAAACTATGGAAAAGTATATAGTGAGACTATTTATTTGTGGTATACGGTAGTCACAATTAATCTTGACCATTAAATGAAAATTTAGTGGCTGCATTTATTTCATTGACCAAGGTCAAAGTCTAAAATAATTTGTTTCAAACTTTATGACACATCTAAACTATCAAATTTTACACCGGATGGTTGTAAGTAATCGTGAACTCCTTGTATCCAAGGTAAATGGTCTTATTGTATACAATCCTCATAATTATTTATAAACATCTGATGTGAAATCTAGAAGCTTAGGTATTTCAAAAGATTTGAAAATATTTGTGTGGAACTTTGAATAAAATATAGCCACCTAATTTCATATCCAATGGTCAAGATCAATTGTGACCTTGTACCAACGATAAATGATCTCAATGTATACTTTTCCATATAATCACATAGATTTAAATGAGCTTGGATATTTTTTAATGATAGATTTAAATGAGCTTGGATATTTCTTTTTTTTGTCTACTTTTGAGCACATATAGCATGCTTCGGCATGATAATATTGTACATCTATTCCCTCGGGCAAAATACCCACTTAGGAGGATTTGCTCAATTTTCAAAAGAATTTAGAATAGCGAGTTGAGTATTTTAATAAAATAGAAAACTCGGTTTACTTTGGAAATTGTTTTTTTTTTCCAAGCACATGTCTAAGGTGTTGCTTTCTTTTTTGGGGTTTGTCGCTAGGCTAAGGTTATCCTGAAATTAGAAAAGATTATATGATCCTTGGGAGCATATACTCTCTTGGCTGTAGTTTTTTTTTTTAACCATATTGTATTGTAATAATAGTGAAAGGTAAAAGTTTATAAAGTGCACCTCAATAACGTACAGAAAATGGTTTTTTTGATATTAGAAAACCCTCCAGTTAATCATGTCATCTTTGAGACGTATGGACACAAAAAAAATAAAAAATTCCAAGTCCTAAAGATAGTGGATCTCATAACCATTATCTAGACTGTCCATTTTTTAAAATTTCAAATATTTCTAAATCTGCTCAATCTGCACAACATTTTTAGCTTTAAATTTTCATGACTAGGGTACAAATAGATTTTCAGACCATCATAGGCTTTCTAATACTAGATGTGTATTTTTCTACAAGTTTTCGAGGCAGGTCTTACCTAAGTTGTGCAAGTAAACCATTCCACATAAACGTTTATATAATGTTGAGACCCTAAACAATCAAATTAAGGCTACAAGAGGTTGTTTCAAGGTCGAAAAACCTACGAAATCAATCATCTTTGCCTGGAGATGTATAGAGGTGACAGAGAATGAATTTCAAGTATGGAATATAATGCATGTTATAATACATCATCTGGCTGTCAATTTTCAAAATTTTAAAGTGGTTATAGATTTGCTTGATGTATGCTATTTTTTAAACTTTAAATTTTATAATAAGTGATGAAAATAAATTTTTAGATCATCACAAAAAAAAATTTCTATTAAAAAATTATCACTTGATACTATTCAGAGGTACACCTTTGACTGTTTAGGGCCTCAACCTTATTAAAACCACACCCAAAGATTAAATGGTTAAAAAGTAGAAAACAAATGTTCCAATGGGTTAAGATGGAAAGAAGTATCATTGGAATAAAAAGTTGGCTTTGTAACAGGCAAAGTGGGCTGACCTGCTGTTGAGGTTCCACAGGCTTATCGAAACTCTCACATGGATTTTTTGAAAAAGCATTTCCATAAAATTTCATTTTAAAAAAGTTATCCACCACTTCATAAATCATCAAGAACCTGGCTCCCTATAACATACCCCTTTGATATTTTTGTAAATAATGTATATAACTATGAGCATAGGAGTTCAGACTTCAAATACGCCTGGTCATGACCCATATGGCAGTTGATGGCCCACCATTTAGATATGGATAGGGTTTAGGTGTGTCCAGGGACACACCTACTTGTGTCATAACTAGGGGTTGGCAATGGACTTGGACTCAACCCAGACCCGAGGGGTAGAGCCAATTTAAGTCTGGGTCCAAATCCGAATTTGGTAATATTTTTTAAGTCTTAATACATGAAAAATATTTAAATATAGTTAACTATATAGATATTTTAATTTTTGGGTCAGGTCCGATTTAGGTCAGAGTCCCACATCATTTTTATTGGGTCCGGGATTGGACCAGACCCATTGCCACCCCTAGTCATTACCCACATGGTAGTCTCAGTATTTATCTTGGATATAGATTTTGAGTCTAAAACATCTATTATCTCAACCACCACAATTATGAATATAAAGAGAAAATGAGTTTTAAAACATCTATTATCTATTATGGATATAGAATTTGAGTCTAAAACATCTATTATCTCAACCATATAAAGAAAAAATGAGTTTTAAAAATGGGAAAAGTTTATATAGAGCTGAAGCTCTAAACAATCAAATTAGAGCCAATCTCAAAAATTTCACTAGAATATGTTGTTTTGATTCCCAAATATCCTCAAATTGATCATCTCGACATCATGATGCATGGACATAAGAAAAAAATGGATTTCAATTTTTGGAAATAGTGTATTTTGTAATGTATTTTTTGACCGTCAATTTTCAAGTTTTCATAGATCTGTCGATCTACACTAATTTGAAGCTTTAAAATTTATAAATAAAGACGAAAATATATTTTAAGGATATCACAGAGATTTCCAATATTAAAACCACATTGCTCGACACTATTTGAAGGTAGGCTCTAATTTGATTGTTTAGAGCCTAGGCTCCATACAAACCGCACCCTTTAAAAATTTTAAATTGATTTGTTTTATAATTTTCAGATCATTCATTTTGTTTTTTAAAGATCATTTGGATCTGCGTTGTAATTATAGCACCCAATTCACAAATACAAGGCAGAAATGGAGTTGCAGCAATTTGGAAATTGGAATATGCTTCGGGTCCCGAATCCCTTGAAAATAGGCTCTGAATCCTATAAATTAGGTAGAAGCATGAACCGGCCTACTGACCAAAAACTCTTACAAGTGGCTACAAATTTGATGTTCATTGATGGTCCAAACGTATCCAAACTCCAACAATGATCTCTTACGATTTTATTTTTTTTGGCATTACCTGGTAGTGCCCTATTCCTTCTTATGATGTTTTGTTTTGTAGGGATTTTCATGTCAAAATCTTTTTTATTTAATTACCCTTTCATCCAATGATAGTTTACAGCGGTCAATTTTCTATGTGTATTGCCCAAATTACGCAGAAAACAATAAAATTTAAAGTTCTTCAAACAAATCGCAAGTATTGGCATTTTCATATAGGAGAGGAAGATGTGGGCTGCTTTTTCATATTACATAAAAGAATTTGTCAATGGGTTAAGAATATCACCAAAATAGGTCTTACCTAATTTTCGCCAAGAGTCCAAAAATTTCAGCAATTTCTTTTCCCTTTTGAATGCATGAAATTACATACTTATTTTTATCACTACCATTCAAACCAACCAAGATTCAAGTAGTCCCGACTTTTTTTTTTCCCTCTTTCCATTAATAAACAAGGACCAAAACCAACAACCAAGAAGCCAGCTCCACCACAACAACCATCAACCCCTCAGAAGAGTACAAATAAAAGGGATCGCATAAAATGAGTCCTTTTATCTCAGGTACAAAGAGGTCACAACTACATACAACCATCCGATGTGAAATCTGATAGCTTGGGTGTCACAAACTAAGAGAAAATTTCTTTTGAATTTTGTGCTTGGTCAATAAAATAAATGCAGCCACCAATTTCGCATCCAATGGTCAAGACTAATTGTGACCACCTTATACCAAAAGTAAATGGTCTCTTTATATACTTTCTCTAAATATAATCCAATAGGAACTCATAACACTCCAAATCGACATGTTTGCAGATTTTCGGTCGCATGGTGGTCTTATACATTCCCTATGACAACAGCATCAGTGGCCACAATCAAGTATGCAGAGCAAGAGCCATGCGTGCTCAGCCAAGGGCTTGCAGTCGCACTCTCGGCTCTATCAACAGCAATGGTTTCGGTCCTTTTAGTGTCCACACTACTCCATGCCTTCATATGGGGCTCATTGTTCCCAAATGACTATGCCATTGCAATAACAAGACACAAGGTTGGAGTTAAGGGCAAAGCCAAGACCATCCGGAAGGCGGCCAATGGCATCAAACGATGGACAAGGAGCTCATCCTTGGCCCTGGTTTCTTCCGTGGCCAAGAACCCATTTGAAAAAGATGCAAGTGGAGGAAAGGTCTGAGTCTCTCGCTATGGTAGAAAGGAAATGGCAACATTGGAATAAGATAGGCCATAGGAAGGATCCCATGAATATAGTTGAATAAATCGATGTTTCAAATATATATATATATATATATATATATATATATATATATAGTTGAATAAATTGTGTAATTATTTCTGAAATAATTGGATCCATGCTTTTGGATTAAAGCTGTAGCACAGTTGACCAAGGCCCAATTGGTCAACTACAATTCAGTCAAGAACTAACTTGGAAAAAGATGGAAGTCTAGATAAGCTAATAAGAACCTTGGAGGTTAAGAAAGAAGGAAAGAAAAGAAACTTAGAAAGTTATGCGAATTTCAAATTAATAAACGACAAATTTGACATGTGCATAAGGTGTATAAAAACATTTTACGATGTGGAAAAGGCATGTGCACAAGGTGTATATACCTACATTGAGCAGATTTATAGTAGAGCTGGCACCATCTGAAATCCTGGTAAATTAGCCATCGGGGATTATCTACTGTTTTCAGTCTATAACAACAGTACCATTAAAAAATAGACTATAGTTAGATGAATAATGCGGCTTTGTACAAAAGAATACATCATCATATATTTAGATATTGTTCCCAAGTGAACATGGAAGCTGTACAATTCCCGGATGGTACATCCTTATGAATGAATACATGCATGGACAATTTATCAGTGCATCAACCTTACCTCTTGAATGGATCTCAAGCAAAATTGGTCATGCACATTCAACTTCTCAATGCATTCTTCAAGTGGGAAGCCCCAAGCAATGGTCCAGCTCATGAGATCAAAAGAACCGAGGAAAAGTGCTTGCTTTTTCTCATTATGCGCACTTCAAATGACTTGAATGTCAAGCCCAAAATAACATCAAAGCCCAGGAGCTGAGGAATTCTGAAATAAAACAAAAGAATAAAATTGTAATTATCAGTGAAAATATCGTCATTATCAAAAAGCATTTGTCAATGTGCTTTTCTTCTTTTGTTATTATCTGTACTATAGTAATCCAAAACAGTCATAGCAAGGAAATATACCGTTCAGGGAGACTCCTAGTTTTCCTTACCGCCCTTGACCGAAAATGGCTCTCCTCTGAAAGGCATCATCCCGTAATTAGAGACTTCGTACAACAAAGGTATTAAGTAGGGAAAAGAATAAATTAATTTTGCAACAATATGATTATGTTATATATGCTAAAGGAGATTAACAGGAGGTAGATCTAATAATGAATCACATTTATTTTGAACCAAGGATGACAATTTCAGAAATGCATAAATACATGCACAAATCTGTTCTTGCGTTTTGATAATTACATGCGCGCACCTGTTCCAGAGGTAAGGTTTCTCGATCGGTTTGATAGCCAAACACCATCTGCTCATGCACCTCCTTAAAAGGAAATCTCTGATCACTGGCAGCATGATCTTGATTGCTGCAGGCAGCAATACAGGATAAAGTTAATCAAGTGCATAAATTAGAGAAAATTTTCATGAAGACAATAAAACAAGTTACATATGCATGATTAGAGATTGGCTCGGAAATTTTCCCTCTCCCTCCAAATAAATGGAAAAGGGGTATGTCAGCTTGTTTTATCTTTGGGATGAACCTCAAAGGTAAAAAGCTTTGACCACATGCAGACAAGATTATCTAATATTGCCCTATTGTTTTCCAATTCTATTGTTCAATAGCATCAAGTTTTACCCTATAATTAATGTTCCCGTCAGGATCTGGTGTGATACATGTATAGCTCTTCATATGGTGCATACATAACTTAATCAGTGCCTAGTGCTAAATCACTAAAAATACCTTACAAAGAAATTGTGATTTGAAATGTAAAAGAATACTGACTAAATCCAATAGCACAACACACAACAGATGGCATTTCTAGTGATCAATGTTGCTTATTAATAATAACAAATGATCATAAATGTTGCCTCTCATAATTAAAGATTACAAAAGACAAACTTGGTGAGCACAAATCATACAATATAAATTTGAGCGAATATCACATCCTGTAGGAATCATGTTGGTTCAAGTAAAACGCTTTACAGCGGACTTACATTTATCAGGACAAACATTATTGGATAGAAATAAAAGGGTCGACTATGCAATGTTCATCGAGGATCACTATAACGTCATATGAAACAGCATTCTATTTCCCAATGGAATGATCCATATACATACATGTATAGTTTGGACTGGGATTGAATATCCTTCTTCCCACCATTTCTGCCGAACTTCATCTTCTCCTGAAGACTCTGTAGCTTCTCAAAATTCATACGCATCATCCACAAATAAGAACATGTTTTGCAGGCATGTATTCATAAATAACACAATTGAAGGATTATTATCAAGCAAAAAATTGGGTGTGTGGATAAAGGAACAAATTATTAATATAGGACATGCTTTATTTACTGGATTACCCTATTCCTAATATACAATAAAATGGTAACATATTTATTCAATAAACACTCCAGCATATCAAGTTGCAGGTCATGCCCTATAATCCATTAAATATCACTGTAAACACACCTTGCCTTCTTGCCTAGTTGCATTTGTCACATTTTCTTTTGAGCCGCCACATGCCTGAATGACATATAGACCTGTGAAACTACTTGAGAGGCATACATCGAGAAATTGCATGTAACACAGAACTTAAAAGAAAAGACTTTGCTTCAAATGGAAAACATGAATCCAAAAGATGCGAAAAAGACCAAACGAATAAGAACATTGACCTTGAAAGGTAACTGATAATGTTGAGAGCCTGTCGTCTGAGATGCAGCATTGGGCTGGTGTTCAGATCTCAGAGAAAGCTGACAATCAAGTAGAAGTGTAGTACAGATGAATTAATAAATCAATTCAGCAATAAAGCAATTCAGCCTAAAAAAAGCTCTTTCTCCAATGTTTAGGCAAAAAGAATCATAAGAGAGTTACAAAACAAGATTTAAGGACCCAGGACATGGGGTATATGTAACTCTGCAGATACGACATTTACCTTGGAAAACAAATCAATTGGAGGTTTATGGTGAGGAAACCTTTTATCTGTAGGAAAGCTGAACTCCTATGGAAGCATAAAATTAGATCAATAACTACAATACACAAATGGATATAATCATATAAAGAGTAAAAAAGATCAATTAACATGATAAGTTAATCTTATTGAGCACATTAAAATATACCGTGGGTTTTGTGGCTTCACGCTTGCAATTCTTAAACATACCAATATCACCTTTACTTGAAAGAATCTGCACTTCAAAATGGCATAAACCATCATGTGACAGAATCTTAGGAGAAGAACAATTTACAAACATGTCAAAAAAAAAATCAAAATTTTACCTTGGGATTAAGCGGCCTTGCTTTAAATGTTGCAATTCTTTCTCGCTGTTCTTGTTTAGGCTCATCTACAACTTTATGTCTAAGCAAAGACAAATTACACACCTTTAAGAATAAAATCCTAGTGCGCTCATCAAGTTTCCAAGAAAGAAGAAGATTAATACACTACGTATACCCAATAGAAACAAGGTACAAAAGTGCGCTCACTGAAGTTTTCTACAGTGGCTGCACATCACCTAGCCATCCGATGCCAACATCAGCCAGCTGACGTTCAGAACCTTGGCTGAAAATAGGTCAAACTGCAGGAAACTTCAGAGCACTCATTGAAGGAAAAGTTGTTCGTGCGTCAGGGGATGCATTTCTACAGTGGAGTCCCCTGAAGCATGTAACATCCATCATGGAGATGGATGTTGGAAAATGATAGTTCCAAAAATCTTTAAAATCGACGTTGTTAAAATTGTCAAAAATTTTATTTTTGGGTTTTTTAAATTTATTTTTTCAAGTTAACATTTATCATTGTTGAGATTAAACATTCCTAAAAATTTTGAATCCAAAATCTACATTTAAAATAGATTTTAGAGAGAGGACTCATTTGAATAAGTGAGTCGGCCAACTCATAGAAACCTTGTCCCACATTGAATACTCTCCCTATAGCTGAAACAAAAAACCAAATTTTGCACATGTATATGCAGATAATGTTTTCATG
Organism: Amborella trichopoda; assembly: GCF_054954075.1. Lineage (NCBI taxonomy): Eukaryota > Viridiplantae > Streptophyta > Magnoliopsida > Amborellales > Amborellaceae > Amborella > Amborella trichopoda. The sequence goes on along the minus strand of NC_142344.1, from coordinate 54,125,431 downwards.
AGATGAAAAAGTTAAGTTTATCTTTGTAGAAGAAGAATTTGGCAGCAACAAATTTGTTTGGTGATGCAGATGTTTCCAAACTCCTACACATCAACTATGTCAGTAAGACATCTTGAGGGTTTGACTTCTTTGAAAAGTGTGTTTTCTTAATATAAAAGGAATCCTGAAAATATTAAGAGAAAAAGGAACATGAGGACAAGTAACCGAAATAAATTATGTGAGCACTTTTTAACCATGTTATGCAATGATCAAGAAATTTCTTCTCTTTTTGACATTATTTGCATAGATATATTTAAATTATGAATCTAATTATAAGTGATTGTGCATGAGATAAAAAAATATTATCTTATATTTTCCATATATTCAGTTACGAAATCCACGTTCATTCTGAGGATGGCTTCAACAGAAAATAGGACCACAGATTTCTTAATGTGTTTCTCAGAGAGAATACTTATTGAAGAAAACAGAAAATGGGCCCAACAATATGACAAAAGGAACAAAGTACTATTCGCTTAAAATATCAAATAGGAAAAAGAAAATCACAGACAATTACCCTGAAATATACATAATGGTATTACACTAATGCCCGGCAAGCAACAAGAAAATATTCTACTAAAAAAGATGAAAGTAGAATATCCATGAAATTAAATTTAATCTATTTGACATACTTTTCGAGATGTGGAGCTTGATGGCATGACATTTTGAGATCTATAGTGCCAACTTGATTGGAAGATGCGTGCTTATGCTTATTTGCAACCTGCAATATTAGGATCATCCATATGCGCATATTTTGATCAGATGCAGCAGCAGTAAAAGCTATCAAGAGAAAATTTCAAAACATGATATTCATTTCCATGGGAGCATAATTGGGTCCCTGGCACAAAATCCACAAAATGTAACATTCCACAAAAACGTAAACAAGGGAATATATAATATAAGTCCAACAGATAATATAAAAGTCATAAACCATTGGACTGTTCATTGAAATGATGAATAGTAGTGATGGGAAGAGTGGAACTCAACATTGGGTCATGTCAGGTTTTGGTGGATCCCACGCTATTTCAACATCCATCATTTCAATGAATTAAGATGAACCAATGGGCTATGATGTTCTTTAATCCATTGGATTACAGTGTACTTTAGCTATAAAGAAAGAGCTAACAAAACAGGAACACACACACACACACATGCACAAATCCAAAAGTTACATTGTTGGAATCCACATGGCTTGGCAATGATGGAGCAGCAGCTGCATGTTGAATAGCTCTCTCAGTCGTCTTCAAATGAAATTCCTAATCAGAATGAAGTCCAAGATAAATTAGTAACAGAGAAAAACAAGAATTCATTCAATTGGGATATTTGTAGAGAAAAACGGGTGATAAATCACTGTCCCAGGCAACTTACACGAAATTCTGGCACACGCGGTATGCTTTTCTGTGGCAGTGGCACTGATGGAGCCTCAAATATCTGAAGACCAAAAGCAGTGAATATTTTCTTAAGGGAAACAGCAAAGTGGAATGCTTAACTTAGATAATAGACTTTATCCATACTGACAAGGACACCCTTTACATGTACTCACTTTTCGGTTCAAAGGGCGGGCTTTGAACTTGGGTGCCATCAGGAGCATGCCCTCCCCAGCATCTGAATTTTTCTTAATCCTGCAATTGTAAAATACCACAAATATATATTTTGAAATTTGTTGATGCTTCTTTTTCATATTTAAAGACTCCATGCGTGAATTCATCATCAAATTCTAATGTACAGGGACATGCTCACATAATCCTACGAGCCCTTTGTGCAGTTTCCAATTCTGGTTCTCTTGGAATGGTAAGTCTTAACTTAGACTGGATGGAAGCACCACCACCCAAAGTGCAATGCTTATCATTACCCATTGTGGGGGCCTTGTGAAGCAGAACAGTTTGCTCTTTAAGTGTATGTGCCTGCATTGCAACATTCAAAACTCTTACATAAAATAATGACTAACCTTGAAAATATGAGCAATGACAAACATCAGGTGATTCTAGTTTCAAATCAAGATTAGTTTCAAATCAAGATTAGTTTCAAATCAAGATTAGTTTCAAATCAAGATTAAGGGAACTGAAAAGAAAGAAGTCTATGCAATTGCACAAGCCATAGCTTCAACACTTCCAAACATTCATATAGATCGGGGAGCTACAAAAAGCAACTATACCAAGATAATACGGATATAAACTATGCAATAAAAATAAGAGATAAAACTCACATTTAATTAAGGAAAAAGTTTATATAGAGCGGGGGCTCAGAGCAGTCAAATTAGAGCCCACCTCAAAAATTTCACTAGAACAGGTAATATCCTCAAATTGATCATCTCGACACATCAAGATGCATGGACATGAGAAAAAATGGATTTCAAGTTTTGGAAATAGTGAATCTTGTAACGCATTTTTGGACCGTCAATTTTCAAGATCTTCAAGTTTCGTTAGATTTGCTCGATCTACACGATTTTTGAAGCTTTGAATTTTATAATTAAAGATGAAAATATATTTTAAGGCTATTACAAAGATTTCCAATATTGAAACCACATTTCTTGACACTATTTGAAGGTGCGCTTTACTTTGAGTGTTTAGAGCCTCGGCTCTATACAAACCGCACCCTTTAAGTAATAATAGTACGATACGTAATTTAAAGAAAAGGTAATTTATATAAAACCCATATTTCGGTAATAGTAGTACAATAAGTAATTTAAAGAAAAGGTAATACAAATGCAAAAGTTCCTAAGCACACAAACACCATCACCTGGTGGAATAGAATCCATTCTCCTATTACAGTCAAAATGGAAACCAAAACATCGAATAGAAACTGTCCAAATGGGTGTCCAAACCATTCTGACCCACAAGAAGCCATGGTTCAACTGTTCTAAATGAACCAACCAAGCATGATCCATTCTCAGGAACAAATTGGCAAGCAGAAAAAATAAACTTTTTCTTTTCTTTTGAATTGATTTCCTCTAGATGGAAATCTTCAAGGGTCAACATACATGACAAAGTAGCCGCCTCATTTAAATATTTTTGAATGCTGGGTTCATTCTAAGAGTTGCATCGTTTACTGTTTTTTCTTATTTCTAGATATTTTTACATTTTTTTTGCTCTTAATTATTTTTTTGAACGGTTGATCCAATTGGTCAGAATGCAGTCCAACAGCAACAAACTACCAGTCACATTTGGTTTGATGACCTGTTTGATCCTGATTAAACTGATTCCAGCAAGCCTGTAGAATGAGAACAAAAGGTGAAAAAAATTGGTAAATGTAGAGAAGAAAGCAAATTTAATAAAAAAATACATTTAAACTGATTTAAAAACAAAAGAAACTTGAATCTACACAAAATTTAACTTTCAAGAGTAATGAGCACAGCGGTTCAAAGTCATACACTGACAAGCTCTCTGAGTTTGAGAACTGAATAATGCCATAGTGAAAAAGTAATTGAGTGCGCGATATATTTCATAAAAATGATCTTATTGTTTCAAGTGCCAGCAGCCCAGTACAAAGATGACATTATAGATATTTCTAAGTAATATCAAAGTTCAGAAACACACAACAGCATACTCACATGCCAACACATAAATGCCAAAGAAGCAGGAAACTATCAACATCTAAAATGCATTGATGAAGAACCAGTAACTCAAGTCACAACTCACATAAAACATAGGAAGAAACCACAATATGTAATTCTACATACACCAGAATGATCTTACAAGCACACCAACTTTGCATGAAGTGCATTATTGCCAGATAAGTTTAAAATGAAAAATGCAAAAGCAGATGTGCAGAACAATTGCATCATGAGCTTTCAAAATCTTTTTCACCTTAGGCAAGTGACCAACATCCAGCTTTTGTCTCTTGGGAGCTTGACTTTCATTTCCCGTAATTTTCTCAACAACTTTTTCATTCTTTGATAACAAAGGCTTTTGAACCCTGACAAAAGTAGAAAAACCCCAGAACAAAAATTAGCAAGGATTATCTAATAATTACATGATAGAGAAAATCTAATTATGAAAAATTTTCAGATGCCTACGAAGCCATAATTCATAATACAAGCCTAGATATATCCTAAAATGTTGGACCATAAAAGTGAAAAGAGATTCAAAAAGAATAATAAAGCTTATTGACCATTGCATCTCAAATACAGGGGAACTAAAGATAAGAATAGTGCATTAGTAATGAAATCTCTGTAATAATTGAGAGTGTAAAAAATTTAGACATAAAAAGTGTATCACATAAATTCACTGGCTTAGCATTAAGTGAAGAAAACAATACAAGATTGTCGTTTTAATAGCAAAAACTTCTAAACCAGCAAACAACCACGAGAAAAATCAACCATTGATTTGTCAATAAATACATCAAAGTATCCAGTGCTTTTCTGCATGAGACTCACCATAACATCTGCAATTTATATAAGATTCAGGGACGCGCTTGATTTATTACAGCAATGACAATTGCAACATGGCATCCCATGTTGAAATCCCACCACTGACCTACCCACAAAAAAATGCAATATATCCACTATTACAAAACTTATGACCATTTTAACAGACCTTTGCATGACCCTGCTGGAATTTTTTACTTCTCCCGACATTTTTGAAACTAATCGGTTTTGCTTGGCCAGCTGACTTGCTGTAGGTCTCATCAACGTTGAGCTCTTAGGCCGGGTTGCTTGAGTGAGAAACTTTGCAGAAATCTTGGGAATATCTTGCGATGTAGGATTATGAGAGACAAGTCCTACATGCAGGAACGGAGCAGAGAAGTATGAAAACCATAAAGAGAAATAGAAAATGCAAAAAATGGAAATCCTCAAAAGCATGTGAATCCACATGTCCACGAAATGACTGATTTTTTTTTTTGGTGAAAAGGGTTAACTCACGCAATGACTGATTTTTTTTTTTGGTGAAAAGGGTTAACTCACGAAATGACTGATTTCATTCAATCACAATGAGAAATCATTTCTGCAAAGCCTAAATGTTATCTAGACAAAGACATGAATTGACAGACCAGAACCAGTTAGAATATTATTGCTTCAAATAAAGGCTACGAACATTTCTACAAATACAAATCTGTCCAATCAGGCATAGATAAATCAGACCTTTACAGAAACTGTCACCCATGAAAGTGCCAGCAATGGTACAACTGTTACAGTCAAGATCCAAACTTGACGATGTCCAAGCTTGTACGAAATGAACGTTTGTTTGAGTGCCATATGTAGTATGATGGGGAGGGGATTCTCTCTCCTCTGCATCAATTATAAGATCTGCACAAGACCCAAAAAGTTAAAAAATAAATAAATTTCCCGCATGGCAAAAAGTAAACCATCAGGTTAAAAAAAAAGGCATACAACTTCAACCTACTTAACAATTCTCCATGCTAAACAGCTCACAGAATTAAAGGAAATTATGGCTTTTAAGTCAAAGGACCAAAAAATAGAAGTTCAATTTTCTAACAACAAGAACATTACTCAATTAAATAAGACTTAAAAAATATACCACAGAAAAGTCCAACCACAAACAATAAATCAAAGAGAAAACCTGAAATTGATATGTGAAGCTTAGGTGAATTTTGGTAAATGCCAACTAAGACTCCTTCCCAAGCAATTCACCAACCCTGACAGTTTTTTATATTCTTTGGTTGTATTAAGCGAAATTTCACCTCATGGATTGAGTAAAAATAAAGCATATGATATAAAGAAATGCTAGAACCATCATGGAAAGTATAATACTAGTACTTTCATTCTTCTCTTCTAGCAAAGTAAGTTCTGCGTCGTCCACAGCTTCACAGATGCTATTAGGGACATTGTGATTGTCATTCTCCACACAGTTTGCTTGGGGATTTAAGTTCATGTTGTCCGCGAGAAACTCATCTAGTCTCGGCAACCTCGCTATGTACGCTGTAATGCAGGTAGAGAAACAGTTATCATATCACATGATAAAGAGAAAACAAGCATGATCCTGATACTTTTCTAGAATAAAAGGGTATGAATTAACACCATGTGTTTTCTTTATTTCAACACTAGATAACATGGATAAATATATTACAGGCACACAATTTTTACTGTGGAAAATGTATTGGTTAGAACTTAGAATTGCAACTACTCATGAAGCTTTGTCTAAGAAAATGGATTTTTCCAAAGAAACCAGAGAATAATTAATGCATTCACATCAATTGAGAGACCCAACCCCCCCAAAGAGAGCACAAAGATCAATAGTCATTAGCTCATATTATTATGTTATATCTTTATGGAATAAATGATTGCTTCATCTTATTGAATATTTTATCAAGTATCTACAAGATTTTCTCAAATATTTCATGTCCCAAACCTCAATTTCATCCAATTACCATACGCATAGTCGATTTTCTCGAATATTTCATGTCCCATACCTCAATTTCATCCACCTACCATACGCATCCTATTTTACCATTCATATGCTGAGTGTGTACAGCCATATTGGAGCTCTCAGCTTAAATAACCACATGAAAGCACTATACTCTGAAGCGACTACCAAGAAGTTGTATACACTCACCAACAAAGGATGATCTATTGCAAGCAACTACCAAGAAGTCGTATACACTCACCAACAAAGGATGATCTATAGCAAGCAACTACAAGAAGTCATATAAACTCGCCAACAGAGGATGATTCATCCTAACATTCATTAGAGTCCTAAGAATTAGAGCACCAACATATGAAGGGTAAAAGTATGAAAAATGTACTTCCGTACTGGGGCATTTACCACCAACCACCAAATTTCTAGAAGATTATGGCTACCTAGCCTTCCCTAATGTGTCATTATATGCAATCACAAGCTTCTATTAAGCAACAAAGCCATAGTAATCATGACTCCTCTCTTTTGTATGGAAAAATGTGCAATACCACATCCTTGCATTTCATGCTCCAAAAATGCAATGCAAAATCCAGCTCAATATCATCTTCCAAATTTTCATCTTGGAAGATGTACTTTCAGGTCAATATCATCTTCCAAAATCCAGGTAAGCAGGAAACACTCAAGTAAGTTGCCACAAGCATTTCTATGCGCTAATTAGTCATGCAAGTTATGATGAATTTGTGAGCTTTAATTAGTCAAAAGTATGCTGAATTTGTAATGTTTATAGTGCGTTTGAGAAAGGGATCAGAACCCATTATTTTCACAAAACCAATGACATTGTTTTCGATACCCAACTCTCCAACATCTGGCACCTTCCTTTTCTCCTTTTTTAGTTAGGAGTCAGGCAGTCATGAATGTCATTTTGCATGCCACATGGAAAAGTGTCCCATACCCTTTTCATCCTTCATTAAAAGCAGCAGAAATGAGCTCTGCTGCTAAACCATTACATCCCTTAAGCTTATAACACTCCAAAACAAAGCCTTAGACAGCAAACCACATACCATGATAATAATGTATAGCTTGGTTTTTGAAATTTTTGAAAGTCACAAACTTGTTTGCTCAAATGCCATCAGCATGGACCAGCATGTTTCTTGGTGCATTTAGATAGGCATGATCAAGGTTTGGATCAGTGCTAGAATTGCTACCTTTGTACACCACAGGCAGTCTTTATATGATACATTGGTGACAAGCGTTCCTGCAAGAGTTTTGAACAAGATACAATCTATAGCTCATGGGATATTATTATAAAGCCATAATTTTTATGGGTGTGTTTATGGTCTAATCACTCACAAACCTAACGAAGGGAATATAAGCATGAACTTAGGGAATTTGAAAGGTTATGGGGAAGTGTAACAAAGAAGGATCATTACCAAATATCGAAGTAGGCGATTTAAACCCTTGGGAACAGGGTTCTTAAGTTTGAGGCTGAGAAACTTGGAGGAGGATACTATAGTCTTTTGTTTTTCTTCGGAGAGGAAAAGTATAGTGTTTTCTTCTCAACTTGATTTATTGTAAGAAGTTAAGGAACAGATTCTGCGCATAACACTTGCCTCAATCTAGATGGTATATAAAACTTCCCAGAGCAGACCCCAACAATCTCTCTCTCTTTGGCCTTCATCCTAACGATCTCATCTTCATGTTGAATTTCTAGTCACTTCATATCACCCAAGTTCAAGGGTGAGCCAAACCTCGGCACAACACTCACACATCACCATTAAATGTTATATTGTCATTAGATAACTCATTCATTATCAATAAATCCAGCTCAATAGCCCATGAATAACCCCCTGAATAGTTCAGCTAACAAAGATGATTCCATAATCATGTCAACTATAAGGGTCTTCAGCAGCTTAGAGGGCTAATACTCGACGACTTCCCCGATGATTTGCCATCTATCTTGCTAGATTAGGAAAATAAGAAAGCAATGTATCGGTTCAACAAAGGAAAAAATATTTCATAAAACACCATGTTTGAGAAAGAATATCAAATTTCACCACACAAAAGAAGCTCCCACTGAATCAATTTGGAATGAGCTTGAAAGAAACATGACGATTTTCCGAGCTCCAATGTCAGCGGTATTCTATTTAATCAAAGACATTGCCCAAAAATAAGTTATCAGCCGTGACCATTGTTCTCTATTGAATCTACCCTGAAAACACTATCCTGAGATGGAAAGGAGACTAAGAAAAAAAGCATTAATTGGCCCGACCCATCATGCAGTTCTTGATTACAACACACTAATTAAGCTAATGCCGCAAAATAATTGATGCCTTAGATCTAAAACACACACCCTAAAACCTTTGCATGCCCAGAATGGAAGAAAACTACAGACAATTCGAAACCTGACATTTCAAGATTGAAAAGATCCCAATGATATGCACAATCCCGTCAAATAAGAGTGCAAAATGAAATTTAAAAATTGTAAAGATAGCATCAATCCAAAGGGTTCCAGAGCCCATAGCCATTTTAAGGAGCATTGTAGAAGTTTATTTATATTGGGGTTTATGCAGCCTTACGAGCAGGAGGACAGCTGCCTACAGTTTCGAACCAGAGCTCCGCCTCCTCAGCTTCAGAGGGTGTCTCTCTCCCAACAAAATCAAAATAATGGGGTGCAGAGTACTCATAGTCGAGGTCTATTTCGAGAGAGAGAAACTCTCCTCCTCCACCTTCATCAACATCAGTCATGGCCTCGTCCATTCTGTCTCTAACGCTGCTCATCCCCTCGTCCATTCTCTCTCTCTAACATCAGAGACTCTCTCTCTCCACTCCCTAAACAACGAAAATCAGAAACCCTAAGAAAGTCCTGTGAAACGATTAACGGCCATTAAAGAGGGAACTTCGTACTTGTCGTTGCAGAGGGGTTGTTTTTGGCAAATTTCAAATGAGGAAAAATGGTGAGCAAGATACGCTCCTTTTCACAACGATGAACATGAGTTTTTTACGGCACACAGTCCTACGAGAGTGCCCCTCATTTTATCGATTAATTTCTCTATTGCTCCTAACTACTGAGCATTGAAATACCGGAAACTAGCCTTGTTATTCAAAAATTCTCATTTTTAACCCTATGATGTACTATGCTCTCGCAGGAGCAAAATTTACATTTACTCTGTTAAAAGATTTCCTGGGGGAGTTCACAATTTATTTGTTCCCTTGGGTAAAACCCAAGCTAGGAATATTGTATTCCAAACTTTGAGGATGTAACCTTTTGAACCGATTCGTCAATCTAAAAATTAAAATCAGTGATTTAAATAACGAATATAGAAAAACTGGTTAAGATCGGTGAATCGGCTGTCCAAATCGCCATTCTACAATGCAAAAATAATAATGAACCGGCAAAAAAACACATGAAAAAAATGAAGAACCGGCAAAATGCCAATATGGATCAACGAATCAGCAGTTCGAATCACCGATTTATTATAGAGAATTGTCATTTTACTGTGCAGAACTCCATGTTCCTTTCTAGACTTGACAGTTTTCCTTATATATACGTAGAACGGGAATGGGGTGATCAATTCTTAGGTCGGACTGGGCGATTCTATACCAACCCAGCATTTTTTAAATCACTGCTAAAAATAAATAAAAAATTCCAATAAAAATAAAAATAAATAAAAAATCAATCACTTAATGCGCTTGAAAAAATTGACATCCCAAGAATGAACAATGACAAGAATTACTCTTCCTTATTGGTTGCAACTGAGACCACGACTACCACAACAAATAACTCCCTGTAAAATTGGATCTTAATCGAATCAAGTGGTGGAGCTAGGGGCTATCTTTATGACCTCAAAATCTAAATAATTTTTTGAAAATAATCATCTTGATACTTATATTTTGAAATTTCAAATTAAAAAAATCCTCTCAAATAACTTTTTGATCTCGAAAAACACATACTGTACATGCTAATCAAAGTTTTAAAAATATGTTAAAATTACCATGGAAGTGGAGTTTGAGCACTTAAATGTCAGCGTCAAAAATTGGATGGTCTAGATGCAACCTCAGAGCATGATTTTTTTCCACCATATGTTGAAGTGATTCACTCCCTTGGAATTTTGAGGTCCTGAAAGGATTCGACTCATGATCCGGTCAAAGAAGCATATGTACATTAGAGCATATAATCTTTTTCAAGTTTACCAAAGATTCAGAAATCTATACTTGGAATTCTTTTATGTCGTGAAAAATGAACTTTACCGGCAAAGAAAATTTTTATATAAGGGAATGGGGTTGAGGTCGTGGTGGTAACCTCACTTGAGTCTCACCTAACCGTCTAAGTTTCCATTGTGTATAGGGCCAGTATTCCACACTATCTACCCAACAAAAAAACAAAATTATATAAAGGTGAAGCCCTACACAATCAAATTAAGGTGCACCTCGATGCTGGAAAACCCTCACGGCCTCGATTTAATTATCTCGACCCTCACCCTATACAATCAAATTAAGGTGCACCTCAAAAACTCATTAGAAAGTATTGTTTCAATGCTGGAAAACCTTCAATTTGATCATCTTGGCCTCGATTTAATTATCTTGACCTCAAGATGTATGAACATGAGAAAAAAAATATTTATAGATCGTCAATTTTCAAGATTTTCAAATGTTCATAGATCTTATCTCGATATATACTTTTCTAATTTGAAATTTTATAATTAGATATAAAATTAAAATTTTAGGCCATTATTTTGGCAATATTTGAAGATGCACCCCATTTGATTGTTTAGGGCCTGGGCCTTATACAAACCACACCCTAATTACAACATAGGCGGGGTACAAATCAAACTCAGAGATTAACTTTTTAAGGTTACTATATTTAAAGTTTTAAATAAAAGTACTCGGCCCGATATCTAAATCCCAACTTACCTACCAAAAGTCCAAAAAGAAAAGCAGCAATTTGCGATCTAAAAATATAAAGTCTCGATTAATATTTAAATGCAAAAATTGCTAGGGAAAATTATAAAACCAGATAAAAAATAATAAACATAAAACAAGTTTATTGTAGGCTTAAGCTTTGGAGTATAAAATTGTGTGTTTGTGCATATTCAATTCAAAATAATAGTCATCCCAGATCACTTCATGTGCATTTGGACTTGAAGCAGCCTTGATAACCCATGGAGGTTATTATTTCATTTGTTCAAACTTTATTTTCGTATTTATAATTTAGGAAAATTATTGATATGATTGACCATCTCGACATCAAGTTATAAAAATATCCTCAAAATGTAGAATTAAGGTGCATCTCTATAATCCTTCAAAAAATGTTGTTTTGATATTGGAAAAACATATAATTGATCATCTTGACATTGAAATGTATAGATATGAAGAAAAAAATATTTAAAGTCCTGAAAATAGCACATTTTGCAATATATTATATAGACCATCCGTTTTCAAGATTTTCAAGATTATGTAGACCATCCGTTGGCAATATATTATATAGATCATCTTGACATTGAAATGTATACATGATTTGAAACATTTTTGGAGTTTAAAATTTTATAATTATAGATAAAAATAGATTCTCATACCATCCTAAAAATTTTCTGACCCCAAAATTGTATCTCGTGAGGAAGTTTGAGGGTGCACCTTAATTTGATTGTTTAAGATTGTAACCATATGGAAACCACGCCTTTAATTTTTACTAATTTGGAACTTATATTGTTTTCATTCACATGTACGCCGATGCTCATTCTTGTATGACTTTCATGGACCTAATCTACCTATTATGTGAAGGGCTTAAAGGCCCTTAGTAGGTGCTTGCTACACTTGGGGCCTTTACATGGTTAGGTCTGAAAAGTTTCAAGAGTTTGGGGCTTTACGGACCTAATTTATATATATATATATATATATATATATATATATATATATATATATATATATAAGTACTTTAGAGAGGATGAGCTCCTCTACCTATTGCAGAAATGAAACTCAAGAACTCATATTTGACAAACCACTCTACCCACCTAGCTTTGAATCTATTCCTAATTTTCTTGGGTAAAACTTTTGCTGGAGGGAGTGAGTGACCAATATGCGCCAACAGGAGCATATAATCTTTTGGTAGATATGTTGTGCTCCTAGTTTGTCGTTTTCTAGGCTTTTTTTTAAGGGCACTTTGGTCTTTTCTCCAGGACCACAAGATGTGTGATTCCTAATAACGGTGATGGGTAATTTCGAAATTTAAGGAGAAAACGATTGCCATTAATAATTCCTATGATAAGGAGCCAAGTTTTTGAATGCTTGTCTGAAATTATATCATACTAAATCCCTGAAAAGATGAACTTTAATTCCACGACCAAAGATCTGACGGTTCAGAAAGTGCACCGTTGCCCAAAAATGCTTCTTGGGCGTCCGATCATGTGCGGCAAAATAGAAAGAGAAGATATGCCACGAGGGCATCGAGATAAACGGCGAATGGCGTCACGTACCGTCGGACCTTATTGGCGTGGATTTCGGAGATTTTCAAAATGGACGGTCCGGATTCAATCTAAGGGATCTCTAGAAGACTGATTATAATACAAGAAGGCGCGATGGCCCACTCTTGGTCTTTTTCAACGGCTCGTTTCACAGTGCCTGCTCACCAATTGAAATTTTTGTTCCTTTTCGTTTTCTTCTTTTTGTCTCTTTTTGTATATTTTACCTACATTTTTGTTTGGGGGACAAAAAGTTGCCTTTAAAACGTTATTTCGCTATTTTTAAAAGGCAACCTATCCGGTCTGCTCGGGGTTCGCCCGATCAGACCCGAATTCACTGGACCCAAAATAAAGTGGGGACCCAGACCCGATTGAACCCAACCCAAAATGTAATATATCTATATATTTAAATATATTTAAATATGTTTCATATATTGGTACTCAATAAATATTATCGGACATGGACCTGAACAAACTCGGACCTTACTAAACCCATACCCAAATAGTATTCGAGTCCAACATTTGGATCCGGACCTGCCCTGTTGGGTCCAATTTTTATGTACCCAAATCAGGTCTATCCCTCGGGTCCTCGATCGATCAAGGTCCATTGTCACCCTTTATATGAGCCGGTGTATTAGGAAAAAATTTATATAAGGTCAACAACTTGATACCTTAATGTTTAGAATTAAAGTGCACCTCTAAAATCTTTTAAAAGTGGCTATTTTGATGTTGGAAATATTAAATTGATCATCTCGATATCGAGATGTATGGATACAAATAAAAAAAAAGAGATTTTAGATCCTAAAAATAGTACATCATGCAACACAGTATCTGGGCTGTTTATTCTCAAGATTTCCATGCCGTTATAGATCTTCTTGATTTGAAGAACTTTTAGAGTTTAAAAATTTACAATTAGAGATAAAATAGATTCTCGCAGTATCCTAATAATTTTTGACACCACAAATGCTTCTTACGACAAAGGAGCATTGATTTCGAGGCTCATGCAAATCATATCCTGTGTATTATTCTCACACAGTTCACTTCTGCTCCCTCGGGTATAAAACCTGCTTGGGAGGATTTTTTAATTTGAAAATTTGAGAACAATTTAAGAATCATTGTATGACTGTTCTAAAAAACAAAGCAATAAAATTTGAGTTTTCTAACACTCGGATTCACCATTTAAAAATTTAATGATTAGATACTGTTCTAAAAAACAAACGCATGGAATTTGAGTTTTCTAACACTTAGATTCACCATCTAAAAATTTAATGGTCTCCAATTATTCTCCAGACATTTTTCCTTCAAGTGTACAAAGAGTACAATTTGGAAATTTTTTATTGAGGTTAATCTACTATTGAAATAGTCAAATCCCTAAAATTCAGGTTCCTAAAATTAAGTTTAAGTGGTTTTTTCAGAAGGAATAAATGGACATTCTGATCCTTTGGGAGTAGGATATCTTTTTTATTTTGACATGACAAGGTGCTTTTTAATTTATTACATGACAGGGTGTTCAAAATTATTTTCTATATATTTATTTGAATGGTGAGGTTCCTATGAGGTGTGCCCCTCGAATTTGTTTGGAGATGTAGTTTTGAAGTTGGAAATTTCATGATGGCTTAAAAATTAATTTTTATAAATTTTAAATTGAATAGTTATTTCATGAAGGTTGGACCGCATTTCTATAATATGCAGTTTAGAGGTATAAAATATCCATCTTAAAATAGATGTAAATAGGTGGTCCACCTTAAAATAGTTGTAAGTAATGGTCCAAATGTTTTTTTTAATATACTTATTATTTATAATTTTAAAAATTTATTTGTTTTTCATATTCATGATTTCCATGTCAAAAATTATATATTCTCTAAAAATGAGGATCAATTTGTATTTAACAAATATATTTATTGCCAAGCCCACATTTATAAAATATATAGGCTGACAGCATGCTAACCGCGTCCTTTAAAATTTTAAAAATAGTAAAGATCGAATAGATCTATAAACACTTGAAAATATTAAAAATAAACGGTTAAGATAACTTGTTATAAGATGCATTATGTTTTAGACTTGAAAATATATTTGTTTATGCATATCCACATATCTCAAAGTCGAGAAGATTAATTCGAGGGTCTCCAATATCAAAACACTACCTTCTAAAGGTTTTTGTGGTGCACCTTCGATAATATAAGGATGTAGCCTCATATAAACTTTTACCTTATTTCTTTTACCTTATTTGAACTTTTGAGGGGCTTCTTAATTAAGATAAATTGAAATTTAACAGAAAAAAAGAAAAAAGAAAAAAAAAGGATTTGCATGTACAATTTAAGAAAGGATGGGTTTCTATGGTCAACCATCTCATTTGTACTCATCCAAAATTTTGGGGATTCATCACTTTAGCCAAGTTGATCATAAAGATGTAAAAAAACAAAACAAACAGTGACCTTGAAAATGTGTGTGTGTTTTTTTTTTTTTTAGATGTTTTTGGCCCTGTCCATATCTGATCGGACGTTGGAGAGTCAGCATGCTCTGGCACCCGCTGACTCATAAAACAAATTTCCTTTAAGAAATTGAAATACAAAAGATCAAGTGGAAATTATAAACCCTTGTTGATTTAAAATACAGAAAATTCATGAATCTATCACTATGATTTTATGAGAGAGTAACACAATAAGTCTACCATCCCAAAATCCATTTCGGAACCGTCCGATTATTACATCACCACGGTCATGAATATGAGAAAATAAATGGATTTTTTTACTTTAGCATGATTTATTTTATATCATATATTTTCTAGGCCATTTATTTATGGACAAGGTTTCTATTAGTCCATGTAGAAATGAATCACCTCTTAACAATCTATTTTTGAGATGGATTTTTGTACTTAACTTTTAAGGAGATGTAATCTCTAACATGGAGATCATGAATATGAAAAAATAAATAAAATAACAAAATTAGAAATAATAATTCTATTAAGAAAACATTTGGAGGGTTAGTTTCAATCATTTTTAGATAGATCATCTATTTGGATGCTTTATACCTTGGGACCATGTTGTTAAAATGCAATCCACCCGGCATGAAACAATTTTCCTTTATTTATATCTTCAGATATCATTGTCTTTAAACTTATGTATGCATGGAAAAAGAAACAAAAAAACAAAAAGTTTTGGAATGAATCGGGATATGTCGTTGTCCTAGATCCGTAGAAAATAAGGGCGGACACATGCATGATATACTTTTCGTTTGAAAAGACAAGGGAAAATGGACCATATGCTACGATAACGTTTGTATGATAAATGCCACATGCCTATCAAATCGAAGAGCTGGAGGATTGCAAATTTTGAAATTGCATAGATTACCTCTAAGTTTTAACCAGTGTTCAAAAACAAATGTAATTAATTAATAAAAATAAAACAATAATAATGTTGCACTCTCCATTCCCACGATTAACATATCGAAAAAAGAACAAATTTCATGTGAACATGTTCCTATTTGCACACGTGCAAAGTAGAGAGAAAGAGAGAGGTAAGGTTGTGCATGGTGAAAGGGTGCTTGGTGGTGTATTGTTAGGGCTGAGAATTTACTCAGTTTGGATTCGAAACTCAAATTTTTTATCCTATCCAGATTTGAGTATGGATCTAAGAATGAAATCGACGGAATGGATTCAGATCCAAAATTTAGATTCGATAATTTGGATCTGGATCCAAATTTGGATTGAATTGTGCAGGCGGATATGATATGGATTCAACCCAGTTATGAATATATTATATATTATTTTTCTTATAGTTTTTTTGTTGTATATTATTTTATAGATATAAAATAATATATAACATATTTTTTGATCCATTATGGGCCGGATCTGGATCCGAATCCCATGTATACATTTTGGATCTGGATCCAGATCTTGATATTTTAGATCCAATTGGATCCGAATCCCATCTATACTTTTCATATCCGAAGCCAGATCTTGGTGGATCTAGGCCTGATCCGATCCATCATCGGCCCTATGGTGAATGGGAAACTATTTTAAAACCAGTCAAAACAAGTAGATTTTAAGATTCTCCCCTCGAGGGTCCTAGTCATGTAAATGCTATAATATGGAATGGGACATTGTTGCTCTTTTTTTAAGCCAAAGAATGCGCCCTTTTTAATTTCCCAAAGTTAAAAAGGGAAACATAATGAGTATAAGAGAAGGTTCCATAGTTAAACAAAAGGCTTCATGTTAAATAAAGGATGTGATGAAATGGGGCCATGATGCTTGTGTATTGACGACCACAAGCATGCACATCGAATGCATGCATGTACTTCCAAATGGAGAGTTGTAATAATGGTGTCATTCTCAATGGCTTTTTGGAATCAGCCCTGCCCCCTTTGTCGAATGTAACCCCAAATCCAAAGCCACACGATACTCTTATTCTTGTTCCCAATGTCGCCTTGTGCCATGTCAAACCCTATCTTTTATAAACTAAAAAAAAATTGATTTGCCTACTTGTATGTGTAAAACTTAAAGGATCACTATTAAAATTGGCACGAATCTTTAAAAAAGTTATCATATAGATGTGGGACTTGATCTTTCTATAAATCGGTGCCATATTTAATGGTGATTCTTTGGAGTCCTACACACATGGGTGGGGCAGGGTCTTATAGGATCATTTCTCATATATATATATATATATATATATATATATATATAAGACTAGTTATTTTTTTGTACAAGAAGGTCACAACTTTTTTTTAGCCATTAGATATGAAATCTAACATATTAAAATGTATCACAGCTTTTGAGTAAATTTGTTTTGGACTTCGTGGTCAATTAGTAACACATCACTACCATCCAATTTCACATCCAATGGTTGCTAATAATTGTAGCCTTCTTTTACAAAAAATAAGTGGTCTGATTATTATTACTACATATATATATATATATATATATATATATATATATATATATATATATATATATATATATATATATATATATATATATATATATATATATATATATATATATATATATATATATATATATATATATTTAATTTTATGTGATTTTAGTGTCTTGTATATTAGTTTAAAATTCGGCATATTTTGGTATCTCTTTCAATGATGTTTTAAAACCTTGACATGCCAATGAACCGTCACTCGTAAAATTTGGTTTGGAGTTGATACAATGTTTTAAAATCTAGATTGTTTGGGTGAACCGCCAAAGAAGGACTTGTGTGATCTAGCCGGAGTATATAATAATTCATTTTTCTTTATTTTTAAATTCTTTTCTTTTCTTCACGGTTTAGATCACTCACAATAAGTCTTTTTACAATATAACAACTTCAAATAAAATAAAATAAAATAATGCAATAGGATCTCAAGAACATGAAGTCATTCAAAACTACAATTTTCATTAACAAAGAAAAGACACAACCCATGCTTGGAAATAAAAGATATAATAAATGAATATGGAAAACACTAAAGAGGTGTCGGAAATTATATCAACCGGGCTTAGTACACCCCACACTGAGTCTCTTTCTTCCGATGGTGCTCGAGATCTTTGATCAGTCTATTGATTTATCCTTCTTATAGCCAAACTCAATCAATGCACATGGATCTCGATTTAGAACTACCCACCTAAGGCCTCAATGCTTATGCCTAATTCAAGCCTCTTGGCTTGATCCTTATGAGATATATAAATAAAAAAAGGAGTGAGAAAACTACTAGATAGAGATGATCCTTTTGCTGCCTACAAAATCACATGACCAAAACCTAGTTTGATTTAAAACCCATGAGAGAGATTCAAGCTTAACCTAGCCTAGCTTAGGCGTACCCCCTTAGGATAGTTTGTGAGAGAGGGAGAGAGAGGTAGGCTAAGGTGGGGCGTGACCCCTTATGTCTCTTGGAGAGAGAGAGAGAGAGAGAGAGATAGTAACCTATGTGGGGCATGCCCCTTGGAGGCTAGAGAGAAAGATTATATTTTAGAGAGAGAAGAGAGAATAAGTAAGAGGTGTAGATAAAAGGAAAGAGAATGATTTATTTTATAGATTTTTCATGTATTAAGGTTTGCCATAAAATAATATGAGTAAATCTTGACTGTCTATCTAAGAAGATTTGTAGGGTGAGAGATGTGAGCCATCTATTCCCTAGATTCACTATTAATACGCTAAGGAATGTGCTATAATATTATCCTCTCATTTCTAAACTTATTACCATCAAATAAATTAAATAAGGAAAATATTTTTTTACTTTATCTAATAATAAATATTTATTCCTTATTTCTCAATCAAACATTCTTGATTCTCATATATTTCATTCATTTATTGTAAGTAAGCTTCTCTCCACAAAAAGAAAGCCAACTAGCATGATATGCATCTCATAATATTTAGCAAGAAAAGGCAACCGCCTATGGGTGGGGCGTGTCACCATTTGGTGGCCACTCATGGGCCCCACCCAATTGTCTCATGTGATTTAAACGGGTCTCCAATAATTATGGAGGGTCCCACATATTTTCGAAACAATAAAAAATTGATTTGTGGATTTTTTTAAACCTCTTAGTTTATTTAAAAGTTTAGAAATGATTTTCTCTTGAGTTATAAATCCAAATGAAAAAATTAAATTATCAAAAGATTCATAAAAATTCAAATAAATATTCTAAAAATCAAATAACATAAAATTAATTAAATTAAATTAATTTTGATAGGAATCGAATTCGAATAGGTCTAGGAGCACTCCACCTTCAACTGTGGACCACGATCCACACTAGCTTTTTTAAATTGACCCAGCAGTTTTTATGACCTACAATCCACTACAGGGGCTCATGATTGGACCGCCAAAATCAATCATTAGGCTAGGGGATGTAATCCCAGTATGTGGATTTCAAGTTCTACCCTAAAAACAAACCATGATCCGCCAAACCACGATACAATCATGACTTTATGATGCATATGGGTAATCTATCGCACATGTACACGCTTCACCCTCAATGGTGGATTACTATCTCAGTGCAACTATCTTTGTACATGTCGTGTAATGATACAACGATGATTGTTTAGTCCTGTCTCTATAGACTATTCATCACACACAAGGATCACACAGTGCTTCAGCTCTTATCCGAGCATACTCCGACCTCATCAAGGGCTAACCCACTAAACCTTCATCGGTTTCATGTCTATGCCTAAGTACCTTAGGTTTTCCAACTCGCCTGGCCTAACACGTCATTTTTTTGACAAATGTTATGAACTTGTATTAAAGCAATGCTTTAAGAGCATGAGATTACAAAGATTGGATCAAATCGTTAGAAACTTGCAAAAAGGGAAGAGAAACACTATGTTTAGCTAGCCCATCAGCAACATCATTGGCTTCACACATGGTGTGGCTGAAGCTTATCCTCAAATTAGGCCAGGCACATAGGTCTTGAATTTTTAACCAAAGAGTAAATAGAGACCGGGGGATCCTTTGCTTTTTTCTACC
This sequence comes from Amborella trichopoda, assembly GCF_054954075.1. NCBI lineage: Eukaryota > Viridiplantae > Streptophyta > Magnoliopsida > Amborellales > Amborellaceae > Amborella > Amborella trichopoda. Next base: position 54,105,177 of record NC_142344.1, on the reverse strand, counting down.
TACTCGATAACATTTAAGGAATCCCCTTCAAATACAATATCATCAATGAAACCCTTGTCGATGATAATATGAAAACCTTGAAGGAGAGCAGCCAATTCAACATGATTGGCTGTTGTAGACCCACAAGGACCTGAATAAGAAAAAAAAATCAATCCCAATTTGTTGCAAAGAAGCCCACCAACAACTGCAGGCACTGGATTTCCAAATGAGCTGCCATCAAAATTAAGTTTGAGGCAAGCTTCTAAAGGTGCAGTCTAAGATCGAAAGGGACGGCTAGAGGGAGAAGAGGAATGAACAAAAAATTTCTGATTCATATAAGTATCAGTCCGAAGAGCACCACGTCCTTCAGGCATGGAGGAAAACCAATTCTAAAGAGATTGTAAAATGAGATCTTTTACCCTTTCAATACTCTGAGACACCCCATCAAAGGTTTTCTTGTTACATTCTAACCATATATGCCATAAGATTACACTTCTGAAAATTTTTCAAATCACAATTCCTTTTTTGGTAATCCAATGGCAGAAAGATGGTTCATAATGTTGATGAGATTCAAAGGTATCATGAGGAAAAAACCTAATAAAGAGAAGGACCAGAGCTATAAGCTCGAGGCAAAAGGATAGTGAAGGAAAATGTGAGAGCAAGATTCTTTATCATTTTTGCACATAAAGTAAATGTTTGGAAGAATTTTACCCCTCTTTTGCAGATTTTCTTCATTTGACATGCAACCCATAGGAAGGCTTGGATTTTAACTGGAACTGGCCATTTCCAAATAGAACCCAAAGATGTATCAACAATACAGACTTGGTCCATAACAAGGAGCCTATACACTGATTTGACAGAAAAAAATCCATCAGTTTCTGATTTCTATATGACCAAATATTCGGCATTAGAAGAGATATAAACTTGTTCAAGCTGTTGGAGGAGATTATGAAGCTACGAAGTAACCATGTTCGGTAGCTTATTGTAGTGGCAACCAATGTTCCAAACCATACAATTAAAGGGGGAAAGAGAAATCAACTCTGAGAGTTTTGCATCATGTTGAGCAACTCTGGTAAAGATGTCAGAATAAGTAAAAGAGAGAGGTGCGTCACCAAGCCATTTGTTGAACCAAAAGAGAGTGTTATCTCCATTGCCAATAAGCCATCTGATGTTGCTGAAAACAATATTTCTGCAGCTATAAATACCTTCTAAATCTGTGAGGTAAATTTGTCTCCTCTACTTTTTTTAATGGAGTAGGTTCGATGATCGAAACTATATTTAGCAATTGGCACATCCTTCAAGAGATGAGAAGAGTCTTGAAAGATTATCCACTACTATTTGGAAAGAAGCGTCGAGTTTACAAGTTTAAGCATTCTGATACCCAAACCCCCTAGCTTTAACGGCATACAAACTTAGTCCCAGTTCACCAAATGAAACTTTCTGTGGTTATCCTCCATATTACCCCAAATGGGGTTTCGCATATATTTTTCAATAAGCTTGATTACGTCACTAGGTGTATGTAGGACTGACATCAAATAAATAAGAAGATATGCATAAGTGGATTTAACCAAAGTGATACGCTCACCAAAAGATAAAGTCTTGGTCCTCCATAGGTCAAATTTAACTTGATACATGTGAATAAAAAGGTCCCAGGTTACACGAGTGAGCTTAAAATCAGAGATAGAAACCCCTAAATATTTAAGGGGAAACTTCTCAACTCTGCAACCCAAAATTGAAGCAAGAGAATCCAAAAGGTTGTTAGAGCAATAGATGCCTACAATTGCAGTCTTATGGAAATTTACTTTGAGGCACAAAACTAGCTAGTAGCATAAGAGGAATGCGCTCAGATTATGCAATTCCTCTTCACTGGCATCACAGAAAATTAGAGTGTCATCTGCATATTGCAAATGTGAAATCATAGGCCCAGATGATGAAATTTGGAAACCTGTAAGAAGACCTACATTTACAACAATCTTAAATATCAAACTAAAATCGTCTACTACTAAGGTAAAAAGATAAGGAGATAGAGGTCTCATTGTCTAATACCCTTAGAAGTATGGAAGAACCCCTTAAGAGATCCGTTAAAAAAAAACCGAGAAATGGCAGAAGAAATGCACCCTATAATCCAAGAAATCCATCTAACATCGAAACCTATTTTTCTCATAATCTCATTGAGCACTTGTCATTCAACTCTGTCAAAAGTCTTCTCCATATCCAATTTAATAAGCACTCCTGGCTGCTCAGAAAGATTTTTAGAGTGAATGTATTATTTGACAATAAGAATGCTATCCGTGATCATGCGGTCTCTAATAAAGGCGGATTGTTCATCAGAGATCACAAAAGGGAGAACCAACTTAAGTCTCTTTGCTAAAACTTTTGTAATATTTTTATAAAGGCTAGACTCTACTAATTGGCTTAATATCTCCAATATCAGCATTATATTTTTTTTTGGAATTAAAAAAATATAAGTAGAACTAATGCCCTTGAGAACACTCCAAGACATAAATTCCTTAACCATTAAATAAATATCATCGTGTAGCAAACCCCAAAAACACTGAAAGAAGATAAGAGGGAAACCATCAGGGCCAGGGGCTTTATCCCTAGGAAGAGCAAAAACAACCAGTCTAACTTCTTCCAAAGTAATATCCCTTTCCAGATCAGATACCAATAAAGGTGGCAGGGATTTAAAAGGAACACCATCTAAGATAACCCCAATGTTAAAATCACTAGAAAAAGCAGACTCAAAATGTTGAACAATGGCCTCACCACGAGTAGAAACGTCACCTTTCGATACATCCGGTAGATAAATAGTCAAAATATCATTTTGTCTTCTACGTGCATTTACGATAGTATGAAAAAATTTGGTATTTCTGTCACACTCCTTGAGCCATTTAAATCTTGATCTCTGTTTCCAATAAATCTCCTCCATCCTAAAGAGATCATGTAGCTTATCAAGAAAAGAAATTTTATTAGCAATCATCTCATCAGATAAAACTTGGTTTTCTTGAATAGAATTTTTAATCATCTCTAAGTCCATCAAAGTGGTATCAATCTTGCCTTTAAGTTGATATTGATTTGCCTTTTTATAAGAGATGAGTTTATGCTTCAGACATATTAGCTTCTTATGGAGACGGAAGCCAAAACTTTCCAAAACATAACAACTACCCCAAGTATGATTGATGATATCCACAACTTAAGACTCATCCAACCAGTGAATATCAAAACGAAATGGTCTAGGCCGACATAAGACCTCCTCAGTATGAATACAGATAGGGAGGTGATCAGATGAAAGTTTGGTAAGAGCATCAGATGCGAGCCCCTCCTTGGGCGGATTCCTCCTTTTGCTCCTCAGCCTACGGGGTATTAGCAACCGTTTTCAGTTGTTGTTCCCCTCCCAAGGGCAGGTTCTTACGCGTTACTCACCCGTCCGCCACTAGAAACACCACTTCCCATCCGACTTGCATGTGTTAAGCATGCCGCTAGCGTTCATCCTGAGCCAGGATCGAACTCTCCATGAGATTCATAATTGCATTACTTATAGCTTCCTTCTTCGTGGACAAAGTTGATTCGGGATTGTCTTTCATCCCAAGGCATAACTTGTATTCATGCGCTTCATATTAGCCTGGAGTTCGCTCCCAACAATATAGCCATTCCTACCCTCTCACGTCAATCCCACGAGCCTCTTATCCATTCTCATTCGATCACGGCGAGGGAGCAAGTCAAAATAAAAAGGCTCGCATTGGGTTTAGGGATAATCAGGCTCGAACTGATGACTTCCACCACGTCAAGGTGACACTCTACAACTGAGTTATATCCCTTCCCTGCACCTATCGAGAAATAGAA